>NC_045795.1:7712714-8337714 GCF_009873245.2 Balaenoptera musculus
CGTAGCACTGCCTCAGGAGTTGGTATTGGCGAGTCTGAGCTGGCAGGTTTCCAGAACGCATGCTCTTTGAATCAGAGAAGCACTCCTTTCTTCTCTTTTGTATATTGATGTTCTCTGTAAGATTTTGTTAAATAAAAATAGTGCCATTACTAAGAAAAAAAAAATTGGGGAGTTTTTGATCAGTTGTAGAACTAACAATATTTTTTTTTTTTTTTTTTTTTTTAATTTTATTTATTTATTTATTTTTGGCTGCATTGGGTCTTCATTGCTGTGTGCAGGCTTTCTCTAGTTGGGGCACGCAGGGGCTACTCTTCCCTGTGGTGCACGGGCTTCTCATTGCAGTGGCTTCTCTTGTTGTGAAGCATGGGCTCTAGGCGCATGGGCTTCAGTAGTTTTGGCACGTGGGCTCAGTAGTTGTGGCACGTGGGCTCAGTAGTTGTGGCTCACGGGCTCTAAGAGCGCAGGCTCAGTAGTTGTGGCACACGGGCTTAGTTGCTCCATGGCATGTGGGATCTTCCTGGACCAGGGCTCAAACCTGTGTCCCCTGCATTGGCAGGCGGATTCTTAACCACTGCACCACCAGGGAAGCCCCTAACAGTAGTTTTGAAACAGATAATTGGAAATTTAAATTCCCTTTAGTAGTCTCCCTCTTACAGATTCTTGGTTTGTTGTTCTTCATTCTCTTATAAACACATTCTGTGAATGTGGTTTGTTGAGTACCTACTTTGTGCATGGTTCTTTGTTAAACCCAGAAATGAACACGATAAAATGGTCGCTTTCCTTAGTGGAGCACTTCTTAGAAATTGGCTCTTGTGAAGGACTTAGTCAAACCGATCATGAATCAAGATAATAAATTTCTTCTAGACAGTATATTTTATACTCAAAATACAGTGTAAGTTTTAAATTAAGGTAACTTGTTTATGGAAAAATGAAAGTAATTATTTAAAATCCTTCTATGTTATCACAAATTTCCTTTCCTGTTTTAGGGGGTTTCCCCGTCTTTGCTGTGTGAAGTAAACACTAATGCCAGGCTGACATGTCTTGGAGTGTGGCTGGACAGAGTGACAGACACGAAAGAAAGCCTGCTTCCAGCTGTAGAACCACCTCCTGGTAAATGAAATTGATCGTTTACAGAAACTAAATAATCTCTCTCTCTTTTTTTTTTAAGATAGTAGTCATCTTTTCTTTTTTAAATTTATTTATTTATTTATTTATTTATGGCTGTGTTGGGTCTTCGTTTCTGTGCGAGGGCTTTCTCTAGTTGCGGCAAGTGGGGGCCACTCTTCATCACGGCGTGCGGGCCTCTCACTATCGCGGCCTCTCTTGTTGCGGAGCACAGGCTCCAGACGCGCAGGCTCAGTAGTTGTGGCTCACGGGCCCAGTTGCTCCGCGGCATGTGGGATCTTCCCAGACCAGGGCTCGAACCTGTGTCCCCTGCATTGGCAGGCGGATTCTCAACCACTGCACCACCAGGGAAGCCCTCTGCTATCTCTTTGAGTCATTAAAGTGGAGGAGATCCAGATGACTTTACTTTATTGTCAGCTTGTGTTTATTTCAAAGGGAAAAACAGTCTTTAAATGCACTGTCTCTTGTGTTTTAGTAAGTAAACAAGAACAGTCCAAAAGGAATAAAAAGGAATCTGGCCATGAAGTCCAGGAGGAAGAAAGGCAGCTAAAACCTGACACGAAGAACTGCAGTTTAACTGGTGACAGTAATAAGCCAACAAAAGGAAGCAGCCTGGTGTCAACCAAGAAGAGGAAAACAGTAGAAATGTTAGAAAAAAGGAAAAGAAAAAAGAAGAAAATATGAATGATGCAGTGAATCCCAGATTTCTCCTAAGAGAAAAACTTTTTCAAATGTACTTTTTTTTTTCTGAGTAAAAGCTAGGAATTTCTTCTTTTGAAGAAAATGTACAGCTTAAAAATCACTTTCAGGTTTTTTGTTTTTTTAAACAGTGGTAAAACTTTTTGATAGGCAATATTTTATTAATTATATATCATGGCAATATATAGTATGTTAATGTGTAATATATAATTTTTACTGTTGTGTAAAGCAAAGATCTTTCTCAAATTATTACAGCTTAAAATAATACAAAATCTCGAACACATTTCTTTACAGGAAGTAGATAAAGGAATTGTTTTTCAGATTTTTCTCCTAAGTGAGGGAAGAATGAAAAACCTGCATTACTTTGGCTTTTTCACGTGGTTCTAGTAATTTTAATGCGGATTTTGTTCGTTTTGGTAACAAAAGATACAAAAATATTTTCAGACCAGGGAGTATGTTAAGACAAACTTAAAAATTAGATATATAAAATAAAATATGTACATATAAAACATATGCTCAAGTTTAGGGCTATGTACATAAGAAGGTTAAAGAGAGGCTTCCAAACTTCATGAAACTATTCTGTTTCCAAGTTTACAAGGTAACTTAAGGACAGGAAAATGACATTTCCTTTTTTTATTTTCCCATCTGTTTCAGGGTATCCAAAAAACTCACTTAGCTAATCTTCTGACAAAGGTGGTCTTAAAACTAGCCGTTGATGATAATCTTTTCTTACCTAGAAAATTAAAGCATTTTCCTTAATGGATTACTGGATGTTTTGAAGAGACACAGTAGTAGAGGATTCATAGGTCTGACTTAGCTGGGAAGATGTTAAATCCCTGAGGCCACCAGGGGATTCCCTCCTGATTAGGCAAAATGAGGATCTTAACACTTGGACACTAAAGTGCCGCTCACTTCATGAGAGGAAATCATCTAGGAAACGAACCAAACCATGTGTCTGACATTTCCATCCACCTCTTTGTTGTCTTACTTCAGGTCTGTAAACAAAGATGAATATAGGTTTGGTTATTTTGTTTTTGAGACTTTACTTTTTTATAGCTGTTTTGGGTTTATAACATTATTGAGAGAAGGGACAGATTTGCCACTCTGTGTTCTATTCATCTCTCCCCATCTCCACCACTGATAATCACTGAGCTTTTTATCATCTCTGAAGTTCTGCCTTTCCCACAATATCATATAGTTAGAATCATACAGTATTGTAGCCTTTTCAGATTGGCTTCTTCCACTTACTAACATGCATTTAAGCTTCCTCTGTGTCTTTTCATGGCTTGATAGTTCATTTCTTTTTAGTAATGAATAATACTCCATTGTCTGGATGTACCACAGTTTACCATTCACTACTGGAGGACATCTTGGTTGCCTCCCAGTTTTGGCAATTACATATAAAATTGCTATAAACCATGTGATTCGAGCATTTTATTTTGGTCTGTGAGCTTGTCTGCTCAGTGACCTCTGGCTGAGCTTGCCTGGTAGTGTACTTGGAGGCCATTGCACAAACAAGTTTGTATCAAAAAATATTTATTTGGGGGGAGTCACGTTCATTTTCTTTTCCTCCTAGGAATGTATAGTCTATTTATAATCTCAGCCATCTCTGTGCTCAATTGTCTACTTTGATATTTATGTATGAGCAGCTCCTTATCGCAAATTCACTCAATATTTTGAAAGCCCTGAAGGCCACCTCTATCTCCACTCTCCATTTGTTTATTCACTGGGCCTGCGTTGAACAACGCTCACCACGTGCCTGGCACTATCCTAGATTCTAGGGGCCGAAAAGGAAAAAAAAAAAAACAAAACCCTACACAAAGGACAAAAGCTTTGGTAAGAAATGTATTACAGCCTGTGGTGGCTGGTGGCAGCTTGACTTCAGTAAGAGATGAGACTGAGTTTTGAACAAGGAGAAAAAGGCATTTCTGGCAGAGGGAACGGGATGCTACCGCGGTTAAGAAAGACTCAGCTGCAAGAAGCGAAAAGCAACTTTGGCTCTCCCAAACTTCCGCAGAAGGCACGGGGATGGGTTTATGACAAGGACGCAGGTGTCTGACAAGCCGGGGCAGGGAGAGAACCAGACCTCAGGGGCAGGGCGCAGCCAGGGCAATCTCTCCCTCCCGTCTCTCACTCTGCCGGTTGTCCGTTCTCTCTGAAGAGCAGCTGCTGACTTCTCACTACGTGTCCTCGGCCGTTCAGCGCATGCTTGTGGAGCCATGCTGTGCCAGGCAGCAATCCTCACTCTCGAGAACTTGCATGCTGGAGAGGGGAGGTGATTGCAGTTCCTAAGTTATATACCACTTAGGAGGTAAGTGCCGTGGAGAAAAATAAGCTACGGAAGGAAATGCAGATGGTCGTAGTCTTAAATAAGATGATCCTGGAAGGCCTCACTGAGAAGGTGACATTCGAATAAAGGTTTAAAGGAGGTGAGGGAGTGAGCGAGAGATGATCTGGGAAGAGGGTTCCGGGCAGATGAAACAGCTGCACGTGCAAGTGCTCGGAGGTGCAAGCAAGGAGGCTGGAGCAGCATCAGCACAGGGGAAAGAGGAACAGGAGCCGAGGTCCGGGAGGGAGGTGTGCAGGGCTTTGCAGGAGGAACAGGAGCCGAGGTCCGGGAGGGAGGTGTGCAGGGCTTTGCAGGAGGTACGGGAGCCACTGGAGGGTTTGGAGCCGAGGAATGACGCAGTCCAGTTTGTAATCAGATTGTCCTGGTCACGGTACTGAGAACAGACTAAAGGAGTTAGGCAGCCCTACCCTTTACTGTGTGACCTTAAAACAGCTAGAGAACCCCTTTCTGCCTTAATTTCCTCCATGGATAAAAGCAGAAGAAAGTAATAGTCTTTACTGCACAGGGTTGGTATGAAGATTAAATGAGTTCATCGATGTCAACCACTTCAGTGTCCCGCCTGTAATAAGCACACTGTATGCTTTGCTCATATTATGGCTCTCACATATGAGGTCCTAGAAGCACGTGGCAGATAGGGTAGGTTGAAAAAAATAGGCAGTTTTTTTCATAATCTCATTTATTAATTTCTTGGAGAAAATTTTAATGAATGGATTATGTCAATCTTAAAGCTATAAAATGTTCCTAAAGACCTAGTAATTAGTATTGTGGATACTCAGTAGACGTTGACTTGCAACACTGCAACTGGCATTTGATTTTGACCATTTTTGCTTGATGTCTGCTTAAGTGTAAATTCAACACATACAAGGCTCCAAAAATGATAAAATAATGCTCAAAGTGAAGCACTATTCCTTCCTCATGAGCTCTTCTGTTGTGGAAGATGGTCTTTATTGCTCTGGTTATGGGTGGGTGTACACGTGTGTCTAGCAGACAATCCTGACTTGAGGCCTCTGTGAAAAAAAAAAAAAAAACAGAAAACAAACTAATAGAAAAACATCCCATTGATAGGCCCCAGTGGCCAGAGACTAAAAACTTAGTCCCGCACACAATCTTGGTCACGCCGCATGACACACTTGTGGTTCAGTGTTCCAGTACTATTCAGTGGGCTCCTAGTTAAGAGCTGAGCTATCTCCTAAAATATGCTAATATCAACTAGAAACATTACTAAACACAAATCCTTGTGTGGAACCAATCGAAACAGCAGAAACCGGTTCCTTTCATTTATTTTATATTTTATGATGGACTGCACATGAAACTAGGCATTATGGTAGAGTTAAGGGTGTAGGACAGAGCTTATTTCAAATAACAGCTCTACCAAGGGCTAGGACTATAGGTAACATTCTCTGTGGTTCAATTTCTTTAAGTCTAAAAGGCAGGGGGAGGATCATGGTGGGCTTAACTAAGGTTTGAAGCTTGCATCTGCATAGGGAGAGATGAATCCCTAAATCATCCCAGCTGGTTAAGGCAAGTCCTCTCATTGTGTTTTTTGTCTTTTTAATAAATTTTATTTATTTATTTATTTTGGCCGCGTTGGGCCTTCGTTGCTGCACACAGGCTCCCTCTAGTTGCAGCGAGTGGGGGCCACTCTTCGTTGAGGTGCGCGGGCCTCTCACTGCGGTGGCCTCCCTTGTTGCTGAGCGCGGGCTCTAGGCGCGCGGGCCTCAGCAGCTGTGGCACGCAGGCTCAGCAGTTGTGGCTCACGGGCCCTAGAGCGCAGGCTCGGTAGTTGTGGTGCACGGGCCCAGTTGCTCCGCGGCATGTGGGATCCTCCCAGACCAGGGCTCGAACCCGTGTCCCCTGAACTAGCAAGCGGATTCCCAACCACTGCGCCACCAGGGAAGCCCCTGTCATTGTTTTTTCAGGAGAGTCTTCCATTAAGTTGTTGCGGGTCTGGCCTAAGTGGAATTGCTCAGAGTTCTTAGTCATTATCAGCTTCGGCTGGTTAGAATCAGCTGTGGTAAACACAGACTTCACTTTTGATATCTGAAAAGTAGAAGTTGCTGCAAGTGGAAGGTCTTCTTTCAGAGTATGTATGCTGCCAACAAAAAATTGTCACTCGCCATCTGCCTCTACAAGGGTTAGGTCCCTAGCCACTGCACTCGCTGACCTTCCACACACCCTGAAAGGAGTTCTGGCTGGAGATCAGGAATGAGGCACCCCGTGCTCTGGGAAAAACTGGCAGAACAGGCCTTCAGAGAGTTAGATATTTTCAGGGGAAGGTTTTATGAGCCCAATTTCTTGCAACTTCTCATATCTAGAAAAGCACTAAAATCATTAACAGAGACACCTTCTCATGACTAGCACCAACCTTCTGTCAAAATGTGTGCTTGAGGGCACCCAACCCCCTTTACCAAAAGCACATATACTGACTCACCCCCCAGCCGCCACCTCTTCGGAGCAGTTCCTCAGAGCTCCCTGTGAGGCTGTCTTCCGGGCTATAGTCCTCATTTTGCCCCCAATAAAACTTAGCTCACAACTGTCTCCTTGTGCATTTTTTTTTCAGTTGCCAAGGCACTGCAATTTGCTTTTTCACTCAAGATTGTATATATAAGATCTATTCTTGTTGATACTTGTAGGGGATGAAAGAGAGAGAGATGCCAAACGTGACACCCACCCACATTTTGGTGTTACAGCAACTGAGTGAATGGTGGTGCAGGAAACGCAGGGAAGAGAAGCAGATATGGAGTGGGAGAGGAGATAACGTGTGGCCACGGGGGCATCGCAGAGGTAATTGCAAATGTAACTCACCCACTGTCCCCTTTTAAGATGCTTTTCAAGTAGCCTCACTCTCTGAAACAAACAGGGAAGTGAGCCACACTGTCTAGCCTGTCTAGTGGCCACTCGATCTTCTGCAGATAGAAAGTAGTCCCTTCCCATGGGAGCAAATAACGTGATCGGGGCTAGAGTGACAGTCCTCCCCGATGGCCTGCATCTGGTTGACACCTGGTAATAGGGCCCTCTGTTGATGCAGTCCTTCAAAATCCAGCCTCGGACGCCCTTCACCCCCATCGGTGACCCTCCCCCCCCCCACCTCACCGCAGACCTGGCCCAGCTCGCAAAGGCCTCTTGCAAAACTAGACTCCAACCCTGGGCTTCCGGCTTTAGGCCAGGCTGGCTTGGATCTGGGACGAGTGCTGGCCGGCCGGCACCGCGCCCACTCCCCCGGATACACGAAGTGCTCGGCGACTCCCTGCCCCGGGGACAAAGAGCACGCGCCGGCCTATCCGGCGCAAGCCCCGCCCCATGCCCCGCCCCCGGACGCAGAGAAAGCGCCGCGACATTTCCGGGAGGCCTGCGGCTCCCCGCTCGTAGGCGTGTGCACCCTCGTCGGCGAGTGCAGAGCTTCGGGAAGGAGGTTCGTGTACTTTGGAATTATTATTACTATTATTTTACAGCTGTTTTGACTTTTAGAAATGAGTTGAGAGGCTTTGCTGCCGCCTGCTCTTCGTCCTCCGGATCCAGGCGGCGGCTTTAGGCTGCGTGGTAGGTGCTTGTGTAGTCAGTCCCTCGTTTCCAGCTTTCCTTAAAGTGGGTTGTGAATCCTGCGGAGACCCTGAGCTCCCGAGGCAGATGCTTACCGAGGTAGCGTCGAGGTCATTAGTTTCCTGGAGATTTTATTGGGCCATCTCCTTAAAAATCTCGGTGACTCAGTGTTACGTCGAATTAATGACTGGTACAATTCCAAGCTCCCCCCTTATAGACAATAATTTAAACAGAAGAGGTTATGCATTTTAAAGCTTAGCCTCGTTGGATACCAGATGCATTTCTTTAAGAAATTAGGAGTTACACCCTGCTTTGCCAAGGCTGTAGTGTTCTACGTAATTATGACTTGGGCTTTGTATATTTCATCCTTCCTCCTCGCCCCCCATTTAACAATAATTATGAGTGATGCAAAGTTAAATAACCGTCTGAAAATTTTACAAATGTTGAGTATTGAAATCAATTCTTTGCGCAGGGGTGAAAAGCAGCACCCTTTCCCCCCAGAAAGGGGAACTAAAATACTTGAATTAAGGGCACGGGAGGTGTGTTTACTTTCCAGTTTAGTTATAATTTGGTTAGGTGATGAGGAGATTATCTCATTAACTGTACACAGCTGGTCAGTGAAGTGTCCTGTGGGCCTATGCTATATTAGAATTTAGGTTATTACTAGAATGTTTGGTATCCAGTATGAATGGTTCAGTAATTACTTTGTGCAAAGCCTCTTTACATATTATCCCATTTAATGCCCATAGTAGCCCTAGGAAATTTGTACCATTGCTATCCTCAGCGTAGGTACAGTGAAGGAAACTGAGGCTTAGAGACGTTGGGTAGCTTGCCCATTCTTCTCAGCTCCCAAGGGCTGGAGCTGAACTTGGACCCACTGCTTCCTGGCTGCTAGCGAGCTGTGCTGTTAACTACCTCTGATCCAGCCCCTCCTCCGCAGGTGCAGGCCTGGTGTGATCTTCCATTTGGACAGAGTGAAAGAGAACAATGGAGAAGGACTCTGGCCCACTGTAAGTGCCCAGTGAAATGGGGGTGGAATAGTCAGGAGCTTTTCAAAACCAGAGTTTCTTTCATCATCTGAAAAGGGCACTGAGCCAAGACTGCTGGACAGCTTGGGCTATGGGAGGAAGGATGTGTAGGCCAGGGACTTGTGTTCGAGTTCCAGCTCTGCCCTGAGTCTAGGCAAGTCATCTAACCTCTCTGGGATTTATTTGCGTTTATACAGAGATAGGATTGTTCTGGAATGGTGACCTTTTTGATCCCATCCTATGGTTCCATGCTGTTTTGTTTGTTCTTTGTTTTTTTAAACACGGCACCGATTTCTTACTGTTCCGTTTTCAGAGTGCCTTTACATTGGATCGGCTTTGGCTATGCGGCACTGGTTGCTTCCGGCGGGATCATTGGCTATGCAAAAGCAGGTATGGTTTGTAGTTATTTAACCTCTTAAAATCTTGTTCCGGAAGAGTGAGTCCCCAGGGTCCTCAAACTGCAGTCTTGTTGGAGTCAAGTTTGCGTTAGGCCCTCTCGCTGGAGTGCCCGCTTATTATCAGCCCTGTAGCTCCTCCTGCACTTGCCTTGCGGTTATCTGGCTGAGCTACGCCAGGCTTCTTGTGCAGTCACTTGTTTTTGACTCTTTAGATAAAGAGACCGGTTAGGGATGGTAGTAGATTGTTATTATCGTCACCTGCCATACATCAGCCTTGACCCCAGAGAGCCATCTCTGCTCTTCAAGCAGGAGGAAACCTCTAGTCTTCGCAGAAGCAGTTTTGAAGTCTCTGCATTAAGTCAGGCACAGGTGTGTCAGTGAACGTGCTTGTTTCCACCCCCCTCCTTGCCGACATCCCTGCCCCCATCACACACACCAGAATCCTTGCTCCCCAGATCATTTTTTAATAAATTTTCTTTTTTAATAATTTGTTTCTTTTTTTTAATTAATTTATTTATTTTATTTATTTTTGGCTGTGTTGAGTCTTCGTTTCTGTGCGAGGGCTTTCTCTAGTTGCGGCAAGTGGGGGCCACTCTTCATCGCGGTGCGCGGGCCTCTCACTATCATGGCCTCTCTTGTTGCGGAGCACAGGCTCCAGACGCGCAGGCTCAGTAGTTGTGGCTCACGGGCCTAGTTGCTCCGCGGCATGTGGGATCCTCCCGGACCAGGGCTCGAACCCATGTCCCCTGCATTGGCAGGCAGATTCTCAACCACTGCGCCACCAGGGAAGCCCCAACCAGATCATTTTTTAACTCACTGACCCTCTTTCCCTTTCCTCTGGGGATGAGCCCAAGGTCCTGCCCTTGGAGAGTTCCAGTCTTTGCAGGGTTAATCAGGCCTGGCTCGGAGCCCTTCCTTTCTCCCTGGGGGGAAGTGTCCTGCCTGTTAAAGGAGAGGGGACCCGTGTGGTACGACCCTGACCTCTCTGGTAAAATAGCAGACTCCCCCGAACTTTTTCCTGCTTGAGAATGCCTTGGTCCTGAACCGCGTTGAGAGACGTTCTCTTTGCTGTTTTCCTCCGTAGGGGAGGGCGGTCTGGTGGCTTCTGTCAGTGGCATGAGTGTCTGCCATTGCAATGCAGCTGTGTGTTTGCTTCCCTCCAGGCAGTGTCCCGTCCCTGGCTGCCGGGCTCCTCTTCGGTGGATTAGCGGGCCTCGGTGCCTATCAGCTGTCTCAGGATCCAAGGAACATTTGGGTTTTCTTAGGTATGTCGGTTTCAGTGTCTCCCTGATGCATCCCTGGGTTGGTGGGATGTGACAGGTTCTTCACATTACGACAGTTTTACTGCTGCTGCCAAGTCCTAGGGAAGTTTTGAAATGGGGGCGGGGGGTGCATCTTGTGCTGGTTTCTACTTATCTTTTATGTACAGAATATGGAAAGGTTTTCATACCTCATGAATGTAGATTTACCCAGTGAAATAAGTGTTAAACTTGTGTAAGGCAAGCATGTGTCTCTTAACCATTGTGATTGCCCGCTGAAGACCGCCTGCTTGAGCATCCCTAAAGGACCATGTGTCTGGGTTAGGTTTGCATCGGTATTGCATTTTTCCCATTTGAAAATCATTTGTTAGCCCTTTAGATGTAAACTAAGTGTGTAAGATGTAGGCCCTGCCTTCAGGGAGGCTTTACCTTCACTGGGGACATAGAACGTGACTGGGGCTGCTGCAGTGTCCTGTGACCAGCACAGACGGCGAGGAGCGCGGGGAGGGGAAGGTTACTTATCAGGGTGGCTTTGGTGCATTTTTCCTGAGCTCCACCCTGCGTCAGACACCCTGCTGGGTGTGTGGGCCCCTCGCGGTCCCCACAAACCCACAGGGTGAGAGAACACGCAGTTCTGGCCCTCACAGGGAGCAGGCGTGTCGCGGTGGTTTGTCCGAGTCGGCCCGGGCTGGGAAGGAGGAAGCGCCCAGCTCTCGGCCCTGCTCGGCGGCTCCCTCTCGCCAGCCCCCAGCCCCGGAGTTACTCTCAGGCCCCTTTGTCCCCCTTCTGACCCCGCTCCTCCACTCCAGCGAACAACCTCACCATCTACTTGAAGAAGAAACAGCAGCCGTCACGTGGAGACTCCCTGCTGCCATTGGCCTCTAAGCCTTCCCCTGTCCTGTTTCTCTCGTCTCCAAGGCTGGTCCCTCCACCAGGCTTTGGGTCTCTACTCTTCACCTTCTCCGGAGCTTTACACCGTCAGTGATGCCAGCTCTTCCTCGTATCCTGCCTCTCAGGTGGATCCCACCCATTGATGCTCCGATGTGCTCATCTCTCACCCATTTAAAAAAAAAAAAGGACCTCTCGTGACCCCACTGCTTTCTTCAATTGCTGCCCTTCTGCTTCCTCTTCAGGAACTTCTCTTAAAAAAAATCCATTACACTCGCATCTTCACTTCCTCACCTCATGTTCTCAGCCCACTTCGGCCTCCACTTCTGTCCCCTTAGTCCACGGGAGTAGCTCTCCCCGAGGCTGCCAGGAACCTGTACGCTTCAAAATTCAGTATACACTCTTTAGTCCTCATTTTATTTGGCCTTTTAGCTGTTCTCAGCACAGTACACTAATCCATTTCCCGTTCTCTTGTTTTTCCTTTTTATTTTCTGATTCCCTTTTGTCTGTTTTGTCAACCTGTCTTCCATTTCAACCATTAGATATTAAGGTTCTTAAAACCTGGCTCTTTTAATCTTCTTTATACTCTCTCACTTGGCAGTATGGTTGAAGCCCAGGTCTTAAATTACCACCGATACACAAATGACTCACAAATTTCTCTCTCCTCCAAGCTTTACTCTTCGTATATCCAGTTGCCTGCTTGAAAGCGTTCAGCTGTGTCATGGCATCTTCCCAAACCTGGCTCCCTGTCCTCACACACGCTTGGTCTCCTGGTGTCCTCCCTCCATCTGGGTCTCCATTGCTCTCCTTCCCTCCATCTCTCTCTGATTCATCAGCAAGTCCTGTCAACACTACCTGCAACTCGTATCCCAGGCCGTCCCCTTCCCTACCTCCACGGCCACCATCCACGCCCCAGTTAGCCCCCCTCTTGCCTGCATTCCCGAGGAGGTTTCTCAGTTGGTGCCCTACCTCCTCTCTGTTTTCCCTGGAGTGTGTTCCCTATGGTACAGCCACAGTTATATTTGCAGAATGCAGCTCTTCGTATGTATCCCTCTGCGTAATATCTTTTCATGGCTTTTCATTGCTCTTCGGAAGAAGACCGCAGTCCGTCCCGTGGCCCTCGAGGCTCTGTAGGCTGTGGCCCTCTTCCTCACTCAATCTCGGTTTCTGTGCCACACCACGCCTAGCAGCCCCCTCTCACCGCGGGGCCCCGCGTATATTACGCCCTCTGCCTGGAACGTGCTTTCCTCCCCTTGAGCTCGTTAATCGCGACTCTCGACATCGCGGCTCCACCTTCGCTTTCTCAGCAAGTCCTTCTCCCTGAATGGGCTGGATCCCCTGTTAATCACGTTATTTGTATTGCATTAATTGTGCCTGTAGCACAGATTATACTTCTGAGTCTTTATTTGTGTGATTCTTTCAAGTTAGTCCTGTCAAACTCAAAGCACCGTCAGGGCAGAGATCTTTTTGATGACAGTTGTGTTCCCAGCACCTGGTGCGGCGCACGGCAGGTGGTCGGTATGTGAATAGCCGTCGAGTGGGAGGAGCCTAAGAGCGTCGAGTGGGAGGAGCCTAAGGGCGCACAGGGTAAATAGCATCGGCGTAGGAAAGATGTAGTTTTCTCCTGCAGCGGTTTAGGAGAAAACTAAGAAATTTAGGGCTGAAGAATGGTAGGAGGTGAGGCTGGAGAGGCAGGCTGGGCTCAGACACTGAGAGCCTTTGATTCCAGTGTCTGTACTTAGTCCCGTTGACTGTGGGTGGCCGTGGAGCTCCCCGACTCAGGGAAGGAGGAGGTATGAGATGAGGTCTGGGTCCTTGAAAGATGGGTGGGAGTTTGGCCACATTTTCATCCTCCTACATATAAGGTGTAGTGATCTTTGACTCTTTTTATCTTTCCATCAGTTACATCTGGAACCTTGGCTGGCATTATGGGAATGAGATTCTACCACTCTGGAAAATTTATGCCTGCAGGCTTAATTGCAGGTGCCAGGTACCCTCTGCTCTATTGCTAGTTCTAGTTTAATGCCCCAAACACTTTAGACATTCAAAATTTTACTTGTTTCAGTATATCTGATGCTGAGCATCGACTGAAATGATTTAAATTTATATACAAATAGGAAAGGCTGCAAAAACAGCAGATTTAATGTCAAAATGAAATAAGTATATTCATTCACTTTGGAAATGGTTTTGCTTTCACATTTGCTCTCTGGTCCATCCTGGCCCCTTTCTGCAGTGGAGGAGGCTTCAGTGCAAAGCCATGACTGCAGCCGTTAGTGTGACTTTCAGCATGGGGTCCATGTTTCTTAGTTGTAAGGTGTCCTTTATTATTGAAAATTTTGCTGAAAGGGAATCTGATTGAATCCTATTTAACGTTAATCGTAGTTAACTTTAATTATAAAATCCAAACCAGATTGTTCTTAAAAATGTAGTCTTTAAGTATAATAAAGATACCCCCCAAAATAGAATTTTTAAAATCTTCTTTGGAAAAAGGTTATTTACCCAACTTTGATCATAGTTATGATGCTGTCAAGAATAATGTTTTATAATCAGCATAGACCAAGGTTAAGAGCTGTAAACTGGGAGGCTGGAGACCTACCACTGATGACCTGTATGACTGGGGAGGCCTTGGTCTCTCCAGCCTTGTTTTCTCATCTTTGAATGATTGGCTGTTAGATTAGGAACTTCAACTCACGTGTATGATTTCAAAGCCCCAGTGTGGGACTGCCTTTGGCGTGTTCTTCCTGTGGCACCTCCAGGCGTGGGAGTTCATCTCTGCTTGCTCTGCCTTGGCACCTCCTCACCATGTAGTTGTGAGGGACCTGCTGAGTCCCAGCCCCTTAAAAATAGTCAAGTGCCTGTGCTGTTCTTTATCTGATTTTTTTTTTTTTATGTGTTTCCTTTGAACAGTTTGCTGATGGTCGCCAAACTTGGAATTAGTGTGTTGGGTAAACCCCATGAGTAGTAGTCATGGCCCAGCTTGGACTCATGAAGAATTTTAAAATTTTCACTATTTTTAGCATATTAAGATAAATAAGTACAGCATTTTCACATATTCTGACATGTTACTTAAAAACAAACCAAAAAAACCCAGCTTTGCAGAGAAAAATGTCAGTTATTATCATTACAACCCTAAAGAGGTGGGTAGAGTGTAACACAAGAGCTTCTTCCTATAGTAGAAGCATACAGTTTGATTCTTGTATGTTGGTGTTATCTGTTCTTTCTGAATCTGTAGGTAAAATCTCCAGGGATAAAATGTAAGGTGTCGCCATTGGGGTCCCTGAAACCCTGTACCCTACTCAGAGGAACAGTGTGAAAAAGATCTGTTAATGAGATTTAGGATATCTGTTCTTTTGCTTATCTTAGAGCACAGACCTACTTTGAAATTATGTTAAGTGAAATCAATGAAAATAAAGTTTACTGTAAATAATATTTTCTTTGGTGTCTTTGTTGCCAGAGCTGTCTAGAACATAGAAGGAGATGTGAATAGCAAGAAGATAAAAGAGCATGAAGGTGTTTTTGTTAACATTTTATTTAGGAATTACCCATCCTGAATAATTTAAAGACCAAGGAAGGAAAGTTATTTATTATTTGATTATACATTGCATTGAGCCTTGGATTTCTAAGATTAGTAGGACTGTGTAACCAAAAAAAGAGAAAAAAAAGAAAAAAATGAAATTGTTGTTAACCAGCGCTGAGTTAACTCATTCCGGTACCCCTTACTTTAGTTTCCCCCTCTTTAAAGAAAAGGGATATTTGCTACAATACCTCAATCCTAACTGGTATTGATTGGATTTAGAATATGTAATTCAGGCATATACAATTTTGTGGATTGGCTTAAGCTCCTTGAAAGGAGTCCTAGTTTCCTCATCTTTGTTGTGTATGCCATGGTTTGACGTGTCTGCCAGGGCCCTTTTTTTTTTTTAATTTCTTTTATTGAAGTATAGTTGATTTACAGTGTGTTAATTTCTACTGTACAGCAAAGTGATTCAGTTATACATATGTATATACATTCTTTTTCATTTTCTTTTCCATTATGGTTTACACAGAATATTGAATATAGTTCCCTGTGCTATACAGTAGGACCTTGTTGTTTATCCATTCTATATATAATAGTTTGCATCTGCTAATCCCAAACTCCCGATCCATCCATCTCCCACCTGCCCTCCCACTTGGCAACCACAAGTCTGTTATCTGTGTCTGTGAGTCTGTTTCATAGATAAGTTCATTTGTGTCATGTTTTAGATTCCACATAGAAGTGATATCATATTTGTCTTTCTCTTTCTGACTTACTTCATTTAGTATGACAATCTCTAGGTCCATCCATGTTGCTGCAAATGGCCTTATTTCATTCTTTTTTATGGCTGAGTAGTATTCCATTGTAAATGTGTACCACATGTTCTTTACCCATTTATCTGTTGATGGACATTTAGGTTGTTTCTATGTCTTGGCTATTGTAAATAGTGCTGCAGTGAACATTGGGGTGCATGTATCTTTTTGAATTACAGTTTTCTCCAGATATGTGCCCAGGAGTGGGATTGTAGGATCCTATGGCAACTCTATTTTTAGTTTTTTGAGGAACCTCCATACTGTTTTTCACAGTGGCTGCACCAATTTACATTCCCACAACAGTGTAGTAGAGTTCCCTTTTCTCCACACCCTCTCCAGCATTTGTTGTTTGTAGACTTTTTAATAATGGCCATTCTGAGTGGTGTGAGGTGATACCTCATTATAGTTTTGATTTGTAGTTCTTTAATAATTAGCGATGTTGAGCATCCTTTTCATGTGCCTATTGGCCATCTGTATGTCTTCTTCGGAGAAATGTCTATTTAGGTCTTCTGCACATTTTTCGATTGGGTTGTTTATTTTTTTGTTATTGAGTTGTATGAGCTGTTTATATATTTTGGAAATGAACAGGACCCCTTCTTAAAGCATAATGCCCATAGCTCTACACAGATGGGGTGTGACCAGGATACTGGATTCTAGACCACACATTTCTGTTAGTACAACCAGAATCAAAATAAGATTTTTGGACAGCCCCATCATAGCAGTGACTCATTAAGCTTTTGGTCCACTGACACCCTAGTTCTTTTTCTCACATGCTGCTGTTAATAATAACTACTCATAGATAAGAAAGGGTTGATGTTTGATGTCACATACTTGCAGGTATTTTGATTAACTAAAAAAATCCATAGTTCCTGGCATAGTCAGTAATTGCCTTTTATCATATAGTTATACCAAATTCATAGTTTAAATAATACAGACAAATCCATTTCCAAACAGTTCATTGGTATCTGGTATGATTTTATGCCCTGGTGAATCAGATTATTGTGATCTCAAACGTTAGTCCTGTACAGTCTAAAGGAAAATGGACAAAGAAAATCAAGCAAGCAGAACATTTTCTTTGTCCCTTTTATATTTTAAAAGTTGATTTTTATGGAAATGTGTTTGGGAGGAAAGAAAGAGCTGGTTGTAGTTAGTGTTACAAAGGTCAGGACACCCACAGGTAGGCTGGGTTTCTCTTGAGCAGAGAGGAGACGCCTGTGTATTGTTTGTGTTCACAGAGCTTCATCTCCGTGCTTGTTTCCCTGAGTCGTGCTTCTGTGTGAGGGTCGGCTGGACGTGAACATCAGTTATGACTAGTTGTTCCCCAAACGTTTGAATCATATATGAATTGTAAGAACAGAGGCACAGAAAAAGATTGTTCTAAACAAAAGATAGTCATTCTGTTCATCAGAAAAAGCACATTTTGGGTTCTGAGCTAGCCCTTCAGCGATCATTATGATAAATAGCTACTTCAAATATTATGGTTAAATGTATTTCATAGTCCTCGTCAATATTTTCTGTCTTCTCCATTTGTGCGTGTGACATGTGCGTGTGACATGTGCGTGTGACATGTGCGTGCGTGTGCACCCAAACTAACCCTTGGCTGTTGACGATTAAGGCACTTGTGATGGTGGAGGCATCAGGCAGCCGTAGACTGTCCAAAGCTCCCATCCTTCCAGAAGGGATTTCAAATCATGATGCGAGGCCCTGGTTTTTCTTCTGTCATGAAGTGTTTCCTAAGGGCACCAATTTTGGCCACCTTCAGTTCTAGGGTTGGGGCACCAGCCTTAGACTCTGAGTGACAACGATTCCCTGGAGGTGGGAATTAGTTTAGGTCCAAGGTAGATCCCTGTGTGACTGGTCCTGTGGTCACCTGTGAGAGTTCTAAGGCTGCCTACAGTTCTAAGGGGCGGGGGTGGGGTGGGGTGCCTTCATGGCCCAGCAGCCTTGACAGGGTCCTTGCTAAGAACCCCTTCTTCTCCCCGGCAAAGTTTCCCAAGTACTTACTGTCCTAAGATTGTGCTGGGTCCCAGAAGGAAAAGAAAAACAAAGCATGGCTTGCCATCGTGGAGTCTAGTGGAGAACACTGACATCTAGACAAGCAAAGGCAATATAGAAATACATGGCTAATAGAGGTAGGTAGACATTACCCCAGGGGCACAAGAAAGTGGTCAATTCTCTTCAGGGAGTCTAGGAGGGCTTCACAGAGGGGATGGTGGTTGAGCTGAGCCTTGAAGGATGAGGAATTCATAAACAAGGACAGACAAATGTTGCAGGTAGAGGGAAGGTATGTGCAGTGCCTCTGAGGCATGACACTGCCTCGCGCAGTTGGGTACCTACAAGTTGTTTGGTGTGAATAGCATAGAGCGGGTGAGGTTGGCAACAGCAGGAGATGAGACTGAAAGGCAAGGTCAAATCTAGATGACCTTGACATCCCCAGCTAAAGGTTTGAATGTAATCCATTTTCCCCCTCATTTTTGTTGTATTTTGTTTCATCATTTTTGTTGGTTTTCATTTCATAAAGATTTGTGGAAGCTCTCTGTATATAATGGGCACAGGTCCTTTATTATATATTACATTTTCTCCCAACCTATTGTGTGTCTTTTAACTTTGTTTATAGTTTCTGTACGTCTTTACATAGTCAGATCTATTACTTCATTGCTTTACAAAGTTCTTTCTTATTCCAAATTATAAAAATACTCACCTAGTTCACAAGGTCGTTTAAAATTGAGATAAAATATGCTTGTGATAAAGGATGCATGTAAGACAGAAGGGCATACAGCAAAATTGTTTCCTTCTGATCCCAGACCCTTAGTCTCTCAACTTAAGAGGTAGCCATTATTTATTTATTGTCCCAGAAGTTTTCTGTGAGTATAAAACATAGAAATGTATCCTTTTTTGGTTACTGTTAAGACAAGTGAGGGCACAGAATTAACACTGAGTTACACTTTGCTACACTGTATCACACTTAACACCTTTTCTTTATCTGGACATGGAGACCTACCTCATTCTTTTTAGTGGCTTTTTAATTATATGATGTGGCTATCTAGTTTACCATTCCCCTACTGACAGAAAGGTACCTTGTTTAAAGCTTTTCGCTATTAAAAAAATGCTGTACCAAGGAACATCACTAAGTCCCGGTGCACATGTGCAAATGAATCTTTAGGTTATACCCCTAAAAGCTGAGTCAAAGCAGATGAGCATTTAAAATTTTAATTGTCCGCAAAAAGAGTTGTACGGATTTACACTCCCATCAATAGCGGTTGAGAGATTTTGTTTCCTCATCTTTGCTAACATTGCATATTATCAGACTTTTAATCTTTGACACATTAAGCTAGGGGTCTGCAAACTTTTTCTGTAAATGGCCATTTACAGAATGTAAATGTTTCTGTAAACATTTTAGGCTTTGTGGGCCATACCGGCTCTCTCCAGCTATTCAGTTTTGCCTTGTAATGCAAAAGCCACCATAAACAGTACATAAACGAGTGAGCATGGCTACCTTCCAACAAAGCTCTATTTATGGAATTTATGAAATTTATTTATCTATTTATGAAATTTGAATTTCATATCGTTTTCACATAGTACCAAATAATAATCTTATTTTGATATTCTTTTCGACCATTTTTTTTTGATTTTTTTTTTATAAAAAACATTCTTAGCTTGCCAGCTGCACGAAAACAGACAATGGACTGGATTTGGTTCACTGACCATGGTTCCAACCCCTGATCGAAGCCATTGTTTTATATATTTAGTATGACTTATTAAGCATCTTTGCATATATTTATTGACCAGTGATGTATATTTTTTCTGTAAACTCCCCTTTTTTTGTTTTTCTAATTGATCTGTGACTCTATAATCACTGTAGATTGTACTGTGTTTTGATATGTGGTAAGGCAAGTCTGTCATTGTTACTTTTCTGATTTTTCTTTACATACTTTTCCAGATAAATCTAGACTTAGCCTTTCAGCTTTAAATTTTACTAGGGATTTTGATTATGATTACATTGAATTATAGATAAATTTAGGAAGATTTGGGAGCTTTAAAACATTTACTCTTTAAAAAGTTCTTTTGAAATGTTGATTTACAATGTTATATTAGTTTCAGGTGTACAACAGAGTGATTCAGTTACACGTGTATATATATATATCTATTCTCTTTTAGATTTTTACAGGTTATTACAAGATATTGAGTATATAGTTCCCTGTGCTATGCAGTAGGTCCTTGTTGGTTATCTATTTTATATATAATAGTGTTTATATTTTAATCCCAAACTCCTGATTTATCCCTCCACCCCCTTTCCCCTTTGGTAACCGTAAGTTTGTTTTCTGTGTCTGTGACTCTTTCTATTTTGTAAATAAGTTCATCTGTATAATTTTTTTTAGATTCCACATATAAACAATATCATATGTTATTTGTCTTTGACTCACTTCACTTGGTATAATCTCTAGGTCCACTCATGTTGCTGCAAATGGTATTATTTTGTTCTTTTTTATGGCTGAGTAGTATTCCATTGTGTATATATACCATATCTTTATCCATTGATCTGTCAGTGGACACTTAGGTTGCTTCCATGTCTTGACTATTATAAATAGTGCTGCTGTGAACATTGGGATGCATGTATCTTTTCGAATTACAGTTTTCTCCAGATATATGTCCAGGAGTGGGAGCATTGGATCATATGGCAACTCTATTTTTAGTTTTTTAAGGAAACTCCATACTGTTCTCCATAGTGGCTGCACCAATGTATATTCCCACCAACAGTGTAGGAGAGTTCCCTTTTCTCCACACCCTCTCCAGCATTTATTATTTGTAGACTTTTAGATGATGGCCATTCTGAGTGGTGTGTGGTGATACCTCATTGTAGTTTTGATTTGCATATCTGTAACAATTAGCGATGCTGAGCATCTTTTCATGTGCCTGTTGGCCATCCGCATGTCTGTGGAGAAATGTCTGTTTGGATCTTGTGCCCAGTTTTTGATTGGGTTGTTTGTTTTTTTTAATTTTGAGCTATATGAGCTATTTGTATATAAAATATTTACTCTTCAATCCAGGACATTGTATGTCCCTTCATTTAATTCAGTTTTTCTTTTTTTAATGTCTTAAAACATTTTAGAGTTTTATTCACTTAGTTCTTTGCATTTCTATTAAGATTATTGCATGATATTTTATAGTTTTGTTATTATTATGAATGGAACTTCTTCATATATATTTTCTAATTAGGTATCAATCTGAGCAATGAATTTCTGATATTAATGTAAATGCTTCAGTCGACTCAAGCACATTGCTTGCCTTAGGTTTTTGTCAACTACCCTTTATCTAGTGCTGTGGCTTCATGTTGAAGTTAGAAACAATAGGATATTTGCTATCACTGATGATTCAGCATTGTTCTAGAGACACTAGACAAAGTAATAAGAGAAATAAATGAGGTATAAAGTAATAGTGGAAAAGGAAAGAAATCAAAGATTTTAAATAGCTAATATAATTGTCTATCTAGAAAATCCAAGACAAGCAACTAAAATCCTATTATAACTAACGAGGAAGTTCTAGGAAGCTGCAAGAAACAAGATCAGCACCAAAACCCAATAGCTTTCCACCAGCAGTCATCATCAGTTCCCTTCCATACTACTGCTAATACCCAAGTCCAAGCCTCACCGTCTTTTAATCTTCTAACAGGACTCCCTGTTTTCATGCTTTGGCCCAACAATTAATTCTTTACCCAGCAGGCAGAGGCATATATCAAGTATAATTAGACTCCTAGTCTTAAAATTTTTCAGTCATCTCTCACTACATTTATATCCCTTCTTTAGTCTCTATAACATCCTGGGTCTTTTTTGTTTTTTATTTTTCTTAATAGCACTTATAATAATTTGCATATATACAGGGGTTTTTGTGTGTGTGTTTATTTAATGTCTGTCTCCGGAATGTATGTTCTATGAGATCGGAGAAAATGACCTTTTCGTTTCTACCATATATACCATATATACTACACTTAGTACATAGTAGGTACGTAGTAAATATTTGCTGAATGGATAGATTGATCAAATCTGTTTCTTAAAAATAGACTTCATTTTGTAGAACAGTTTTAAGAGACAGTACAGAGAGTTCCCACACACCTTACACCCAGTTTCCCCTATTAGTAACATCTTACATTAACATGATACATTTGTTACAACTAATGAACCAATACTGATACATTATCACTAACTAAAGTCCATACTTTATACAGTGTTTCCTATTTTTAAACTAATATCGTTTTTCTATTCCAGGATCTTATCCAGGATACCATATTACATTTAGTTGTCATGTCTTCTCAGGCTCCTCTTGGCTCTGACTGTTTATTAGACTTTTCTTGTTTTTGGTGACTGAGTTTTGAGGAGTACTGATCAGGTATTTTGTAGAATGCACTTCCATTGGAATTTGTCTAGTGTTTTCCTCATGGTTAGACTGGGATTATCGGTTTTTAGGAGGGTCAAGACCACAGGGGTGAAGTGTCATTTTCATCACATCATATTAAAGTTACATATACGAACATGATATTACTGTTGATGTTGACCTTGATCATCCGGCTGAGGTAGTGTTCCTCAGGCTTCTCCACTGTGAAGCTATTCCTTTTTTCCCCCTTTCCCATACTGTACTCTTTAAAAGGAAGTCACTATGCATATCCCACACTTAAGAAATAGGGAGTTGTGCTCTGCCTCCTTGAGGGCAGAGTATCTACATAAATTATTTGGAATTCTGCTGCATGGAAGATGCCTCTTCTTCCTTGTCTATCCATCCAACCATCCACTCCTTCAGTACGGACTCATGTATATATATTTCCTGGTTTGGGTTATAATCCAATACTTCTCCATTAATTTTCTTGCTCAAATTGTTGCAGTTTTGACCATTGGGAGCTCTTTCAGCTGGCCCATGGGTCCTTTGACATAGCCAGTCAGTGTAGGCTTTTTTTTTTTTTCCTTGTTTTTTGTTTTTATAGAACTTCCCTACTTTCTGGCACTGTAGGAGGCTCCAGGCTCATCTTGTATATTTCATGCTCTGATACCAGAATCAGCCATTTCTCCAAGTAGCCCTGGTTTCTTTTATTGGACAGTGATATTAGAAACCAAGACCTGGTGCTGGATAATGTTTGTTGCTACTAGGACATTATTTTATACTTTTCATTCCTTTTCACTTTTTAAAGTTGTTATTCCTTTTTCTAGTTTCTTAAGCTAAATGTTCAAATTCACCATGTCTTCAGTGTTTTTTGTTTTTCTCATAAATGGAACAAGTGTATAATTTTTTTCTTTGAGATCTCTTTTGACTGAGTTTTACAGGTTTTAATACAGAGATCTGTCATTGTCCATTTCTAAAGGATGTTTATTTCATTTTTGATTTTCCCTTTTGACTTTGTAGTGGTTAGAACAATGTTTTTGAATTTTTAAGTGGATGATTTTGGAGGCATACTTTTTTATCCTACTTTTATTAAACTGTGGAAAGAAGTTGTGGCTTACATATTTCAACATTTGAGAATTTGAGATTTTCTTTTTGGCCTAACATAAGGTCAATTTTTTGTGCATGTTACATGTATAGTATTTTGCCTTATTGGTCAAAGTTCTATATAGTATGTATGGTGGGTAAATTTTGTTTACTGTGTTACTCATGTACTTATTTTAAGGCCTCTAGATCTGTTTTCTAAGAAAAACCTCCCACTCTGTGGTTATGTCAATTTCTTCTTGTATTTGTGGTTAATCTTTGCTTCACATATTTATGTTGTTTTAACATTTGATTTTGAAAATTTTCTAATTTAGAGAAAAGTTTGTCTCTCTCTCTCTCTCTCTCTCTCTCTCTCTCTCTCTCTCTCTCTATATATATATATATATATATGAACATATGAGCATAGATGTAGAAATCCTCAACAAGATGTTAGCAAATCCAATCCAACAATGTATACAGAGAATTACATAATATGATCAAGTGGGATTTATTCTAGGTATACAAAGCTGGTTCAGCATTTGAAAATCAATTAATGTAGTCCATCACATCAACAAGCTAAAGAAAAAAGAATTGTATGATCAATGATTATCAATAGATGCACAAAAAGTATTTGACAGAATCTAACACCATTCATAATAAAAACTCTCAGCAAAATAGGGAGGAATGTCTTCCACTTGATAAAGAAAAATCTATTAAAAAAAACCAGAAACCCTACAGCTAACGTCTTTCTTAATGAGGAGAAACTAGATGTTTTCCTGCTAAGATCAGGAACAAGGCAAGGATGTTCACTCCTACCACTTCTATTCAGCATTGTACTGGAAGTCCTGGCTAGTTCAATAAGAAAGAAAAGGAAATAAAAAGTATGCTGATTGGGAATGAAGAATAAAACTGTTTTTGTTTGCAGATGACATGATTGTCTATGTAGAAAATTTCAAAGAATCGACAAAGAAACTCCTGGATTTAATAAGTGATTATAACAGGAATTAGGATACAACATTAATATAGAAAAGTCATTTGCTTTCTTATATACAAACAATGAACAATTGAAATTTGAAATTAAAAATTGCATTAGCACTAAAATAAACAGGTATAAATCCAACAAATATGTGTAAGATCTATATGAGGAAAATGACAAGACACTGATGAAAGAAGTACAAGAAGATGTAAAAAAAATAGAGCAATAAATAGTCCTTGTACATGAGTGGGAAGACCCAAGAGTGTCAAGATGTCAGTTCTTCCCAACTTGATCTGTATTGCTTGTTCACTGCAATCCCAGTCAAAAATCCCAGTTATTTTGTGGATACTGACAAACTGATTCTAGAGTTTATATGGAGCAGTAAAAGACCCAAAATAGCCAACACAATATTGAAGGAGAGAAACAAAGTTGAGGGACTGACTTAGGTGACTTCTATAAAGCTATAGTAATCAAGACAGTGTGGTATTGGTGAGAGAATAGACACATAGATCAATGGAACAGAATAGAGAGCCCAGAAATAGATGCGCACAAATACAGTCAACTGATCTTTGACAAATTAGCAAAGGCAGTTCAGTGGAGAAAACAGTCTTTTCAACAAACGACACTGGACGATAGACATCAACATGAAAAAGAATCTGTAACAGATGCTATACCTTTCAGAAAAATTGACTCAAAATGGATCATAGATCTAAATGTAAAATGCAAAACTGTAAAGCTCCTGGAATATAGGAGAAAATCATAGGTGACCTTGGGTTTGGTGATGGCTTTTTAGATACAACCCCAGAAGCATGATCCATGAAATAAAAAATTGGTAAGCTGCACTTCATTTAAATTAAAAACTTTTGCTCTGCAGAAGACCTTAAGAGAATGAAAAGACAAGTCACGGACTGGAGGTAAGATTTGCAAAAGGCAACTGATAAAGGTCTGTTATTCAAAATATACAAGGAACTGTTTAAATTCAACAATAAGAAAACAAACTAATTTAAAAATGGGCAAAAGATCTGAATAGACAGCAAGGAGATATACAGATGGCAGATAAGCATGTGAATAGATGCTTCACATCCTATGTCATTAGGGAATTGCAAATTAAAATAACAAGATACTACTACACACTCGAACAGCCAAAATCCAAAACACTGACGACACCAAATGCTGATGAGGATGTGGAGCAACAGGAACTCTCACTCGTTGCTGGTGGGAACGCGAAACGGTACAGTCACTTTGGAAGGCAGTTTGGTGCTTTCTTACAAAACATACTCCTACCATATGATCCAGCAGTTAATCAAGTGAAGTGAAAACTGATGTCCACACAAAAACATGTACATGAATGTTTATAGCAGCTTTATTCATAATTGCCTGTACTTGGAAACAACCAAAATGTCCTTCAGTTGGTGAATGGGTAAATAAACTAGGATACATATAGACAATGGAATACTCTTCAGTGATAAGCAGAAATGAGCTATCAAGCCAAGAAAAGACAGGGAGGAATTTTAAATGCATATTACTAAGTGAAAGAAGCCAAACTGAAAAGGCTATATACTTCGTAATTCCAACTATATGACATTGTGGAAAAGGAAAAACTATGGAGATAATAAAAAAAAAAGCTCAGTGGTTGCCAGAGGTTTGCAGGGAGGGATGAATGGGTAGAGCACAGAGGATCTTTAGGGCAGTGAAACTATTTTGTATGATACTGTATTGGTGGATACATGCCATTATACATGTTGTCAAAACCCACAGAATGTACAACACAGAGCGTGAACCCTAATGTAATCTATGGCCTTTAATTAACAACAATGAATCAATATTGGTTCATCAGTTGTGACAAATGTACCACACTAATGCAAGATATTTATAATAGGGAAAATTAAGGAGGGGGGAGATTAGGGGAGTACGTGGAAACTCTGTACTTTCCAATCAAATTTTCCGTAAACTTAAAACTGCTAAGAAAAAAGAAAAAAAAGTTGACTAATTAACAACAAAAAAAGGCCTCAGAGTATAAGTGTAAAGTTTAACAATGTAAGGAAAACACACTAGTTAACCATATTAACTTTAATATCTATTCGGAGTTTAAAAGTTTCCCAGCAACACAAAAGAAGATTTTTGCTTTGAGACATTAATTAAAACTGTACAAATATATATATATAAAACCATTACCACTAACATAAATTACTCTTTAGATTTTAACATTTTTCAAGAAGGTGAGCTGAATCTTCTGTACAAAAATACCATGTTCTTACTATGCCTTTGCATAATGTCCACAAGATGATACCAATTACATTAGCATTTGTTACAAAGTCATAAAATACATAAAAAATAAGCAGTTTGATAACATTGTTCTTTAAAAAGAATATCTATTCCGTAAATCGACAAGCTTGAATAGAGTAGTCCTGAATTCAAAATGTCTATTTTAAATACAAGTTTAGAAATAAAACTAAGAAAATATGTAGTAAGTGAAATCACTACGATAGCAACTGAATGCATTTGCTCTTCAGAGCAAGTGTGAAGGTCAGAGCGGAGTCAGTGATCTGCCTGCAGCAGCAGCAGGAGTTTGCTTTGGGGGACGAGCTGGTATACTTCATCTTTGTGCCTCGTGGGAATACGGAAACAACGTATTTTGAAAGTCTGATGAACACACTTGATGTGAAGATGACAGAACCTTGACTTGGTTAATTTGGAAGTCATCAAGCCATTGGGTTTGATAGTCACCACGAATTCATAGCAGTTGTATTGATCAAAATCGAACAATCGACTCTTTCTCCACTAAAATCAGGTGATGTGATTTTGACATCTCTATGTTAAAGAAGTATTTATTTCTAAGAAAGATGTCCTGCTTTAGATTAGAATTATCATTGCTTCCATAATTCCAAAGTAGAAAAGTGATAAATTACCATCTTTCTGCCATTGCCAAAATGGTAGAGTAGAACCTTGGCCAAATAAGAACCGTAACTGACAGTCCACAGACATCTATGTAATTGCTATAAAAACCCAAAACAAAACAAACCTCTGAGGCCAAACGATGAAATCTTTAATAGTTTGGGCAAATATAAAACACTCTAAACACTTATTTCTGGAGGCATTTTTTTAAAAAGCTTCTTATTGTACTTAGTATCTATTAATTTGTAGATCAAATACTTGACACTTTGGCAAATAGTTTATTCAATACTTTGTAAAGTCCTACCCATATATCAGCACTGTGGGCAATGATGCTAAGAAAATGCATTTCATTTCTAGGAAAGAAAGAAAACAGGAGATGAGTTTTGCTCTTCAGAGTACCCACTATGACATATTTCTTCCAGAACTCAGTAGAAATAGACATCTGTAGACATTTCCCGGGGTCAGGGGACTTGCACAGACTCTGTGGAGCGATGCTGTGGGACTTCACACCAGACTCCTATCGGTGGCCTCCGTACTTGGCCACCCAGTCTGTCCTCCCGTGCACGGAGGAGACTGGCTGTGCGCGGTTCACAATATTTAGATTCTTGGCTGTAGGATTATAAGTAGGTCCTGAAAACTGCCCCTGACCAGTTTTTGTGTTCCAGGGATATTCTGAAAGAAAGCAGAACCAGAAACTAGAATTTTATTCAGATGATTATTAAATTCAAAATAAAGCAGTTCATTTTATGGGGGAAAATCTGAATTTATCTTTTTTTTTTTTTTTTTTAATAAATTTATTTATTTATTTTTGGCTGTGTTGGGTCTTCGTTTCTGTGCGAGGGCTTTCTCCAGTTGTGGCAAGCGGGGGCCACTCTTCATCGCGGTGCGCGGGCCTCTCACTATCGCGGCCTCTCTTGTTGCGGAGCACAGGCTCCAGACGCGCAGGCTCAGCAATTGTGGCTCACGGGCCCAGCCGCTCCGCGGCATGTGGGATCTTCCCGGACCGGGGCACGAACCCGTGTCCCCTGCATTGGCAGCCGGACTCCCAACCACTGCGCCACCAAGGAAGCCCTGAATTTATCTTTTTTTTAAAAAAATTATTTATTTTTGGCTGTGTTGGGTCTTCACTGCTGCACATGGGCTTTCTCTAGTTGCGGCGAGCGGGGGCTGCTCTTCATTGCGGTGCCCGGGCTTCTCACTGCGGTGGCTTCTCTTGTTGCAGAGCACGGGCTCTAGGCGCGCAGGCTTCAGTAGTGGCGGCGCATGGGCTCAGTAGCTGTGGCTCGTGGGCTCTAGAGCGCAGGCTCAGTAGTTGTGGCACATGGGCTTAGTTGCTCTGCGGCATGTGGGATCTTCCCGGACCAGGGCTCGAACCCGTGTCCCCTGTGTTGACAGGCGGATTCTTAACCACTGCGCCACCAGGGAAGTCCGAAAATCTGAATTTGTCTTTAAAGGATTAATTCAGTGGTCTCTAAGGTTTTTTTAAAATATATATATATAAGCCAAAAATTCTATTGTAGTATTATGCTGACACCATTTAGCGTTTTCAGCAGCTTAAGAGCCATAATTTCTGGTTTATAGTTCTGACACTGCTGCTGTTTCTTATTTGGGCTCACTGAAGTGCCCATCATATTTTGATAGGCAATATCAACTGGGATGACCAAGAATAACTCCTTGGTTTAAGTTCAATGGGCAATACCCACAGTGTCAGTGACTATTTAAAATCACACTGTGGTTACATCTAAATAATATCTGAGCACAGTATCACTACAGCAGATGTATTCAGAATTGTGAATCCTGTAAAGCTCTGGCTTCATGGAGCCACACAGATGGGGTCACATAGCAGGTTTCTCTTTAAACATGAAAATGTGGTTTTTGGAGTCAAGAAACTTCATGTTTTATTGGGAAATCGATGGATGATAACAGAATCCCTTTGAAAAGTGAGCCATTCTTAGGATCCCAAACCTTTCGTCACAAGGTTTGTCTTATTCATACATGTATTGGCTGATTAAAATTTTGTGAAAATTTTAATGTGTTAGACATCTGTTACCTGAACAATTTATAAGCTCAGATTGCTTGAACATGTCAAATGACAAAGCAGTAAATCATTTCAGAGAAAACTTTAATATCCTCAGTCCTTCCTTCACCCCTTCCTCACTTCAAACTGGGAGCTAGGTATCAGAGCTATTCTCTCTGATGTTCCATCTTTCTGTTTGGGATTTAAATATCTTTTCACACTATGTGGTAGCTGTCATTCTTGGATTATACT
Organism: Balaenoptera musculus; assembly: GCF_009873245.2. Lineage (NCBI taxonomy): Eukaryota > Metazoa > Chordata > Mammalia > Artiodactyla > Balaenopteridae > Balaenoptera > Balaenoptera musculus. Next base: position 7,741,917 of record NC_045795.1, read on the forward strand.
CTGTAGGAGTCAACTTTGAAATGACTCTCTTACCATTCTGTACACCTAACACTAGCTATACTATATTTATTTGCATGGTGTTCCCATTTTTTTCTTCTCTTTTTACTGTAGAATTGGAAGTATAGGAGGAACTTAAGGGAGCATGTGGGTCCTGATGTGTTGTTAACCTCAGCTTAAAGGGAACAAAGCCTTACGTGAGGAACCGCCCTGGTGACAGTCACCCCAACTGCTTTGTGGTCCAGTTGGGACAAGGAGGCCAAGAGTTCTTTCTTGGTTTGACGGGTCATTTCATCCCACTCTTACTGGGTTTAAAGTTCTCAAAGCCAATAAAAAGCTCCTTAACAAAGACAGGGACAGTGTCTAGAAGGGCCAGTTAAGTGCACCGTATTTTCTAGGAATAGCCCTTTAGTCTAACCCTCTGCAATATACACCAGCATCAGTCTGATAAATTAGTGCACTCACATCAGAATGGTACCATGGGCAGAGGAGAGAGCACATGGGAGGGGAGGGCAGGAGGGAGGAGACAATAAGTCTCCGTGACTGAGAGAAAGGGAAAGGGAAAACCCATTCTTAAGCTAACAGTGGGTGAGAAGTGACGCGTCTGGGGAGTAACATCCAGAGAAGCTTTTTTTCCAGATGATGACATAGTCTTAAGTCCTAAATGCATTTGAAGGAAACTGTGTCCAGGCCAACCTTTGTAAAACCTTCTTTGAAAAGGGAATCATTTTGCCAGTAAGGCGGTAGTGTTGACGTTTAGGATTCCTTTCTGAGAAAGAACAGAGTTTTAGGACTCCAGCACCCTTGGTGAAGAACTTAGTAGCTGACAAAGGAGCCCAGGTCTCGTGTGGGGCAAAGAAATGCTTTGTTCAGCAGCTGGCTGTGCCCACACCTCACCGCTCCCCAGAACGGAGCTGGCAGCCCTCTAACACTTGCTGTGCATTTATTTTAAAACCTGCATGTGTCCTATCAAGGGCATTTAACTTCTTGTAGGAAATGTTTGCTGAAGGAAAAGGTGTTTGCCTCTAGTTAAGAATGCAATCCATGCCACTGCTATATAACTTTTAGCAAGATAGAAAACTTCTGTAAAATGGAGATAATGATGGTACCTTCTGTCTTAGAGCCATTGGGAGAGAGTTCAGTGAGTTAATGCATGTAAAGCACGTAGCACAGGGCCCCGTACTTCTAGAGGGCGGCTGTGTCTGAAAGAAGTCACTCCTCTAAGTCCTTGTTACTGTCAGAGCAGGGGACAAGGAGGTATGAGGGGGTTTGGGTTGAGAGATGACATGGGGAGGGAGGAAGAAATTAATGTGATTTTTCTTCTCCAGACTTGAGGATGAGGAAGAAGAGCAGAGAGGGAGGCTGAGAGAAGGGGAAATAGTCGAGTAAATACGGTAATAACCTGGTTTTATTCTCTTGTGGGAAACTGTCACACCAGTGGGAGGGCTGGAAGACACATCTCTTACAGAACAGTGTTTTCCTAAGGATTTGCATTGACCACTTGAGAATGATTAATATTTACTTCTTTTTTTTTTTTTTTTTTTACCTTTCCTCCTATCACGATCTGTAGGAAAATCTGATAAGCAGAGTAAAATGAAGAGATGAAAAGTTACAAGAAAGCATTTTACTTAAAAAAATGAAAACAGGAATATGCATGCTAATCTGACAGAATAATTAATATATAAAGGCCTCCAATCCCTTATAAAAATATGTTCAAAAATACCCACTTTCACTTTCTAAGGGCAGGTACTCAAACTAATTTGAGACGTTATGACTTTCTGCCTTCATATTAAAAATTGCTACCAAGCCATGGCTAATGAGTCATGATAAGGCTGCCCTAAAGTATCTGAGGCTTTATAAAAATTATTGCTGTACATAAAATGTTTATTTATATATTCTGTTTCAGCAGAGAGGTAATCAAGCAGTTCTTTTCGCAGATAAGGTAACTGAGTACTGCTTAAGCAGTTCTACCATGGTAAGAAATAAAAAATTACGTAAGTCCAGTGCTTTTTACAATTTTAGCTCCGAGAGCATGAACTTTAAAGACTGGTAACTCTAATCAGGAGTTCTATAATATAAGATCCTGGCTGGGACAGACTGGGAGAAGACTTTTGAAGTCAACTTTTAAATTAAACTGTAACTAGATATCTTATCAAACTTGTAATTACCTGCCTCAGTGTTTATCTTAGGTGCTTTAAGAAGGGTATCTATTTTAGACTGAAATAACTTAGAGAACATTCATAGTCAGATCTGGTCAACTCAAGTACAGAATCCTCACCTCAGTTTCAAGGGCGTCCCCCTGAATGTGGCTGTCACACACCACGCCACTGCAGAGCAGGTGACCAAGTTAGTCATAGCGTCGGAGGGTGGGGAATAAAACTTCACCACCTAGTATATTACAGAGCGAAAGCCAGTCAAAGTTCTGCCGCAGTTTAGTTCTAAACCCTAAGATGGAACTGCAGAAGGACTGCCCGTTAACTGATACATATCAGAGTCTCAGCATCTGTCGCGCTTTCCGCTCCGTGCCAGGTACCAGGTGGGAAGCTCTGAGAAGTGCATGCTCGCACATCTCGTCGTGTAGCACAGCACACTCTTCGGAATTAGACAGTTTCTATCCCACCTCCACTATGTACAAGCTGTGTGACCCTAGGTAAATGACTCAATGTCAGTTTCCTCATCTGTAAAAGATCTACCTCATCAGGTCATTGGGAGGATTCAGTGGCACAATCTGTGTGTCTGACCGAGAAAAACCACTGAATCAGAGGTAGTAGCTCCTCTTATTAGACTCTCAAACCGCATCTTTGGGAGAAAAATGGGACATTTTGCCAAAAACAGAACTGTAGTGAATAGGTGAGACTAATTTAAAAGTCTTCACTCACGAAAGGTGACTATAAACTTTAAAAGCTCCTTTCTGATCAGAATTCTCAAAAACTGTATCTGAAGTTGTTCTTACCTGAAGCGGTCGCACCGAGTGTTGCTAAGTGTATCCTCTGGCCAGCTGACCCCACTTCTTTTTTGAGAAAGGAAGGAATATATCCTGACTGATTGTAAGTAGCATAACTTCCAAGATTTCCTAGTGACGTATCATAAAGTTTCAGAGTCAGAAGGTTAATATTTGAAAGCACCGGAGAGTAACTTTGATTACAACCACTACTGATTCTAAATTCTGTTTTGGGGGCATCGTCTATATTTCATGCGCCGCACTACGGTTTTACAGATGTTCCCATTCAGTCCATATAACAACCCTCTTGGATGCATGTTACTATCCACACCTGACTTGGCTAACTTCTCACAGTTAGTAAGTGACCAAGTTAGAATGTGAACCCAAGGTGTCGCCCTGAATGTACCCAGGTTTTTATGACTCCACTTCTTAACCTGAGAGTATATTTCCTGCCAGGAAGCCCCCATCCCTGCGGTGCTCTCTGAGCACTTCTTCATCTTGTAAAATCACCCTGATAAGTGCGCCTGTTCTCATAGGGGTTGTTGTAGGGATTGAATGAGATGAATGCTAAGCGCTTAGCACAGGCTCTGCTGTCCGAGACATGTCAGCTGTCACCATCCTCATCGCTATTGGTGAATGATCAATCTGGGGGGAAGTGTAAAGGCAGGAGACCAGTCAGGAGGGCACTGCTGTAGCTGAAATGAGAGAGAAAGTAAGAGAGTCTGAACTTAGACAGTCATGGAGGGATGGAGGAGGGAACTAGCAGGTGTATGGGGTGGGAGGGGTGGGAAGGAGAGTAATATAAACCCCCAAGTCTGTAGCGTAGGTGACTGAGAACAGGATTCAGGGGAAGAATCAGGTGTGGGGTAAAGACCTGGTGCCCATGGGAGATTCAAGTCACAGAGGTCCAGCAGGCCTGGAGATCTGGAATGATCGGGGCATGGCGGTGATGGCACCGTGGGCTTGGAGGAGCCAGCCCAGAGGGACTGTGGGATATGCAAAGACCCGGAATAGAACAGAACCCAGGGAACAGCACTAAGGGGGAGAAAAGAAAAGGACCCTGCTGGGGAGAGAGTGGAGAGGTAGACGGTAGGAATAGGGTCTGGAAACTCCAGAGAAGACAGCGTGTGACAAGGAAGGAGTAGCAAATAAGGCAGAGGTCTGGTGGGGTTGGCACTGCCCTGGGACAGGCCCCGGCAGGAGCTGTGTCAGTGGCCCGAGGCAAGCTGAGGACAGACTGCAGTGAGCCGAGGGGTAAAGTGGAAATAAGAGGAAAAACGAATGTAACTTCTCTTTTAAGGAGCCTGGCTACACCAGAAAAGGGACAGGTTTGTCAGTGAGAAGGTGAATCAGGGCTCTGACCGCCTTGGTGGTTTCAAAGAACCGTTCATCTGGCAGCTACGACTGAAGCTTATTTTTACATGGTGTCGTTTGACCACAAGGCTGGACTCTGCCTTCCTGTGTCCCTGACGTCTGTCACGGTGCTGTGCATAGCAGGCGCTCAATAAGTGTTTGCTCCTGAACCAACAGATGTCAAACGGCAATATTATTTATCAGACCCTAAAGGATGTTACACAGTAAACACGTTATCAGTTTATACGATTTTTAACACTGCTGAATTTTGCATAGGCACCGCTGCCTCATTTGTCCTTTCTTTTCACCTTGAGGTACTCATTCTAATTTACGAATCAGCCCTTTACTTCAAAAGACTTTTTGAAAGGGAAGTTCAAGGCAGTAATCCCATTCAGTAGCTGCCTGAGAACATATCTCCCGGGACGTCCATGGCGATCCAGTGGTTAAGACTGCACTTCCAATGCAGGGGGCGTGGGTTCGATCCCTGGTCAGGGAACTAATAGCCCACATGCCACGTGGCATGGCCGGAAAAAAAAAGATCTCTCCCACTCTCATCCCCATCATCAGAGCAAACACTTATTAAATGCTTATTGTGTGACAAAAATCCTAGGGATGGTCGTATAATAATGCCTCGGTCAGTATTATTTCCTCTGTCTTACAGGCGGGGAAACTGACTTAGAGGACCCAAGCAACTTGTCCAAGATCACAAGGCTAGTGAGTGACTGAACAGGGACACGTCAGGCTCTAAAACCGATGCACTGATCGGTTACAGGATGCTTCTTCCTACTGGAGGAAGAAGTTGCTAAGGGAAAATGCATAGAAAATTAAGTCTTCTTAAATTATTTTGGCTTTTCATTTGAAGTACCTTGTGAGCTGCAAATTTTTAGGTTGGAGCCAATAGTTAGCACTGTTTAAACCACTGACAGCAAAATTCTAGGAAATCCATCATCTCTATGAACCTGGTTAACTTTTTCTTTTAAATGATGGTTCATGCTCAGAAATGAGTCTCAGAACTTAAAAAAAAAAATTTCCAGGAATATTGATTATAAAATTAGAAAATATCCCTTTAATTATTTTTCGTAGATTTGCTTGATTTCTTTAAATTGTCATAATTAATTTAAGAAGACAAGCATAGAGCTTTTTGAGAGCTAATTACTCTTAGAATTCCAGCTCCCGAAGAAAGAGGTTCTTGACGGTGCTAATGCTTCTGTCTCTCCTAGTCCTGATCTGACCCCTAAAAGCAGGTGACCTTGGCCTTCGTAGTGGCCTTTTATGACAAGATTTGGGGTAGATGTTGAGAATAAAATTGGACAGGAGATTCAAAGAACAAACTGTACTCATCTACAAGGCCCAGAAATTACCTTGTGAGTCCTGTAATTTTTCAGGAAAACTTTCATTGCATGATAGTTTTTCAATTGGTTTAATTATGCTTTCTTCTAAAGAGAAGGCAGATGGAAGGAAAGAATGAACAATAAGGAGAATGTTATAGGAAAAGCAGAGAAAAAATGGATTCCATGATTAATGAAAAGATGCAGAAAGAAACCTTAAAATGTTTCTCCGAGAAAATGTGCTCGGTGCTGTCTCAGCTTTCGTTTGATGTCAGTCGTATATTTCCCTGAGACTCAAAGTTGTGCAGCTGTCATTTTACCTGACTGTATTTAACCACTTGGTTCAGTGAATATTATTTTTAAATAACTGAGAAAAAATTAGCAAATTGCAGTGCCGCAGCACTGTTAAATGGATAAGATATCGAGAGCGTTTGATGTCACGTCAGAACACCTCAGGAGACTCCTCGGTTGCTACAGTGATCCTCAAACTCTTTTGATCCAATACCACCTACATATTTTTTAAGAAAGAACTCTCTACCTCTTCAGACACTTTAAGCTGATATCTAAAATGTTTCCTCATAAGTTTTACGGTTCCAAAGGATTTAACTTCTGGCATACTGTAATTATAGACATTTAAAAATAAAACTATTACATCTCTCTTATAAATATAATCAGTGGAATCTAAATACCATAGTGATTTTATGCTGACCAATACTGACTTAAGAAATACGTGACCACATGGGACTTCCCTGGTGGTCCTGTGGTTAAGACTCTGCCCTCCTACTGCAGGGGGCGCTGTTCGATCCCCGGTCCGGGAACTAAGATCGCACATGCCACGTGGTAAGGCCAAAAAAAAAAAAAAAAAAGAAATACATGACCACAGTCCTTTTTAACAGGTAGAAATTTCACATGAATCCCTTTTCTCTCTAAAATTTTATTTTCATTCATATGTCAACTCCCAAATTTTATCTGAATATAATTTTAGACTTAAAGTCTTTAAATTAACCAGTCAAAAATGTGTATAGATTGAAACCTTTAAAAAAATTTCTTGTAACCAACCATAAGTATATTAAAATACTTTTTTCTGGATTAAGTTAACTATAGTTAGAATGATTCGTTGTATATAATTTATCAAAAAAGATGAATATTATAGAATTTGATTATTAAAAGTGAAAAGTCGGATTTTTTTGGAAATTCATCTCTTAATGAGAAAGATGGGACCTTTTTCAAGTGGTTCATGTATCCATCAATAAATATTACTTATTGCTAAAATCAGACAGGATTCAGCTTCATTTTTTTTTTTTTTTTCTAAAGATGGGAAGCAAGGAGAAATCTTGTAAATGCATAGTAGGGAATGAAAGGTGTTTTGTTACAGCTTTGTTACTATAGTCTTTGAACACTATTCAGAGTTACAGATCAAATATCACATAGTGATCTCATAAAAAATGATTTTAAAAAAAATTTTCATTTTATATTGGAGTACAGTTGATTTACAGTGTTGTGTTAGTTTCACAAATGATTTTTAATTATCTGTTAGCTATAACTCAACTAGGTTCTCCTTCAATTTTTTAAAAGCTAAGAACTGGAAACCACTTGACTTAAGGATTTATTTGTTCCCCATCATCAGAGTTACTCACTTTCTCAACACTGACACCAATATATCAAACTAGCCCTTTGACTGTCACCCCACATATTTTTACACTTTGGGGAAGAAGGAAACATTTAAAAGTAAAAATCTGCAGAAGGAAAACAGTGTAAGTTCATACTTTAAATGTAGTCTTGCTTTACCTGCATTACTCCTTTTGAAAGCAAGTTCTGCCCCCATGGGTCCCAACGACTTAGGAAATAACTGGCTATTCCAGGTATATGGGTTCATATCCTTTCCACTGGCTATCAAGGACACGTTCTTGGGGCTTACTCCTTAGAAGAACAAAACAGTCATTTTGAAAGTTAGGGTGCCATCATAAACTTGAAGGAAAAATATACATTCAAACTAAGACTAGAAAGAACGCAAGGGAATGGAAATAAATTTTGGCTACAGTGGAGCAAATACTTGCTTTTTGATGGACCCTAACATGATCCTCAGCCCTAAACACAATAACCTGGAATCCTCACAGTGTCTTTTAGAAACGTTAAGTTATTTTCTGTAATACAAGTAATGATAAACATTGGATGTTTCTTGCTAAATGTCTCTTAAAATTTGAGGTGGCACAAAAATTTTCTTCCAAAAGATACTTCCATGTCATACACTTATTTTGAGTGTACGCTCTGTGCCAGACCCTTGAGGAACACTTGGGGTAGCTGGGGGAAACAGACATGCGGCCAAGAACCCAGGGGAACTGAGAAGTTCGGAAGTGCATGTAAAGATCCACCTGTGAAGCTTATTTGCATATCGGATGTAGTAAAATATAAACAGTTAATTGTTTATGATTTTCTGAAATCTGTGAAATGTGGACTCAGCCTTGGACTTTGGTACCAGTGGTCAAAGGGTGTTGTTTTAACCTAGTTTTGAGAGATTTGAGAACTTCCTGAACTTGCTTTCTTTTGACTGATAATTAAATTGGGTTCAGCCTAGCAGACGCCAGAGACATCACACTGTCTAAGCCTCTGGGTCATACATGTAGGGTTCTCTTTAGTGTAGAAAACATCCTTACCAAGGACTACTATTAATGTACAGAGAGGGTCAGCCCCTGTTTCAAGGGAGCTTTGACTTTTCCCAAAGTGAACTCCTTGGCAAGGTTTCACATTCATGAGACATATAATAATATTCCTTGTTTTAAAGCCAGAAACAAGCCTGGTTGTTCCGAACCAAGCCGCAAGGTTACCTGTCATCAGTTCTCTAAGGAAACACTCCATCAGGTAGATCATTTCCCTTTATTATAGGATATTGCTCCTTATGGATTTTGGTTTCTAATAAAATACCTACAAATAGAACTATAATAGGCAATTCCCTGACAATAAAGAAGATGCACTAGGTAGCAATTACTCAGGTTAAAAATATCTTCACACGCACACGCACACACACACACAAAAGATATTTACCCCCAAAGAAGGTGCAAGGTCAGGGGAGAAAACTACAAATCTCTTTAGGTGAATATTTTTTATAAATACAGTTCAACAAAGAATGGGCCCTGAATACTTAAATTATTTTAATACAATTAGCTTTGCAATATCCCTAGTCTTTTTTTTTTCGGTAAATACATACTACACTGTTGAAAATAATTGCTTTAACTCTTTTTCTGTTAAAAGATTTCCATTTTCTTGGAAATAGACAAAATCTAGAATTTTAAAACATGTATTAGTTTACAAGCTTTTCTGGGGTACCTTCTATAACCAAACACCGTTAAAGAGAAGCAAAAATTAATATACTATCATCCATCCCCTCAAAGGAGATTAAAAAGTCAGTCAGCAAATATTTACTGAGCACCTACCACGTGCCAGGCAGTGTATGTGCCACTGGAGAAAAAGTGGTGAACAAAGTAGACCAGTTTCTGCCCTTGTGGCTCTTATAATCTACTCTAGTGAGAAGGGAGACATGAACGGTTATAGATAATTAGGTGAGTAATTAGCAGTGTGCAAATTATGCAGAAGAATCTGGTGCTGAGGCTGCAAAAAACAGAAGCAACAAAGCCAGTCTTCTGAAAAGGTCATTTTAAGCTGGAATGTGAATCATGATAAGGACTTGATAGGAGTTGGGGAGGTGTGTTCCTGGCAGAGGCGTCAGTGTGGGCAGTGGACCTGGGAAGGGGAAAAACTCAAGTCGGAGTCGGAGTCCTTGGCAAGGATGGAGCCGGAACAGGGCGTGGCCCAGAGTGAGGCTGGAGAGGGGGAGCAGGCAGCAGGTCACAGGGGAGTTCGTGTGTCTCGCTAAGAAATTTAAAACGCAGTAGGAGAGGCACATATACAAGTGACACAGGACGTTGGATACACCGGGTGGAAGGAAGGACCGTAAGTGATAATGGGACTCGAGAAGGATCCACAGAACAGGGTTTCAAAAGTGCTGGGACCGGGCGTGAGACCAGAGGGCACCGCCGAGATTATTAGCACCTCCACTGTATACTCTATTTGCAACAACTACCTTGTGATAATTAAGTACCTAAGGCTTACGGGCGAACTGATGGATGACTGCAGTCCCATCGTTAAGTAACAGAAAACAGAATCTCAGAGTCATGCTCCAGTACACAGCCGGTCAGTAGCAGGTCAATAACTATGACTCTTGCGTCCCTCTCCCTGAAGGCCAGTGTCACAGATCTGCCAATCCTTGCAGTATAATGTCAGGCTGCCCTGAAATTATATGGTACATTTCTAGAGCTCCCTTGATCCTAAAGTTTGATGCTTAATAAGACCTTAATACTTGGCTTTATGGTAAACAACAAAAAAAATGGAAGCCTCCCAAAGATAATACTCTTTGTTATTCCTGAGGATATTCAATGAATTAACTACAGACCATAAATAAATGTCAAGGATCACTTCTTCTTTGCATTTCTGTCCTCTGCAGTTGCTGGATCACGATAGGTGCTCAATAAATGTTTGTCCAAGTGACCGAACTGAGCTCAGTTCTAGTTTCAAATCTCACCCAGCTCTAGAGGGGCCATCTTTGAGACAAAACATGCCAAAATAGGGTACAGTCAGGCTCTGGTTTAGATTTCAAACAGTTCGTTCTAATTTTGAGTCTGTTTCTTAGGCTTCAATTACAGCTATGCTTCTGACCCAGAGTAATTAGTAGAATTTGTTAGACCTTCCTGGTGAAAAAGGAAATGATCGGATGGGTCTCAGATACCCTGAAATACGTTCCTGAAAACTGCATGAGGGAGCAAGCAGAGCTGGGAAAACAGGTGTCTGCCAAAAATTTTGCAATACCCTTTCCCACCACCAGAGGGCGCACTTCTACAGTGAAGATGAAGCACTGATTTTATTTCAGTGAAATGGATTCAATTTTCTTTCTTTTTTAAACAGGGAAAAGTGTCCCCCATGAATCTGTGTTCTGGAAACTTTATTACACTCCTGCTTTTGCAGTCAGATCAGAACTACCTCATGGTTTCAGCACCGAAACTTACTAACCAACTGGTGTCTTTGCACCTTTCAAAAGTGCACCCTCTCTTACGGTCTTAATTCCCACTCCTCTCACCGTCCTAAGGAACAAGTCATCACCCTCTCTATCCAGACGTGTGCAGTGGCCTCTTGACCAGTCTCCTTGGGCCCCTCGACCAGTCCCCTACCCTTTTTGAGCCCCTAGCGTGGTCTACCTAGCAGCCAGAATGATCTTTTAAAAACACAAATCAGATCATTTAGGAAACAGTATAAAATTCTACCTTTTATAAGAACTGGTAATGGGAGTGCAGAATTGTTTGAATACAGTTTACAGAAGGCATAGCTTTGGTGGGGGAGGGTGGTATTTTCTGAACCATACTCGTCATCTTGATTGGTGACTGCCAGGCATTTCCTGAGCAGACTTCACAGAGGCAGGAGGTCCAGAAAAGTCCCCGGGGACAGGCTGAGCCCGAAAAGAGCGCTGTGATTGTATTTCACTGGTGCCCTTTCTTCAGGGATTCAAAGACCCTGGAGCATGACCTATTAACTATTCTAGTTACCAGGAAACATTTTATTTTCTCTGCTTACCTGGAAGGTATCTTGATTGTTTCAAATAGTACTGTTTAGCTGTTGAAGCAGTTGACAATTCAGAATCAGATTTTAGGGAAATAGCAGCGGGTAAGTTCTTGTTTTCCCCTGTTGAGTGGTTGGGGCCTGCAGGTACTGACTCTGGAAGCCTTGAAAGTCAACATAAAGTAGCATCACCGGGTGAAGAACGGGAAGATGACGGCTGCTCTGCTCTCGCCCACCCTCCGCACATCTTTTCAAAGCAGTCAGTGGTTTCCATCAGAGACCTTCTGCTGACAGGAGCACTAAATGACAGCCCCTCTCCCGAGTAGATACTGGGCAGTGCCTAGAATCATTCCTAATGCTAGACAGTATGAGGCAGAAAGCTTTGTAACTAAGCAGCATGTACAGTGTGTTTCCATTTTTCCTGCGACTGCTGCAGCTGTGGATTTGTGATGTGGGAAGATGGCATGTTGGAAGGGAAGAGAATCACAGCCATCTCCAGCTGGCTACTCCAGCGGTGTGTAACCACTAAGGTTGTTAGAACACGGTTTAGGCTGGGCTAAGAGAACTGAAGTGGGGAAAGAAGTGTTAGGCAAGTCCCCAAACAGAATTTCCAAAGAGCCTAATGACATACAGAGACACCATGCATTTGCTGACATGTGCCTACTTCCCAGAAGGCAGAATCGACTTGGACGGTGGCGAGCGCCTGGCGGGGTGCCTGGCAGGGACCAGGCGGGGTGCCTCCGTCCCCCAGGGCCCGGCATCCTACGGCCCCAGCTCTGTGTAGGAACGGAGGCCTTCCAGCACCCAGGCTTAGCTCTGTCTAGTTCCCGAGGCCGTCTCTCCGAGCGGCAGCCTTCGCTGCCAGAGGACGGGGCTGCGATTGGTTTTGCTGCCTGTCGCTCGGTGTGCAGCCCTGCACCACGACCTTCTCTCCCACCTGTGACCGGGCCTCTTCCCGTGCTGAGGCCTGGCCCCCCTGGCCAGCTCTCGTCACCTGTCTGACCCCAGGCCTCCGCGGTTCCCCCCGGGAAAGCCCTGCTCACCACGTCGACCCCCTTAGAGATGGACGCTGATGTGATTGGCCCTTTGAACTGCTGGCCACCACTTTGGGGTGGCCCTGGACACAGGGAGCCCCCTTCATTAGAAACAGCCCTACTCACTTCCGGCCACTGTCTTTACACCCTGCTTTCCAACACAGGCTAAAATACCCTATTTCTAAATGCCGGGTTTTCCCCTTGAGAGAAATACATACAGAGCAAGGAAGGGCGAAGAGCCAGTCTTCCAATCTCTCCCTTTGGGTAGCACCGCAACACTTGTTACACCCTCGTGCCGGGCGAGATTGGAAGTGGCTGAGAGGTGGGACTTTCTGACTTAAAGTGGGAGGGGGGTTAAGCAGGTTTATTCTGTTTATTCTCAAGTTTGTGGATTTTAGGGAGGAGTACCTATGGAACTTGGGGATCTGGAAATTGACTGACTGAGAATTATCTCCCCATGGAAAGTCTTCATCTACCTTCAGAGGTATGTGTACTCCAAAGTGAAGACTTCTGCACTGTACAGTGCCAAACAGCTATGAGGGAAGTTTCCCTGACTCGTGCGCCACCTCTTCTCCCTATTCCTCTTTTGTTCCAAGGCGGGGCAGGGACAAGGAAAATATTTTCCCAAAATAGTCACCAAAATTTCACCCATCTTCACCTCAAAGTTGAATAATGCAACTGAAAAGGGATTGCTAGAGATATCAAACTTCCAGGAAAAGTTTAGAAAATGATCAAAAAAGTTTAGAACAGCAAGCAAATAAATGATTAACTCTGAACGCCACCACCAGAGGAAACCATTACCTTTGTAGATTGTGCTTTGCTTTTTGCCAAGAGGCATGTGGATTTCAAGTGGGAATTGTGGTGATCGTAATTTAACAGGGGCCACGAGAGACTGAACTAGAACTCCTCCCTCCACACACGCTCAGCCACTGATGCTGAGAATCGTTACTGTGAGGAGGCAGGAGTCCTGCTTTTTCAGAGGTAAAAGCACGGAGATATGGATTTGACAGAAGAAACATTAGGCTACTTCTTGTCTTTTAATATGTACACTCATTTATACTTAGTGAGTAAAGTTGATGCGTGATGAAAACATATTTTCCCGAGAAATGTGAAATCTTACCGAAATGGAGAATCTTTTTTCCTCGTTTCTTTGAAAACACTGATGCTTGGCTTCTTGGAATGGGAGACTCCGACATCACAGTCCTCAAACTCTTCCCAGCCGTCTTCAGCCTTGAACACAGCCTGACCCCAGCGCCTCCTGGCACCTTTATGGCCCAGAGTGCCACTTGGCTTCTGTGGTGGGAAACCAGTATCATCCTCTTTAATCGGGTGCCGAATGCCTTCTATGTGCAAGCTATTACATTTGATGCTAAGTCCCCATCCTCAAGGAGCTTTCCGTACAGTTAAGGAGATAACATATATACATATTTAAAAGTATTAACAAAAATAGGTAGCACGTGCTAAAAATATGATAGGAAATTGACAGAGGATGGATCTCTGTGAACTTGGGTTGGGGGCAACTTGAATACGTAGGATCAGAATTGACTCTTCGTTGATGTGTAATCTGGAAAACTGCCACGCGTGGCTGTGTCTCTTTGGGCAAATGACTTAACTTTTCAAAGCCTTAGTTTCCTTCTCCTTAAATGGCGACATACAGTATTTATCTAACTTAGTGTTTTCGCATTTGATAGTAAAATACATCAAAAGTTTCTAGGATAGGGCCTGGCACATAAGCGTTACTGTAGGTTAGGTATTATTGTTGTGGTTGTTACTCTGGAGTTTGGAAGAGGAGATGCATAGAGTATGGCTTTTTAATAGGAAAGTGCCAGAGTGTGTTCCAGGGGGAAAGAGCAGACTGCGTTTCCTGAAGCAGATGGTTCGTGCTGGATGGAGGATAGGGTTGTAAAGACAGGCTGATGCTCTATGATGAAGGGCCTTCCTTATATGCCTGGGACATCGCAGCTGTCCTATGGGCAGTGGAGAACACTGGATGTTTTTGAGATTTAAAAAAAAGTGATAGGGCTTCCCTGGTGGCGCAGTGGTTGAGAGTCTGCCTGCCAATGCAGGGGACACAGGTTCGAGCCCTGGTCTGGGAAGATCCCACATGCCACGGAGCAACTGGGCCCGTGAGCCACAACTACTGAGCCTGCGCGTCTGGAGCCTGTGCTCCGCAACAAGAGAGGCTGCGATAGTGAGAGGCCCGCGCACCACGATGAAGAGTGACCCCCGCTTGCCGCAACTAGAGAAAGCCCTAGCACAGAAACGAAGACCCAACATAAACAAAAATAAAAAATTAATAAATAAATTAAAAAAAAAAAAGTGATGTGATAAAGGCAGCATTCGAGAAAGGTCAGGCTCCCCAGACAGGAGGCCTTTGCAGTTAACAGTGGCATGCGGTAACAAGAGCCACGGGTTCATAGTGGTTGGAATGCTCAGGAAAGAATACATTTGCTGTTAACGAGAAATAAAAGGTCTGGATTTTTTTCTGTCTCTCCAAACAGAGGTCAAGGAGAGTGCAGCAGACACTGCTTCCTCGCTAAGATTTTGTCCAGGGCAGCAATATGCCCACGTAAAAGATCTGAAATGCCAGCCTCCCTTGCAGCTCTATGTAGCCATGGGACACGACCTAGCCGGTGAGTTGTAAGTGCAAGTCTGTCAGGAGGGGCTTCCACGAGAAACAGTTTAGGCTCTGCCGGCCTGTGCCAGTGTCTGCCACTCTTCCCCCTTCTGGAAGGCAGATGCAACCCCAGAGGAGGAGCAGCCAGCTGTGGCCACAGGACCGAGAGCCACCTGCCGAGGAGGGCGGTAGAGCAGGAAGACAGAGCAGTCTGGTTCCTTTTATGAGCTGCACCAGCCCTGGCTTACCCACCACCCGCCTCCTCGCTGTGAGAGAAAAACAACCCCTCGTGGTGTAAGCCACAGTGGTCAGGTTCTGTCCTAAGCCACTGAATGTAATCCTATTGGACACAGAGAAGGAAAGGCAGGGGTGACTTTAAAAATGTGAGCCTGACTGTCTCAGAACGGTAGCTCTGTGAACAGAAATAAGGAATGAGGAAGAAGACCTGGTCTGAGGCAGACCATGAGGTGGTTTTATTCAAATTTACATGGGGTGGTTTGGGGGCATATAAACTGAAAAATCCAAAAGGCAATTGAAAATTGGTTAATTTGGAAGCAAGGTCAGCAAATACAGCTGTGTTTGAAGTAGGAAGATGCTTAGAGAATGGATATGCCATCGCTTGAAGCTGATGGTGCCATAGTGATGGATGATGAACAAAAAGTGGTGTTTGCCAACTTCTCTTATACTGTTGTTTCTTGGTCAGAGAGAATGAGCTATAGACTAAGGAGAATAAGAAGATCTAAAGACCCAGGTGAGTAGAGTTAATCAAAAGTTATACTTGGCTGAGTCCGAGACTCTTATTTCAGTGGAATTGTTTTGTTAGGGTCCTGCTGAACAATGCCAGTAACATCAAGTCGTCTTATGTCTAAGAAGATTGGAAAGGGACAAATATTAATAATTTTTATAAAGTAGAAGGTGCATTTTTGCAAACTCCACATTAATAAGTTTGGTACCAGCTGAGGGCAAAGATTCTAATATCAGTTATTAAAGAGAAAGTCTTTGAGCACTAAGGATAAAAGGCGGTAGATCACACAGGCCACCATTTTTCATAAAAAGCAGACAGTGAATGCATGTAGTCTATATGGCCTTCAGCAAAGGAGGTGACAGGGTCTTCTTTCATGCTATCAAAGAAATGAAGTAATAAAAGGACAACAAAGGAGCATCAGTACTGTCATGGGCTGAATGTTTATGTCCCACCAAAATTTATACCCCAACTCCAATGGGTTGGTATTTGGAGATGGGGCTTTGGGAGGTAACTGAGGATGAGATGAGGTCATGAGGGTGGGACCCTCATGGTGGGATTAGTGCCCTTAGAAGAAGAGAATCCAGGGAGCTGCTTTCTCTCTCTGCCATGCGGACAAAGCAAGAAGGTGCTGTCTACAAATCAGGAGGAGGGCCCCACCAGGAATCAAGTTGGCTGGCACCTTGGTCTTGGACTTCCCAACCTCCAAAAGTGTGAGAAAGTAAATTTTTGTTATTTAAGCCACCCAGTCTATGGTATTTTCTTATGGCAGCCTGAGCAGACTGAGACAAGTACATAGTTCAATAATTTGACCAAGAGTACTGATGAATGGATCAGTATCCACCTAGAAGAAGGTTCTAGTGGCTTGCTATCCCAAGGGCACATTGCTATTCTGTTCATCGTGAAGGTACAGGAGGTAAAAAACGAACAACCATTCCATAGCTGGTGACAAGCTGGGCAGAAGGGTTAAACTGAGAAGACAAAATAAGGGTTCAAAAATACTTATTAGAAATGTGAGAGGTAAAAATAAGGTCTTCCAATTTTTTTAATCCTAGTGATCAAATACACAATGAGAGGTACAGAATATGTGATTGAGCAGAAGCACTTGTGAAAAACAGACTTGGGAATTTTAGTTAACAGAATGCTCAATCCCAACTCTGGAACTCATTAGCCATCTAAAAATTTCAGGCTAGTTTATTGGGTACTTTAACTTAGTGAGAGTACGTGAAGGAACTGAGGGTGTTTCTCTTAGAGAAAGGGGCAGATAATGTAAGGGTGATTTTCAAATATCCGAAAGGCTGCCTGTCTGGAAGAGTGATTAACTTTTATTAAAAGCTACAGAAACCAGATTTTAGCTCAGTATGAGGAAGAACTTTCTAGTAGTCAGAATTGCCCCAAAGATAATGTGGACTCCTCAAGACCCTGGAGGTGGTTCAAAAACAGTGTGGACAATTATTCATTCATTCATTCAACAGATATTTGTTGAGAATTTACCATGTGCCAGACACTGTTTTGGGTTCTGGGTCTGTACTGAGAAACCAAACAGACAGACATCTTTTATATCTTCCTCAACATTTTTAGAATGCCTAGAAACAAAATCCTAATGGAACCAAACCATCGCATCTGAAGTGTCATTATGGGCTACTTACGGTTGGCATGTTTTTGACGATACTTGGAAATAGCGTTGGCGGCTGTTTCTGTTGACTCTGCTGCTTGGGCGCTTGCTGGACACCCGTGTTCTGTGGCGGCTGGATGGACTGCAGTGGCTGGTGGCTATTTTTCGGCTGGGGCTGCCCGGCAGTCTGGTCACTTATGTCTGGCAGAGGCTTAGGTTCTAGATCAGCTACAGGTGGCTTTGACTCTAGTGGTTGCACATGCTTATTTAAAGGCTGTTTCGATTCCAGACGATGTGAGGAAGGGCCTAATACTTGACCAACTTGAAAATATGGGTGTTTCAATGCCTAAAGAAGCATGGAAATAACAAATGGAAAACGGTTTCACCTAAATTTATTGCATATAAACTGTTGTCCAGCGCTGGGCTAGGCATATATCACTAGTCTAGGTAAGCTTCAGAGATTTAGAAAGCATCCAGTTTTCCCCTTATGTGGTGACTTTAAAAAGATACCCAGAAAAAAAAATGATTTGAGAAGTAAATTTCATTAAAAAAAATGAAAAAGTACATATTAGTAGAAAGAATGTATAACTCACTTGTAATTTTAACATCCAGTCAAGGCAACTGTTCTTTTAAAGACTCTGTATAAAAAACAAAGTCTAGCTTATAAGCATTGGCTGAATTTGATGTGATTAACTCAAACTAAAACTAGATTCTGATAATGTTTTAGACTCCGTAAAGGCATTAAGAAATGAGTTAAGAAAGCCTTCTACATAGTTTATTTTAAATGATTAACTCTAACATCATATAAAATTCAGGGTTATTTTTAGCCTAACTATAAGTACATGTCTGCTCGCAATAAAAAAAAATTCTAAGAAACTGAAATAAGCTTTAACAATATATCAGCAATGAGAAAATACTTATGGGAATAAACTACAAAAGTACAAGTAAAAATGGTCACTGTTTGAGTTGTAACTAGATCAGTCATCAAATCACTGTTACTGCATGGAAGTGGGGGGTAGGGGACAGAGCTGGTGACCATCTGGGTGACACAGGCTAGAGCAGCGGTTCTCAACTGGGGGTATTTTGCCCCTTCGGAGGCATTTTTTTTTATTGTCACAACTCGGGGGCTGGGAGGCGCTCCGGGCACGTAGGCACGCTGTCAGGGTTGCTGCTCAGTATCCTACAGCGAACCCGACAGCCTCCCCACAGCAAAGAATTAGCGGGTCAGAAATGTCAGTAGTACTGAGGTTGGTGAAGACTGGTCTGGAGAGTGTCTGAAGCTCTCTGTGCAGCTCAGCTGTGGATACAGGTCCCCTTATCAGTACTACACGTCTGGGTGGGGAGGAAAGTTCCCAGTTCTGCTGTTTTGTGTGTGTGTGTGTGTGTATCGGGGAAGGGGCTGCTCCTTAAGATAATCAAGCCCTGCTCCCCTGCACCTCCTGCCCTAAGCCAGTACCCACCTACGTGGAGGCATAGCCCTGACCCACAGTTAACTTCTCAGGCGTGCAGGGGCAGATTTTAGATGGACAGACGCAACTCCTGTAACTTAACCTCTCCCTGTCTCCCTGCTTCCACTAAAAAGCAGGGCAATGAAATAGTGAACAAGGAAGAGGTGAAGGGCAGGGAGGTGTATATTTTGGCAGAGGTAGAAAAAGTTTTTCTTCTAAGTTTCCCCTTAGAAACTTCGTTGTGTCCCCTACCACACCTGATTGGACATTGCTAAGTGGAACTCAACAACTGTAGACGATTTAAATACATCAGTACCTGACACAGAGAAGGCACTCAAGTTCTGAATTAAGTAGCCCCATTAAGTAGTATGTCACTATTCCTAAATCAGTAATGTACATTTTGGAGCTAGAAGCTTTATGAATGTTTTGTAATTTCAAGGCTTCATCTGTAACTTTTCCTTTTTAAGATATCAGCTACCATCCTTAAAGAAACAGAGGATCTTTAAAAAAATAATAACTTCTTTTTTCCCGTTTGTTAAGGGAATATTGATTGAATAGAATAAGGAATGTATAGAAAGTTCTGAAGAAGAAATTAAAATCATCTCTAAAGCCAACACCAAGAGAAAACTACTGCTCACATTTTGATGTTTTTCTTTTCAGTACTTCTTTCTAGTCTTTCGTATACATTGTCTTTCATATACATACACATATATAGAGAGAGAGATTTTACCTTACACAGACTTGCAGCTTCTGCAACTATAAGTACCTCATGCCAGTACCCTACTGTTGTAATTACTATCATTTTACAGATTATTTTAACGTTTGATAGGGCAAGCTGTCTAACCCTACCACTGTCCTCTGATTACTTATTATTGTTCAAACCTGTCTTGGCTATTCTTTCCTATTTGTTCTTCCAGTTGACCTTTAGAAAATATCTTCTCAAATTAAATTTTTTAAAAGTCAAATAATTATTTGGTTTATTTCAATCCTCAATTTATATTTAAATAACAATACTATAAAGCCTGTTATGACTTTTTAATTTAAGCCCTTTGCAGATAAAACCATGGCATTTTTAAGACCATGAGACAGGATTCATCTGTAGGTGCTGAGGGTATAGTCACAAAGGAGCCAAGCGTGGGTATCACACTCTGCCCTCTTTTTTTTTTTTTTACATTATTATCCTCATTACCTAGGATCCATGGCAGTCTTTTTTTTTTAATTTTTATTTATTTATTTATTTGTTTATTTATTTATGGCTGTGTTGGGTCTTCGTTTCTGTGCGAGGGCTTTCTCTAGTTGCGGCGAGCGGGGGCCACTCTTCATCGTGGTGCGCGGGCCTCTCACTATCGCGGTCTCTCTTGTTGCGGGGCACAGGCTCCAGACGCGCAGGCTCAGTAGTTGTGGCTCACGGGTCGAGTTGTTCCGCGGTATGTGGGATCTTCCCAGAGCAGGTCTCGAACCCGTGTCCCCTCCATTGGCAGGCAGATTCTCAACCACTGCGCCACCAGGGAAGCCCACACGCTGCCCTCTTGTGGGAGCGAGCATTACTCCGGTCCTGTGGAGGTATGATACTGCTGTGTAGAGGGAACCCGAGTCCTCTACACGGTAGGAGAGCGTGGGAAAGTCTACTAGGCTGTCTAACTGAAGAGATGCTCTTTTACTACCTGTGACAAGTTTCTCCCTAATTAGCTTGTCACACGCCTGAATTTTTTTTTTTTGACTTTTACTTTCTTCTTTGTTCTTTTAAACTATGAAATGAACACAAGCTCATCATAAACATTTGGAGTCATACAGAAAATACAAAAAACTACCCTGTGCAAATCAGGTCAACATTCTTCTAACTCTAAATCTGATTTTTTGTTATTTCATAGTTGTCCTTCTAGCCCGTTTCCCACCGTTCCCCCGTTCCCATTCACCCTCCAGTTCTGCCGCTGCCTGAACGTTTAGAACTCTATCACTCTGCCAGAGAAAGAAGGGAAAGGAAGATGCTAGATGGGAAACAAGTGTGAGCAAGTTCCGACATTCTTAATGCCTCGTGTAAATGTCATTTCCTGTGCAAATTCTTCCTTAAATTTTACCACCATCCCTCCTCTGGGTGGAAGGATCATCCCTATACCTGTCTCTGTTAACTGTCTCTAAATTATCAAAGCACTTTGTCCCCAAAAAAAGTGTGGTAGAAGATTGAGTACTTGCAGAATGTTCCACCAGGCCAGGAAAGGGATCGTATATTCATATCTGAAATTCCAACCACCTAACATACTACCAAGCACTTAGTTTCTTAGTTTGTGCTCAATAAATATTGAAAGAATAGTGATTTCAAAACTTCCTTGAAAGGTTACTGAAGTGGACATTCATTCTCTGTCCAGATTCCATTGTGCCTTCATAGCCAACCACTTATTTCCTTTGGTGGTGGTGGCGGGATCATTTTTCTCCTAGTGTACATCATCTAAGTGGAATAGTAAATCCAAATGCCTCTACCCTCACCTCAAAAGCCAGAGAAATACAGCTTTATTCCCCCAGATAGTTATCCCCACTGTTTAGTTTTCTAAGGCTGTTATAACAAGTACCACAGATTGGGTGGCTTAAACAACAGAAATGTATTTTGTCACCATCCTGGAGGCTAGAAGTCAGAGATCAAAGTGTCGACATGCCTGAATTTTTACCATTAGAGATTAATTCCTTTCAGCCTCAACCTCCACAGGGTTCCTCATTTGAACCGCAAAACAGAAAATCATTGGAGTGGCTATTTTTGCAATTCTCTCAAGAATCTTACATTCCTAGAAGTTAAATCATTACATACACTGGATGCCTTAAGCTTTAGGGCTTAATTCTCTCGGTAAAACTCTGGTTGAAAATAGACAGGTCTTTGTAAAGAAAAATATCCCTGATATTGTAAAACCTCAAATTAAAAAAAAAAAAAAAACACACACACAACTATACCAGGGAGATCTGTCTTACCTGGCTTGCTGTTGGTCGTTTCTTTGGATCCCAACTCAACATTTCAGTCATAAGCTGAATAGCTTCACTACTGGCATTGGGAATAAGAGTTTTTAAGTTTATAGGAACACACTGGGGAAAGCGGAAATTCATAGAGGATGCAAGCTGGTACCCTTCTGGCCAGTCACTCTGTTTAAGGAATATATAAGTGGGGGAGGGGAGACAATAAGTAATTTGTTTTTAAATATCAATTTAAAACAGAGTAATAATATAAAAATCACTTGTGTATGAAAATTTTAATGTTGACTCATATAAATAAATGTGAAAATGAAATACCACACCACATACACAATTCAGTGCTATAAACAGTATAGAACGAACAGTGAGTTGAGAATTAGGGAAAAAATGAGAAAGCACTTTTATAAATTTCAAAATGTTAAACTCTGGTCTTTTGGATCTCGATGGTGATGATGGTACCCAGGCAGCTCTGAACAAGTAAGGACAAGCGATTTACAGACACTGATTATTACAGAGATCCTCATTATATGTTATACATTGCATCCAATGTCAACTGCACACAGCTGGGAAATGAGTTATGTTAAAGCTTTAATAGCTGCGTTAACTTGACTAATGTTAACTACGAGGCACACACTCATTTAATTCAGGTGTAATTATACATACTTAAACTTATTAAATAAGTGCATCTCAGAAAGTGAAGTCTAGCTGAGTGCAATAGTTAATTGAAAAGTACTCAGTTCAAGAAATTAAATATCCATGGCAGAGGTATATAAATGTAAACAAGAAAAGGTTAAGAGAAAATAAAATCCAGGACACCTGGCATTAATGAGTTGATCCCAACGGACATTCACAGAACAAGTAGGAAAGAGGCTAAGCATGTAGTCATCGTCTGGTCATCAGACCAAAGTTAAATACATAGAATTCTAAATATAGAGAACTTTCCCTTAAGTTCTTAAAGAAAGGTAAGCCCCTTTTTTCTACAGTCTGGTGGGATTCTGGCTTCTTGCAACCCTCATCCCATCCCAATAAAAAAAAAGACTGATTATAAGAAAATTAACCCTTAAAGCGTAAGCCTTTTTGAAAATGAAAATATCAGCTAGTTGGCCAAAAGTTACAGATAATCAAAAGTTATAACAACTTAAGGACAAAAGTACTTACTTTTTTGGGAGTCCCTAAAACTTGGCAAATCTTAAAGATTTCATCCACCTCACTTGTCCCTGGGAAAAGTGGTCTTAACGTGTATAGTTCAGCCATTATACTCCCAACAGCCCACATGTCAATGGGAGAGCTATAAACTGAAGATCTTAATAAAACTTCAGGAGCACGATACCTATGAAAACAGAAAACAAAACAAAACAGGCCATTTTGATTGTAGTTTCAGAGGTGGAATGGCAGTAGGATTTTGTTTGGTCAGGCATTTCAATTGAGAACCAGATATTAACTGCCTTCTGTGTATCAGGCATCTATCTGCACAATGTGTTGGGTTTATATTGACTAGCACACATTTTTCCTGACCACAAACAAGTAGTGGAGCTCAAGACGACTATAAACGAAATGTCCAAGTGGCCTAAGATAGGGACTCCAACAAATAAATGTGGAAATGCTATATAATACATTAAGAAAAGGTGGAGAAGCTCTGAATGGAAGCAGATACGTTCTGAATGGGAGCAGTCGTATAATTTTACAACGCATTAAATCCTGATATATTCACATGAAGGATCGAAAACAAAAGATTAACAAAGATTATCCCTGAGTAGTGGGCTTTTTCCCATCTTTTTAAAAAACATTTATTTTATTGAAGTCTAGTTGATTTACAATGTTGTGTTAATTTCTGCCATACAGCAAAGCGATTCGGTTATACATATATATACATTCTTTTTTGTAGACTTTTCCATTATGGTTTATCACAGGATATTGAATACAGTTCCCTGTGCTTGTTTATCCATCCTTCTTTTGGCTTATCTGTTTGAAAGTGCTGATTCCTCAATTGACTCAATTTCCTTAATTGATAATATTTTTAATTAGAAAAATACTCTATTTATAAGGCAAAGGTAGCTGGTGGAGGATATTCTCAATTTTTTTTCCATGTTGAAATGCATAAACGTTTCAGCGTAAATGCTTTGCAGTATTGTCCTTTGGCTTCCATTCAGAGTAGCTTTCTTTGACAGCTTTGAGATATAATTCACATAACATACAGTACATCCATTTAAAAGCATACAGTTCAGTGGCTTTAAGTACATTCACAAGAGTTGTGCATCCATCATCACAATCAACTTTAGAACATTTTCATCACCCCCAAAAGAAACCCCACACCTCTCCAATAGCCCTACGCTCCCATTTCTCTAATCTACTATCTATCTACAGATTTGCCTATTCTGTCACTTCATATCAATGGAACCATACACTGTCTGGTCCTTTGTGACTGGCTTCTTTCACTGAACATGTTTTCAAGGTTTATCCATGTTGTAGCATATATCAGTACTTCTTTCTATTTATTGCTGAATAATATTCCATTGTATGGCTGTACCACATTTTGTTTATCCATTCATCAGTTGATGGACATTTGGGTTTTTCCCACTTTTTGGTTATTATGAGTAATGTTGTTGTGAACATTCATTTACAAGTTTTTGTGTAGACGTATGTTTTCATTTCTCTTGGGTATATACCTAGGTGTGGGATTTTACTGGATCACTTGGTAACTATATGTTTAACCACTGAGGAACTGCCAGACTGTTTTGCACCATTTTACACTCCCACCAGCAATGGATGAGGGTTCCAGTTCCTCCACATCCTTGCCAACACTTTTTATTATGTTTTGATATTTTTAGGAGACAAAATTGTTTTGAATGTTTTGCCAAATTTAGATACTGAAAACAAGTATTCTCAATTTCATTCCATTTCAGTATAAAATCTAAATTTACCCAGTTGAAAATAGAAGCTCCTTAAAAAGATTCTTCCCTGCAAGCGGAGATTTTCCAATTCTAATTATACATTTAAAAAAGATAAAACTAGTACACTTTGAGCTCTAATTTGTTCAGTTCCTCCTTTGCTTTTGTAGGGATAAATATCATTATCTTCCTGTTTGCAAACTTCATTTTCAATAATTGCAGTTTCCTATAAACTTCAAAAAGCTTTGGGTTTTTGGCATCCATTTATCAAAAATTCTGAATGAAGATTTCCAAGTGATTTGAAACAAAATGCAACCAAAATATGAAGGGATTATTTACAAAAAGAGCTAGATACTACTGTAAATCATTTAAATTGACTTACAAAGTAGTTTTTCAAAGGCTCAAACAATTCTAAAATTCGAATGACAGACGGCAAAGAGAGAAAGCACATACAGCCATGCTTCAGCCATTTTTGTAGTCAACATCAATAGCATCACAAAAATTTTGTAGTGCAATTACCCTCTGCGTGTATGTGTAATGTGTAAATTCTGACAACTGCAGCTTATTTTGATTGGTAGAATGCAAATTTAGCAGCTTATTTGGATGCATTTACAAAATAGATATGCATCTTAACCAATCCAAATAAATTTCTGCTTTCTAGGTTTCTTAATTTAGTAAGAATACTGTTTTTATGATGCTAGGCTTCACTAAAACTTGTATATGTATTACCACTGCAAAAGTAATTTTATTTTCAAAGGTTTTAACTGAAGTTAAAAAGCATTCACAGTAATGTCAGACATTTCACTTTTCAAGGAATGACCTTCCAAAAGCTTCACTTTGATTCTCTGAATTGTGATGAAAAAAATCAAACCATTGTTAGAAATAAGGTAACTGATTTTTCGCTTCGAAGCCAGTTGGAAGGCACTCATTTAAAACTGACATTGTTAATTAGCCATGTGTTAAAGTGTGAACTTGGTTTTTGGGTCTCTCATGTTACCAGATCAGACCAGGGAGGAATCAGGAAGCATACAGCAGAGGTCGATCAGACGTGCCCCAGCTTGTTTTTTTTGGTTTTTTTTTTAAAGCTGAGTCTGCTTTATTTTTTTCCCTCAGTCCTCTTTTCACTTCCACATTTTTTTTTTTAAACTTTGGGTTTGTTTGTTTGTTTATTTATTTATGGCTGTGTTGGGTCTTCGTTTCTGTGCGAGGGCTTTCTCTAGTTGCGGCAAGTGGGGGCCACTCTTCATCGCGGTGCGCGGGCCTCTCACTATCGCGGCCTCTCTTGTTGCGGAGCACACGCTCCAGATGTGCAGGCTCAGTAGTTGTGGCTCACGGGCCTAGTTGCTCCACGGCACGCGGGATCTTCCCGGACCAGGGCTCGAACAGGTGTCGCCTGCATCGGCAGGCAGACTCTCAACCACTGCGCCACCAGGGAAGCCCCCCCAGCTTGTTTTAATGAAACTATTGATAACAGGCATCGACCGAGACTGTCCGGAGCAAACCGGGACATATTGTCACTCTTTCCAGGCTCTGTCCTCAGACTTCTTTTCTCCTCTAACCACACTCAGTCCCTTAGTGACCTCACCCAACCCTGTAATTTTTAACACTGAGGTGTCCCAAGTTTACGTCTCCAGCCCAGCCCTGCTCCCTAAACCCCAGGTCACAGGTCCCACCGCCTACCGTGACGTCTCCCCGTGGTTGTCTCGGAGGCACCCCTCAACCCGAAACACCACTGCGCCTCCCGCCACGAGCCCCACAGCAGCCCCGTCTCCACCAGGGCTGACTCCAGCCCTCTGGCTGCTCGTGGAAAAGACCTTGAAGTCTCTGACTCTTTCATCTTATTCCCCACATCTGCTTCACCAGGAAATCACATCTGCTCTATTTTAAAACACACCCAGGGCTTCCCTGGTGGCGCAGTGGTTGAGAATCTGCCTGCCAATGCAGGGGACACGGGTTCGAGCCCTGGTCCGGGAAGATCCCACATGCCGCGGAGCAACTGGGCCCGTGAGCCACAACTACTGAGCCTGCGCGTCTGGAGCCTGTGCTCCGCAACAGGCGAGGCCGCGATAGTGAGAGGCCTGCGCACCGCGATGAAGAGTGGCCCCCGCTCGCCGCAACTAGAGAAAGCCCTCGCACAGAAACGAAGACCCAACACAGGCAAAAATAAAAATAAATAAATACTTTAAAACACAGCCAGCATTCTCCACCTGTCACCACCTCCATGGCCACCAGATCCAAGTCACTGTCATTTTCTGCCCAAAATAGTGTAATCGCCTCCTCCCCGGTCTCCCTGCTTCTGCCCCTGCTCCTCTAGGCGCTTTTCAGGACGGCAGCTCAAAGCCCTCCAGGGGCCCCCGGCTTCACTCAGCTGAGCACGGCACCCCAGTCCTTACATCCGGCGCCCCACAGACGCCCTGACCTCGTTTCCCACTCCCGCCCTCCTTATTCACTCTGCTCTTCGCGGAATCCACGGCGGCACTCCTGTCCGCAGGCCTGTGCACTCAGCATCTTCTCTGCCTGAAACCCTCTTGCGTCCCCAACGTCTCCCCAGCCCGGCATCCGTGAGACCGCCTGTTTAAAACAGCAACATACCCTTTCCCTCTCCTGTCTCTTCCAACCCCCTGTCCCTTTCCAGACTTTATTTTTCTGTATAATAATATGTAGAGATATATATGTATCACTTTCTGATACTCAAATATTCTTAACTTTTTATTGGAATACAATATCCATACAGAAAAATGCACATGTCCTAAGAGTACAGCTTGCTGAATTTTTACAATTAGAACACACGCATGGGCCCAGCACCCAGACCAGGGAACTGCGTGTCATCAGCTCCGCAGAGGCCCCTCCCCTGCACGCTCCCAGTCGCTACTGCCCCTACCCCGACCATGTAGCCTCTATCCTGACTTTTAGCAGGTGCGTTCTATTTTTGTGCTTTATATAAATGGAATCACATTATATGTGCTCTTTTTCTGTTTGGCCTCTTGCTCACAACATTGTCTCTGTGAGATTCATCATATTGTTCACGTAGTTGTAGGCCTTTCATTCTCATTGCCGTGAAGCAGTCCACCGGGTGAATATATATGCCTCTGGTGATGGACATTTGGGTAGTGTGCAAGATGGGACGGTTATGTGTCTTGTGATGAACGTGTGTGTATCTCTCTGTTGGTGACTCAGGACATTCTCTATTTGTTTACGTATTGGCTGTCATGTAAGCAGCATGAGGCAGAGATTCTTTTCTGCTTAGTTCACGTCTGTGTTCCCAGTGCCTAAAATAGTATCCAGCACATAATAGGGGTTCAGTAAATGTTTGTTGAATGAATGAATGGATGTGTGAAATCCTTTTTCCTTCCCTTTTCATTTATCACAAGAGTCATGAGGCAATCCTTCTGTCTCTCCAAAGAATACAAAAAAATGCAGTTCTACATTTTGCTTTAAATACTTGATATAGAACCTCCAGAAAGATGTGTAACAATCTACTGTAGGAAAACGTCAACAGAGACATTTGCCTCTGGACAGTTGCAAAAAACTACTCACCATCTGGTGGATACATAATCAGTATACGGTGGCTGTGACCTTAATTCTCTTGCAAGTCCAAAGTCAGCGATTTTCACAAGTTCTGGGCCCATACAAAGCAAGTTTTCTGGTTTCATATCCCTATGAAAAAAGCCTTGGTAATATAGAGAGGAAAAACAATAATAAATCATCATATCTAGACATATTTGATTTACTAACAAGATAGCTGAGCCTCTCTGTTCTAATCAGGAAGGTGAACTTAGGAAAAAAATAAACCATATTTATTGTCTACACAGTGATGGGAGGTGGGGACCCTGCTTTCAAAACGATTTGGCGAGGAAGTTCATACAGTATATATGGCCATTAAAAATAAATATCCACATGTATTTCTATTTGTGGATCTGGTGAGTTCAGGCACTAGGTTAGATACTGCCACATTATGATTATCTCCGCTAATTTGAACAACACCCTTAAGGAGGTATTATGATCACGAGTGGGTAGCAGATGAGGAGGTTGAAGCTTGGAGAGAAGCAGTCTAGTGAAAGTTCAAGGAGCGCTGCATATCAGGCTTCAGTCAGTGAAGGTGGTCTTATTACTGCTCTACCACATTGTCGTTTAACCTGCGATTCCTTGAGTATAATCACTTTGAGAAGTCCACTAAACACAAATGGAACGCCACACATTTGAATCAACTCCTTCCTTTAAAATTATTTAACAGCTCAGTTCTCCCCTGGTAGCTGCCTTGTTGAAACAACCCCAGTAATTATAATGCTTATTTACCAATTTAATATATAAAATAAATGTCTAGTTACCAAAGCTACATGGCAGCCCAGTGAAAATGAGGGCAGAAAGCCCTCCTTGCAAATGTCTGAGGAGTAGGTAAAGCACACCGGTTGTACACAGATGACTTGTATCCTAATGACTTTGCAGGGTGGAGAATTAAGAACGGGCCTGGTCATCAATTGTAGGTGACCATCATCATCACCAGAGGGTTTTCATGCAGATTTGAGCTAGGAAGACTTTTCTAAACCTAAACTTTTTTAACCCCTTCAAAGCCAGTGTGGGCTCTCCATGACATCTACAACAGTTTTGTACTCTGTTTACCTGGTACTCCTTACACAAAATCGCTACTGAGATCCATCCATTTCACTAACTTCCAAGAGGAACACATCGTAATTTCATAATATGAAGACAGGAATGGGAGCACGTGTGATGGTAAAGTGACATTACTCCATAAAATCTTAATTAAACCACAGTTGAGGTTTTCCCCATCCTCACTAATATAAATATATTGGTAACTTGGTCCTAACTTTAACTAAAATATTAGTCCATTTTTTTTGACAGCTACTGTTTTTAAAATATCTATTTTCTCAAAGGATTACATCTGAGATGTTTACAAACTATGGCAAGAATAATTTAGCTTTTGTAAAAATGTCTATTGTTCTTGGAGTCTGGTTTCCCAGATCACTATGTAGGCACTTATAAAGCCAACTCTAGATTACTCATATGTTATTTACTTTCAGCAACAATTTTTAAATTCCAAGCTGGTTTCCTCCTTCAATCCCTTATGCTCTGAAGTTGCTGATAGTTGGTATATATCCAAGGAATCTAAACCAATTTTACTACTAGCCTAGAAATATGAGCAAAACACAAAACTCTTTCCAAAAATCAGAGAATTCATGAGGCTTTTGATTTTCCACATCACACTTGCTTCCATTGGCATAAATTAATGCAGGCAAATATCAAGAGTTAACCATGCTGACCAGAGCTTAAAAATGAGTTGAAGATAAGGAATCCAATATGAACAATTAAAATAGCATATATCCTTTACATTCCATGTAATTAATAAATGACTGACTTTTATCAATGGATTGTAATATATTTTCATGGGTTTTAGGCTTTTAAAGACCTTAATAGTTTACATAAGACAAAAAAACCCCTGGGGATTCAGGAATGTTCTTACAATGTTTATATGGAATTCTGCATAGCATTTCTAGAAAATAAATTATTTCCTGTAGTAGTTAAAAGAGAAAGGAGAGAAGAAAATATAAAACATAGGATGAAACATGAAAGGAGACTAATAATGGTGATTTTTTAATGCCAATGCTCAGAATGCAGCAATGGTACGATATAAACTATCCTAGTAAATATCTATCTAAACATATCTATCTAAACATCTTTAATATCTATCTAAACATCTAGTGATGCTAAACTAGAATCATTAAAAATTAATGATCATTAAATCACTAAAAATTTTCATAATAATATTAACTTTATTTTGGTTTGATAGATATGCAAAAAACTATAAATTAGGATTACATAAATAAGAAATGCATAAAAATAATTTCTCCAAATATAGAAACAACTAAATGTAAATACTAAGGAAAACTGGAAAATACCATAGCACAGGTGCTTTAAACTATTTAAGTGTTAATAATTGATCATGATAGATCAAAGCATTCCAATCTTTTCCAAAAGAGGGACCTTTTTTTTTTTTCCATTTTCATGGTAAAATTAGGTGGAATGAGGTAGCAGGATGGGGTTATGATGACTGAGACTAAATGCTGATGATCAAACTGTAAAAAATTCTGCTGTAGAGGAAGATAGTTACAGATTATAGAAATTCTATTTTATATAGAATTATTGAAATTCTAAATTTTTAAAATAAAACTGTCAGTTAGTAGGCACATACTCCAAACTTGTAGTTATCCAATATAAGATTATTTAACAGTTCATATACAATTCCTATGCATGACCGTGACAATAATCTAAAGAGGCAGGGCAATGAAACCTACCATGTTTATGGATAAATGCCAGCCCTTGCAATATTTGATACATAATATTTCTGATGACTGACTCAGGGAACAACTTGTTTCTGTGAAGAAATGAACAAATAAACAGTTATGTAATTCAATTTGTAAAAAGAATGGTGTACACTAAAGGTACAGTTATAGTATCAGAGCAAAGGTTTTGTATATTGGTCTTCAGTTGACATGGAAAAGAAGTTTACTAGAATAAAAAAGGCTTGTAAATTAATCCTCAAAAACAATATTTCAGGAAGTTAAGCTACCAAAAACAAAGTGTAAAAATACCATTAACCTCAAATAGCCCTTTTCCATGTACAGTTGTTAATGGTTTAATTTATACTTTTGACATTGAATAATATTCTAAACAATATCACTTTAATTTTCTTTTAATTTAGAAATCCAGAATTGAATCATGAAATTCCAAAGTTGAGTGTTTTTAATGTTCATTTGCAATTGCATTCACCACTTCCACTTATATATATATTTAAAATCATATGAAAGTATAATATTTCATGTATTTACATGTACTTAATTTTTTCTTCAAAATTATATCTCAATATACCATGCATATGTTTATCATTTCATATATTTTAAAGAGCATAAATTATTATTAGAAGCCAAGAAGATTACCCATAATCCCACCACCTGATAAGGAAACTATTTTGATTTTTCAGTATTCTAATCCAGCCCTAATCCATCTGTGTGTATAACTTTTATATTAGGTGTCAATGTTACATAAATACAACTTTGGTTTCTGTTTTTTATTCACTTATAAGCACTCTTATAATCTTCATAATTATCACTTTTAATGGCTACAAAATAATTACATCAGTATTATACACTGTAATTACCAACCTATTCTCCCATTGATATTTATTTTAAATAGTTCAAAGAGATAAGTGAAGCTTGCTATAGTCATTGAACAGAACATACTAGCTATGGTAACTATGAAGATTATGTATCAGCATTTAAAAATGCCTATAAGTGAATAAATCAAACAGAAAAATGTATCACCACTAAAATTACAACTACATAGAAAATATGCATGTCTGTATACAGGAGCTAGAAAGAACTCTAGAAAAATAAACACTGATTTGAGAGGTAGAATATCCTTTACTTTTATTTTAACTGCTATTAATGTCATAATGATATCAGCCTGAAACATAATAGGCATTCAATACAGTAAGTATTTTTTGAAAGAAGGAAAAATATGATTAAAGAAAAATTCACTGACCATCCTTAGACCTTGAGAGAGAGAGAGAGAGAGTGTGTGTTTAAGAAATAGAGAGAGAGAAATCAACATCATTCTACTGGGAAATTCATTTCCTATTTTAGGCTCTTTTGCTGAACAACTCTGGCTTTAAAAACAGCCAAAATGGACATTAAACTCCCAGATGTGACCAGCAGCTACCACCAAAATGTTATCCTCTCCAAGCTCATGGCAGATGACTGAACTCTCCTTCTTTAGAGATTCTGTTCATATGTTTAAAAATTAAAATGAGAATTTCCTTGGGATTGGTAACACATTTTTATCATTCACTTAAGCATTCTAATAAACAAGTGTATTAGATCCTTTCTTAAAAGCAACTTCATTCTTTCCTCCATTCCTTCATTAACCTTTTGCAAGATGTTTGGGAGAGTAAGAAAGACAATTTTCTCAATTTTGCCCCAGGCCAGCTTTATTATTGAGTATTAAACTATAGATAGATTTTTGTTTCAAAAAGTATAGATAGATAGTGTGCTTATATGAAATATTTACCTTGACTTTTAAGATATTACCACGGAAAAATGATGGTTCTTCAACGTTAGATATTATCCTTTGATAAAGATAACTAAAGCTACTTCATGGACTGATAAATCTGTACATTGCCAAGTGTGACATAATGAAGGGATCCAAGGGACTCGTGGAGGAGACAATAAGGAAAAAATTAGTTTTCATAAAGACATACCTGTCTTTCATTAATTGATAGAGGTTTTCTTTCATATATTCAAATATAAAATAAAGATGGTCATTTTCTCTGATAACTTCTTTCAGTTTAATCACATTGGCATGATTAAGTTTCTTCAGAGACTGCAATAGAGCAAATGAGCATTAAAATTCTTAAAGCAAAGTTATACAAGTTGGCACAATCTCATCAATGCTAGGATGATAAGTACCTTCAGTAATTTTCCATTTCTTCTAAATTCATTAAATTTTTAATATCTATAAAAATTTCCATGTCTAAAAACATCTAGAACATCTATTTAAGTAAGCAGTGGGCTCCCCTGGTGGCACAGTGGTTAAGAACCCACCTGCCAATGCAGGGGACACCGGTTCAAGCCCTGGTCCGGGAAGATCCCACATGCTGTGGAGCAACGAAGCCCGTGTGCCATAACTACTGAGGCTGCGCTCTAGAGCCCGCGATCCACAACTACTGAAGCCCACGTGCCTAGAGCCCGTGCTCCACAACGAGAAGCCACCGCAATGAGAAGCTCACGCGCACCGCAACGAAGAGTAGCCCCCGCTCACCGCAACTAGAGAAAGCCCGTACGCAGCAACAAAGACCCAATACAGCCAAAAATAAATAAATTGAATAAATAAATTTTAAAAAAAATATAAAGTAAGCAGTAATTGTCTAAGTAACGAATATAAGTGCAAAAATAAACCAGGTCAACAATAGCTACAAAACATTTCAGTCTGTCACTTTTTTTTTTCTTGGTCATTAAATAGGTTTAATTTTTTCTGACTTAACTATGTGGAATGCCATGCAAAAGTCTCCAAAAATTTATCCAAGTTATGCAACATAAAATATAAAGAAATGGTATGTGGTAATTTAAAAAATTATCTTTCCTTTGACAATATGGATTAAAATGCTCTTTTTTTTTTTTTTTTTTTTTTTAAATTTATTTATTTATTTATTTATTTATTTATGGCTGTGTTGGGTCTTCGTTTCTGTGCGAGGGCTTTCTCTAGTTGCGGCGAGCGGGGGCCACTCTTCATCGCGGTGCGCGGGCCTCTCACTATCGCGGCCTCTCCCGTTGCGGAGCACAGGCTCCAGACGCGCAGGCTCAGTAGTTGTGGCTCACGGGCCCAGTTGCTCCGCGGCATGTGGGATCTTCCCAGACCAGGGCTCGAACCCGTGTCCCCTGCATTGGCAGGCAGATTCTCAACCACTGCGCCACCAGGGAAGCCCTAAAATGCTCTTTTAAAAGTGAGAGTATACTTTTAAATATGAGGGTATAGTTACTTTCTGTTCTCCACTGACATTCTGATGAGAAATGAGAAATTAGGAACATAAAGAAAAACATAAGAAATATAATTATCTTTGGTCTGCTTCCCGCAGAGAACGGAACCATCTCCTTAGCTACCATCCTCAGAAATGAGACACGTGTGAGGTAGAGCTAAGGCCTTCTGGGGTTCTTTTCATCTCTGGGATTTTACCTTAACTTCTCTCAAGTTCATACATTCATCCCAAGAATAGAACTTTCTCTTCATTCTGCAATAAAAGAAGAAAAGTTTAGTGTGTAGGGACCGGGGATTTGAAGACACAATTTACACCATTGGCTTTCTTACCCTATAATTAGTTCACTGTGGGCAAGCTGTGATATCTCTCTTCCTTCCTCCTTAAAAGGAAATCATCTCCCTTCTGTGTATCTCAAGGCCATTTGGTGCAGGTTCATGACTGTGTCACTTCTTGGACAAATTGCCTAATGACTTCTCTGTGCTGCAAACTGCTTAGCTATAAAGTAGAAACTACTGCATAAGAAAAGCCTATTGTAGACTGCTTAGTTCAGCACTCAGTAAATACTATTGTAGATGTCCTTATTTTTACCGGTATCTGTGGTCAGCTACAATAAGGTATGAAGGGCATCACTACTATTATCTCTAATATCCTTAGTGAATCAGAATTTCAGTTATACTCATTCAGGTGCTAGAAATTTATGAAGGAGCTTGAAGAAATTGAGGGCTTAACCAACTTACCAAAAGATACGTTTCAGTACTATAGATTTATAAATGCCTTGCTAAAATGATAAAAGTAAATCTAGCACAGTGCTCAATTTGAGATAAAATAGAAGTCAATTCAAATATAGTATAAAAGTATTTTAGTAAATTGATCAAATCCATGCAAAACTATACATATAATCGCTATGATTCTTAAAAAGTAATTATAGAATTTTTAATCCAGTGTTTTAGAGGCTAGTTAATATATCCAAGTTCCTTTTCAAACTTTAGTACAAATTGAAACTTTTATTCTTCTTAAAAATCTGTACTAGCTGCATCCACATATACTAATATGCTACTTTCTTTTCAGCAATTACTAGTTATCAATACTACCCTAAGGTAATGCATGTATCTATATGCAGCAAATACAGAAGTTTCCTTGCAAAACAATTATCCCGATTTCTAAAGAAATTAATTATAAAAAATTAAACCAATCTGTTAGAATTCCTTTTAGATTCCCTGCCATCTTCTCTTTCATTTATTGATTCATCCAACACCTACACGCCAGGGTGATGAAATCAGAGATGGTTACCCTGATGCTTCCCATCTCACAGGAAATAGACTTTAGTTAACACAAAGCAGACATACAAATGAGCTTTCAGGATCATGAGATGAATTGGCCAGGCCCCAGGCCTTTTTGATGAGGCAGTATTTCAGATGAGACCTGAAAGACAGAAGGTGCCAGCATGTGAAGGCTGAAAAAAAAGATTCAGCCAGACAGAAACAGCTAGAAAGAGCTGGGCTGGTTAGAGGAAATGAGAGACCACCTCAGGCCGATCCTTGTTTCTTCAATGCCCGGAGCTGATTTTCGTGGCTGTGAGGTCACCGTTCCTGCTCTGCTTTTTCTCCCGTAGCACTTTACCCACCTTCTTACATACCATAGAGTTTACTTTTATGTTTAGTCCTCTCCCCTCTCCTCACATGCAAGCTCCTTGAGGACACCTCCACATGCCTGCTCAGTTTCTGGCACATAGTAAGTGCTCAATCAATGTTTACTAAATGGATGGATGGATTTCGATACCCACAGCTGGGCTCCTGAGGAACTGTCCCACAAATGGGAGATCCTCAGGAATGGAATGGCCTCTCAGGTCCTTAAAGGGCAGAGAGCTTAATAATATTTGTTAATTTAATGAGGTGCGGGGATCTTACCAACACCCCCTAGAATGAATTCTGTTACAGATTTTTTTTGGAGATGGCAGCAGATACCACAAGGTTTCTTACCAGTGACCTAAATTAAATTTCCCAAGGGAAAAACTCTCTTGCTTCTAGGCCTTCATACATATTATTCTTACAGCTTGGAATATTCTTCCCCTCCTCTTGGTAATTTTTGTCATTCTTGAGATCTCATTTTATGGGGGAAGCCTTCCAAGATACCTCTCCAGCACTGCTTCTCTGTGCTCCCATAGGCCCCGGTATCCCCCCATTATAGGACTTATCATATTTTGTGTTGTAACTTTTCTAATTTGTTGGTCTATTTATAACTCATCTATCCCATCCCCATTTGTCCCGAGCACCAAGTGTAATCGGAGCTTAACAATTACGTGTTGAATGAATTTTTAAACTTTTTGCAAGCCTTCCAAATGACTCCTCCTCTTCTCTTTCATTTTTACTCTGTCTTTAATTAGGGTAGGAACACTGTCCGGCACACAGTAGTTACTGAATGTGGCAGACACTATGACTTGTCTATCCAAGAGCCACTTTTCTTCTCTTCTTTATTAACATAGGCCAGCTTTAACCCAGGGATACAAAATGGCCACCTAAGTACTCAGTTTCCCAGCTTCTCTTATTGCTACGTGTGACATGTGACACACTCCTGGCCACTGAGGAGTAACCAGAAGTCTTCTGGAGAAGGGTGGGGAAAAGCTTTTGCTTTCCTAATTAGAAGAAAGTACAGCAGCTGACTGACAGTAACAGTAACTGTTTCAGCTCTTATTTCTTCTTACTTGGAACTCATACTCAAGGCCTAGACTGCTACAGCTATTTTTTAAAATTTATTTTATTCAAGTATGGTTGATTTACAATGTTGTGTTAATTTCTTCTGCACAGCCTAGTGATTCAGTTATATATCTATATATATTCTTTTTCATATTCTTTTCCATTATGGTTTATTATAGGATATTGAATATAGTTCCTTGTGCTGTATAGTAGGACCTTGTTTATCCATTCTATATATGTTTTCATCTATCTGCTAATCCCAAACTCCAAGTTCATCCCTCCCCCACCCCCTCCCCCTTGGCAACCACAAGTCTGTTCTCTATGTCTGTGAGTCTGTTTCTGTTTCATAGATAAGTTCATTTGTGTCATGTTTTAGGTTCCACATATGAGTGATATCATACGATATTTGTCTTTCTCTTTCTGACTTATTTCACTTAGTATGATAATCTCTAGGTCCATCCATGTTGCTGCAAATGGCATTATTTCATTCCTTTTTATGGCTGAGTAGTATTCCATTGCATATATATACCACATCTTCTTTATCTATTCATCTGTCAGTGGACATTTAGGTTGCTTCCATGTCTTGGCTATTGTAAATAGTGCTGCTATGAATGCAGGGGTGCATGTATCTTTTTGAATTATAGGTTTGTCTGGGTATATGCCCAGGAGTGGGATTGCTGGATCATATGGTAACTCTATTTTTAGTTTTTTAAGGAACCTCCATACTGTTCTCCATAGTGGCTGCACCAATTTACATTCCCACCAACAAGGTAGGTGGGTTCCCTGTTCTCCACACCCTCTCCCACTGCAGCTATTTTTTGAAGACATAAGAACCTAGGTCTGTGATA
The DNA here is from genome assembly GCF_009873245.2 of Balaenoptera musculus. Taxonomy (NCBI): domain Eukaryota; kingdom Metazoa; phylum Chordata; class Mammalia; order Artiodactyla; family Balaenopteridae; genus Balaenoptera; species Balaenoptera musculus. Next base: position 7,779,527 of record NC_045795.1, read on the forward strand.
ACAGCATTGAGACCAGGTATGAGCCCTGGGCTGCCCACCTCAAAACATTTCACAATGTGAAACAAATAAATCCCTATTTAATTTACTTTTGGTTAGTTTTTTTTATTTCATACACCGAAAGCATTCCTAAATTATACACGTATGACTTCTTCTCAGCATTCAGTCTATTTGACTTCTTAAAGTATTTGACCTCTCACTTCTCTCAAGGTCTTACCCAGCTCTATGCAGGTGAGGCCCAATTCCCCATTTTATGAAACTGAAGACTGAAACAAACACATGATCTTGCCACACAGAAGGAATAATGAACATTTTGTTATAGAAAACAAATCAATGGTGATAACCTTAAATGATACAAGACCCAACCCTCATTCTCATTTACTTACCCCCTCTCCCCAGAAGCCACAGCTTTCATGAAGTTTATGTAAATCTTTACAGTCCTTTTAAAGATATTTTTACATATAAATTTATTTATGTGTAATGAAGTATTTATTTGTGTGAATTTACATAATTGCTTAACCCACAAATAAGGATGATTTCATCTCATTTTGGCTAATACTTACACCTCATTTATTATTTTTTTCTCTTATTGCCTTAGTTAGGGTCTCCAGTTCAATCTTGATCAGTAGGGGATATAGCAGGCATTCTGGTCTTAAAACCAACTTTACAAGAAGTACCTGTAATATTTCACCTTTCAGGTCAGGGAAGTTTCTTCTTATTCCTATTTTTCATTTCAGTTATTGTACATTGTACATTTACTTATTTGATAATAATGGCTATTTAACAATATTTTATAAAAGTATTTTCTTATATATGTAAAGTTTTAGATCATGATAGTGTAAAGTTTTTAACATTTGATAAACATTTGTTAAAGCATTTAACTTTTAGATGATCATCATTTAGTTGATGTTGTAATCAGTTTCCAAGACTTGTTCCGGTGGAAGCCAACTGCCATGTCATGAGGACACTCAAGTGACTGTCTGTAGAGCCCCATATAGAGAGAAATTGAGGCCTCTTTTTGTCCTTATAAAAAAAGGAAATTTGGACACAGAGATAGGCATCAAGGGAAGTTGATGTGGGAGGGATACAGAGAGAAAATACCATGAATAAGCCAAGGAGAAAGACCTACAATAGATCCTGTTCTCTCAGCCCCCAGAAGGAACCAACCCTGCTGACACCTTGATTTTAGACTTCTAGCCTCCAAAACTGTCTCAATAAATCTCTGCTGTTTAAGCCACCCAGTCTGTGGCTTAAACTTTGCTACAGAAGCTGAATATGAGCCAAATGATGTTCTAAATTCCTATGCTGAAGCCCTAACCTCCCAGTACCTCAGGGTGTATTTGGAGGTAGCCCTTAACAAGGTGATTCAGGTTAAATGAGGTCTTTAGGGTGGGTCCTAATCTGATATGACTGGTGTCCTTATAAAAAGAGGTGAGGGGCTTCCCTGGTGGCGCAGCGGTTGAGAATCTGCCTGCCAATGCAGGGGACATGGGTTCGAGCCCTGGTCTGGGAGGATCCCACATGCTGTGGAGCGACTAGGCCCGTGAGCCACAATTACTGAGCCTGAGCGTCTGGAGCCTGTGCTCCGCAACAAGAGAGACCGCGATAGTGAGAGGCCCGCGCACCACGATGAAGAGTGGCCCCCACTTGCCGCAACTAGAGAAAGCCCTCGCACAGAAACGAAGACCCAACACAGCCATAAATAAATAAATAAATAAATTTTTTTAAAAAAAAGAAGAGATGAGGACACAGACATGCGCAGAGAGACGATCATGTGAAGACATGGGGAGAAGAGAGCCATCTACAAGCCAAGGAGAGAGGTCTTACATGAACCAACCATGTTAGCTGACACCTTGATCTCTGACTTCTAGCCTCCAGAACTGTGAGGAAGTAAGTACATTGTTTAAATCAGCCAGTCTGTGGTACTTCTTTATAGCACCCCCAGCAGACTGATAACAGTGAACCACCTTGGGTATGGATGCTCCAGCCCTGGTTCAGCCTGCAGATGACTGTGACCTTGGCCCGCCTCTGACTGCCACCTCACGAGAGACCTGTAGCCTGAACCACAGCTGAACTACTCCTAAATTCCTGACTCACAGAAACTGTGAATTAATAAATGTTTGTTCTTGTCTTAAATCATTAAGCTTTGGGGTAATTTTTTTTACATATGATAGATAACAAATACAGTGGATTAAAGAAATAAGTTAATAATAATTAATTCTATTTAATTGGTAAGGTCAGGAAAATTCCATATGCCACTCGGAACTCAGTTTGATACTACGAATACCATCTGATTTTGAGGCCTATTGTTTCAAAGAAACAATAAGCTCTACTCTGTACTCAACTTTAAGTTCCAAAATTACCTTCAGTTTCAGTTCAAATGTATCATGCATAAAAAGCAGAGCCCTTGTATTTTTTGATTTGTCCATGTTAGCTGGACAAATCAGAAAATTAACGTATGTGGGGATCAGCTGAACTCCTTCTTTGGCAATGTTTTCTCCAGAATGGCATTCCATATTAGCCTAACAAGCATGGGGTCTAAACCAGACTTCTCTCTGTACTTGTATATAGTCTCGAGCGAGCAAAGGAAAAGAAAGATCGGCAAACTTGGCAGTGTTGCCCATGGTACCTTTTGATGGCTACCAGCTCCCCTGATTCGATACTCTTGCCCATCAGCACACTCCCATAAGTGCCGTCCCCCAGCTGTCTCATGGTTGTGTATCGGTTCATCTTGGAAAGATAATGCAGCACAAGTTGTTGACCGAAATGACTTCCTTGTTGAATATAATTATAAATGCTTCTTTATTTTTGTTCGTTTTTGCCCTTAGACTGTTGTTGCTACACTGGTGACAGGCTTGTCATCATTAAACACAGGCTCTTCCCCAAGATTATGTACGTTCATAAGATACAGCAATAAGGAATCTGGCAAGGAAACAGTGCTTCCATTCTTATGAACACCCTGTAAAAAAAACAAAACAAGAATAAAAGGGATTTTCATTAAAGAACCTCTTCCAAAAATTTACTGGTAACCTAGGAAAATTATAAATACCAACGTGTTAAGCATGTGTCAGTAAATCAATTGTGTGATGCGAATGATGTTCACCTATAAAAGACTGATGGTACTCACTGGTGAATGCTTCATTTACACGGTACCATGTTACTTATCCCATGAACGTTCAATAAATACTGGCTTAATGATTTGCATGATTGCTTTTTTATTGACTATATAATATAATCTATATTAGTCCAAATCAGATTTTGGGAAGTCAGACGCTCTACTATGTCCATTCTTTGAATCAATGTTTGCATCACATTTAATTTGGACCATAATCCTTTATGTGAAACTCCTGGGCCAGACGTATTTGGAATCCAGGAATTTGCATATTTTAGAAAAGTAATATGGTACGTAACACCTCCCAAGCAGCATCTTAATGTGCCTGTAGAAAAATGTATGAAAAGTACACTAAGTAAAATAAATGAAGACCATAAATGGCCTCGCGTCATTCGGGTCACGTTTTGTTGCAGACGAATTTGCACAGATTAATTTTTTAAAATAAATTTATTTACTTATTTTTTTGTTTTTATTTTTGGCTGTGTTGGGTCTTCGTTGCCGTACTGGGCTTTCTCTAGTTGTGGCGAGCGGGGGCTACTCTTCGTTGCGGTGCGCGGGCTTCTCATTGCTGTGGCTTCTCTTGTTGCGGAGCACAGGCTCTGGGCGAGCGGGCTTCAGTAGTTGTGGCATGCGGGCTCGGTAGTTATGGCTCGCAGGCTCTAGAGCGCAGGCTCAGTAGTTGTGGCTCACAGGCTTAGTTGCTCCGCGGCATGTGGGATCTTCCCGGGCCAGGGAGTAAACCCATGTCCCCTGCATTGGCAAGCGGATTCTTAACCACCGTGCCACCAGGGAAGCCCCAGATTAATTTTTAAAAATTCATCTTTCAGAGCTTTGTGGGTTTCAAAACTACAGAAAAGGGATTGTGGATCTGTATATATTTGAAGGGTACAGGTTTCTATAGGTTCTGATTTTATAACTATGATTAAAGAAAACACACAAAGCACATAAAGCCTTAGTGTCTACCTCATTACAACAGCGTTCAATAATTTCCTCCCATTGTTCTGTCTTCGTTCTGCATTCAAGGAACAATTTCTCATTTCATACCTGTTTATCATTCTTATGTTGCTTTAAAAAATCTCTATCATTCTGTTACAAGGCTGTATGCTTAGTTACAAAGTGTAACAACATGTTTGGCACTATCAAATAGTTTGTTTTAAAATGCCTTTTACAGGGACTTCCCTGGTGGCACAGTGGTTAAGAATCCACCTGCCAATGCAGGGACACAGGTTTGAGCCCTGGTCCGGGAAGATCCCATATGCTGTGGAGCAACTAAGCCCATGCACCACAACTACTGAGCTTGTGCTCTAGAGCCCATGAGCCACGACTACTGAGCCTGCATGCCAAAACTACTGAGCCCGTGAGCCACAACTACTGAAGCCTGTGTGCCTAGAGCCCGTGCTCCGTAACAAGAGAAGCCACCGCAATGAGAAGCCTGTGCACCGCAACGAAGAGCAGCCCCTGCTCGCCGCAACTAGAGAAAGCCTGCGTGCAGCAACGAAGACCCAATGCAGCCAAAAGTAAATAAATAAATAAATAAATAATAAATTTGAAAATAAATAAAATAAAATGCCTTTTACAGGGAATTCCCTGGTGGTCCAGTGGTTAGGACTACATGCTTTCACTGCCAGGGGCCCGAGTTTGATCCCTGTTTTGGGACTAAGATCCCACAAGCCGTGCGGTGTGGCCAAAAAATAAAATGCCTTTTATAATCTGGTGCTTCATTCAAAGATTATTTTGCTTTCACTGTAGCACGATCTCCATGAAATAAAATCATAAAAATTGCTTCTCTATTAGATGCAGAAATTTAGGAGTGACAAGAATATGTTGTAGTTGTCAAAGTACCTAAGGCTTCCAAAAATAGGCTTTCTGAGGAAACATGGCAGAGAAGTGAGCTAAACCTACGTTGTTTCCCTTATACAGGAACATATTTGTCCACAGGAAACTTTGGAAGAAGGTGTGGGGCTTTTAAATAACAGGGAGTGTGTGTTAATTTGTCATTTATTTTACTTCATATACATAATAACCACTTCAAAGGCACATGAGAGGTAGTTTAGGCCATGCTAACTCCGTGGCCAGGATCTTGAAAAAGAGATCACAATAGTAAATTCCAGTTCTATTTAGTGGCTCCTTCATTTTTCTCAGCTTAAATCTGAGCAAATGGTCTTAACATATGCCAGCAAATGGTTCCCCATTTGCCTGAAAATGAAGTTCTTTTGTAAGTGGTCATTACATTATACATAGACACAGATTCTCAATATTAAGGCATTAATATAGAGAAAGGTAACACCCCCTGCCTCCTCACCTATTTCCTGACCAAAACGTGTATTTGCTTTCCTTCATTTTTCCTTTATCTGGATAAGGAAATATAATTTTGAAAGCTGTTTGGGGGTTTGTTTTGTATCCTGTGCTATGATTAAGCAAAACACAGACTATAAAGTGTATTTCTTCTGATCACTTAGAATCTTATTAAATCAGTATTTTGCATTTTATTATCAGCATGTTAAATTGTTTTTCTTTCTCTCTTTCTTTTTTTTTTTTTTTTTTTGCTGCACCGGGCAGCCTTGTGGGATCTTAGTTCATCAGTCAGGGATTGAACCCCATTCACCGCAATGAAAGCGCCGAGTCCTAACCACTGAACCGCCAGGGAATCCCTAAATTGCTTGACATTCTTTTCTAGCTTTTCTATTTAAGGTGACATACTTATCTCTTTTAAGGAAATGTGCTTTCTAGAGGTTTACTGATTCTTTCTGGTTAAGTAACAATACAGAGAATAAATTTGTCCAAAAGGCCATGGTGTTTATCATATCAGTAAAATTATACAATAAAAACACAGAGGGATTAAATGACCTATGAGCAATCAGAGAATCAATGACGGAGTCAGTCTAATAGTTGCATTAGCCTGAAGCTGTTTGGTTTTTTAGTGCAGTCCCCAACTGCTAAACAACCCATTCTTGCCAGCTTTTACAATCACTGGTGCAGCTAAAGGAACCACCCCTCTTCACTGCCAAACCCTGTAGAATCTACCCCGCAATGAAAGCTGCCCACCCCCTCTGCCCCCTAAAGATTCCTAACTGCTATAAACAACCGGGAAAGTGCACAGGGTTCTCCCCACCCTGACTACACCCTGGGGCTACATCTGTCTCGTCCTGACACCTGGAAGGACTTAGTGAAAAATTATAGGCCAGAAACAGTGACGGGAAAGAGTGTGAGATGGGGGGAGAAGGGAGTCTTCCTGGAGTTCCTTAAGAAAATTATTATTTTTACCCAACCCCCCAAAATTATTTAATTAAGAATTTTAATGGGATAAATAGCATCTTCTTTTCTTTGCAAATCTGCTGCATATGCAACAAATTATTTTCATGTTAACACCTCACTGAGGACAGGCATTGAGGGTCTGAGAGGTAGGCACTTATGTAGGCACTTCTGGAAAAGGACAAATGGCTTGAGAAGGGAGTGAAAGAGGGAGCGGCCCAGATGGGGAGAGAAGTTCAGAGGTAAGAGGTGCCAGAAACATTGAAACTTTCCCTTGCAGCGGCTCAACAACCTGCAAAAGTGGAATTAACTGCCTCTTTCTGGTCCACTATTAAGACCATCAGCCCACCATCATCAGTACTATTAGCACAACAGACCATTCAGTCATTGACTCCTTTCTGCATTGTCCTGGAAGCCCAACCGGTTTTGGAGTGGCTATTGTAGAAACTGCACTCCAAGCCTAACCAATCATCTTCCAAATAAACACTGGAAACGCAAAGTTTGTTTCAAGTGCTTTAGCATAGGATACTTATATTCAGGGAAAAATAAGTAAGGGACACAGCCATTTCCCAGTTTCTTTCGTTTGAGGGGTGAAGATTATGGATATGACATAAATTTTAAAAAGCTCTGACTTGTGGCTCTCAGAGAATTGGGCCAGTTTACTAACCTTTAAGTAACACAAGTTTACATACTATGCTCCCAAACAAAACTTTAAAAAGGCCTCTTTTGAGTCATGTTAAATAGAAAATAAACAGCTCTCCAGGGTGAGAAGCTGACAATTTCAGCTGTCCCCTTATCCCCCTAAAAATATAAGGATAATGGCCTAATGGCATAGATATATAAAGGTAAAGGATTTTTTTTTTGTAATCATTACTCCCATGTACCTACTCACTGATAGCATATAAACAACTATTTTTATCAGTGTAGAATAGGAAGGTCCTAAACAGATTACTAGTCAAAAAGCAGTATATGTAACTTAAAAGACAGACTGCCTATGGGTCCCCAGTTCACACCCAATAATATTTCTCTGCAAGTTACATATATTCTTCTCTGTGGACCTTTGGAAAGCTAATTCTGCAAAACAGGGATGTATTAACATGCTTTCTTATGCACATATTTCCATATATTTATATTTCCATATATATGCAACAAAGCAAAACAAGTAAATGTAATGTAACTATGATCCTCAATTAATTTAATAGAACTGTTAGGAACTTGGAATTTTCTGCAGTCAAGCTCCAATACTTACTGACTTTCTTATGAGTTATACAAACCTTATGTTCTGGTTTAAGGAAAAAGACATTTATTTAGAGGCTCAATTATAGGCCTACATTAGATAAATACCCTTATCATTTCTCTCCCATTCTAGTTGTCTTACTTTTATCTAAGTGCGCAATTACTGTAAACTTGAGCTTTGTTCTCAACAGCTTCTGCCAGCTAATAAGGGATTTAGATAGGATTAAAGAAGATTAACAGAGAGGGCAAATGGAGGGTAAAATTTGTGTCTGCCCAATCACTGAGCAGATAACGTTTCCATGTCTTCAACTTGTCTTTGTAGAATCTGCTGTAATGTTATTACCCTACGGCTGGCATTAACGTTTGTTTAAAAAAAAAAAAAAAAAGTAACGCCATAAAAACCATTGTTTCAAAAGCAAAAGAGAAAAAAGATTTCAAACTAACCAAATCATACGTTTACAGGGGGAGCTTTTACAATGGGAAAACAGGATTCTGTGTTAAAAAAATAAAACCATGGTGCTTTGTGCTAATATTCACAAACTGTTTTAAAACGAAGCAAAACCAAACCAAAATAACCCACCCCAAGGAAGAGATGGGACAGCCAGCTTTGCGTAGGCAGAAGGTGGCCGCCCTGGGGGGGAGGGGAGGGTTTGTCCCTTCCCGGTCACTCGGCGGTGAACAGGGCGGGGGGCCGATAAAGGACGGCCAAAAGGCTGGAAAGTAACTTTTGCCTCCGCCACTATTTCGACCGAACGGGTTGTTTTTCTGATTAAAACCACTCCGATAACTTTGACTCTCTTTATGAGAATTCCGTTACAATTAGAACAAATGCCTGATCATTTTAAAAGATTATCTAAACACAATTACATACATTTCTTTCCTTTTAGAATTGAGATTACAAACCACTAAAAAGCCAGTTTTATTGCCTCCCCTCCCGCGACTCCAGCCCTGTCCTTAGACTGACCATGTCTCCGTCTTATTTGTAGTAAAGAAGCAGTTTTGGTTCCCAGACGCTCTGATCTTTTCTCGCAAACCGGGGCTTTTAAAAGACTCCAGTCCGCGGGCAGGGCTCGTCCCCGAGGCCCTGCGTGTCCGGCCGCAGCGGGCAGGTGAGCCCCTGACCCCCCCGCGGTTGGCTCGGCGTGAGGACTGGGGGCGCCCGCTGGTCCACCCGGTGCCGGGATTCCGCTTGTACCTCGGAGTCATTTGGGAATGCACGAATGAGGACTGAATTTGGACCCAGTTTCTCTTTCTTCTTTCTCCTTTTTAATTTTGTAACAGTTTTCAACTCAATTCCACTGCCTTCTCCAGACCTGATCCCGCCCCTCACTCCTAAAAGTAGCGTCCCCTCCAGCCTAAGCACTCAAGGGAGCGGGGGAGGGCGGGGGTGCGTTGGGAGACCTTGGGGTAGAGGTTCGGGGGTGCGGGTCCCTCAGACTGCTGGATTCCCGCCGTCATCCTCCAACCCAGGACTGACCGCGCCGTCTAGGAGCGCAGGAAAGTGGTCGAGGGGGTCTCGGAGCGAACCGACAGCTATAGGAGCAGGTTGACCGCCTCCTGCCCGCCCCGCCCCTCCCCGAATTCTCCTCCCTCCAGTCCCTCCCCCTACCGGTGTCCAGGCCCCTTCTCTCGGCGGAGGTTGGCGCTGGTAGGACAGGGAGCCGAGGGGACATGCCGGGCCGCCTCGCAGGACAGGCTCGGGCTGGCTCGGACGGAGGGTGGCGGCCCCGCTGCCCGCTCGGGATTACCTGCCCGCACCGGCCGCTTACCTTGTTCACTCCCTTGTCAAGCTGTGGCGTGCTGTGTGTTTCATCTCCTAGGAAACCGCGGGGATGCTCCAGCTCAGACCTCCCGCTTACGCCCCGCCCACGGGGCGTGATCGAGCCGGAAGGCCCCGCCCAATACGTGCACGCCCCCGCCTCCCTAGGGGGCGGGGCTTCCGGAACACCTGTGTGTCAGTGGAGTTAGCGCTCTCTGCCGTTTAATTTGGGGCTTGGGAGAGTCCTGATTACCTTTGTAGTTATTTATTGGAAGTTGGTTTGTTTGCTCTTTATTTTGTTTGCTCCAATTCATTCTACAAAGTCTTGATTTATTGAATCTTGTTCCCAGACTTGTGAAGAGCAAGTGGAAGGCAACGTTTGCCTCCTAGTCCTTGTATTTGTCTATACATGTACTGCCTGGGGAAAAACTGCACTGGATTGCAAGTCCAGTTGCAATCCAGAGCAGTCAACTCCTCAGGCTTGTGTTATCTCCATTTTCACTTATTCGTTCAGAGTACTTACTCGGTACCAGTCACAGTGTTAGATCGTAGTGATCCCAAGGTAAATGAGTGAATGTGTGAATAAATGAGTTGTGAAAGAAGGGCACACTTGTGTTTTTACCAAAAAAAAAAAAAAAAAAAAAAAAAAAGCTCAATTGGCTAGCAAAAGAAAAAGCCCATAAATCAGAAGCGTGAGACATGGGGTAGTGATGTACCTATTAGTAAGTATCCATTAGGTGTCAGGCTCTGGACCTGGCACTGAGAATAATGCCAGGGTAGCAGGACAGACATGTTCATGGTCCTCTCACAGCTTAAAGCGAAAAAGACAGGGGAAGTAAGAAGCATAAGTTAGATCATGGAGGTCTTATATGCCCAGTTATGAAGCCTAAGCCTTATCAGGCAGTAACTGGGGAACCAATGAAGAATTTTCTACAGAGGAGTGATATGTTCACGTTTGCATTTCAGAAAGATCACAAAAGCAGCAGTGGGTAAGGTAGATTTCAGCAGTGATTGTACAGGCAACAGAATAAAAAGGAGGCTATGGCAATTGATCGGGGAGAAATGATGAGGATCCAACTATAGCAGTGAGGCTGGGAATAGGACACAGAGGGAGAGAATCCAAGGGATATTTAGGAGTTAAAATTGACAGGACCATATGGCTTAGATGAGTGGTGTCATTCCAGTGCTAAGATCCTCTGCACCTGCCTCAGGGTGATCCCAGAAGTTTCAGGCAGAAGCCAGGGAGGGTTCATACCTAGGAGATCAAAAGACATTGAACCCAAAGCACTCAATTGGAACTTCAGCCACAAAACATCCCTATGGATGACTTTGACCATCTTGAAGGGCCACAGGACAGGGTTGGGAACCTGAGATCTGGCCTGTCAAGAAGCAGGTACTTCACTGCGTTATGTTTAAACAGATTATTCAGTTCACTTCGTTCCTTTTGCAAATAAGTCTAGAGTCTGTCCTGCTTCAGAGGAAGTCATAAATTATATCCCCTCAAGTGTGTTTGCTTCTGTCAAATGAATTTGAGGAGCTGATCTTTATCAATATGTTTCTAGGTCCAGCAACTTTGTTTATATGTTTTATTCACTGACTTAGAAGATTCTACTGTAATGTGATATATCATCAAATTCCTGCCCAAAATGAAGTTTGAAAGCTCTGAAATAAAAAATTTTAAATACTAGAGGGACATCATAAAGACAAGTGACTACTGAAATTAAAATTTTCATTCCCAGCTTTTTTCATTTCTTAAAATGCATACTTTTTGATTTGGGTTATGATGGGACATTTGGGGGAGGTTAAGTTTAAAAACTCAGGAAATCAATGCAGCTTTTTAAAGTACAGGAGGTAAATGTAAGCTTCACATTTTTAAAAAAAAATTATTAGCACCTTTAATTATTATTTATTTATTTATTTGGCTGTGTTGGGTCTTCGTTTCTGTGCGAGGGCTTCTTCTAGTTGCGGCAAGCGGGACCACTCTTCATTGCGGTGCGCCGGCCTCTCACTATCGTGGCCTCTCTTGTTACGGAGCGCAGGCTCAGTAGTTGTGGCTCACGGGCCTAGTTGCTCCGCGGCATGTGGGATCTTCCCAGACCAGGGCTCGAACCCATGTCCCCTGCATTAGCAGGCAGACTCTCAACCACTGCGCCACCAGGGAAGCCCAGCTTCACATTTTTAAAACACCACGCAAGTCTTTGATTGATAAGTATAATTTTTAATTGGCTTCATACGATGGAGACTTTAGAGGTATTTATTTAGATATGTTTGTATTTTATTTATTTATTTATTTATTTATTGGCTGCATCTCCCGTGGCTGGCAGGATCTTAGTTCCCCGACCAGGAATTGAACCTGGGCCCCTGGCAGTGGAAGTGTGGAGTCCTAACCACTGGAGTGCAGGGAATTCCAGATATGTTTTTATTTAAATGTCAAGATTTATAGTTTTTTTTTTAACAGAAAAGAGTTTGTTCTCTTAAGTTTACCATTTATTAATTAAAAATTAGTCCATAAATAAATAAATAAAAGCCATGAGACGCTATATATTAAAATAAAATAAAATAAAATAATAAAAATAAAATAAAAATTAGTCCAATTCACTAGATATTTTAACAACAATTCATGCTCATTTTTTGTTTACTTGTAAACAGTCTCACAAAGCCTAAGTTTGGGTGAATTAGGACAAGTAAAGTACTTTTTCCTGAGGATAAATGTAAAAACATAACTGCAAAGACTAAGTGGCAAAGGAGAAGGAAGCTGATTCCCGCTCCAAACTCAGATGAAGTTCAGCAATTGAATGTTTTCACGGGACCCCAGAGAGTGGCTGAGGTGGAGCTGAAGACAAGAGGCTTGGCTGAAAGTCTGTAAAAGAAGCAGACCCCAGGTCTTATCCTCTAGCCTGTCCAAACGGGCGATGCCCCTCGCTAGCACAGCAGAAGGCTGGATGAGGCAGCTGCTGAAAATAGGCAGGTTAAGAAAGGGAGTGCATTTTGAATGGTGAGACCCTGGACCACTTTCTCTGCTTGGCTTCCAGAAGGATGGCAACTGGCTCATGCCATAGGTCATAGATTAGAGCAGTACTTTCTGGGCAAGTGGATTGGAATAAGAAAAAATCCTGCAGGTACTGAGAGTTGAGTCCCCCGGATTGACAAGCCCCATCCAGATAAGGACTGTGACCACTATTTAGGGCACTGCTTCTCAAACTGGGCTGCACATTGGAATCAACTGGTAAGATTTACCAAAAATACTCATGGCCTGTGTCCCGCTCCCAAGGTAATCTGATGTAATTGGTCTGGGGTGCAGCATGGGCTTTGGAAGGTTTTAAAAACACCCCAGGTGGTTCTAATGTATGGCCAAGTTTTAGAACTATTAGTTTAGGGAAGATTTTAAACCTATTTTTCACCTTGCCCAAATTCTGGTTAAACAGCTTTGTATAGCCTACTAGCAAAATATGCCGCAGCGTTCATGGCAGCATTATTCACAAGAGCCAAAAGATGGAAACAACCCAATACCCATTGATGGATGTGAATGGATAAACAAAATGTGGTCTATACATATTATACAATGGCATATTATTCAGCCTTAAAAAGGAATGAAATTCTGATAGATGCTACAATATGCATGGACCCTGAAAGCATCATGCTGAGTGAAATAAGCCGGATACTTCATGATTCCACTTATATGAAATTCCTAGAATAGTCAAATTCATAGAGATGGAAAGGGGAATAGAGCTTACCAGGGACTGAGAGAAGGATGCATTGGGAGTTCCTGTTTAATGGGTATAGGGTTTCAATTTGGAGATGATGAAAAATTCCTGGAAATGGATAGTGGTGATGGTTGTACAACATTGTGAATGTTCTTAATGCCGCTGAATTGTACACTTAAAAATGGCTAAAATGGTAAATTTTATGTTATGTATATTTTAGCACAATAGAAAAATATTTAAACAAACAAACAAGGCCAAATAAGGACTGTGAGACTCTTAAGCAGATTCTGTGACTCAGAGGAAACAGAAACAATACAGGGAACATCTTCTTAAAAGGCAATACAAACCAAAACTATAATTCATATTCTCCAAGCCATAAAGAGAAAATACTGTATCCGTGAATGTAACAGGAAGAGGATCCTATAATAGGAATTAATATTCAGGGAATAATAAAGAGCTCTTAGAAAATAAAACTAGGGTGGCAGAAATCTAGAATAAATTAATAAAATAGTTGAAGATAAATTTAAGGAAAACTCCCAGAAATTAGGACAAAACAACATATAGTTTTTTAAAAAAAACAAGAGAAAAGATTAGAAAATAAGAGGATCAAGTATTTCCTCTAACTAATGAATGTGCAGAAGAAAGGAAAGAGGAAGTGGAATCAAAAATCAAAAAACTAACACAAGAATAGTACAGAATTGAAGGACACTTGTTTCCAGATTCAAAGAGCCCACCAAACACCCAGTAAAACAATAGGGGAAAAACCCACGCAAAGACACATCACTGTGAAATTTCAAAAAATTAGTGATAAATAGAAGATTCTAAAAGCTTCCAAAAAGAAAAAACAGGTCACACGCATGTGATTAGGAATCACAGTGGTAAATGATGCTGGAAACTGGGAAAATATCCAAGCAAACAAAAAACTCTTAGCAATGAAGAGACCATAAATTCAATAGCTGCCATTTCCACACCTCAACAAACACAATTCCAGATTTCTAACTTTGGAGCAACCTGAATTATATTGACAGTTTCCTCAATTTTCACATTCACTTTGTACCAAATGATATATGCTGAAGAAGGGTTATCATTGGATTTGATCAGTGGGTATCACTCTTGCTGGGTCATTTTAGGAGAAAGCTGTAACATCAAAATGTGCAGGATCGCTACGTATTTCTCTGCTCTTTGCATTACTAAGAAGGGGTGGGACATTAAGTGATCCACAATGTGTGACCTTAGTTCATCAACCTAAAGAGTTTTTTTTTTTTTTCTTTAAGCGCCTTGACATAATCCCAAAATGGATACTCATCTTCAACAATATAGCAGGTTTCTCACCAAACACTTTCAGTAGGATTAAAGGATTTCTTTTTAGACTATTTGCCTCTCTAAAGTTATTTCATTTCTAGAGAAATATTCATAGAGAGGCTACTATTTTATTCTAGGAAATGCAAAGAATTTACTTTCTAAAAATTTGAGGCAAACTTTACATACATTGAAATGCCAGACCTTAAGTGTACAATTAATCGGGTGTTTATAAATGTGCACACCTGTGGTATTACCACCTGGATCAAGATATAGGACATTCCCATCATCCCAGAAAGCTCTATTGTGTCCCTCAACAGCCAATCCCTACTCCTTTTCTCCACAAACTTCAACTGATTTCTATTATCATGTATTAGTTTTACCTGTTCTTGAACTTCATGTAATTGGAATCATAGAGGATTTAGTCTTTTGTGCCCTGATGCTTTTGCTCAACATAGTGTTTTGAAACTCATCTGTGTTGTTGTGTTTATCTGTAGTTCATTTTTTTTTTTTTTTTAAAGAACTCAACTTCTCTCTCTTTTTTTTTTTTTTAAACTTTTGGGTTTATGTATGTATTTATTTATGGCTGTGTTGGGTCTTCGTTTCTGTGCGAGGGCTTTCTCTAGTTGCGGCAAGTGGGGGCCACTCTTCATCGCGGTGCGCGGGGCTCTCACTATCGCGGCCTCTCTTGTTGTGGAGCACAGGCTCCAGACGCGGAGGCTCAGCAATTGTGGCTCACGGGCCTAGTTGCTCCGCGGCATGTGGGATCTTCCCAGACCAGGGCTCGAACCCGTGTCCCCTGCATTGGCAGGCAGATTCTCAACCACTGTGCCACCAGGGAAGCCCTGTAGTTCATTTTTGAAATTACAGAATAGGAGTCCATCATATGAATTTACCATCATTTATTTGTTCATCTTCCTGTCAATTGACATTAATTAATATAAATAAAGCTGCTATGATAATTCCTGTTCAAATCTTTTAAATGAAAATATGTTGTCATTTCTTTTGAGTAAATATGCAGGAGTGAAATGGCTGGTTCATAAAGGAGGTTTATGTTAAACTTTAAACGAACTACCACATGGTTTTCCAAAGTAATTGTACCATTTAACAATTCTACCAGCAGCGTATGATAATTCAGCTTTGCTCCACATCCTTGCTAACATTTGGTACTGTACATTAAAAAAAAATTAGCCATTCCACTGATTGCAAAATTTCTCGTTTAGTTTTAATTTACATTTCCCTGATGACTAATAATTTTGAGCCTCTTTTCATGTATATATTAGCCATTCATACGTTTTCTTTTCTGAAGTGACTATTCAAGACTTTGGCAATTTTTTATTGGGTTGTTTGTCTTCTTGTTACTGATTAGCTTGAGTTCTTTATATATTCTGCATACAAGTTCTTTGTCAGATATATGTTTTGCAAATATTTTCTCTTTGTGGCTTGCCTTCTCATATTCTTAACGATGTCATTTGATGAGCAGAGGCTTTAGATTCTGAAAATGTCCTATTTATAAGTTTTTTTCTTTAACAGCTAGTGCTTTTCATGTTCTAAGAAATCTTTGCCTACCACAAGGTCACAAAGATATTCTCCTATGTTTTCTTCTTGAAGCATATTTATAGTTTTAGCTTTTACATGTAGGTCTATTATCCAACACAAATTAATTTTTTTCTGTATATGTAGGAGTTGTGGTTTATTTTCCCCCCAGGTGGATATGTAATGAATTACATTAATTTAAAAAACGTTCATATTAATATTTATTAGCACAATTATAATGATCAGTATTAATATTTAATATTCATTATTAACATATGCTAATATGTTAATATAACAGATTATATACAACAAATATTTAACGTATTACATTCTAGTCACTCATCTAGGTAAGTGGATCATTTTTTTATGAGTTTGAAAGGTTATTTTCTTTTTTTTAATTATTTTTTTAATTGAAGTATAGTTGATTTACAAAGTTCTGTTAGTTTTAGGTGTACAGCAAAGTGATTCAGTTATATATATATATATCTGTTCTTTTTCAGATTGTTTTCCATTATAGGTTATTACAAGATATTGAATATAGTTCCCTGTGCTATACAGTAGGTCCTTGTTGTTTATCTATTTTATATATGTGTGTATCTGTTAATCCCAAACTCCTAATTTCTCTCTCCCCTGCCTTTCCCCTTTGGTAACCATAAGTTTGTTTTCTATGGCTGTGGGTCTATTTCCATTTTGTAAATAAGTTCATTTGTATCATTTTTCTTAGATTCCATATATAAATGATATCATATGATATTTGTCTTTCTCTGTCTTATTTCACTTAGCATGATAATCTCTAGGTCCATCCAGGATTACATTAATTTTTTAAATGTTAAGTCAAAGTTATAAACCCCACTTGAAAATGATGTATTATCCTTTTTATATGTTGCTGGATTCAGTTTAATAATATTTCCATAAGAATTTTTCAATTATGTTCATGAGGGATATTGATCTGAATTTTTTTTTTCTTGTAGTGTTTTGTCAAATTTTCATATTAGGGCTGTGCTAAACTTGGGAAAACAGTTAGGAAGTGTTCCTTCCTCTTATTTCCTGAGAGAATTTGGGTAGACTGATACTATTTTTTCTTTAAATGTTTGATAGCCTTCAACGGTTTAATTATCTAGGCCTAGAGTTTTCTTTGTAGGAAGGTTTTTAATTACAAATTCATCTTCTAAAATAATTATAGGGTTATTCATAATTTTTATTTCATTTTGTATCAGTTTTGGTAAGTTTCTTTCACGGAATTTTTCTCATTTCATCACACTTGTCTAATGTATTGCCTTCCAGTTGTCATAATCTTTCCTTTTATCCTTTGGATGCCTATAGGATGTGTCTTTATTGTGCCTTCACTTTTTTTTTTTAAGACGCTTTCTAAATTGCATTTTTTTTTTAAGTATTTGTTTACTTATTTATTTATGGCTGTGTTGGGTCTTCGTTTCTGTGCGAGGGCTTTCTCTAGTTGTGGCAAGTGGGGGCCACTCTTCATCGCGGTGTGCGGGCCTCTCACTATCGTGTCTGCCTTCACTTTTGAAACACATTTCTGCTGGATATAGAATTCTGGGCTGACGTGTTTTGTTTCATTTTTCTTTTGGATATTTGAAGATGTGATTCTGTCCTCCATTATTTCTGATAAGTCAGAAGTTATGCTTATTATTTTTCCCTCATTTTGTCCAAAGATTTTAAGATTTTCTCTTTATTTTTGAACTATCAACTGTTTGACCATGATGAGCCCAGTTGTGATTTTCTTTGTCTTTATCATTTTTGAGATGCACTGATTTTTTCGAATCTGTCTGTTGATGTTTTTCCACCAGTTTTGGGAAATTTAATAGAGTGGTGATTTTTGTTTTAAGTAGTCAGTTATGTTACTGACTCATTTGTGGATGCTTGGTATTGCACTTTTTTTTTTTTTGGCTGCTCGGCTTGTGGGATCTTAGTTCCCCGACCAGGATTTAACCCAGGCCCCTGCCGTAAAAGCACCGAGTCCTAACCACTGGACCACCAGGGAATTCCCTGGTATTGCACTTTTGAAGATGGATTTGTTTTAGATTTGCCATTAGTTTTAGGGCACATTCTTTGGACCTAGGATATAAACTTTTCTCCCTACGGCCCTTCTAGGGTTTCGATGGAAAGCCCATGGTGTTTGCCAGGTTGGAGAGACTTAACTCCTCATTCTACCTCCCTTGCAGCCGGCAGATGAGATGGTTGCCGTGTTTCTGCAGCTTTTCCAGCTGTTGCTTTAACAGTCTCCTTGGAGTCTCGTCTACACAAGCACAGGTCAGGGGTCAATTTAAAGTGAGTTTGTACCTAGATTTAGGAGGCTTCCTCTCTGTGGCTCCTCTTTTCCAAGGTTCCTCCCTCAATTTCCAGCTGCTCTGGCAGACCCAGACTCCATCCTCTGACAAGCCAGAAACGCTGGGTTCTGCTCCGGTTCTAGCTGCCCCGTGTCGTGTGGACGGGGATGTGTCCTGAGGAGAGAAGCTGTGTAGACGTGGACCACAGCCATTGTGGTTCCCTTCCCTCCAAATTCCCTCCAGTTTCTACTTGACTTTGGTAATTTTTCTAAGGCCTTCAAATAGTTACGCTTTATATTTGTCCAGAGTTTATAACTGCTACCTGAAGGAGAGTTAGTTCAATACAAGCCACTCCACCGTTTCCAGAACTAGAAATTCAAAAATTTACTTTTGAGTGTTGATACTTCAAATATTCCAGCTCAATATTGTATTCTATGACCTTAATATTCCTATTTGTATTTTGAAGGACTGATGTGTAGATGTATAACAGCAAAATGGCAAAATATGTATTCTGAGTCTCAACATAACATCAGGATTGGCAGTGGCTTAATGTAATCATTATTTTGGGGAGTCCCTCCTATACATCCTCATCCTTGTGCTTTCCATAAATTGTTTCGTTCTCAAATAATAAATTTTTCAGTGGTTAAACCTTAATTGAGGACTTCCCTGGTGGTGCAGTGGTTAAGAATCCGCCTGCCAATGCAGGGGACACGGGTTCGAGCCCTGGTCTGGGAAGATCCCACATGCCGCGGAGCAACTAAGCCCATGCACCACAACTATTGAGCCTGCACTCTAGAGCCCGCGAGCCACAAGTACGAGCCCACGCGCCACAACTACTGAAGCCTGCACGCCTAGAGCCCGTGCACCGCAACAAGAGAAGCCACTACAATGAGAAGCCCACGCACGGCAATGAAAGAGTAGCCCCCGCTTGCCACAACTAGAGAAAGCCCGCGGGCAGCAACGAAGACCCAACGCAGCCAAAAAATAAAAAATAAATAAAATCCTTTAAAAAAAAAACCTTAATTGATGTTTCTTCCAATTCTCCTTACAGGATGGAGTGTTGAAAAGAAGTGTGTATATTTTTAAACTACCAGCATATTCCTTATCAAAGATTGGCAGCATATCCTTCAGTACTTGATTCCTATCAAGACAAGGGCTGACCTAGCAGCTTCACGGTTCTTTAAGACTGCATTTCACATTTGAGCTTTTTCTTTCCTAGGAAGATAAGCATTCTCGAAGATGTCATTACACAGCCTTCTCAGAACTTCCAATTGATAATATTTTGTAAGCCTAAAATCAATAGAGAATCTCTGAACTTCTTAGTACTTAAGATCAGCAATAAAATAGTTGAAAGAACAAGAAAGACTTAACACTTGTATATATCCTATTTTCCAAAAAAAAAAATGTTCTATTAAAAATATCTTTCAAAAAGTAACTTTAAAAAAATTGAAGTATAGTTGATTTACAATGTTCTGTTAGTTTCTGGTATACAGCGAAGTGATTCAGATATATATATTCTTTTTCAGATTCTTTTCCATTATAGTTTATTATAAGATATTGAATAAAGTTCCCTGTGCTATACAGTAGGACCTTGTTGCTTATCTAGTTTATATATAGTAGTGTGTGTCTGCTAATCCCAAACTCCTAATTTATCCCTCCCCCCCCCCTTTCCTTTTTGGTAACCTTAAGTTTGTTTTCTATGTCTGTGAGTCTGTTTCTGTTTTCTAAATAAGTCCATTTTTATCATTTGTTTTTGATTCCACATATAAGTGATATCATATGATATTTGTCTTTCTCTGTTGGACTTACTTCTCTAGGTCCATCCATGTCGCTGCAAATGGCATTATTTCATTCTTCAAAAAGTATCTTTGATGTTCCAAACAGAAGGGTTAGTGGGTCAATGATTGCTGCTGTGTTATATTCATGAGTAATTACTAGGTAATGATACTTTATATTTGAATAGCATTTTACAGCCTACCAATTACAAGTTTGATTGTATGCTGACGATTCCCAAACTTGGATCTCCAAATCTGTGCCTCCATCCTGAACTCTAGACTCAGATGCCAACAGCCTACTCAACACTTCACTTAGAAATCTAAGAGTTTGAACTTAACATGTTCAAACTCAGCTCCTAATACTCTCTCCTTGCCCCACTTCCCCAAAGTGCTCCCCCTTCAGCTGTCCCCAACTCAGTTGATATAGATATATCACCACTGCAAATGTCCAATTAAAAAAAGAATAATTCATCCCTTACTCCATTTCTACTTTTTCTAGAGAGGGGTGTGTGTGCCACGTGGCTTGTGGGATCTTAGTTCCCCGACCAGAGATCAAACCCGTGCTCCCTGCAGTGGAAGCATGGAGTCCTAACCACCAGACCGCCAGGGAATTCCCCATTTCTACATTTTAGAATTGATTTCTTACTTAGTTTAGAATTTCCCTTGTAGAACACTTGAAGAGTAAGAGGTAATTTTGGGAGTTCAAATTACATTTATCCATTCTTTGCTGGATTATTTAAAGTAGGCATATTTATATTTTTGAGAACAACTTTTACATTTACAGTCCAAGGAATACTCTAGAAACTCAAGGTTTTGGAATGCCTGATGTTACTAGCCAGCAGCCATTTTTGATTTACAACCTATTACAAATACCTGAGAAATCACCTTGAAATTTTTTTCCTGGCATTCGCACAACTGATACAGGTCGCTGATAACATTTGTTATTCTGTCACCACTTGCTCCGCCCTTCAAGTTCAGCAAATGCTTGGTATAACATTTCCCAGACTCAAGGCAACTTGTCCTCATTAAAGAAATGAATCTCCAGGGTCTCATGACAATCATGCGTATCTCTTCAATATTTTCCACCGGCAGTGCAGAGTGTAGAAGAATATCACTTGCTACCAAATAGTAGCAAAGTAAGAGTTACAGATTACTATGGTGAGGTTACCATGCTAATGAGCAAAGTCTTACATATATTAACTTTGCGTATTATTAGTCTCTTCTTTTCTTCTCCACATAAAATATATTTTAGTTTTTTAATGCATAATCTGGTCTAATCTTAAATTATGCTAATTAAATTTTGTCAAAACAAACCAAGCCTTTAAAGTCTAAGTATTCTAAGCTGTGTTTTATGTTTAGGCAGTTTGTAAGTCTGGCCTGAACTTTTGTCCAGAGGGAATCATGGAAGAATACAAAACAGGAGATGTGTGATGGAATCGATATTGGAAATGTTGGAGTCTTACCATGTATCTTCCTTCTAAGGATGTCCTGAGTCCCATTCTCAGAGGGCTTAGCTCAATTCATGGATTCCAAGATCCATGGAAAAGATTCTATGATAAAAAACCACTTTTGCTTAATCTGATGCGTTTTTCTCCAGTCTTTTCCTGCGTGTCTTAGGTGGGTTGCTTCTAAGCAAACTTCTAGACCACATCCTTTTTTCTGGCTCACTTTCACTCTTAATTATTTTAGATTGTAAAGCACGTTTCCCATATTTCTGTACAAATCCTCCAAATAATTTAGAACCTCTGCCCCTGAATAAGAAGGAGAGATTTCAGTTCCCCTGAGAGGATGGAACTACAGCCCTCATTTCTTCCCAAAAAGGAACTGCCTTCCCCATGTTCATGGTGCATGGAAGGGCTGGGTCCAAATCCCAGCTCCCTCTAAACAGCTGTGGGAGCCCTGGCGGAATCTTTTCTCTGCTTACTATTTTCAGTTATATCTGAAGCCCATGACCCTAAATGCCACACTATACTACAATCCCATCTCTGCTGGAGGTGACTGCAAATATTTCTAGATTTTATCATGTCCCATCTGAGTCTTTTCTTCTAAGCTAAATATCCCTGGTCCCTTTAATCCACCTTTATCAAGTGGGATGGTTAATTTTATGAGGTTACTGGCTAGGCTAAGTTGTTTGGTCAAACATTATTCTAGATGTTTCTGTGAAGGTGTTCACAGATGTGATTCACATTTAAATTGGTCGACTTCAAATAAAAGCAGATTGCCCTCCATCATGTGCTTGGACCTCATGCAGTCGGTTGAAGGTCTTAAGAGGAAAGACAGAGGTTGCCTGAAGAAGAAGCAATTTTGCCTCAAGACTGGAACTAGAAACCCTGCCTGAGTTTCCAGCCTGCTGCCCTGCAGAATTTGGACTCAAGACTGTAACATCACCTCTTGCCAGAATTTCCAGCCTGTGGGCCTGCCTTACAGATTTCTGACTGGTCAGACCCCACAATTGTGAGCCAATTTCTTAAAATCTCTCTCTCTCTCTCTCTCTCTATATATATATATATACTCATCTAGAGATATATCCTATTGGTTCTTGCTAAATTTGGTCCAAGCACCACCAGTCTGATCAAAATCCTATACAAGAAAAAAATGCCTTTAAATAGGACATAAGCGGGACATAAGGTTTTTGATACATAGATAAGGACATTTTTGTCCTAGTGAAAGGCTCTGCTCTGTCATTCCTTTGTGCCTGGGATTTTGCTGTCAAAGGTGGGACCCAGGAGGAAGAATATTTATTTTTTACTTTTTTCTTTTTAATTTATTTTTTGGGTGCGTCAGGTCTTAGTTGCAGCACACGGGATCTTCGTTGTGGCACGTGGGCTTCTCTCCAGTTGTGGCGCGGGTTCCAGGGCACGTGGGCTCTGTAGTTTGTGGCTGGGGGTCTCTAGTTGAGGTGCACGAGCTCAGTAGTTGTCGTGTGTGGGCTTAGTTGCCCCGCGGCTTGCGGGATCTTAGTTCCCCTATCAGGGATCAAACCCATGTCCCCTGCATTGGAAGGTGGATTCTTTACCACTGGACCACCAGCGAAGTCCCTATTTTTTACTTTAAATAGACCTTATTTTTTCGAAGAGTTTTACATTTACAAAATAATGGAGAAAATAGTACAGAGTTCACATATGGCCTGCACCCAGTTTCCCCTATTATTAACATCTAACATTAGTGTTGTATATTTGCTATAATTAATTGATACTTTTTTTTTTTCTTTGCCGTGCCGCGAGGCACATGGGATCTTAGTTCCCAGACTAGGGACCGAACCTGTGTTTTCCACATTGGCAGGAGGATTCTTAACCACTGCACCACCGTGGAAGTCCCTGGGGTGCAGCCTTGATACTAGGATTGTTAAGGCTCCCCAGGTGATTCTGATGTGTAGAGGGATGTTGTGAACCATAGAAAGATAGAGGCAGTGAGAGACCATTTATCATCTTCTTTTGTTGTTTGTAAATTCTATTTCCAGTGGTTTTCTTAGCACAACGTCTCACAGAATATTAGTTAAAATCATTCCATAAGAACCTAAAATTTGAAAAGAATTCTGTTAGCTTCTCCAACAGATGTTCCATAGAAACAATTTGTCAGAGGTTAGGTTCAATACTTTGAAGTTCTTCCAAGTAAGTATATCAAGTCTACTCCAAGACTATGCACTGTTCATGGAGAGGAAAGAATGGTTAGCAAGTGAATAACTTGTGTTTCTGTTCAGTGTCCCGTGGCACTGGTTAAGTCTAACTGGGGACAGTTGATCACAGGTGTCACCTCTCAGCCTGGCCTCACCTCTTTTGCATTATCCTCCTCTGCTCTCAGTAGCTGATATAGTCAGGGGTCTGATTGAAGGCTTGGGCTCAACCCAATCATGAGCTGATCAGAACAAAGTTATGTCAGAAGCTTTGGCTGCTCTAATTTACACCGGCCGCATTTGAAGGCTTTAAATTAGGAATCAAATAGTTATTACTCATAACTCATAGTCATAATTAATATTTCGTATTAGTAATATAACATTTAGGCCCTTGTAAGTTTCCTACTTCCTTTCATTTTCCACAAAACTCTTTTGCTCCCTAATAAGATCAGTTTTTTAGAGCAATAGCTATGACCCAGAGTCTAAATCTTCCTGCGCCTTCTTCAGGTGGCTCAGTTTGCAAGAACTCATCTGTGCTACACAGACACTCTGCCCTGGACCCTGGCTCCTTGGAGGATGACGTAGCTGGGGCCCCCAGCCAACACTTGAGGTATGTGCTGTCTTCACCCCCTTCCCTGGGATCAAGCCCCACAGCCTGGCTCCTGAGCGGTGCCCACTCTCTGGACTCCTCAATACTGGGGTTAAACTTGCAGATGGCCAACGTCACACCTGGGCTTGTTTGCCCCGTAGGCTCCAGCTTTATGCAATCTTGTCATCACCATTTCCCATTTTCAGCTGAGTCAATTATTTTCGGCCCCCTGACCCCTTGCTCTAGGAAACTATTGTTACTGAGTCCAAGCTCATACTGCTTGCTGAGTGACAGGCCAATAAATCAAGGTGTTAGGGCAAGGAAGAGCGACTTTATTCGGAAAGCCAGCAGACAGAGAAGATGGCAGGCTAGTGTCCTAAAGAATCTTACCCAAGTTAGAATTCAGGCTTCTTTTATACTAAAAGGGGAGGGAGTATAGCTGATAGCTGTAAACTTCTTGGGGTCGGCCAGACCCCAGAGGGGATGTGATAGTCCTTTGTTCTAGCAGTTGTCCGGGTAGGTCCATCAATAAACCTCCAACATGACAAATGTTATTCTCTGTTCTGCAACTTTTTATCTTTGTGTGAATGAAAAATGTCATACCTTTAAAGGTCAAGCCTGGGAGGCAGAGCCTTGAGAATGGGCTATCACTGTATATTTCAGGCACTAGGTAACCTTCTTTTACAAAGGTGCAGAGCCAGCATAACTAAGCACAGGCAGCAGAGCACAAGCTCTCAACCATTTTGATGATTTCCTTTTTTGCATTTTCTTGTAACATCTGTGCTATTATTTGCTTAATATTTTCCCTTACATTACCTTGCCTTAAAACAAAAACAAACATTGTTTTGCTTCGTCTAGGCAAAAATATCCTGAAATCATAGGTTTGATGTGTTATTTATATCTTTCCCTATTACACATTAAAGTAAATCCATAACTATTAACATAAAATATTTGTGGACCGTCTAGAATCACCCTGTAACCCAGAGCACACTTGTACCACACTTTGGGAAATGCTTACCTCAGGGCTTTGCCTAGAGTCTGCTCACTCCCTTCCCTGCCCTTTCGACCCACGCTGCATGGATCCTTTGCATCCAGTGTTAGGACATAAATGCTTAGAAGTAATAAAACTCTCTACTTCATGCCAAGTACAACACTTGCTAAGTACGAATGGGATTTCATTGATAAATAACTAATCAAAGCTAATGTAATGTGGTGCTTAAAAGCAGGGTCTCTGGAGATGAATTCAAATTCCAGCTCTGCCACTTACTGTGAAAATCACTTGGCCTCTCTCAGGTAGCTCAGAGGACTGTTATGAAGATTAAATAAATTAATACATGTTCAGGGCTTAGAACAGTGTCTGGCCCCACATAAGTGCTATATAAATGTTAGGTGTGATTAGAAGCTGCGAGTGTTGGCAATGGAAGTCTAAAGAAAAAACTAGTCCATGAGTGTACTAGGCATCTTTTCCTTTGAGGAAAAGTTGGCTAGGGAATAGGCGTGTGCTGATATTTATTTAATCTTGTGGCCAGTACTGCGTGTATTTATTACATCAGGGTATGAGGGCTTTCTGAATCAGGTGAGCAGTATGTAAGGCTCCAAGATTTTAAATGGCATCTGATTTACTGCAATTTAGTTGTGCAAATTGGGCATTCTATGCAAATTTGAGGATAATCCTTCCCCCACTCCATTCTCAAAAATTTATTTACGTAGTTAGTTTTTATTTGAAAACTGAATATTTTCACTTAAGCATTGGGAGCTGTGCAAAAGTGTGTGTGTGTGTGCACGTATGCACACTGTTTTGAAGAGGATTTCCGTTATCAGCATAGCAAATAGTTTTTTTCTAAAATAAAGTACAGAGTGGCCCCCGCTTGCCACAACTAGGGAAAGCCCTCGCACAGAAATGAAGACCCAACACAGCCATAAATAAATAAAAATTAAAATAAAGTACAAAACTTAAATAAACTAATATGTATAATCTACTATAACAACTGTTTCCCAGGTTATAATATGAACATTTTTTTCCTATTTTTGGTTTGAAATAACTCAAGCATCAGCTACATTATTTTTAAATGTCTTCATTATGTTTAATTGAATAACATTATCAATTACATTTATGAGGAGTAACAAAGGAACAGTAAAGCTAAATTTGAATAAAACATCTCTATTCTAATTTTGAAACCTAACTGGAAAAAATGTATATTATAGTACAATAAAAATGCATTAAATACATATCATCAGTGTTAGGCTGTCTCTGTTAGGAAAACATTCATAAATGTTAAGAAAAGGTATTCAGCTGATACTGGAAAACAAAATTCTCTTAAAAACAACTGCACTTTATCATTGCAACACGGTAGATTTCTTAAAAAGCTATAGATATATACTCTGCAGGTAAAATGATCAAAATTACTTCCTGAAGTTATTTTAACAGATTGTAAATGCTAAATAAAATCTTATGAAATGACTCAGGAGATAAGATTGTAAAGATTTCTTCCCGAAGCTATTTTGACAACCCCTAAGGGCCGAAGAGAGATTTGTGAAATTCCTTAATATGATCCAATGGGGAAAGGCTTGGAGTGAGAACCAGGATTCTTGACTTCTACTCCAGCTAACAAACTAAATGGACTTACTTAGCTCATTAACTTTCATGCTTATTTGTTCATTTGGAACAGTGTCATTCCAGACCTAATTCTATGTGCTGTAATGGGTTTGAAAATGCCGTGCAGGGACTTCCCTGGCGGTCCAGCGGTTAGGACTCTGCGCTTCCACTGCAGGGGGCCCGGGTTCGATCCCTGGTCTGGGAACTAAGGTCCCACAAGCCGAGTGGCATGGCAGGAAAAAAAAAAAAAAGTAAGTAAAATGCTGTGCAAGATTTCCCTATATTATCTAAACATTTCCAACCTATAATTTACTCCACTGATAATTGGTTTTACTATTATATATATACATATATAATATATATATTTCTTTGCATGCTAAATGAATCTCCCAACTTAAGAGAGAGTTGCCATGTCATGTTCTACTGCCTGCATGGAGACCAATCTTATGCTGTGCCCCAGGACTGTTGTTCAAAAGTCCTCATGGTCATAGCTAAAGAACGGACTGATTCTCTCTGAATAACCAATTGTAGACCCCAGTCCAGATGGACACACATCCCATGTCTCTGCTCCGTCTGTCCAGGAGGGTGCTGAGTCTTGAGGAAAAGGCAAAGTGTGTCTGATGGCCCGGCAATCTCCAGGAATTTTCAAAGGAAGTGATGCTGTTGGAGAGGCTGCCATGGCGACTGTAGCTGGAAGGTCCAAGTCTTCCGGGTAGATGGACATTTGGGTGTTTTCAGAATCATAGTTACAGCCAGAAAGGCTCTTAACTTCCCGCACATTGTCACAGCATTTCAGAGCAGGGGGCTGGTAGGCCTGGTAGGACACTTTGGTGGTGGTGGTGATTACTGTCTGTAGGGCTGGGGCAGCTGGTGGGGCCGTCGTGAGGTACCTGCAGGGAAGCTCTGGGTTGTAATAAGGGCGAGCAGCCACGGCCTGGAACTGTCCGTGGTCGGTGCTCTCCCCAAGGTCAGCTTTTCCAAGAGCTGGTTTCCAGCCAGGCTGTTTACTCGTGAAATCAAAGCTTCTCTCAAAGCTGCCGTAGGAGTTGATGTTGTATTGCAGTGCATTCAGATGAACCCAGTCTGTGTCACCAGGAATACTGCTGGCATCTTTATAAAGGGTGGGATACGGGCCTGAATTTGTGTAACCAGGGCCTGCCAATTCATAGCTGCAGGGTGGCCTAGGCAAAAAGATTCTTGGGTTTGGATATTTCTGAAAGGGTGGTACTACATCTCCTTGAAAGGCAGCTAGGTCACAGGTAGCTTTGTAAGCATCCGAGTTTGGAAAGGAAAAGCAAGGCTGCCCTGGAACAGGGAAGCCAGTGTCAGGAATTATATCAAACTCCTCGGGGTTTTCCAGGGAAGGTATGTTGCTGAAATGGCCACCGTTATCTTGATTCTCTCCTGCCTAAAGAAATGACACAAATTTTTATTTGTAAATAAAGATGTAAATTGCGTGGACACCCTCACCTGTAACAGTCATCAACCAACCAAATAACAAGCTTTCAGTTGGTGGGCTGTGTGTTAGGAGCTCAGAAACGTGATCTGAGCACAGGGTCCAGGAATTTCACAGCTTGAGCTCAGGCTTGGATTCCACGCTGCTGAACCAGGAGGGTCCATGGGAGCCAGGCAGGGTGGGTCTGAGTGGCAGATGGTCTGTTCTCCCTATACTATGTGCATACAGCAGAGGCTCAGGAGCCTGACGCAGACCCGGGTTCAAATCCTGACTGTCCCTCATGAACTGAACGAGTTACTTAACCTCTCTGAGCCTCAGATTCCTCACTTAAAAATGGGGCTTAAAGAGGGAGAAGAAAAAAAAAAAAAAAAAAAGAGGGAGGAGATATGGGGATATATGTATATGTATAGCTGATTCACTTTGTTATACAGCAGAAACTAACACACCATTGTAAAGCAATTATACTACAATAACGATGTTAAAAAAAATGGGGCTTAATAAGAGTAATTTCTTCTTAAGGCTTTTGTGACCAATTCACGTATAAGACTTAAACACTATGTGCCTGGCACACAGAAAGTGCTCAAACAAGGCCAGTGTCTCTTATCCTCGAACTAATATTCTGCCTCCTTGGCATACTGTGGTCGAACAGCCAAACTGGATCAAGTTGCCCAAAGAAATTTTATCTGTTCTATGTAAACAATGTAAAGGACCCTCTCAAAGATGCACCGTTAAGTCATTGGTATGCACCTATTTCTTTCTGTATGACCATTCGATAATTGCCCTTGTATTAGGATGTCAGCTCACATCCTCACTCTATCATTAACTGTAGAGATATTCTGCTTTTTTATCAAGAAGAAGAAGGAATTAGAAACCCTATTCAAAATGTTGATTCAATGACATTGTTAGAGATATATAATTTTCACATAAAATCAAACCTTTTAAATGAAGGTATGACATTCACATCTTACATAATTCTCAGTGCATTTGGTGATGACGGTGAACACAGACCACAAGTGTAACGTCAGTTCCCTATTACCTCGGGTTCTCGAATTCTCTTTTTCTGGGGTTGGTAAAAAGAAGCCATTTGTCTCTTGATAGCACTTCTTCTAGCTTCTGTCTCTGATTTACTCTCTGGTCTTGGGTGATCATGAACTCCCTTGGCCTGCATTAATACGGAGATGAATCACATTATTCCTCTGAGGGAAGCTGGCAACGCTGATCAAAAATTGAGTGTGCCTTTCCCAATACCCCAAGTTGTTTGTTTTTTGTTTTTTCAAAGAGACAGGGAAAAGCATTCTTGAACAAATAAAACTGCACCAATAATAGACATCTTAAAAGATGACCTAACAGTCCTTTTGCCATATGAAAACAACTATATCTAGGTTCACCCTCTCCCCCTTAGAGAGCACACAGTAGGTGAACTAATTCCTAGGAGCCTGGTAAGGCCCTGGGAGCCCCAGCACCTATTTCTGGCCACCAGAGCTGTATCTGGTTTGGTCCAGGGCTCCTGAGACACATGGCAGGTGGTTTGGTCCCTGTGACATGATGAGAATGTCCATCACAAACCGTGGTGTCCCCCCACCTACCTGAAAAAATATTGCGTTGCCATCAAGCCGCCAAAAGTTGGTTACAGGGTACCCGCTGTGCCCTCGACAGGGGATCAATTCCAAAGCAGCATGACAGTTGGGGCATGCCTTCTCTGCAAAGCCAGAGGCAAGAAATATTAATAACACCCTGACCCCAGACCCTACGGAAGGAAGGAAGGGGAAATTCGCTGGGAAGAGGGAACTCACGACCGCAAGGCCACCCCGTTCCCAGTCCCATAGCTCACTCTGCTGCTTCAGCCTGGCCTTGTCGCAGATGGCAGGCCGCAGCTGCAGACGGGAGCCGCCGGGCAGGGCGCAGTCCCGCGCACACACCACCACGCCCAGGCACGACTTCTTGAGGATGTGGCCGTTGTGGTTGTTGGTATTCCGCATGGCCCAGCCGCTCAGATGGCGCTGCGCCTGCTTCTCGTCGCTGCGGTAGATGAAGCGCACGTAGCCGTCCGGCCACTCGCAGAAGCGGTCGAAGTGGGCCGGCTCCTGGGAAGGCGCCCAGAAGGACGGGTAGTCAAGTTTATCAAGCCCGAACCAGAGACAGCACGGTTTTAATCTTCCCCAAGCACATTAGGATAAAAACTGAGTCTTTTTAATTCCAGAAACTATGCTCTTAGAAAATGTCACTCATCCTGTGTATGCCCTTCTGACAACTGGCTGTAAATTGATGCTTACATAGTGCTTATCTTCTAAAAAGCTGTACATGTATTCGTTCATCTAGCCTTCATACTGCATACAGACAATAGGTACTATTATTATCCCCATTTAATAGAATAGTAAATGGAGACCAGAGAGCTTCATTGACTTGCCCAAGGTCACACAGCTAGTAAGACTTGGCTCTAGGATTTGAGCCCTCACAGTTTGACTCCAGAGCCTATTCTCCTTACCACTATGTGTTACCACTTCTCGGTGTATTTAAATGTTACAGATATTTTCCAGTTAAGCAGTAAAGCACCAGGGCAAAAAGTGATTGGAAAGTTCCATCACTGACATACAGTTGAGCCTGTAAATATCTTTACTCCCATCCAGTGCTTTTTCTTCAAAAGCTCTTGGCTTGATATCCAGCACAACATCAGAGAGACATGAACAGTTTCCCAAATTAGCCCTCCAGGTTTACAAGGGTGTTGTGATGACAGCCTAACCATAAGGTAAACCTGAGCATTTGGTGGCGCCTGCTTAGCTAACCTCTTCCCAGAGCAATACAGATTGTCATTCTACTACACAAAGAACTGCATGGCTAAAATAATGTTATATATAAGATACTGAGCACCGCTTTACTGTTCACGTTTGGTGGTCCTTTGTCCATATTATGCATTATTTATACTGCAATATGGTTCCTGTACAAACTAGGGACCATGGGCCGAATCCAGCCTGCCACTTGTTTTAGTACAGCCCACAAACTAAGAATGATTTTTATATTTTTTAATGGTTGGGGGGAAAATCAGAAGAATTACATTTTGTGACACACGAAAATCGTATGAAATTCAAACTTCGGTATCCATAAATAAAGTTGTAATGGGACATGGCCATGTACATTTGTCTATGTATGGCCTGTGGCTGTTT
Source organism: Balaenoptera musculus (assembly GCF_009873245.2). Lineage (NCBI taxonomy): Eukaryota > Metazoa > Chordata > Mammalia > Artiodactyla > Balaenopteridae > Balaenoptera > Balaenoptera musculus. The sequence continues at coordinate 7,810,900 of NC_045795.1, forward strand.
TCACACTACAGTGCAGAGTTGAGCATTTGGGACAGAGACAGTAGGGCCCATAAAGCCACATTATGCAGTACCTTCAATCCTCACAACAGCTTTACCTCCTAGGCATCCATCCTTCCTCTTATTTAATAGATAAGGAAGAGGACGTTAGATGGATAACCTTCTCCAGTGGCAGAGCTGGGGTTTAAAGAGAAGATCCGTGGCAGCCAGGCCCCACTGACCTTCCTGGTGTGATAGAGGCTCAGAAAACTTTTATCGCAGTAATAAGCCATTTACACCTTCTCTCCCTTCCCCCAGCCCAGGATAATTAGATCCAACATCTGCAAAGCAAAAGTATTCTTAGTTGGACAGTTCAGACTTGTGTACCACGTTAGTATTGTACATTCTAACAGTGTATAGGTAAACGGGCAATTTTGTTTCCAAAACCGCAGAGATATTGTTGAAATCATTATTATTACTAATAGGCATTATTTATCTTTTCTCAGAAATATAATTGACATAAATCAATACATTAACTTAAGGTACATCACAAATGAAATATATAATGATGTGCTGTCAACTCTAAGTTTATGCTAAATGCTATATCTTTGTTTTTAAAGTGAATATTTCAATTTAAGGACCTTAGTAACAAATAGACAGTTTTCCAGAAGAGAATGTTTTGTTCGCACTCCCCTGCAAGGGTACAGACTAGACCCCCACTACCAAAGTAGTGACAGTGAAAAGGAAGACACAGAGACTGCATTTTCAAATCAAAACAAGAATGGAGGACTCCTAGATTGGGTTTCATTTGCTCTAATGTCTTGCTGCAGGGGAGCACATGTGGTCACATACAGACAGGCGTGCACACACTGAACATGACAGTAAATCTGGACGACAATTTAAGATTGTTATCTAATTCCACGGCTTGATGACAGGTGAGCAACCTGAGACTAAGGCAAATTCAGGAACGGTCTCAAGGTCATACAGCTAGTTTAGCGCTTCCTCCTTTGGTTAGCCAGAGCAGGGCTACGATCCTCTTTCTCCAGTTCTCCTTCTATAGCCCAGTGCACCTGCCTCTTTTGAGATGTAACACACACACACACACACGTTCTCTCTGTTTAACAACCAATCTCCCAGAGGAAAAATTATTCACATTTACATGGGAAGTCTAGAATAATACTCGTGAGAGGAACCATCCTTCCCTCATTTGGACGTGGCTCTTTTCTAAAATGCAAGATTAGATTTTTTTCCCTATGAAGATGTATGCGGACAGAAGTCAGTGAGAACGAGATGCCCTTTCTGTACTGTGGTCCACTTTCACAAAAATGGCACAGTGTGACTCTAAAGTAGGCAGACTTGAAAATAAACAAACTTACTGCAAATACATACATCCCCAAAAGTACTGATCTCTTTGAGAGGCTAGACAACCTTGCTAATGAATTGTTATACGCGGCACACAGTAGATGCTGAATAAAGGCCAAGTCTCTTACCCCTATACCACAGCATTGCCAGGAATCCACCTTTGCGAATGCTTCCCAGGTCGCTCCTAACTCTCCCTCCACCTACACCCAGGACTTTAAAGTCACTTTTCAGTTTTTGCCCCAAACCAGTATGACCAGTTATAACTGCCCAGCTCATTCCCTGTACTAGGCTCCAAACCCCTTCGTTCGGTTAAAACAAAACAAAATAAAACAAATTCACCCTAAACGGATGATGGTGATTTCCTTGTCATTAGAGAAGTAATCTCAGAAGTTGCGTCCAAAAGCCGGATTCCAGGGGCTCTCCGGGCGCCTGTGCCCTGGTTAGCATGACTATAGAGGCCCCCCAGGAGCCGCGCTTCACCCAGGCAGCCGGGGCAGGCGTCCGATGGCCCAAGTCCTGCTGTTTAAGAGTCGGGTCACCGCGACTTACGGTCCTATCTCACAGTTTTGCTGCGTGAGAAGCACTGGTGTCTACATTAGCCAAGATTCTCCCCTACCTTTCTCGTGGATGGCAAAGAATGGATAAGGAGAGACTCAGCGGATTTCCACCTCGGTTAAAAGAAAGTGAAGGACGAGGTGTCCGGCTCCCGCCAGATGACCTGGAACTTGGAGCCTGATTGACAGTTCCTGTTGCTTTCGCTGTGTTTTCTAACAAGCGCGAGGTAAGAGCTGGGAGAAGACACATCTCTGAACCCAGCTCTGCCATCTGTGGAGTCCCCGTACACTGGAGGACTCTCAGGGGTGTGTGTTTGGGGGTGGAGGTGAGGTCTGTCCACAGTCTCTGCAAGGACATCCCTCCTCCTTGGATGGACAGCGCCGCGCGCGCGGGGGTCTCACGCACCCGAGGCATCTGCGGGTCGTTGATGTCCCAGCCGAGCTTCGTCCCGTGGGAGCACGCACCGTCCGCCTGCTGCCCCGCCTCCGCCGGCATCTGGCCCTCCTCGCTGGTGCTCTCCGCCCAGGATCCTGAAAGAAGAAAAACAAACCAACCCAGAGGTGCCCAAGGTGATTGTCCCCCTGTCTTATAGGAAAGTGGAGAGAGACAGAGACAGAGAGACTGATGTCGAAATCCAGAAGCGGCGGGCAAGGGTTAAGGACCCGGGCGGAGCCATGTCCTCGGCCGCGGTGCTGAGAGGTCGCCCCTCGGAGCGCAGCGCGGGCGCCCGGCAGCTGCCCGCACGTTTATACGGGTGCACCCCGTCCCTCCCCATCCCGCCCCGCTCCGCCTTTCCTCGCTCACCCGCCAGCTCCCACGCTCCGGGCCCTCGCAGGGCCCGTCATCCCCTCCCGGGCAGAACTGGGGACGGAGGGGGAGGTTGACCTGAGCCCTTGGGGTGACGGGAAACTGAAGCCAAGGCGGGCCAGGGCGGGGGGAGGTTGGAGTGTCTCATGTAAGTTGAAAATCATTTTTGTTTCCCTAACCGCGCCTCGCCTCTGGGGTTTCGGATTGGATCTAGAGGGAGGCTTTTCAGACAGAGCCTTTGCAGCAAAGTCCCGAGAGACAGTACTCCACTCCCTGGCAGCCCGGGCACCACCGGTAAGAGCCTCGGCTGCCGCGCGCCCTAGACTGAGTAGATGCGCCCAAGCCAGCTGGCTTTGGGCCGGCCCTTTCCGGAGATTTTGTTGTAGCTGGTGTGCGTGGTCTGGAATCTGTGCTCATCTTCGGGGGGAGGGGACGAGGGACGCCCGAGGGGGTGCCGAAGGTCCCCATGTGGTCATCGGCCTAGGAGGCCGCCTGCTCCCGGGGGCTGCGGAGAGACCTGGCCCCGTGGGAAGGGAGTCCTGGAAAGTGAACCCGGAGAAGGTGGGGGAGATGAGCTAGGGGGAGGCGGAGGGGGAGAAAGGGGCTGAGTTCTGCCCCCAAACCCGTAGTTCTCTCTGCCGCCTCGGCTACTTCTGAGCCTGTTTCCTTATCTGTTTGAAAGAGGATTTGGGGCTCAGGGAGTTCTCAATCGCCATCCAGCTGAAAGGACCCTTTAAAAAAATAGTCTGCATCGGTATTGTCGTGAAAATACCACGACAACCTTCTATTTACCCCCCCTTCCGTCTGCGGAGGCTTCCTGGAGACCGGAGGAACCAGGTGAGAGCGCAGGGCGCCGTGGGCTCCCCAGGGCTGCGCCCAGGGCTTCTTCACCTGTGCCTCCGTTTCAATAGGGTGATTGGAAGCGCCCAATACAAGAAACCGATTGAAGTGGCTTAAGTCGCTCTTTAGCCGCTCTGGGCAGCAAGGGAAGGTGGGTTTCCAGAGTTTATTCCTTGCGCCCTTGTTCTGCGGGCTACACGCTCCAGTTCGTAGCCGTAGCCAGGGAGAAGCCGGCCTCTAAGGGAGGATCATTGTTAGAGGAGGATGCACGCAACCTACATGCCGGCAAATCCCGAGACCTGCGGGCCCTAGACTCAGCATCGCCGAGCGCGCACCAGGTGCGCGGACTGAATGCTACTTGGGAGCCGGCGCGGAGGGCGCCCAGGCCAGCGCCCGCTGCAGGATTACAGCCTATTCTTTTGGCGAAAGACGGGAAAAGCAGATGCGCCCTTACGACCCCAGGAAGCGAACCTCGTCCGCGCTCCCGGTCCTCTTAACCTCCCTGGTCGGGGGCACAGTCAGGCTTGTTAGAAAAGTCAACCCGATAGTGAAGTTCGACTCTGAGCCTCCGACCGGCAGAGAACTCCCGAGACGGGAAAGGCCAGATTTGGGTAATTACACGAATTTTCTTCTTTCTCTGGTTTCACGCTGGGATTTCTCCCCACCCTCCCCCCACCACCACCCCCACCCCCACCCCCCAAGCAGAGGCGCGAAGTTCTCAAAGAAGAAAGTGACTAGTCCATCCCCCAGCCTCCTCCCACCCCCTCGTCCCCAAAGTTCTCTTTGGTCGTGTCGGTCAGCGTTTCTGGTTAAAATCACTCTCACAGAGTTGCCGCGAAGGTCTGGGAGGAAAGGAGGAAACGCGTTCACTCTTCACCTACTAGTTTCATCCACAAACTTTCATCATATTAACCGCCTACCGAAGGCCCGGCAGCTCCTGTTATTCAGTTGCTTTTTTGCGTTGTTTTGTTTTTCAAAGGTTAAAATTACTGACACTTCTCTATTTATTTACAAATCGACATTTCTTTGTGAAGTTTAAGATAATGTACTCTTTAAAATGTTTTTAACATAACTTCAAAAACTAACTTAAAATTACTTCTGAGAATTCATAGAAACTAATTTCTGGTCTTATAACCATTGTTAAGACTATTTCTTGTCTCTGTAACTTTGGAATATTTCTAGAGAGTCCTTACCCTTCAAAAATATAAATAAGTATAATCTTTTAAAAGTTAAATCAATTAATCAAATACTTTTTTTCCTAAATAGATTCCGGAGGCCAAAGAAATGCCATTGTCTCCACCATATTTAGTTTGAGCAGAATTAGAATACATATTCCAAGTTGCCCTAAAACTATGTCTGGGTAAAACATGTTAGTAAAAGAAGCTAATCAAAGTGAAAATATAACAAAATAAAATAAATAAATGCTGTTGTCTGTGGTGTTATCTTTAATTTCTCCTGAATTTTTGACTGTGTTAACAACCATATAGTTTGAAAGGATGTATGTTTTCCCCAAAGTCTGAAAATAATTGATTAAAACTTTTAAACTAATATTAAGAAAACTTTAATTTTGTTTTATATTATATTCTTATTGTATTACCTGTTTTATTCTCTAAAATAAAGTGCTTTTAAACTGTATTTTGATTATTATTTGTTATTATCCTTCAGTTTTTCCCACACTAATATTTGCATTGATTCAGAACACTTTATATTCACAGCAGGTTCTTCCTTGGCTAGTATTTTGAAATAGTAAAAGCCCATTAATACAAAAACAAAGGAAAAGGGCTTTGAATTTACTTGGTTTAGATTAGAATAGGTAAATTAATGTACATATATTTACGTCATATTTGCCAGGAAATGGATATGATGAGCTTTGAAATAAGTATGTATTGTTTTGAATGGACTTGGAGGTACAATGCAGAGATGCTGGTTATAGTATGTTTTGGTTTGATGTAAACAAATATCTTCTGTAAACGTCATGACACAAAATACCCATAGCATCTACTTATAACACAAGTTGATTTTTTACAAGGAATGTTTGGATTTGAGGGCTCTTGTCTGCTTGCTTGGTTTTTTGTTTGTTTGTTTTTGTTTTTTAATCTCTGTCCCTTTTTTTTAAATATACACTTTTATTTATTTATTTATTTATTTATTTATTTTATGGCTGTGTTGGGTCCTCGCCTCTGCGCGAGGGCCCTCTCCAGTTGTGGCAAGCGGGGGCCACTCTTCATCGCGGTGCGCGGGCCCCCCACTATCGCGGCCTCCCCTGTTGCGGAGCACAGGCTCCAGACGCGCAGGCTCAGTAATTGCGGCTCACGGGCCCAGCCGCTCCGCAGCACGTGGGATCCTCCCAGACCAGGGCTCGAACCCGTGTCCCCTGCACTGGCAGGCAGACTCTCAACCACTGCGCCACCAGGGAAGCCCCCTACTTGCTTGTTTTTTAAAAGAAAACTCCAGCCCAACTTATTTTTGCCACCCCTGTTCACATAACAGACAACCTATCAGTCTAAACCGGGCCATAAGTACACATTCTTGTTGGGTTAAAGGAAGTGGGCAGAAAACAAGCAGACTGGATGAAAATGTTTGTTTGTTTTTATTTTATTTTGACTGAGCACACCGGGGTATGTATTAAAACAAAACAAAACACTTCTTTTGTGATATCAGGAATAAACTCACAATTTCGGGGACAGATCTGGTTCCTATGGGGAAGGTTCGGTTTCCGTCTACAGCCATATCAATGGATCACAACCAGCTCTACCAGCCGTTAAAGGTGGAGAGAAAGCAGCCGGCTTCCGCACGGGGGACGCCTATCAGTTCAGCATTTCGCCGACATGTTTACATCCTTTAAGTAATCGCTTTTCCTAAGGTGCGTGTGCGTGCGCCCAGGTGGCCTGACCCTGATTGCTAGTTAACTCGCGAGCGTTTCTCGCTCCTCAAACACGGGACTCGAGCCGATTTTCAGGGGCGGGTTTATTAATTAGAGTTCCGGGGAAGCTTGGCATCCGGGAGCCGCAGGCTCCCCGGGCTCTCGCCGCAGCGCATCCCCGCCCGCTCGGGCCTCGGACGGCGGAAGCGCGGGGGCTGAGAGCGGCGCAGCGGCGGGGCGTGCGCCCCGGGGCGGGTGCGCGGCGGCCGGCCGGGAGCCTCGGGATGCGGGAGGTGAGTGACCTCGAGCGGAGCCGGGCACCCGTCGAACCCCGGCCTCCTCTCCGCCGCTCGAGGCGGGCGCCAGGGCGCGCGTCCGTCGGCCTCTGGGCTCGGAGCCTCGCTTGCTCGCGCAGAGACCCGGCGCCGGCTGCAATCCCCGGCCGCCGCCGGGGGAAGAGCTCTGCGGGGGCCCTTGGGGCGCTTCACGTCCTTAGGTTTGCTTGGAGTTTATTGGCAGCTTTCAGTGAGTGCATGAGGCGGGGTAGAAACATCTGGTCCCTCGCTAGTAAAGCGTTCGGAGAAGGGGGAACTGGAGTATTAATGTTTGAAGGCAACGAGATGGTTCTTTATTAAGTTGCTCGGGACGTTTTCCCAGCCCGTTTTCTCCCTCGCCGAGTAGAAAGTGCAATGACGTTAACCCACCCGGGGCCCCAGGTCTACGGTCCCAAGCGCTGGGACCCGCCGCCCAGGGATTGGGGTCGCGGGGTGGGAGGTGGATTGGTACCGTTACTGCTCCTACTTTTCAGCATTCACTTTACTGAATACACTGCTGGTGGGAAAAAAAACAAATATGGATTTTGGTCTTTGAATTCATCCTGTTTTTCATATTTATAATAATGATGATATTATTGTAAAATATGCTGACATTTAAGGATGGTGGTCAAGTACATATAGGACCGTTAGCCCAAGCTAGATTTTTTTTTTTAAACCTCTTTGGAAGAGGTTAATAAAATTTTTTAAAATTATTCTTTGATTGTTGGGATGAAGTGAGCAGATGAGATGCTGTTATTTAGCATGTTTGTGAAAATGAGGTTGGTAGATCCAGGGATTACTTCTTGAAGAAAACGTGTAACAACGCATTACTCAATGTTTTGTAAATTTTCTTGTTGTTGCTGTTCAATCCTTGAAGTTTCAGTTTTAAGTCCTAGGGTCACATTTAAAATTCATATAAGTCAGAAACATAAAGCTTAAACTCATGACTGACCTTGAAACGCACTCTGAAAAACTTTGTTTTACAAGCTCTCATTCTAAAAACCGTTCATTAATTCAAAGTCTTTTTTATAGTTGCCATTATAGAGTTTAAATTTATTTTTTGTGATCATTTATTACAATGATGTTTGCTTCTTGTGATAGTTTGTATTCGTCAGAGGCAGTGTTAAAGAAGGTTGGATAAAGCTTTTGGTTTTTTTTTAAAGTAGTGTCTTACATCTGTAATCAGTGGCATGAATGAACAAAAAGCTTTGTTCAGGAAAACAATATGAACCTTTATTTTAAAAGTTAATGCATTTCTTTGAAATAAAATTTTAAAAAATATCTCTTTTTGTACACAGGAGAAGGAAGTTCCTTTGCAGCCTGTTCAGGAAAAGGATGAGAGTGGCGTGGCACAGGATGCTTTCTATGTAAAGATCAAGTTTGTGTTCTTTGTGTGTGTGCTGTCTCTAGTTCTGTGTTTCCTGGGCTATCAGCATACTTTTTCCTCCAGTTGCTCAACAAGAGGCAGAAGAATCCTCTTCTCCTACTTCCCTAATCTCTCACATCCAGTTTATCACCACGTCTTGTCAATTTTGCCTTTGATTACCCCACTAATATCCTAATCTACTTTGTACCTAGCACTGTTTTAGGTGGAGGTAGACAGTATTGAACAAAACAGACACAATTCTTGCTTTCATAGAGCTTTCAGCCTGGCAGAGAGTCAGAGACAGATTAGGAACAAAAGTAAGGTGGTAGGAAGAAAAGGAACAGGGTGTTGTGATGGAGAATAATTGCGGGGGGGAGGGAGGCACTTGACTAACTTTAGGTCCTGGAAGACCTACTTGAAAAGATGATACTGAAGCTGACATTTGAGGGGTGACAAGGAGCCAGAATGGTAAGTGGTGGGGAGAAGCAGTCGAGGCATAGAACAGCCAGTGCAAAGGCCCTGATGCAAGGAAGAGCTTGACTTATTCTAGGACTCAGCAGGGCAGTCAGGCAGGAGAAGCTGGCAGAGATCAAATTGTGCAGAGCCTTGCAGACCAAGGCAAAGGGTTTGGATTTGTTCTGAGTATAGAGAAGCCAGGCAGAGTTTTAAGTAGGAAGAAGCCTGAATTGCTGAGTCAGAGAATTTGAGTGTGACTCTCAGCTGGGTGATCTCATACAGCCTTGCTATTATTATCCCCAGATAAGGAGTCTAGTGCTAGATTGGTGGTGAGGATTAAATAACATCTACAGAACACTTAACCCACTTGTCTCAAAAAAGCTTACTATATGGCAACCTAAAAAATCTGTTTAAATGTTTAGTTTCAAATGCTGTCTCATTATTTAAATCAATACTAAGGAAAAGTGGAATTTCAGGCTGTATGTAGTAAAATGACTCCTTATTAAAAGAATATTGTAATTTAGCCTGTAGAATTGGACTGCATTTTTAAAATACCTTTTATAGCACAGATATTTAAGAATGTATCTGTTATTCAAATATATATATACACATACACACTTAGAAATAGGTCTTAACAAGCTTTCAGGCAGAGAAGTTCAATTTCATTCATCATGGCAATTTGCATATCTATCAATTGCCTTTAACTGTAGTTATTACTGTTGAATTCATTTTCTTCTATTATGAGCATTTATGTAACTTAATAAGTGATAATAGGCTTGAATTTTATAGTGTTTAGAATTTCCAACATTACGGAGGATAAAGTCTCTTTACCCACAGATACCTGTAATTCAGGTGTAGTTTTCCTTAAGTCAGCGGTTCTCAAAGTTTAGCATGATGAGAATCACCTGACAGGCCCTGCGCCCAGAGTTTGACTCCTAACAAGTCCCCAGGTGATGCCCATGCTGCCGGTGGTCTAGGAACCACAATTTGCCAACTACTGTCTTAAGACAACAAAATCATTGTCTGCATGGTTACTGGTCAAGATATAACTCTCTATATTTACCTTCTATTTCTGCACTGAATTATTATTGATAATGATAGAAATATTACTGTGAAATAAATGTTCTTGGGGAAAAATAGTAATTTTCATACTATCAACTTTCCAGCTTCAGTCACTTATTACTAATGCATTCCATGATGAAGGATTTCAGAAAATAAAAGAATATTTTCCACAGAGAGAACGCCACGTTCCTCAAAAATATAATAATCTTTTGTTACACCATCTTGACAGATCAATAAATAAGGCAAGTGAGTTGTTTTGTTTTTTTTGGTTTGTAACCAGAATGCCAATGTGTAACTATATGTAAGGTTTTTAACTCAGTGTGGTCTAATCCCAAGGCACTGGATAAAAATGAATTTCAGTGTGTTTCACTGTTGCTGAGATGTGTTCAGCGATTCTTCATTGATGGCCTCAGAGAAGATGAGCCTTTGCTAATTCAGCAGGGACTGATCCCAAAGATAAGTGTCATCTTTTCATTTTGTATGGGTTTGGGTAACTTAAAGAACTAGAGAGGATTCAGTTGCCTAGTTTGGTATTTTATGTTCCTTTGAAATCAAATTTGAAAAGGAATCGGTACCAGTGCTTGTTGCCTACATCCAATCAAAAATTAAGTTCCACATATGTTTCCTGATGTATGGGGTGGGCAGGGCACTTTGGGGAGTGTACAGGAATAAGTCGGACACAGCCCTCTCCCTTCGACAAGCCATTGCAGTAATAGTATGTTTTTTATTAGTGAATTTGGAGACATAGGATGGAGAGAGTGGACTGTTACACACTCCCCCATAACTATGTTAATAAACTTTATCAACAAGATTGGACCTGGATAAATTATCAAATACTTCCCCTAGCCACAGCCCACTTTCCAACTTTCTAAAATCCTAGTTGAGTCTGAAAAAAATGCCAAAATACTTTTTGCTTATTCTAAGTCACCCCAGTTACGCAATTCTGACCTGTTCTTAATTAATCAGGAGGTAACATCACGCGTGCCTTAATAATGGCATCTGGAAGCAAAGCGGAGTTTGCAAAGTCTCTTGCTGCATTTCTCTTTTTTTCATGATAAGATTTACAGCCCTGTGATTGATTATTGGTGAGAACATGAGGGCAGAAGGGTGGTCCGGCTGCCATTAAATCTCTGATTTACCCCCTGGACTTTGGTACCTGAAGTTTATCAAGATCAGGTTGGGCCAAGGAGATGTCTCTGTCCTTTTTCACTTTAAAATGCCTCTAATTATGGGGCTGCCCCTCCATGGGGGAGAGAGAGTAAACTCCAGGCTTTCCTAACTTCTCTCAGGAACTTTAAAAGTGTTTGCGGCTAGGGTAGGGGGTGGGTGGGAGTGTAAATCTCAGGGCTGTATTTATGCAAGCCGTGTATATTTCATTTTGAATTATATATTTCATTTAGCCCCATCTAACTCCCTGATACACTTACTCAGGCAGATAACAGGAAGCAGGGAAAAAGAGCAAAAACTCCAAAGGAAATGGGGCAGGGATGTCCCAGGGGTACTTTGGAGCCTTAAGCTGATTTGGGGGAATGAATTGGGATCTGCTCCAAACTGAAATTCCTATTGAGACTTAAGAATGCCATCCCAAGGTTGAAAGTGTCAGATCAAGTCTCCACTGGAATTTTGAAACCAAATAGGAATTTCCACATCCCACTGGAATTCTAGCTGGTGATGGAAATGCCATAGCCATAATTTAAACACATTCTAAAGCATGTACTATTAATTCATGTAGGTTTTGGCCAAGGAGAATAGATTGATATTATCAAAGTGGATGGGATACTAGATTTTACACTTCTAAAGCCCACTGTGTTTGCAGGCTCAACATGAAGTGTGCTGGGAAGTTATTCTCCATAGAATAAGAATTTCCTACAGAAAGGAACATATTTGGCCCTGTACTTGAAGATGCAGAAAGATTAACTTGTCCTTTACCATATGCTTAATGAGTAACAGCTATTGCATCTGTCAGTAACCATCTGGCTTCTGGTAATGACGCAGCTGTGAGGGCAGCTGGTGTATAGCTTACCATGTATGATCACGACACATAAATGGCTTCAGAGTGACCTCCTAGTCCAAGTCTTGATCAAGTAATGTGGCATTTCCCCCACTTCTCTGAATCTATACTCAGCCAGTGTATTTTGGTGGGCTAGGAGGGGGACACGATTTGGGGGCATAAATAGAATAGTGACAAAAATGTATTTAAAAGCATAGAATTTTGAGTATGAACATGGGGAGGGAGAAAATGTCACCCTAGTGGTGAGTTTTGCTGTGTAGAGGGACATTTCTTCCCTCGGGCTGTTGGAGAAAGGTTTGCTTCAGGAGATGGATGATTCAATCAAGTGCAAATATTTGTCTGACTTGAGATAAAAGAAACATTGCCTAGTGACTTCCAAACCTTGCTGTACCTTAGAATCACCTGGAGAGCTTTAACGAGATGCACTGCGTGGGTCCCATCACCAGAGATTCTGATTTTCTGGATCCACGACGGGTCCCATGCATCAGGGCGTTTCACAGCTCCCCAGGTTTTCCTAACGTGCAGCCAAGATGGAGAGCTGATGGGTTTGTCCATGGTCTTCAGCTGGTACCTTGGGTTCCTGGCTCTAAGTGGACAAAGTTTCCAAGGCCCCACTCCTATAAGAGTTACTCATCACGAACTCATGTCACTAACTTCTTGGTCAACTGATGACTTCTAACTAGGATTTTTTCTTTTTTTTTTTTTGGTAAGAGTGACTAGCCTCAGCATAAAACGGTCCAAAGATGGCCTTTGCTTTGTTGAATAAGTATGTTCTAGGAAGGTTTATGTAAGTTAATTTTAAATCACACTAGTTCTAGCAATGTAATATGAACTTGGATATATGTTCCTATGGGGAAAAAATCTCCAGTTAGCTGGAAGCTTTTGACAAAAGGAAGGTGGCCAGGCCTGAGGCATGTGTACTGTACTAGCATACTTCTGGAGCACTTTCTAAAATCTGCATGTCCTTTGATATTTGATGACTTGTTTTCTACAGCCTCCCAGGTAACAGGAATTTCTCCTGTGTTGACAAGGCTCATTTATCTCTTAACCACTCACTGCCCCCTTTACAAGCCTTTCTGGTGTTGATTATCCTGGCAAAGTCTCCAGTTCTTGCTGGTATCTGAGAACTTGTTGCAACTCTGTAGCAGTCTGATTCCATTCTGGAGTGTTCTAGATGGGGGCCTCAGAATCAGGCCTAAGTGAAATGGAAAAGGGTCTTTAAAATTATAGAACTCTGTTGTGAAATTTTATCGAATGAGCAGTAGCTATTCAGTCACAGAGGTTGCATCAGTGTTTCTTCTCTTGTGTACATGGTTTCCTGGTGTGAAAGAACAACAGGATTTCTGACCATGACAGACCTAGCCTCGGACACATCTCTGATTAATGTGACAGAAGACTTTTTTGACACAGCCATGGTAAGGATGAGGTTGGATGCTTTACTGAGCAGATACCATTGGTAATTTGTAGGAATCTTCAAGTTGTTCATAAAACTTGTGTTTTTCTAAGATGTGGGTTTTTCTAAAAGACTATCATATTTTATTATTAGAAATATTATATGAAATAGTAACAAATGTATATAAACAATGTTATAGAAACATGAGGTGATTTATTTTCAAATATATTATTCACCTGATTGGAGGTGATAGGCTGATTTTAATAAAGTAATTGAAAGTCAAATAGGATTTCTCTAAATTTTTTTTCTACTGTAGTTAAAGTCAACTCCTGCCCGTTAGAGAATTATCAGCATTAACACATTAATGTTATAGTTTATAATGCTTTTTAAAAATAATACGAGCTTTACTTTTTTCTTTCTTTTTATTAGATTATTTCCAGAAGTAGTAGGAAAGGTAAGTGTATTATTTACTACTAATTAGCTGTTTACCTTTCATTAATAGAATATTCCTGTTTAGAGAAAAGAATATTTATCTAAATGATATACAAAAGTGAAGTGGGTTTAACTATTATATTTGCATGAATTGGCCATCTTATGGTAGTCAGATTGTGATGCCAAAATGAATTTTGTTGTAAAGTGTGTCTCATTTGCCTGCGGTGCATCTTTACTGAGCTGCTCCTGGCACTGTTTGGCCATTTAGCTCCAATCAGGGATGGAGACCCACTTTCATCATTCCAAAACAGCCAAAGTTAGCTATTACTGATTTAACTTGGAGCCGATTCTCATGCCTTTCTCTGTCTTTAAAGAGCTCAAAAAGTAGATAATTTGGAGGTTAGGGCAATGATGATGTTCAGTGTGGCTCATGTTAAAGGTAACCCAACAAACACTTTGAATTATGAAACTGTGGATTCAAAGATGCACAAATTGGGGCCATCTTAAAATGCATATGTCTGTTCCCTATTGTCCCTCTTTTTATTTTTCTTTTGAAAAGCTATTATTAACTTGACACTACATTCTACAGTGGATGGTACCTCGTAAATTGAGGACATTTAGAGCTAGAAGCTTAAGTGTGCATGGTGCTTGGTTGATTTTTAGAAAGAGGTCTCCATAATCTAAGTCAGCAGATCCAAATACTTGCAAGTCAGTTTTTTCTGAACTTCATAAGTGATAGTTCCTGCCTCTAAAGTTGGTTGATAAAATACCCAGTGGTAAAAACTACTTTGAATTTTGTAACTTTTAAAAGTAAACTTTTATTGATTTACAACAGCGTGTGTACACTGCATATTTGGAAAGAAATACATATGAGAGAGATCTGTTGAGCCTATAGCTGTTGCTTGGACCACTTAATAGGTTCATATAGTCCCTGCAATCACTCCATTGTCCCAAATGGAGGAAACACTGCTCTAGGTGACTGCATTAGTCAGCTCACGCTGCCATAACAAAATACTATGGGCTGAGTGGCTTCAACAACAGAAACTTATTTTCTCACAGTTCCTGGCTTGCAGACAGCCACCTTCTTGCTGTGTCTTCACACGGGTAGAGAGTAAGCCACTCTCTGGCATCCTATAAAGACACTAATCTCATTATGAGGGCCTCACCCTCATGACCTCACCTTACTGTATATGTTTCATTTTTATGATTCCTTTGTTTTGTGCTTTGCTATATGGATTATATTTTCTTTCACTATTTGCTCCTTTCTAGTGATTTGAATGGCTTATGTCCTAGTTTTATTCTTCTGGTTGTTACTCTTAATTTGATTATCAACATCAACATGAGAGTGCCAAAATGATAGCACCTATTTCTTCTTTATGTATGGCAAGGAATTCAACATGTTTTTATTCCTCCTCCATTTTCTACCCAGATTTATTTAGTTTAATCCAGGGTTTTAGTCCTGTATTATATATATATATATGTGTCTTTGTAAATAGTATTTGCTCTTTGCCTTGTATTGCAATCTTATTTACAGTAGTTATTTAGGGCTCACTACCAGCTTGTTTATGGCCTGATGTTCTCATTCTTGAGTTCTTTATTCTGCTTTGTCTCCATCTGCTGTAATACATTTTGAAGAGGTTATTAGGGTATGTGGGTGGAACATGGTCAGTGCTTTTTATCTTTTAAGAGTGTTCTTGTGGCTTTTATCCAATATAACTCTTGCTTTGCAGAGTCCAGAGTCTCCACCTCAAAACTGTTTCACTGTCTTATATTGAGTGTTGTGAGCACATGTGCACATGGGTTGTTTTATGTGGTTCTTCATGAGTTGTTTTGAAATCAGATCTTACTTTAGCTTGGGAAATTTTATTCTTTGATAATTTTATCAGAGCAGGGCTTCTCAACTTTGGCAATATTGGCATTTGGGTTGGTTTGGATAAATCTTTGTTTGGGGGGGGGGCTGTCCTATACATTATAGAATGTTTAACGGCATCCCTGGCCTTTACCCACTAGACGTCAGTAGCAGTCCCTACTACTCCCCCAGTTGTGACAACATCCCCAAATATTGCAAGAGCGCCGTAGGAGAGCAAAAATCACCTCCAGTTGAAAACTGCTGAGTTAAAGTGCTTTCAGTATATGTAACAGGATATCTAGTTCAAACAGCCTTAAGTGATAAAGATGACTTAATTTGCTCAAGGAACTAAAAAGTCAGAGACAGGAAGTTTCAGGAGCAGTTGGGCTGTAGCTAGGCTCTGTTTCCTGCAGTTCTTTCTATTCTGCCTCCTCCGAGTCTTGTCTCTGAGCTCAAGTTGGTCTCCCTTAGTGCTTGCAAGATGGCGGCCAGCTTCCAGAGCCGTGCTTCCTGGGGGAGAAACGTTCACTTTGCTCAACCGGCAGAAGAAAGCCCTAGCTTGGCTCTGCTTGTGTCCCCCCACCTCCACCCCCTTAATGAACCGATCACTGTGAGAAGGTGAATGGCATGCCCCTGCCTAGTTTAAGCCAATGAGGATCCACCCCTGGAGCTAGTTAGTGCCACCCAAGAGCATAATTGTTACATCAGAGAGGAGGTGGGAAAGGATGATTACAGTTACTCTTTCTATTCTCTTCTCTTTCTAAGATTATCTGTTATTCATCCATTGCATCTTTTTTTTTTGTCTTCACATCTTTTTCCCACTCGTTTTTTCCTGTGTATTTTGAGAGCAATTGCTACTTTTTTCTTGGAAGCCGATGCTTTAACTAATTCTGCTCTCATTGCTTCCACTATGGACTTCAATTCTGCTGTCACATCTTTGCTTCCTTGAAACCCGTGGGTGGTGGTGATCTACCTCTGCTCTCAGATTCATTTCTCTCTGCCTTCCTCTCTCTCTACTTTGCAGAGAACAATTTCCTAGGCTTTTTAACCAACTGGTTGCCTGCCAGGTTTAGCCAATGGCAGGAAATTGGAGGTAGGAAGGACATTTCTCCCGCTCCCTTCTGCTGAGGTGCTATCTCTGGGAAGTGACTGCATAGTTCCTGTGACTCTGGCTTATTTGTGGCTACAGCATTTGCTAGGTGACCTTCATTCCCGGGACCTGGTAATACTACTTCTTCCCCGTGGCTTTCCAGGGATGTATATGGGGTGGTAGTGGCTACCTATGTTTTTGTAACTAATTCCCTGTATTAGATTCTCTCAGCTTGAAATATCCAGAATGGCTTAGATTTTCATATTACATATTTCTTTCTCATTTACTTCTGTGTTCATCTTATACTGTTGCCTTCTCTTACAAATCTAATTTTTTATTTCATAGAATTCACATTCTTTTGAGTTTTGAGATGATAAATCAGATGCTTTTGATTTGGCTTCCCAGCTTTTCTATCTTTTATTTCCTGAAGTAAACATTTTTCAAAAAGTCACTTTTTTGCTACCTCTTAACTTATGCTCCTTCCTTTTTCATAGGGCTATATTTGTTAGTTTCTCTTTACTACTCTTTAAGTGAAAAGGTCGAATGACATCTGATACTTGCTGGTTAACAGAGTGCATAAATGTCTCTAGGGTCCCCTGCTGTCCACCTGGGTCACCTGGGCTCTGTTACAATCTCTCTCTCAAGTTTTAAGCTGGCAGGCAAGTTTTTGGCTCAGCCCCTGGCCATATTTCTTGTTTCCAGAAATCATTCAGCAGTATCAAAGTGGCTTCTTTGGACTGAAGAGGGATCTTTTTAAAATTTCTACTCCCTGATTTGGATTCCCACAATTTCATGAGTTATATGGGGATTAAAAAGTATGCAATGTGTGGTTAAAAGAAAAAAAAATTCACATATCCAAATTGCACCTCTGAACCTATCAAAGTAATGTTAGGACTTTACCATGCGTTTTTGCAGTGTACACTACCACTGTCATATCTAAACACAATGTGCATAAATGAAATAATAATAGTTTATTAATTTAATAAACTTAAATTATTATAAAATAAAGTTTAATTAATAATATTTATTAAGTTTAATAAGCATAAAGCATTACCACATACCTTGTTTTGTTACTACGTTCTGACATAAGTAGCCATTGAAGTTTCTATGCTTAAGCTATTTAACAAAGACCAACGCTTTACTTAAAAATTCTTGCTTCTGTTAGCATAAGACCATTATAAAATTTTTATTTCTATAAAATACACAAATGTAAGAAATGCACAGAAACAGCGGGAAAGTGTGTGCAGGAGCTGCCCTTGTACATTGTTCATTCTGGACAAAAAAGTAGCTTTGCCTGAGATGCAGTGATCACAGACAGTCACCCTTTGCACGTGCTGCTGCTGTTTACCTCAGTGGGCGTCTATGCCGTGCAAATCGATGGTGGCCCGGGGGCTTCTAGATCTTGAAGCAGGCTGTGATTTGTCCCTTGCTCAGACTACATCATTTCTGAAATGTTTACTGCCCATGGCTGTTCAGCCTTTGCCTCTTCCTGCTATGTAGGAGTCCTTTCCTTATTCTTTTTTAGCATCAGTTTGATTCTTTGAAAATTCTGCTTTCAGGGAAAAGTCAGCTGTTGGGTTCCTTCATATTTACCTTAGGATTTCTGGTGACAGAAGAGAGTGTAAATCGTTTGATCCAGCGGGAGGTGAGTTGCACATAGTGCTGGTAGCAGTTGCCCTGGACCCCGTGGAGAAGCTCGTGCCCAGGTCTCCGTTTTGTTTCTTCCTCGTGAAAACCTTCCCCAACTCCCAACAGGCACTGAGGAACTTGAACTGCATTCTGCAAGCTGTACCTCGGGAAGAGAGAAAACAACTCGTCTTGTCGGAAGGCTCGTGTCGTCTTATGTACGTGACCTTGACCCAATTAGGTGGTGACGTAAGGGCAAAATCTCTCTGGGTTGTACCACCTCAGTCTTTGTTCTCCTTGGGTGTTTGGGGTTGTCGGGTTGTTTTTTTTTTTTTTCTTCCCCATCAAATTTGTGCGGTGAAATGCTTTCTCAGGCTATAGATTATTTTTCATTGTGAATGTGAACCGGATTAGAGACTCATGGGAGAATGTTAAGAGTACAGACTGTGGTGCCAGACCTCAGGCTTCAAATCCTAGTTTGGCCACTTATGCTGGTTGCTCCTCTAGAGCACAGTCTTAGCTCACTACACCTCAGTCTGCTCATCTGTAAAATGGAGTCAACTTTAACACTGATCAATAGAGTTATTGTACAGGTTGAATCAGGCAATCCACTGAAAGCCATTAGCACATTACCTGGTAGAGAGCAAATGCTCAAAGGTTACCAGCTATTACCTATACCAATAGAGCATGTATTGCTTTTCAAGGGATGGATTTTGGGGTTTTTGGTGACCCACTCACAATTATGTAGTTCCTGGGACATAGAAATTTGGAGAGAAGGTTGTAATGTGTGACCATGGGAAAGCAACACCAGCACCCTGTTTTGAAATCTGAACCTAAACCTGTGACTGTGTGCTGACCACCAGCCAGCATCGGTGACATCACTGTGGCACACCATCATTCGAGGGACATGCAGCCATGACTAGCAAGAAGCAGGGTGACCCAGTTTATCATAGTGTAGACCTGAAAGACGGGATTGGTGAGCATGGAGCTCATCATGTTTGTCCATTTAATTTGTCTTTGCAGGATGCAGTGTTTTCTCTTAATTTTTCCTACAAAGTATTCATTGAATAGATTAGTTAATCATTACCCTTAGTGGTGTACTTAGATCTGGAGAGAAGCCGACCTGATGTTTTCTCCTAAGTTTTCAAACCAATGCAGTGGTCCTGCCTTGAGTGTTTGAGTGTTCTAGTCTAGTTCTTGAGTGTTCTGCACTTCAAGTCAAATGTAAAATCTGCAAACATAAAAGTAAGCAGAACTCTCAGTGGTGCTGTTCTAAGGCTTCTATTTAATTGTGACAAATCAATCCATTTATTATGAGAAACTGAACTACTACAAGATTTCTTAAATCCATTCTTTAACGTGAGAGTTATTTCAGATATTAAAAAATCAACATCAACACTTGTTAGCATTTAACTGAAATTCTTAAGTGAATATGCAATATGGGAGTCTGTGTTAGTTACAATAATGTGATAACTTAATCCCATTACATCTCTAACTTAAATTTATCAGTTTTTAAAATAAGTTCCAAAAGCTTATAGGAAAGACCCACAGCACCTACTGTATCATTTCTTCCAGGTGTCTGTCAAACTATGAAAAAAAAAAAAAAAAAAGAGGGTATGCATCCACACAGGCTGGTGAGGTGACTGTAAAATTCCAGGATCTTAGCATTTGATGAATCCTCAGAGATCATCAAATTATAATTCACTTTACAGAGGGAGAAATAGAACCTCAGAATGTATAGTAGCTCTAGCTTCTTTGTAAAAAGTATATGTAAGTCATTAATATATAACCTCGACAATTTTTCCATAAAAATGTATTTGTGACGTTGAGGAAATTTTGACAATGAATTTGAAATACTTTCAAAAATATACATCTTGGATTAAAATTTTAATGCCAATATAGTAGAGTTTTACTTATGTTCATCTCAGTAAAATGAAATTTATCTAAATGTTTCAGGAAAGACCTTGCAAGGACAATCTTGACTGTGGGTGGTAAGAAGTATTAAGAATTTTAAATGTTAGAATGTTAAATATTGGACACTGGGGGTTTTATGAGCATCTTGGAACTATGGGGAATAAGTTATGGTCAAATTAAAAATAGAAGTTAAGATTTTTGTATTTAATTTATGATGAAAGCGTTAAGCATGCTAAAACCATAAAGAATAATTAATGAATATTCCTTTACTCACCAATGAGCATAGTCAAATTTGATCCTTTTTCCACATTTGCTTCAAATCCTTTTTTAAATAAATCAGAGTTACAGGTAAAGCCCCTGTGTCCAGACCCCCTTCCAATTCCCCTCGCCATTTGTAGAGGTAATCCTTTGACTTGGATTTGTTTTTCATTTTCAAGAATATTTTTGTACTTTTATTCTGTGTATTCACAAGCAACATACATTATTGTTTTTGCAAATTTAAGTTTGCATATCCAGCTGCAACCTGCTTTTTACCTTTAAAATTGTTTGAAATCTAAACATGTCGATATGTGTAGTTTTGTTTATCTGCTGTGAAATACTACAGTTTCTTAGGATTTTATTTTTATAGACGTATTTAAGGCTGGATAAAGCTGCTTTTTAAACAATTGAGGTATAGTTGATGTATAATATTATATAAGTTACAGGTATACAATATAGTGATTCACAATTTTTAAAGGTTATACTCAATTTACAGTTACTATAAAATATTTGCTGTATTCCCCACGTTGTACAATATATCCTTGTAGCTTATTTTATACCTAATACTTTGTGCCTCTTACTCCCCTACTTCTATCTTGCCCCTCCCCCCTTCCCTCTGGTAACCACTAGTTTGTTCTATCTGTGAGTCTTGGACAAAGTTGCTTTTGATGAATGTTTTAATATATCTAAAATATAAATTGCAGAAATATCATTTTTTAAAAATTTGTTGTATACTGACCTATCATTTGGATTTTCCCCTAATATTTCTTACAGATGAATTTAAATGATTATAATTGCTCCAGGATATGTCTTGCAGCTTATAACTATAAGACACAATGCTAGTCTTCTAAGATGGACCTTCTTAGAGCAAATGCTGATCTGTGGAACTCATTTTTTCTTTTGCTTTGTGCCCAGAATTATCCATGTCTGCCGTATTTTTAATCTCTAGATTATGACCAGCAGGTGGCTCTTTGTGAAGCATTGTGTAGACTGACCATGAGAAAATCAAGGGAAAACTTTGTCCATCAGTGGTTTGAAGATGATACCATTGCTGAGGCTTTCAAAGAAATTAAGGATCGAGAATTTGAGACGGTGAGATTCTTGGTCATGAAAATTCCATTTAATCAATATTTATGAAGCATCCTTTCAGCGCCTTCCTGTATGTTGGGCTCAGGGGAGGATTTTTGTCTTAAATGTGACTACGTCGCCATTCTTAAACTTCCTGTTTCCCACTTACGTGAAATAACTTGAGGGTAATAGAAACAATATTTGTGGACCAGATACCAGCATACAGTTAGGACATCTTTACAGGAAACTTAGCCTGGAGACAGAACTGTGTGAGTTTGATGGATCCAGTCAGAGACAATGTCATGGAGCGGGAAGTGATTTTCAACAAACCTTGAAGGGTAGGGAGAGTTGGAGAAGAAAAGAATGTGCATTTCAGCCTTGCAGAGAGCAGCTGGCATGACGACAGGAGGCTGAAGCTGGCATGGGTGCTCTGGTGGCAGAGGAGTATTATGGGGTGCTTGTGTTGTGAGCCCTCCAGCCTTCACAGTTTGGAAGAACAATAATTTTCGGTGTCTTCCATGCAACCCAGCCTCACTGTGATTATGTCCTCAAGTAGCACAGACGTAGTTTATGGCTTTGCTGTATACTCACCTTCATCCTAAAATAGCTAAAATGTTTTCCCTCTCCTTTAAAAAAGTTCTTAAAATGAGGGTGATTCTGTAGGAAAAGCTAAAATTATTAGTAACAGTGCTCATGTTGAACAAAGCCTTTCTGGTCAAAACTGCTGAGCACTTGGGATTTTATTAAATCCGAACCTACAAATATATTATTAAATATGTTAAATTTGACTTTAAGCCCGTTGCCAGATCTGCAGTAGTTGTTTAGCCAGGATGCAGTTTGATCTAAATGGGAATACCGTGAGTCGGGTTTGGGTCCCACCTCCCCAACTGATGTGATGTATACATTTTGGCAAAGTAGTTGACTTTTGTTTTTTTAAAAAAATTTTAATTGAAATATAGTTGATGTACAATGTTATATGTTACAGGTGTACAGTATAGTGATTCACAATTTTTAGAGGTTATAGTTCCATTTATAGTTATTATAAAATACTGGTTATATATTCCCTGTGTTGTGCAATATGTCCTTGGAGCTGATAGTTGACTCATGAAGCCTGAGTGTTCTCATCTGTAAAATGGGAATAAAACCAACTTCAGAATTGTGAGAATTAAATGAGAGAAACTAAAAGTGCCTGAGATGTTGTAGGCACTCCAGTATTAGTTTCCTTTCCCCTCTGTGCGATTCTCTCATCTGCAGGGAAATTAGGGGAACATAAGACAAAAGAAATTATCCTCTTTCTCAAATCACTTCCCCCCTAGAGCCATCAGCTTCTTAGTGGAACTGCTTTTAGATGAAAGTTCACATTAATGTCCGTTTAGTGCTGAATCTAGACACGGCGTGTGAGGACTGTTTGACTACAACAGACCGTCCTTGCTAACAAAAGGGATAAAAGTCTGGATCAGTATCTCTTTGGTTTTAGAAGTTTGGGGGTAACAGTTTGCCTCCCTGGTCGCTGTTGGTTGGGAGAACTATAAACGTATTCTTTATTCTTAGAACCTTTAGCGGGAGAGAGATTCCAGGAAGGAGCAGGTTAGAGAACTCCTGATAAGGAAAATCTACAGTGGTTAAATACACCAGGATAAACCCCAAATTGATAAGTTTCTTGGGTTTGTGGTTGGCTTGTGCTGGGGAGATGGTAGGGAGATGGGTGCCCTGTGGGTTAGTGAAATATTACAATCCAGGTCATCAGTAAGAGGTATTTCTCTTGCTTGTTCCTGCACATAAAACTTTTGGAGACCTAAGCATTCCTCAGCTGCAAGTCTCATGGCTGGGGGTTCAGAACATGAGTCTGGAACCTCCTGTTTGTGACACAAAGTATTATTTTAGCTATCGTAATTAATAATGAATCCTTGTGAAGCCTTGTGATGTCACTGGATCCTGGAAATGTAGTAGCGAACACTGGCCTCTACATGCTGCAAAGGGTAGTATTGAAATTAAATATCTTGATTTTTTTTTTAACAAAAAAGTTTGCATTATTTACTTTGAAGGATTGTAGACGGTTTCTCAATCACCTAAATGACAGACTTGGTGACCAAAGAAGGTAAGACGTTTCTCTGAGCTTTACTTTATTGACTAATTCTATTCTGAAAATGTCTAATATTTTTAAAAAATCTAGGATCTGTTTTAGGAGAGAATGTAGGATACAGAATTTACTGAGCATTACTAAGTTATCCATTGAGTAGAAACCTCAGAAGATTAGACGCATTCTGCCTAGTGATTCATTCGTGTGTGTTTAAAAATGATTTCTCTCAGTCTTTAACATATTTATTTGTGATTTGGAACAGTTGTAACTTTATATCCTCCAGGGAGATTTTATGAAGAATGATTTCCTATAGATCTGAGGTTACTAGGGAAAGACATATTATGGACAGTTAAGTCCTTGATGAGAAAATATTGACCAAATTCACTCCTCTCGTTAGGACTCTTGCCAAGCAGCTGGGTTGAGGTATATATAGTACCAGAAAACCTGGCTCTTGTAGACTGCCAGATGGAGATTTGAATTCTGCCCATGGTAGATCTCCATTTGTAGGTTTGAGAGCCCCTTTCATACTTTGTACCAAGGGACATAATGGCGTACCTAGTTATACATGCTTGTTTATAGAACATCCGTAGGTCGTGTGTGCGATCCATCCATATTTTATTTCACTTTTTAATTGTGAGGTGTTTTGCAGGGTCTGTTCATTTCCATGCATTGCTGCTTTTGCTGATGAGCATGAGGTATGTTTGTCTGTCTTTCAGGGGCTGTGAGGGTGGGGGGTGTATAGTGAAACCCACAGGTAGGTTTACATCAGGCCAAATGGCTCTTGCTACACAGAAGGGCTTTTTTTAAAAAGGAAACTTGCTTCTCCTCGTAGGCCTCAACTCTGAAGCTTATTATTGAAGAGCCCTAGTGTTACTTCTACATAAAGGAATTTTAGGGTTTATACTGCGTTCATGAGGTCAGTTACAGGAACCTTGCCTTATTTTATCCTATTGATGAACAACATTATTCACGCCTGGATTGGAGGGAGTAGGGCAAGTCCATTGCTTCTTTCCACCCAGTAGATGCTTCCCACTCTATCCCCAGCAATTAGGGTCACTCTCCTTTCTCTAGATCATTCTGCCTTGTACTTTATAGTCCAAAATTGAACAGTCTCTTTTCACCCCCTTCTTTGGTTTCTAGAGGCACAAGGTCCGTCATGTAAAAGTGCCCCAACTTGCAGCATCTCAATTTCTGGGTAAACTTTTCAAAGGTCTCTGAACCTGGACTGTGCTGAGGTTTCCTGGATCATGTCCCTAGAATGTTCTAGTTAACCATTTCATTGTTTTGGGTTGAGGGCCCCCTTCTTGGCCTCTGTGAGCTGAGCCGTTAGCTCACAACTACATTATACATTTTCTCTCTAGAACTGATTTTGGTAGCCTGATTCCTGTATTTCAAGTCTGTTTTTCTTTCTGGTTGTCTGAGGATTCCAATCTCTGCTTGCTTCTTCTTTCTAGGACTTCTAAATTTCCATCAGCTTCAGTAGGGGTCCTTACACTGGCTTCCCGTGACATAGACTTGTGTTAAAACCTTTGTTCGTATAGACGCCAAGGGGAGAAGGGGGTGGGTGGTGGTGGTGGTGTGATGAATTGGGAGATTGGGATTGACATGTATACACTAATATGTATAAAACAGATAACTAATAAGAACCTGCTGTATAAAAAATAAAATAAAATTCAAAAAAAAAACCTTTGTTCAACTCTATAGCTGTTAAAAAGTAGACACGTATGATGGAACAATGGCCAAGAAATGCTATTTACTGGAAAACAAGTGGAAGAATAGTTGTCTAGTGTTTGTCCCATTGTTGAGGAATAAAAACTTTGTATATACTTCCTGAGTATGTCTAGAACACACCGGCGAAGAAGCAAAGGCATTGTTAATGGTTCCTATGGAAAGGTACCTATGGGAATTTGAGGGACAGAGAAGGAGATATTTACTCTTTCTATTAGCATCATATTGTTTGAATCCGTCTTTCCTTTTTTTCTTTCCGTCTTTCTTTCTTTCCTTCCTTCTTTCTTTCTTTAAGAGCGTATGTTTATTTTATAATACAGTCATTTCTTGGTACCCATGGGGGACTGGTTCCAGGGCCCCTGGTGGATACCAAAATCTGCGGATATTCAAGTCCCTTATATAAAACGGCTTAGTATTTGCATATAATGTACACACATCCTCCCACGTACTTTAAATCATCTCTAGGTTACACCTGATACCTAACACAATGTAAATGCTATGCAAATAGTTGTCAGTACAATGTAAATGCTATGTAAATAATTGCCAGCATATGGCAAAATCAAGGTTTGCTTTTTAGAACTTTCTGGAATTCTTTTTCCTAAATATTTTCAATCCACATTTGGTTGAATCTTTGGATTCGGAACCCGTGGACACAGAGGGCTGACTGTAATCAATTAAAATGAAGGTAATTTGAAATCTTCGGGTCTTAGCCTCATTCTAACATATGGTAAGTTAGGTGGCAAGTCACCATTTATATTTGATCACAGTACCTCCTTTGCTAGAAGTTTCTATCCATAGGCAGTGTGGATTGTTACTGCTTTAACATGGAACAGTTTTCTCTGTGATTCGCACCGGAAAAAAAAAGTTTGTGTGGTTAGAGTTATCTGACACATTTAAACATCTATTAAGTTGCTAAGTATAGTAGGGTTTTTCCAGAAATAGATTGGTTATATAAAATTGAAACCTTCCTCCTATTTTGCAGAAATGAGTAAGGCAATAGACGGTGACCCTATAATCTTAAAGTAGGGTTGTTCTCGGAAAAGCAGTTCTGTTTTTAATGGAGTAATTTTCATTTGACCCTTTCATATGATATTAATGCTGAAATTATATCTTACAGATGAGAAAACCTGCAGATGAAAAATTAGAGAAATTTTGGATTGATTTCAACCTAGGAACTCAGAGTGTAACTTTTTATATAAACAACCCTGAGGTAATCATGTTCGATTCCTGTTTAGACCTAAGTGCGTAGAGAGTGTTTATGTCCAAGTATGTGTTATGTGCTCATGAATTTCACTTATTTTTTTCCAAGAGCGCTTTATGGGACTCAGTAAGACTTTTGAAGGAAGCAATGATTAATTTCAGCATAATAGGTAAGATGTTAATTCTAAACTACCCCGCATTTAGTCCTGAGTATTGTTTCTGTTTACAGTTGCAGTGTATGTTTAGTTAATTCCCGAGCAGACTTTGCTTGCACTTGACATGGAGGGGAGGTGGTGAGTGCTGTGGACAGAAGGCTGTGCTCAGGGCAAAAGATTAGTGAGTCCTCCACTCTGTAACTTTGGGGTTCCGTGACTTGCCTGGTTTTCTCGTTGTAAAAATGATTATGGTTCCTCAACAAACTGAAAATATCATCACCATATGATCCAGCAGTTTCACTTCTGGATATATATCCAGAAGAATCGAAAGCAGGACTCGAAGAGAATTGCATACGAACGTTCACTGCAGCCTATTCACAAGAGTCAAGAGGTAGAAGCAGGGACTTCCCTGGTGGCGCAGTGGTTAAGACTCCGCACTCCCAATGGAGGGGGCCTGGGTTCCATCCCTGGTCAGGGAACTAGATCCCACATGCACGCCGCAACTAAGGAGCCTGCCTGCTGCAACTAAGACCTGGTGCAACCAAAAAAAAAAAAAGGAGGTAGAAGCAACCCAAGTGTCCATCGATGAATGAATGGATAAAGCAAATGTGATCTGTACCCACAATGGACTATTATTTAGCTTTAAAAAGGAAGGGCATTCTGACACTTGCTACAACATAGATGAACTTTGAGGACATCATGCTAAGTGGAAAAAGCTAGTCACAAAAAGGCAAATACTGTATGATTCCACTTACATGAGGTATCTAAAGTAGTCAAACTGATAGAGACAGAAAGTAGAATGGTGGTTAGTTACCAGGGGCTGCAGGGAAGGGGAAATGGGGAGTTGTTTAATGGGTACAGAGTTTCAGATTTGCAAGATGAAAAGGTTCTGGAGAGCTCTTGTACAACAATGTGAATATACTTAGCACTACTGAACTCTACACTTAACATTTACCTTGTCAACCATCTTTATGTTTTGTACCACCATTTTTTAATTTATTTTTTTTGTAATTTTATTTTTTTATTTTTTTAAATTTATTTATTTATTTTTGGCTGCATTGGGTCTTTGTTGCTGTGTGCAGGCTTTCTCTAGTTGTGGCGAGCAGGGACTGCTCTTCGTTGCGGTGCGTGGGCTTCTCATTGCAGTGGCTTCTCTTGTTGCGGAGCACAGGCTCTAGGCACGTGGGCTTCAGTAGTTGTGGCCTGGACCAGGGCTCAAACCCGTGTCCCCTGCATTGGCAGGAGGATTCTTAACCACTGTGCCACCAGGGAAGTCCTGTACCACCATTTTAAAAAATGGTTATAGTACCTGCCCTCCCTTTCCCACATATTTATACTAATAATTGGGTACGTACAAACTATTTAAATATCAGCCCTCCGACTCCCCCTTCTTTTTAAAAAATAATTAATTAATTAATTAATTTTTATTTTTGGCTGCATTGGGTCCTTGTTGCTGCACGCAGGCTTCTCATTGTGGTGGCTTCTTGTTGCGGAGCACGGGCTCTAGGCATGCGGACTTCAGTAGGTGTGGCTTGCTGGCTTCAGTAGTTGTGGCTCGTGGGCTCTAGAGCGCAGGCTCAGTAGTTGTGGCGCCCGGGCTTAGTTGCTCCACGGCATGTGGGATCTTCCCGGACCAGGGATCGAATCCATATCGCCTGCATTGGCAGGCGGATTCTTAACCACTGCACCACCAGGGAAGCCCTGACTCCCCCTTCTTAAATCTCTGTCATTCACCTTTCTTCTTCTCTTGGTAGGTAGAGTTGAGGGGCATGGAGTCAGTAGTGATCCTTTTTTGGGTGGGTAGAAGTAAGGTATTAGTCCAGTTCAGTATTTCAGATATAGTCACACTTGACCAAGATTCCTGAATTGGGTCTCTTAAAAAATAAAGGGATGTTTTGAAAGTAACTCAATACACATAATCATTTTTTAAGTAATTGGCTTTACTAAAGAGTTAAAACTAAATACTATGCAATTATGTGGATTTTATACTTCTTTTCACAAAGAATTTAGGGCAGCTTGCATATTTATAACAAAATAATAGAAATGGAAAATTGGAACCACAAACAAGAATAAAAATGTCTATCACGAAGGTTGATCTGGCCACCATGGAGATTCAAATTTGGTGCTTAGTGCTTCCCTGGTGGTGCAGTGGTTAAGAATCCGCCTGCCAGTGCAGGGGACGTGGGTTTGCACCCTGGTCCGGGAAGATCCCACATGCCACGGAGCAACTAAGCCCGTGCACCACAACTACTGAGCCTGTGCTCTAGAGCCTGCGAGCCACAACTACTGAGCTCACCTGCCACAACTACTGAAGCCCACGCACCTAGAGCCTGTGCTCCACAACGAGAAGCCCACGCACTGCAACGAAGAGTAACCCCCCTCTCCGCAACTAGAGAAAGCCCATGCATAGCAACGAAGGCCCATGCAGCCAAGAAGAAAATAAATAAATTTAAAGAAAAGAAAAGAAAATTGTACAATTAAAACAAAACAAAAAACAAATTTGGTGCTTAACTTCCTGAAAGCCGGGGTGAAAAATATAATGGATAACATGATTCTCATCATACAAGTCCTGGAAAGAACAAATCCATCCTTCCTGGCCTTGAACTCTTAACTGAAGGTTCTCCCATGGGATTACTTAGGATAAGGTAATCCTTCCTCAGCCCTGAGCGTTCCTTGCTGGAATTTCTTGTGTACATAAGTTAACTTCGGTGTTTTGTTAAAGGGTAATTTTTGAAAAGGTAAAATCATGACACGCATACAAATATAAAATAAATGTGGGTAAAAGGTTTCATAAATGAGCAAATTAATAAGATGTAATAACCAGGAGAATACAAAGAATCACAGATATAAGCAATGCTGAAATTAATTTACAAACACATGTACGACTGTTGCATTCCACAGACACAATTAATTTGAATTTATATGAACAAGAATGACTTGTGTTATTATTTTTAATTTCTCCTGTTACATACTAGAAAAAGAGGGAAATTTGGGCTAGATTAGGCAGTAAAGGAAGTGGCAGGAGAGGAGGAGAGCCTTTCACCGTGAAGCTCTGGGAGAATGAAGGGACAGTGAAGACTGCCCGCACTTCAGATGCTAATCGCAAGTCTCAGGTTGACACCTGTACTTCTGACCAACTGGCTACCAGTCAGAGGTTCCCACAAGCTCCTCCTCGGGTTTGACAACTTGCTATAATGGTTCACAAAACTCTGGGAAACACGCATTTACATTTACCAGTTTATTATAAAGGATATAATAAAGGATACAGATGAACAGCCAGATGGAGAGATACCCAGGGCAAGATCCAGAAGGATCCCAAGTGCAAGGGCTTTTGTTTCTGAGGAGTTGGGGTGCATTGCCCTCCTGGAACGTTTGTGTTCACCAGCCCAGAAGCTCTCTGAACCCCATAGCTTGGGGGTTTTTATGGAAGCTTTATCATGTAGGCATGATGGAATATTAACTCAATCTCTGACCCTTCTGCCCTCCCTGAAGGTTGGGGAGGTGGAAGTTCCAACCCTTTAACCACACCTTGGTCTTTCTGGCGGCCAGTCCCCATCCTTTTTTTTTTTTCTCTTCTAGAAATATGATCATTGATATGTAAGCAAAACTGTTTTTTTTTTAATTTTTTAATTTAATTTTATTTATTTTTTATACAGCAGGTTCTTACCAGTAATCAATTTTATGCACATCAGTATATACATGTCAATCCCAATCGCCCAATTCATCACACCACCCCCCCCCACCACCCCGCCGCTTTCCCCCCTTGGTGTCCATACGTTTGTTCTCTACATCTGTGTCTCAATTTCTGCCCTGCAAACCGGTTCATCTGTACCATTTTTCTAGGTTCCACATATATGCATTAATATACAATATTTGTTTTTCTTTTTCTGACTTTACTCTGTATGACAGTCTCTAGATCCATCCATGACTCTACAAATGACCCAATTTCGTTCTTTTTTATGGCTGGGTAATAATATTCCCTTGTATATGCGTACCACATCTTCTTTATCCATTAGTCAGTCGATGGGCATTCAGGTTGCTTCCATGACCTGGCTATTGTAAATAGTGCTGCAATGAACACTGGGGTGCATGTGTCTTTTTGAATTATGGTTTTCTCTGGCTATATTCCCAGTAGTGGGATTGCTGGGTCATATGGTAATTCTATTTTTAGTTTTTTAAGGAACCTCCATACTGTTCTCCATAGTGGCTGTATCAATTTACATTCCCACCTACAGTTCAAGAGGGTTCCGTTTTCTCCATACCCTCTCCAGCATTTGTTGTTTGTAGATTTTCTGATGATGCCCATTCTAACTGGTGTGAGGTGATACCTCATTATAGTTTTGATTTGCATTTCTCTAATGATTAGTGATGTTGAGCATTCTTCCATGTGTTTGTTGGAAATCTGTATATCTTCTTTGGAGAAAAGTCTATTTAGGTCTTCTGCCCATTTTTGGATTGGGTTGTTTGTTTTTTTAATATTGAGTTGCATGAGCTGTTTATATATTTTGGAGATTAATCCTTTGTCCATTGATTTGTTTGCAAATATTTTCTCCCATTCTGAGGGTTGTGTTTTTGTCTTATTTATGGTTTCCTTTGCTGTGCAAAAGCTTTTAAGTTTGATTAGGTCCCATTTGTTTATATTTGTTTTTATTTCCATTACTCTAGGATGTGGATCAAGAAAGATCTTGCTGTGATTTATGTCAAAGAGTGTTCTTATGTTTTCCTCTAAGAGTTTTATAGTGTCCGGTCTTACATTTAGGTCTCTAATCCATTTTGAGTTTATTTTTGTGTATGGTGTTAGGGAATGTTCTAATTTCATTCTTTTACATGTAGCTGTCCAGTTTTCCCAGCACCACTTATTGAAGAGACTGTCTTTTCTCCATTGTATATCCTTGCCTCCTTTGTCATAGATTAGTTGACCATAGTTGTGTGGGTTTATCTCTGGGCTTTCTATCTTGTTCCATTGATCTGTATTTCTGTTTTTGTGCCAGTACCATGTTGTCTTGATTACTGTAGCTTTGTAGTATAGTCTGAAGCCAGGGAGTCTGATTCCTCCAGCTCGGTTTTTTTCCCTCAAGACTGCTTTGGCTATTCGGGGTCTTTTTTGTCTCCATACAAATTTTAAGATATTTCTGTTCTAGTTCCATAAAAAAATGCCATTGGTAATTTGATAGGGATTGCATTAAATCTGTAGATTGCTTTGGGTAGTATAGTCATTTTCACAATATTGATTCTTCCAATCCAAGAACATGGTATATCTCTCCATCTGTTGGTATCATCTTTAATTTCGTTCTTCAGTGTCTTATAGTTTTCTGCATACAGGTCTTTTGTCTCCCTAGGTAGGTTTATTCCTAGGTATTTTATTCTTGTTGTTGCAATGGTAAATGGGAGTGTTTCCTTAATTTCTCTTCAGATTTTTCATCATTAGTGTATAAGAATGCAAGAGATTTCTGTGCATTAATTTTGTATCCTACTACTTTACCAAATTCATTGATTAGCTCTAGTAGTTTTCTGGTGGCATCTTTAGGATTCTCTATGTATAGTATCATGTCATCTGCAAACAGTGACAGTTTTACTTCTTCTTTTCCAATTTGTATTCCTTTTATTTCTTTTTCTTCTCTGATTGCTGTGGCTAGGACTTCCAAAACTATGTTGAATAATAGTGGTGAGAGTGGACATCCTTGTCTTGTTCCTGATCTTAGAGGAAATGCTTTCAGTTTTTCACCATTGAGAATGATGTTTGCTGTGTGTTTGTCATATATGGCCTTTATTATGTTGAGGTAGGTTCCCTCTATGCCCACTTTCTGGAGAGTTTTTATCATAAATGGGTGTTGAATTTTGTCAAAAGCTTTTTCTGCATCTATTGAGATGATCATATGGTTTTTCTTTTTCAATTTGTTAATATCATGTATTGCATTGATTGATGTGCATATATTGAAGAATCCTTGCATCCCTGGGATAAATCTCACTTGATTGTGGTGTATGATCCTTTTAATGTGTTGTTGGATTCTGTTTGCTAGTATTTTGTTGAGGATTTTTGCATCTATATTCATCAGTGATATTGGTCTGTAATTTTCTTTTTTTGTAGTATATCTGTCTGGTTTTGGTATCAGTGTGATTGTGGCCTCATAGAATGAGTTTCCTTCCTCTGCAATTTTTTGGAAGAGTTTGAGAAGGATGGGTGTTAGTTCTTCTCTAAATGTTTGATAGAATTCACCTGTGAAGCCATCTGGTCCTGGGCTTTTGTTTGTTGGAAGATTTTTAATCACAGTTTCAATTTCATTACTTGTGATTGGTCTGTTCATATTTTCTATTTCTTCCTGGTTCAGTGTTGGAAGTTTATACCTTTCTAAGAATTTGTCCATTTCTTCCAGGTTGTCCATTTTATTGGCATAGAGTTGCTTGTAGTAGTCTCTTAGGATACTTTGTATTTCTGCAGTGTCAGTTGTTACTTCTCCTTTTTCATTTCTAAGTTTATTGATTTGAGTCCTCTCCCTCTTTTTCTTGATGAGTCTGTCTAAAGGTTTCTCAATTTGTTTATCTTCTCAAAGAACCAGCTTTTAGTTTTATTGATCTTTGCTATTGTTTTCTTTGTTTCTATTCCATTTATTTATTTATTTTTTTTAAAAAAAATTTATTTATTTTTTGGCTGTGTGGGTCTTTGTTTCTTTGCGAGGGCTTTCTCCAGTTGTGGTGAGTGGGGGCCACTCCTAATCACGGTGAGCGGGCCTCTCACTGCCGTGGCCCCTCCTGTTGCGGAGCACAGGCTCCAGACACGCAGGCTCAGTAGTTGTGGCTCACGGGCCCAGCCGCTCCATGGCATGTGGGATCCTCCCAGACCAGGGCTTGAACCCGTGTCCCCTGCATTGGCAGGCAGACTCTCAACCACCGCGCCACCAGGGAAGCCCTATTTCATTTATTTCTGCTCTGATCTTTATGATTTCTTTCCTTCTGCTAACTTTGGGTTTTTTTTGTTCTTCTTTCTCTAGTAAGGTTAGATTGTTTATTTGAGATTTTTCTTGTTTTTTGAGGTAGCCTTGTATAGCTATAAACTTCCCTCTTAGAACTGCTTTTGCCGCATCCCATAGGTTTTGGATTGTCGGGTTTTCATTGTCATTTGTCTCTAGGTATTTTTTGATTTTCTCTTTGAGTTTGTCAGTGATCTCTTGGTTACTTAGTAACGTATTGTTTAGCCTCCATGTGTTTGTGTTTTTTACATTTTTTTCCCTGTAATTGATTTCTAATCTCATAGTGTTGTGGTCAGAAAAGATGCTTGATATGATTTCAGTCTTCTTAAATTTACTGAGGCTTGATTTGTGACCCAAGATGTGATCTATCCTGGAGAATGTTCCGTGTGCACTTGAGAAGAAAGTGTAATCTGCTGTTTTGGGATGGAATGTCCTATAAATATCAATTAAATCTATCTGGTCTATTATGTCATTTAAAGCTTGTGTTTCCTTATTAATTTTCTGTTTGGATGATCTGTCCATTGGTGTAAGTGAGGTGTTAAAGTCCCCCACTGTTACTGTGTTACTGTTGATTTCCTCTTTTATAGCTGTTAGCAGTTGCCTTATGTATTGAGGTGCTCCTATGTTGGGTGCATATATATTTATAATTGTTATATCTTCTTCTTGGATTGATCCCTTGATCATTATGTAGTGTCCTTCCTTGTCTCTTGTAACATTCTTTATTTTAAAGTCTATTTTATCTGATATGAGTATTGCTACTCCAGCTTTCTTTTGATTTCCATTTGCATGGAATATCTTTTTCCATCCCCTCACTTTCAGTCCGTATGTGTCCCTAGGTCTGAAGTGGGTCTCTTGTAGACAGCATATATATGAGTCTTGTTTTTGTATCCATTCAGCAAGCCTGTGTCTTTTGGTTGGAGCATTTAATCCATTCACGTTTAAGTAATTATCGATATGTATGTTCCTATGACCATTTTCTTAATTGTTTTGGGTTTATTTTTGTAGGTCCTTTTCTTCTCTTGTGTTTCCCACTTAGAGAAGTTCCTTTAGCATTTGTTGTAGAGCTGGTTTGGTGGTGCTGAATTCTCTTAGCTTTTGCTTGTCTGTAAAGCTTTTGATTTCTCCATCCAATCTAAATGAGATCCTTGCCGGTTAGAGTAATCTTGGTTGTAGGTTCTTTCCTTTCATCACTTTAAGTATATCATGCCACTCCCTTCTGGCCTGTAGAGTTTCTGCTGAGAAATCAGCTGTTAACCTTATGGGAGTTCCCTTGTATGTTATTTGTCATTTTTCCCTTGCTGCTTTCAATAATTTTTCTTTGTCTTTAATTTTTGCCACTTTGATTACTATGTGTCTCAGCGTGTTTCTCCTTGGGTTTATCCTGTATGGGACTCACTGTGCTTGCTGGACGTGGGTGGCTATTTCCTTTCCCGTGTTAGGGAAGTTTTCGACTATAATCTCTTCAAATATTTTCTCGTGTCCTTTCTCTCTCGTCTCCTTCTGGGACCCCTATAATGCGAATGTTGTTGCATTTAATGTTGTCCCAGAGGTCTCTTAGGCTGTCTTCATTTCTTTTCATTCTTTTTCTTTATTCTGTTCCACAGCAGTGAATTCTACCATTCTGTCTTCCAGGTCACTTATCCATTCTTCTGCCTCAGTTATTCTGCTATTGATTCCTTCTAGTGTATTTTTCATTTCAGTTATTGTATTGTTCATCTCTGTTCATTTGTTCTTTAATTCTTCTAGATCTTTGTTAAACATTTCTTGAATCTTCTCGATCTTTGCTTGCATTCTCTTTCTGAGGTCCTGGATCATCCTCACTATCATTATTCTGCCTTCTTTTTTGGGAAGGTTGCCTATCTCCACTTCATTTAGTTGTTTTTCTGGGGTTTTATCTTGTTCCTTCATGGGGTACATAGCCCTCTGCCTTTTCATCTTGTCTATCTTTCTGTGAATGTGGTTTTTGTTCCACAGGCTGCAGGATTGTAGTTCTTCTTGCTTCTGCTGTCTGCCCTCTGGTGGTTGAGGCTATCTAAGAGGCTTGTGTAAGTTTTCGACCAGTCCCCATCCTTAAGTCCTCCAACCCTCAGTCCTCTAACCCCAGTCACCTCATTAACTTATAAAACACTCATCACCCCAGGCATTCCAAGGGCCTTAGAAGCTCTGGTGTCAGGAACCAGGGTCAAAGACCAAATATTAGAACAAAAGATGCTCCTAGCACCCCATCACTTAAAATGCGTTTCAGGAGCTCTGTGTCAGGAACCAAGGCCAAGATCAAATATATATTTCTTATGGTGTCACAGATGGGAGGAATCACAAACATGCAGTTATACAGTCACAAAATTGGAAAGATAGCATACGCTGAGTTGGAGGTGTCTCCTATCTGTAGTAAAGGAAAGGGGTTTATAAACATCTTACTAGAAATGTAAATTAAATATAATCCTAAATTAAAAGTAACTTAATTTATATAGTCATTACCTGTTACTGTTCACTTAAGATATGCAAAATATCATTGGTGTTTATTCTGAAGTCAATATTTTATAAAGACTTCCATGGATTTTCTGACTGTGGTATCCCTAACATTACATATTTTAAGTTTCTGAACCTGAACTTTGCTGTTGAGGTGGTTTTCAGCAACCAACTTGCCAAAGTTAATATTCTACACTTCATAAATATATCATATTTTGGGGAGACTTTAAAATTCATAAAGTGCCTCATAGTAGCTGGAGGAAGTAGGTGTGATGTTTTAGTTTTATAGCCGAGGAAACTGAGGCTTGTGTAGCAAAAACAACAAGCAAGACTTGCCTTTTGCGTGCCGAGCCCTTCCTGCTAAGGGGTTGACAGTGTTTTAGGAGCCTGTTGAGGGCAGCCCTCGGGCTACTTCTTCTTGCCCTTGTACGTTTGCATCGAGCTCCACAGCCCAACTAGCTATTTACATTTTCAGACCTTGTTTAGAATTTGCTGCAGGGATTTAGAGACTTTCTCTGCAGTGACTGAACATCCAGTAAGATCAGCATTTGGGGGATTGTTGAACTTTACTAGAGGCCAGCACTGTTGTATGGAAATAGGATCTGAACCATATATTTAATTAAAAATTTTCTAGTAGCCTCATTAAAAAGTTTTTTTCAAGTGGACTAATTTTAATAATATATATTTATTTCACTCAGTATGTCCAAAATATTAACAGTTTAACATGTAATCAATATGAACAATTAATGAGATATTTTACCTTCTCTTTTTTGGTACTGTGTCTTCACAAACTAGTGTGTATTTTATGCTTATAATGCAATTCATGTTGTACTAGCCACGTTTCAAGTATCACTGGCCACAGATCTAGACCCAGGTGTGTCTCTTTTTTCCTCTTTTCATTCTCATCAATTTGTGACCCTGAGCTTTGCCTGCTCTTTCATGGGTTTTACTCTTTTCACCCCTGCTGCTTCCAACACAGCTTGTACTTACTGTGGCTTATTCTTGGGCTCGCTATGAATTGTGGTCTAAACTATTTTCTCTTCTAAACCCAATTACTATTTGTCAGTAAAGGGCTGATGTCCTGGTAGGAGGCCCTCAAGGAGACTGTTGTCTGAGAATTAGGCCTCTCTGGAGAATGTTTCCATTTCTCTTCTTTAAGTGGAGTCTGTTGAGATGAGTGTGGATTATTCCAGTTTGTATATTGAGAACAGTGGATTTTATTTTGAATTTTAGAAATGAGTGGGATCTGAGAGACAGAAAGAATGAGAATGAATGTTGTGCTTAATATATTGAGAAGTAAAATACCTGTTACAGATGATAGCTTTGTATTCACACATGTTCTTTAAAAAATGGATTGAATTTTAGAAGACAAAATATCTCATTTGCTATGCTGCTAGGTTAGTTCTATCTCTGCTAGATTAACTGCTTAAACATATTGTGTGTGTGTATGTGTGTGTGTAAAAATACACATGTGCATCTAATAAAAATAATTTCAGAGTAACTTTATTAAAATAATTTCTTTTCAACTTCTCATTGCAGAAGAATCTGGGCAGTGAACAAATATCCCAGTGCAGTTATTTAAAATTATAAAATTTAAAAATATAACCTTTCAGTATGTTGATCTACATTGGTATACTTTATTTTTGCTAGAAACTGAGATGAAGATGCTCAAAATTTACCTGAAGAAGCCTATTAATATCAGAAACAAAGAAGTGATGAAAATAGAAATTCATTTTGAATTGCAATTCAACATAGCCCAAGCTTCCATTAAAGCTTTAGGAGATGAGAAACAGGTGGCATGTTTAATTCTTCTTGATTATTTATCAGTAAATATGTTTTAGTATGTTTTCATGTCTCTTACATTTCCATGTTAGGGTTTTTAAAATTGAGATATAATTGACATAAAACATATTAGTTTCAGGTGTAAATGATAATGATTCCATTTTTGTATATATTGTGAAAAAATCACCACAATGAGACTAGTTGACAACTATCACCATTGTTAGAAGTTATTTTTGTGTGAGAACAAAAAAAATTTAGAGAATTTAGTCTCTTAGCAACTTTCAAATATGCAATATAGTATTAACTATAGTCACCATGTTGTACCTTACATCCCCATGACATATTCATTTTATAACAGGAATTTTGTACCTTTTGACCCCCTTCACCCATTTCACCTACCCTCAACCCCCTCCTCTGGAACCACCAATCTGCTCTCTGTATCTATGAGCTTGTTTTTGTTGTTGTTTTTAAGATTCCACATATAAGTGAGATCATATGGTATTTGTCTGTCTCTGTCTGACTTATTTCACTTTTCATAATGCCCCCGAGGTCCACCCATGTTGTTGCAAATGGCAGGATTTTCTTCTTTTTTATGGCTGAATAATATGCTGTTTTAAATATAGATAGATAGATACGCGCACATATATGTGAATCCAGCTAAATGTTTGTCAATTTTGTTTATATTTTCAAATAACCAGCTCTTAGTTTCATTGATCTTTTCTCTTGTTTTTTTTAGTCTTTTGTTTATTTCCTTGTTTATTTCCATTCTGTTCTTCATTTTCTTCCTTCTACTAACTTTGGGTTCATTTATTTTTTTTTCTAGTTCCTTGAGGTGTAAAGATATGTTGTTTATTTGAGTTCTTTCTTTTCTTTATTATTATTATTGTTTTGGTCACTCTGCACAGCATGCAGGATCTTAGTTCCCCAACCAGGGATTGAACTTGTGCCCCCTGTATTGGAAGCGCAGAGTCTTAACCACTGGACCACCAGGGAAGTCCTTCTTTTCTTTTCTGATGTGGGCATTTATCACTATGAACTTCCCTCTTAGAACTGCTTTTGCTGCACCTCATAAGTTTTGGTATGTTGCATTTCCATTTTCATTTGCCAAAAGGTTTTTTTTTAATCCCTTTTTTGATTTCTTCATTGACCCATTGGTTTTTCAGAAGCGTGTTATTTAATCTCCATGTATTTGTGAATTTTCCAGTTTTCTTCTTGTAATTGATTTCTAGTTTCACACCACTGTAGTTGGTAAAGATGCTTGATATGATTTCAGTCTTCTTAAATTTATTAAGACTTGTTTTGTGACCTAATATATGATCTATCCTGGATTCCATATGTGCTTGAGAAGAATGTGTATTCTGTTGCTTTCCAGTAGAATGTTATGTATATGTCAAGTCCATTGGATCTAATGTGTCATTTAAGGCTGATGTTTCCATATTGATTTTCCATCTAAGTGATGTATCCATTGATGTAAGTGGGGTATTAAAGTCCCTTCCTATTATTGTATTGTTGTCTATGTCTCTTTAGGTCTGTTAATAATAAATTTTTAAAAGAATTACTGCTTTTGAAAATCATGTGATTTTTGGTTTGCATTTCAGGTGAGGCCTGACCAGACGAAAATCTCCTCAGACCTTTTTGGTGAATTTGAGAAAGAAGACACTGAGATTCCTAGCAGCCACGAAAGAGAGACAGGTATGTTGGGAAATAACAAAATTTCTTACCTGGATTCCGTAGAGAAGCAATGACAAAATATTACTTGAAAGAGGTCACTGAAAACCTGTGGTCATATAGGAATAATTAATGTGTTACTATACCTTTGGAGAAAGAAAAGTTGCTGATTAAACCTTGAATTATTTTCTCCACCTGATACAGTCTGTCTTGGGGTCAAATGGAAATGACAAAAGAGAAATTATGATGGGGTGGCAGGAGGCAAGTGTGTAGGGCCCTGTCTACCCACAAAGCTGGCCCTGCACAGGTTACATATCTCTTATGAGTTAGACCCAAGAGCAATTTTCCAAGTTGTCCATAGCAGGTCCTAATTACCAGCTCTTACCAAAAGATGGTGATGTACTAGCAGTATGAATCTCATGAAGAGCATTTGGAGGGTGTATGCAGCATCGTGTACGGTTATTGTTACCATTCTTCATTGCTCTTTTCTTAATGTGTATAGACCAAGCAAAGGAATCTACCGAGCTGGCAGAGTTAACCAGTGCTGAAGATAACCATTGCCTAACAACTCTCCCCTTAGATAACCAGTCTGAGCCTGCTGTGAGTACAGGGAACTGGGGACAAGATTCTGAACTGTATCCACTGGGATGCTGGCAGGTGGAAACTGATTCTCTGGCTTGTTGTCCATTTTCTCCTGGTCAACCATCTCTCTGTTTTTCCACTATCCCCTCCTTTCAATTACTTTTGTCTGCCGTGTTTATTTTTTCTTGACTTTCACTCATCTTGGCTCTCCCGCGGAATGTGTCACTTTGGCTGGCTTTGCCTCATTCCCTCATTTGGGATCTGGAGACTGAGTGTGGGGAAAGCAGCCTAATGTTTGGAATCAGACCTGGTTTACACTTACTGATTGTGGGAACTTGGGAAAATTACTTAACGTCATTGAGCCTGAGGCTTCTCATCTATAAAACAAAGGTAATAGCTGGTTTACAGTGTGGCCCTCTTAGGATTAAAAGCATAATATACATAAAGCACCTAACACACTGCTTGGCATATA
Organism: Balaenoptera musculus; assembly: GCF_009873245.2. NCBI lineage: Eukaryota > Metazoa > Chordata > Mammalia > Artiodactyla > Balaenopteridae > Balaenoptera > Balaenoptera musculus. The sequence goes on from NC_045795.1 coordinate 7,851,246, forward strand.
TTGGTGTTCAGTCCATTTTCTTATGTTTGATTACATGGACACATTATACAGAAATGTGGTAGTGTTATGATTTTTTTAAAAACAAATACACCAAAGATTATTCCTCCAGATAGATTGTCTTTTTGGGAACTTGTACATATCTCCACAATTATGATGCTGTGGAAGACATTTTTGTAAGTCTTCCTTTCATGTTTCCCTTAGTAACTCTGAGACACTCTGTGATTGTCTTTGATGGTGGTAAATCTTCTGAGGGTGGATATTGATATTTACGGAACAGCCAACAGTCATTTGGAGCTAAATCTAATGAACAAAGAGCCTGATATCCTACTATTTAAATGCTTTTCTTTGGAATTGTAAAAAATTTCATAGACAACATAATTAAACTTAGGTATATATGTTTTTCCTGCAGCAAACAAATACAGCTGATAATTCACCTGAAAAATCGAAACTGGATGATACACAAAAAGGTTAGATTTTTTTTCTGTCCTAAGACTTGAATGGTATATTTAAATGTTTACTTGAGATGCTTAATAATTTTTGTTTTTCATTTTCATGCTTGGAAGTTACTTCAAAACTCGAGCATTCTTTAGATTTACAAGAACCATCAGCAAAAATGCAGGTTCCTAAATTAAATGATACATCTAGGTAGGTGATTTTCAAAACTCATAAACCATGTAGATTGTTGTTAATGTGACTCATTAATTACAATTCGACTGTCTAGGTTTTTCCCCCTTTTTTGCATCTGGCTGTGCTCCACACAAGGAGAGAGCATTGTGTGCAGTTTTCTGCAGAATGATTTGAGCAGGGCTGGAAAGTTCTCTTGATCTATGCGTCTCTACCATTATAGTCCCAATGTTTTCTTTGGTGATGTAGTTTTCTGTAGCAGAACACTGAATACCCCTCGCCAGAAAACATGTATTACTTGGCATTATTTTATTGCCACTTTCCATGTAGGCCTCTGAAGAATGGGTCATACATGTGATTTTTTTTTACAGCTTTATTGAGATATAACTGAAATAAAATAAAGCGTACATATTTGAAGTGTACAATTTGATGTATACTTTAACATCAAATTTTTGACACACCGTTTTTTTTCTAACATCTTTATTGGAGTATATTTGCTTTACAATGGTGTGTTAGTTTCTGCTGTATAACAAGGTGAATCAGCTGTATGTATACATATATCCCCATATCTCCTCCCTCTTGTGTCTCCCTCCCACCCTCCCTATCCCACCCCTCTAGGTGGTCACAAAGCACCGAGCTGGTCTCCCTGTGCTGTGCGGCTGCTTCCCACTAGCTATCTATTTTACATTTGGTAGTGTATATATGTCCATGCCACTCTCTCACTTCATCCCAGCTTACCCTTCCCCCTCCCCGTGTCCTCAGGTCCATTCTCTACGTCTGCATCTTTATTCCTGTCTTGCCCCTAGGTTCATCAGATTCCATATATATGTGTTAGCATACAGTATTTGTTTTTCTCTTTCTGACTTACTTCACTCTGTATGACAGACTCTAGGTCCATCCACCTCAGTACAAATAACTCAATTTCATTTCTTTTTATGGCTGAGTAATATTCCATTGTATATATGTGCCACATCTTCTTTATCAATTCATCTGTTAATGGACACTTAGGTTGCTTCCAGGTCCTGGCTTTTGTAAATAGTGCTGCAGTGAACATTGTGGTACATGTCTCTTTTTGAATTATGGTTTTCTCGGGGTATATGCCCAGTAGTGGGATTGCTGGGTTGTATGGTAGTTCTATTTTTAGTTTTTTAAGGAACCTCCATACTGTTCTCCGTAGTGGCTGTATCAATTTACATCCCCACCAACAGTGCAAGAGGGTTCCCTTTTCTCCACACCCTCTCCAGCATTTATTGTTTGTAGATTTTTTGATGATGGCCATTCTGACCAGTGTGAGGTGATACCTCATTGAAGTTTCGATTTGCATTTCTCTAATGATTAGTGATGTTGAGCATCATGTGTTTGTTGGCAATCTGTATATCTTCTTTGGAGAAATGTCTGTTTAGGTCTTCTGCCCATTTTTGGATTGGGTTGTTTGTTTTTTTGATATTGAGCTGCATGAGCTGCTTGTAAATTTTGGAGATTAATCCTTTGTCAGTTGCTTCATTTGCAAATATTTTCTCCCATTCTAAGGGTTGTCTTCTCATCTTGTTTATGGTTTCTTTTGCTGTGCAAAAGCTTTTAAGTTTCATTAGGTCCCATTTGTTTATTTTTGGTTTTATTTCCATTTCTCTAGGAGATGGGTCAAAACGGATCTTGCTGTGATTTATGTCAAAGAGTGTTCTGCCTATGTTTTCCTCTAAGAGTTTTATAGTGTCTGGCCTTATATTTAGGTCTTTAATCCATTTTGAGTTTATTTTTGTGTATGGTGTTAGGAAGTGTTCTAATTTCATTCTTTTGCATGTAGCTGTCCAGTTTTCCCAGCACCACTTATTGAAGAGGCTGTCTTTTCTCCATTGTATACTCTTGCCTCCTTTATTAAAAATAAGGTGCCCATACGTGCGTGGGTTTATCTCTGGGCTTTCCATCTTGTTCCATTGATTTATATTTCTGTTCTTGTGACAGTACCATACTGTCTTGATTACTGTAGCTTTGTAGTATAGTCTGAAGTCAGGGAGCCTTATTCCTCCAGCTCCATTTTTCTTTCTCAAGATTGTTTTGGCTATTCAGGGTCTTTTGTGTTTCCATACAAGTTGTGAAATTTTTTGTTCTAGTTCTGTGAAAAATGCCATTGGTAGTTTGATAGGGATTGCATTGAATCTGTAGATTGCTTTGGGTAGTATAGTCATTTTCACAGTGTTGATTCTTCCAATCCAAGAACATGGTATAGCTCTCCATCTGTTTGTATCATCTTTGATTTCTTTCATCAGTGTCTTATAGTTTTCTGCATACAGGTCTTTTGTTTCCTTAGGTAGGTCTGTTCCTAGGTATTTTATTCTTTTTGTTGCAATGGTAAATGGGAGTGTTTCCTTAATTTCTCTTTCAGATTTTTCATCATTAGTGTACAGGAATGCAAGAGATTTCTGTGCATTAATTTTGTATCCTGCTACTTTACCAGATTCATTGATTAGCTCTAGTAGTTTTCTGGTGGCATCTTTAGGATTCTCTATGTATAGTATCATGTCATCTGCAAACAGTGACAGCTTTACTTCCTCTTTTCTGGTTTGGATTCCTTTCATTTCTTTTCCTTCTCTGATTGCTGTGGCTAAAACTTCCAAAACTGTGAATAATAGTGGTGAGAGTGGACAGCCTTGTCTTGTTCCTGATCTTAGAGGAAATGGTTTCAGTTTTTCACCATTGAGAACAATGTTGGCTGTGGGTTTTTCATATATGGCCTTTATTATCTTAAGGTAAGTTCCCTCTATGCCTACTAAATGGGTGTTGGATTTTGTCAAAAGCTTTTTCTGCATCTATTGAGATGATCATATGGTTTCTCTCCTTAATTTGTTAATATGGCTTATCACATTGATTGATTTGCATATTTTGGAGAATCCTTGTATTCCTGGGATAAACCCCATTTGATCATGGTGTATGATCCTTTTAATGTGCTGTTGGATTCTGTTTGCTAGTATTTTGTTGAAGATTTTTGCATCTATGACATACAGTTTTTGACATATGTCTACACCCAAGAACCATCACCACAATCAAGATAAGGACCATATCTGTCATCTCCAAGAATTTCTTCCTGACCCTTTGAAATCCCTCCCTCCTGTCTTTCTGCATTCCCACCCCTTGGCAATTACTGATCTGCTTTCTGTCACTATAGATGAGTTTGTAGTTTTAAAAATCTTATTTAAATGGAACCAAACAGTAAGTACTTTTTTCCTAGCTTCTTTCATTCAGTGTAATTATTTTGAGATTCATCGTGTATCAACAGTTCATTCTTTTATATTATTGAGTAGTATGGAGAATAGTGGATCCATTGTATGGATATACCACATTTTGTTTATCCATTCTCCTGCGATGGACATTTGAGTTTCCAGTTTTTTGTTGTTACAAGTAAAGCCCTCAGGATTCATGTGTAAGTCTTTGTATGGAGATGTGTTTTCTTTTCTCTTGGGTAAATATATAGGAAATGGGATAGCTGGATCATAATTGGTATATGTTTAACTTTTTTAAAAAGTGCCAAAATGTTTTCCACAGTCTTTGCAGCATTTTACATTCCCACCAGCAGTCTTTGAGGGTTCTATTTGATTTTTGTTTTCTTTTTGGCTGCAACATGCAGCATGTGGGATCTTAGTTCCCCAATGAGGGATCGAACCCACACCCCCCTGCATTGGAAGTGCAGAGTCTTAACCACTGGACTGCCAGGGAAGTCCCAATCTTTGAGGGTTCTAGTTGCTAGACATTCTTGTCAATAGGTTCAGTAATACAATTTCATTGATGGATGGACTGATGAATGAATGAACAGATCCAATACTGATGTGGGCTATTTCTTCATTCCTCTGCCAGAACTGCACAATCCCCCAAAGGGTCCTCAGTGTGTTATAATTTCCTTTATTTACTTCATTAATTTTTATATGTTATTGTGGCTCCACCTCCCCAATACCATTCTTCTTCTTTGAGTTACTAGATATCTTTCCTATTGTTTTTCTGTGTCAGCCTATATTGGTTTTGGACTTCAAGGGTTTACAATTTATATATGAACAGTGCTGTTTCTCCTTTTATGATGTTAGTTTAAAGCACTCTGTCACACTGTGAAATTTGTTCTTTCTTGACCTTAAAAAATGGGAGTTCTAAGCCAGGAATAGAGCCTACATTTCTGTCAGGCCATGAGCCAGGAAATAAAAAGTAATGTTTTTATACCATCGCTATGGCTAGCCATTCATTGTTCAAGGATCTCTTTCAACTAGAAGAGGGTAGAAACCTGCCCTACCCCTACACTTCCTTCCCATCACACTTTTTTGTCCAGGCATCCAGTGTCTCATTCTTTAAGATCCTTGGAGCAATCCAGGTTTCTTCCGACTTCACCTCTTCCTCTCACATCTGCCCCAGAAGGAGTCGGGCGCTGGCAGGGGCTTCCAGCATGGTTTGGAAGTGTGCTGCTGTAAGGCAACCCTGCCAGGGCCGTGCCTTCCCAGCAACCTGCTGCCACTCTCTGTGCCTGTCTGATCCTCCGTTCAGCAGTGCGAGAATTCTTCAGCCCCACTGAGATCTGAGAATCCTTTTTCTCGTTCTGAGAGGCATGGAACTTTGTTGCTGTTACTCCTAGAAGTCCAGATGCGGCTTTGGGAAAGGGCTGCGTGCTTGGTCCTACGGAATATTTCCACATAGAGCAGAAGGGTAGATCTTGGACTTACGGAGGGTACATAATTCCCCTAGAGCATCTAACAATAACACCACAGACTCTGAGTTAAAGGTTCCTGACTGGAGTAATCTGTTCATCTCCGGGTCTCTGTTTTTTTGTTCTGCAAATGAGTACTTCAGTTAAAAGGGACGTTCAGATGCCATTATTGCAAAGAAATCTTGGGTACTGCTCAGAGCTTTTTAGCTCTTTCATGTTGGAATAAAACAACACCTGCAACTGCTTTTAAATTCAGACTGAAACCGCAGAATGCATTTCGGGACTCAGTAGAGCATAGGTTCTTCTGTCTCAGCACAGAAAGAATTCAGCAAGAGGCAGAGTGACAGGTAAAGAAAGAGTTTATTAGTGTAGGAGGCTTGTGAGGGGTACAAGAGGTACAAGCAAGAGGGCTCTGCCCCTAGCACTTAATGGGTTACATTTTTATAAACAAAGGAAAAGTGGGGAGGGGGGAGAAATCCTAGCACTTAATGGGTTACATTTTTATAATCAAAGGAATAGTGGGGAGGGGGGAGAAACCCACTTTCTTCCTCATTCTTGAGTAGACATCAAGCTTCCCTCATCACCTCCTCCTCCATGTCGGGCAGGGAAGTTTTCTTGTCCCTAGTGGTCAAACCAGGACGGTCATGGCGCTATTCAAATCAGCAGAAGGATGACAATGTATGCTAAAATATGGTAAGTCATCTCAGGTTTCAGTATAATGAGGGTCTTCTACTTTGGAATGTCACCTTTCCCTTATATTTTTGTTTTTAGTATGTGCAGAGGACCATGTCCTAGGGATCATTAACTTACTGACCTCAACCAGCAGGACACAGACATCATTGACTTGATGTATATTTTTGTTGTTAGTTTCGTTGTTAAGCAAGCCTGCTTTGTTTCATGATTTTCCGATTGCTTTCTTGAGTGATCATTAACTTACAGTGGTCTCCCAAAGCTCCCTGAAGTTCCCTGTCTATCTATAATCCCCTAGTGGGATTTTTTTTTTTTTCCCTAGTGGGATTTTTAACTAGCTATTTGATTATCCCAATCAAGACTATATCCCAATCAAGACTGTATCCCAATCAAGACTATACACACACAAACTACCAATGTAAGACTAACTTTTAAAAAATTGTGATAAAATAGGCATAATGTAAAATTTACCATCTTAACCATTTTCAAGTGTACCGTTCAGTGGCATTAAGTACCTTCACGTTGTTGTACAGCCATCACCATCATCCGTCTCCTGAGCTTTTTCATCTTCATCTTTCTGAAACTCGGTTCCCATTAAACAACTCCCCTTTAACAAAATTGAAGGATATAAGATTAACGTAAAAAAATCAAGTTTCTTTCTATATGGTAGCAAATAGAAAGACTTGTCTTTTGGTTTTTTGATAATAGCAAACTATGTATCTGATAAGGGGTAAATATCCAAAGTATAATATAAAAGGAACTCCTACAATTCAATAGCAAAAAAAAAAAAAACCACCTGATTAAATAAAATGGGGAAAGAACTTGAATAGACATTTCTCCAAAGAAGATATACAAATGGCCAATAAGTATATGAAAAGATGCTCACCATCACTAATCATCAAGAAAAGCTTGCCTTTTTAGCACCCAGTTGATTCTAAGGCAGAGCCAGGCAGGAAACGCTGCTCTGTAGCATTGTCAACTCACTGCTTACTTGCTCATGTTACCCTGCCAGCCTCTTCTTTGTATGCCTGACAGAGAAGGGCTCAACAAAGGTTTGTTTTGTGTTAAATAGCAGTTGTTGGCAGGCAGAAGATGTATGGAAATGGATTGCAAGATAAAAAGTTTGTCTCAGAATGGGGTACTTCCCATGAGTTGGGCTCACAATCAAAGGACGTGTGAAGGGGAAAAAAAGTGCTGTGAAGTTGGGAAAGGAGATGTTGGTGAAACAGTTCCATTAATTCAATGTATTTTGCTTTTAGGGAAGATTCTGCTTTTGAGGGTGACAGAAAGCAAGAAACAAGGATGTCGGTAATGGAATCACTTTCATTGTTTTGGGGCAATCCTTCCCATGTTTTAGTTATTTGCATACCATCTTCAAACTTTACCATTGCTCTGCTCTCTGTTTCTCAGTTAAATTTATCTTAAGCTTGTTTTATTTATTTACTTATTTTTTCTTTCCTCACTTTTATTTTTATTTTTTTAATAGATCTTTATTGGAGTATAATTGCTTCACAATACTGTGTTAGTTTCTGTTGTACACCAAAGTGAATCACCCATATGCATAAAGCATTTCACTTTGAAATGGAAAGTCAGCATTAGTTGTAACAAATAGTTGGTAAGCCCCCAAGTAAGTATGATGGAGAATAACAAAGTTATATCGAATTGTACTTTTCCTTGTATTAGGCCTTGAGCCAAAAGTCTGTTCTTGCTTTGTTAAAAAAAAAAAAAGATTATGAAGAAGAAGAGAAATATTAAAGACCTACTAGCTGCTGAGATTTACTCTGAATAGAATAAGAAGTGTTAATGAATTGAAAAGAAATTTTTGGCTCTGAGTCAGTGATGTGGTTTTGTTCCTGTGTGCGCCCGTTTCCATCTCTCCATTGTTGTTCTTGCTTTGGGAAGCAGAGTGCTTTAAGTCTATTGTCAGTACATTAAAAAAAAAAAAATCTCTGTATGAACAGTAAATGAAATTTTTTTTTCTAAAATAAGAGATCATGGGCTTCAAACAAACAAGTTAAGGCTCTTTCTGACTTTCTTTTAGCGGTGGTTCTCAGTCCTATGGGTTAGTGTTTTGAAGTTAGTGTTGGCCCAATAATCAGGTGCATCAGCTTTTGGAAAGTTACCTACCATCTCTACAGCTAACAAGTATTTGATTTGAGAGGATTGTGTCATCTTTTACTACAGCAGCTTGGTGGAGAACTGACTAATGAAATAATCATCCTCTTTTTCTCCCTTCTCCTTACTTCTGTGCCCTTTTATTATGTAAGAAAGCCCAGTCTTCTAGAAGAAGGAGTTACTTCTCTGTTATCTAACTTCATAGTCATATGTTTAATTGCACATAAATGGTACTAACGTCCTTTTAATAGTTCTCATTTATCACCTGTGTTTGTAAAAGGTTAATTATAGGAAACACCTCTTCTCGGAGAGTAATGAAGATTCAAATACTAGTGCCAGTGAACTGTCTTGGACCAGTAACCAAAAAAGGAAATCCCTAAAGTCATATCCTAGTAGAAAAAAGATAAAAACCAGAAGTAACATAAGAAGTAAGTTTGGTGTGTGTTTTCTTTCCAGTCACTTTTCAAATAAATTATCAGGTATTAATTTTTCAATACGTGATGGAAGCAGCGGGTACCAAAGAGATATATGATCATGTGGTCCTCCTTCCCTGGTAGACTGGAAAGGGAAAATGTACATATGTAAAACAGTATGAAAGAATATGGAATTGACCAATAATTGTTAAATTTGAGACGTAGATAAATGGAGTAAGGAGTTCAGATAAGAGGAATCTGACGTAAGCTGAAATCATCAGGGAAAGCTTCAAGGAAGAGCTGGGTGGGACCTCAGCTAATGCTTGGGAGAAGAATAGGACTTGAAGAGGTGTGGAGAAGGGGAAGCATTCTAATTAGGTAAAACAAGAAAGATGTGAGAACAGCATTCAGGAACAGGATCTGGAGCAGAGAATTCATGCTGGGTAGTGAGGAACAAAGTTAAATAATTAGATCATAAGAGCTAGACATTTCAGCAAGCTGTGGGAAGTGGGAATTGCTTCTAGTGTGTATTTTGGTATTTCTGATAAGTAAACTTACCCATTGTACTCATATTCCCTTTCATTCTAGCCTTGCCACTTTTCCCTCTCAGCGGTGGCAGTGACCTTGAGAAAGACCAAGTAAGTAAATTTTGTCTGGCCTGCCCTGTGCCCTTATGGTGTAAGCTTGAAACAAATTGATCTCTTTAAACCACCTTTATTTCTCAAAAAACTCCTTTCTGAAATATGAGAATAATAAACCAGTGGTTTACTAGTATGTAAACCACTTTCAATAGAAACTTCAAGGACTTCTAAACATTTTATATGAATCTTGGGTAAAAATTTAGGATCTTTTTTCATTGGTTGCAAATTTGTTGCAAGATGTTTATTATGAACTAAGCTTGAAATCTGGGCTCTTCTGATTTCCTGCAAATGTATGCTTTTTTGAATTTATATTTTAAAATAAATTTCTTGGTTTAATTCTTCCGTTAGTTCTCAGTTTGTTGACATGTTACTCCCAAAGATTTTAATGATTTAAACATTTAAGTCTTTATTTTGCAAGCAGTTGAAATGCCTTCAGCCATTTCAAATATTGAATAAGCCCTGAAAGTTTCTTAATTCCTCTCAGCTATCCTTGTGTTATATCAAAGTAGTTAAGAACATGGACACGAGTGTCCTCCGGGCCAATTCAGAGCTTAATTTATCATGCTTTTAGCTGAATTACCTCTCTAAGCAGTTGGCTTTTGTTCTTTGTCAAATGAAATTAGATAGATAGTATATGTAGTATAGTGTGTATATATATACTGTATATATGATATTTTATATAAAATATGTAACATAATATATATAATCATGTATATATGATATGCATTATATATAATTGTGCACATATATTTTATATGTACAAACTATACACTTGTATATAAAAATACATGTATGTACATATTACACACATGTAATACATATATTATATACATATCTAATATATGTACATATATAATACATATATGTACATATATTTTATATAGGTGTATCTACACACACACACACACACACACACACACACACAAACACACACACTGCAGAATATAGTGCGAAGTGTTTAAGAGTTTTCTAAGGGCAGCTGCTGGCATTCTGAGGGCGTCAGCAGTACCCCGCTTGCCTGTACAGAAATAGAATGTTGTTAGTGCTCTAATAGTAGCTCGTCATCTGCCCTCCCTGCCCGACCTGCCTTCTGCCATCAGCCTGGGGGCGCGGGGTGCTGCCCTCTGTGAGGCTAAAGGACACTCATGTTCTGAGGTGACAGAGAGAGTTGATAGCTCAAACCTGTGAGCCAGAGCAAGTACCTAAATATTTGTTGAATAGTTCAGCCTGAGATAAGGAGTTATCAGTTAGAAATAGGCCAAAAGAACAGTTTTTAGCAATATACAGCTTTTTTTAAAAAAATAGATACCAAAGAAGAAAGAGAAAAGCTTTGAGAAGCCATAAATTTAAGGTGTGCAACTGACAAGAAGTCTATGCTGATTTTCAGTGAGGGCATTGCTGACTTTATGCAGACATTGGTATCTAGAACTCACTTCTCTGTGCTGGAGTTTAAGAGAATAACTTAGAAGCAGGGGTTGGCAAACCTTTTCTGTGAAGGGCCAGGTACTAAATATTTTAGTCTTTTCGGGCATATGGTTTCTGTGGTAGCCATTCAACTCTGCCATTGTAGCGTGAAGGCAGCCATGGACAGTTCTCAGATGAGTGGATGTGTTGTGTTCCAGTAAAACTTATATTTCCAAGAACTTTATTTACAGTGAGCTGTAGTTTGCTGGCTCCTGAATTAGAGCAGTGATTCTCAGACTTTAGTGACCAGGATGGCCAGGATGGCTTGCGGAAATGCAGATTGCTGGGTCCTGTCTGCAGAGTTTCTGATTGAGTACATTGTCATTGGGGCTTGAGAATTTGCTTTTCTGTCAAGTTCTAGGTGTTGCCGAGCCTGTGGTTTGGGACCACACTTTGAGAACTTTGACTTAGAGCCATCAATTGATGCCTGACCGAATGTGCTTCCAACCCTGCGACCTTATGGTCTTACTGTTCTTTTCAAATGGAGCATATCCAATACTTAATCATTTAAAAAGGATGTTGGAAGTGTCTTGGAATGTTTTGATAACATTCCCAACCACTCAAAACAAGTTAACACTTTATAAAAAATACTCTATTTTAGGCTAAAACTCTAACACCATTACAGAAAGATACCTCCGGGCAAAATAATGTCACACCTCCAAAAATTTCTGGAATGGAATTTCAGAGTAGTTCAGCCTTTTTAACTCCTGAAGATTCTGCCCAGAAGATAGGTATGTGATTTTCTGTCAATCTACATAGAAAAAATTATATTTTGGGAAAGGTAGTTTGAAAAAGCAAAATGTATTTCTTTTAATATCTGTTGAAGAAAGTGTGAAAGTATGATTGATCTTCTCTTTTATGCCCTCATTAACAAAAGACAGGGGACATTGTTTGAATTCTGTTTTAACGTTTGAGATCAGCTTGTGCATAAGAATTGCTGGTATTCTTCCTCTTTAAAAATAGCAGGAAGCTCAAATGATGATTTATTGCAGGGGTTGGTAAACTTTTTCTGTAGAGGACCAGAGTAATTACTTTTTGCTTTTTGGCCCCTAGAGTTTCTGTTGCATCTATTCAGCTCTGCCTTTGTAGCTCCAAATGAGCCACAGACAAGATGTAAACCAATGGGCATGGCTGTGTTTCCATAAAACTTTATTTATAAAACCAGGTGGCAGACTGGATTTGGCCTGAGGGGCCAGAGTGTGCCACCCCTTGACCTGTAAGGTTTATCTCAGCCCCCACTGTATTTTATTAAAACAATTCACATCTTTTAAATTGGTAAGAGTAGGGATTTTGTTTTCTTCACCTCTGTCATTTTAGAGCATAGCACATTGGCAGGCACATAATGGCATTAGCAAGCACACGACTGCTAGCCTCTTAGTTTGGCTGCCACTGGAAGAAAAGAAGTAGGGAAACGAAAATAGGAGAGAGGGAAATATAGCAGGAGAGAGGGAAAAATATAGTGGGAGAGAGGGAAATACAGCGGGAGAGAGGGAAATATAGCGGGAGAGAGGAAGAGGAATAAGGGAATGCATCTAAGAGAGGAAAGAGAAGGACCACATTGAGGTGGTAGAATCCTTGCTGTGTATTTGGGGCCAGATGGGCAGCTACTAAAGGTGCTGACCTAGTAGGTAACTGGCTATTCATTTTATCTACAGACCTGTAACCCCTAATACCCATGCATGCCCTGCAAGATACAAAGTGGTTTTTGGTTTGGGTTTCGGGTTCTTTTTTTTTTTTAGAACTGTGTCCCTTTTGCAGGGGGTGGGGCAGGGGATGTTGAAATTTAATTTATAGACTGATAGTGAAATGTTAGTGCCTCAATTGCCTCTCAGTGTGTTTATTCCCTTAAAAGTATTCATTCTCTCTAATACTCAGAACTTCAAAGTCCCCACCCACTGAGCGATCTCTCTTCCTTGGAGCCCTCAGATGTTGAAGAAAATGTATCTGAGGTATTGTACTATTTAATTGTTGGTTATTCATCTGGTTTTCCAGAATTAATATTATATTGCTTAATGTACTAGCTTATTCCTTCTTAAGGGATAATGTAGCACCATGTGTTTCTTATTTTGACACGAATACATGTATTTGTGGCCTTTTTTTTTTTTTTTTAAGACTGTGACCCAAGAGTCATTGATGAAAAGTACTAGCTTCAAGCATAAACTGCAAAACTTGGAAGACAGAGGTGAGAGAATTCTAAACTTTTTTTTGCAGAATAAAGCAAAAGTAGTCTGATTTTGGCAGACTGGGCTGTTATTCAACTTGAGGCAGATACAGTCACTATACAGAGTGACAGTTGCCAGGCCTTGGAGAGGGCAGTGTTATCTGCTTACCAGCTCCAAGTGTGCCTGAAGGTCAAGGGGAGGAGCAGAGGTTGTCACTCAGGAACAAGCACGTCTGTGTCAAGAAGCATATGGCCTGGGACCTAGGTCCCATCAACCAGCATGCTTCCTCTCCCACCCCACGGAAGGCAGTCCCCTACTATTATAGTGTTGTCGCTTTCTCCCTTTAGATCTGTTAGTATTTGCTTAAAATGTTTAGGTGCTGTGATATTGGGTGCATATATATTTACAATTGTTACGTTCTCTTGATGGAGTGACCCCTTTATCATTATGTAATGAACTTCTTTGTCTCTTGTTAAATATTTTGACTTTAAAGTCTGTTTTGACTGATATAAGCATAGCTATTCCTGCTTTCTTTTGATTTCAACTTGCATGGAATATCTTTTTCCATTCTTTCACTTTGAGCCTATGTGCGTCCTTATAGCTGAGTCGAGTCTCCAGTAGGCAGCATATAGTTGGGTCATATTTTATCCATTTAGCCACTCTGTGCCATTTGATTGGAGAATTTAATCCATTTACATTTCTTTTCTTTTTTTTTAAATTAATTTTTATTGGAGTATGGTTGCTTTATAATGTTGTGTTAGCTTCCACTCTCCATTTACATTTAAAGTAATCATTGATTTGTAAGGACTTACTAATGCCTTTGTATTATTTGTTTTCTGGCTGTTTTGTAGTTTCTTAATTTCTTCCTCTCTTGCTGTTTTCTTTTGTGGTTGATGATTTTCTATAGTGGTATGCCTTGATTCCCTTTTCTTTATTTTTTATGTATCTACTATAGATTTCTGCTTTGTGGTTACCATGAGGCTTACATAAAACATTTTCGAGATATAGTTTAAGCTGATCACTTCTATTGCATACAAAACTCTACCGTTTTTCTCTCCCCACCCACATTTTATGTTTTAGATGTTATAATTTATCTTTTTGTATTGTATATCTATTAGAAATTATAGCTATAATTATTTTAAATATTTTCACCCTTTGACCTTTATTCTAGAGTTCATTAACACACCACTGTATTATAATATTACAGTATTCCAAATTTGAATATATACTTTACCAGTGTGTTTTATATTTTTTAATATATTTTCATGTTACTAATTAACATTTTTTCATTTCTTTTGACAAACTGCTTTCCACACTATTTGTAAGGCAGATCTAGTGGTGATGACTCCCTAAGCTTTTATTTTTCTGGGAAAGTTTTAATCTTTCCTTCATTTATGAAGGACAGCTTTGCCAGGTAAAGTATTGTTGGTTGGCAGTTTTTTCTTTCAGCACTTTACATGTATACATTATCCCACTCTTTTTTGGCCTGTAAGGTTTCTGCAGAGAAATCTGCTAATAGTGTTACGGGTGTCCCCTTGTATGTGAGAAATCTTTTTCTTTTGCTCCTTTTAAAATTCTCTGTGTGTTTGATTTTACACAGTTTTGTTATAATGTGTCTTGCAAAAGATCTTTGTGGGTGAATCTTTTGGGGGTTTGAGAGCTTCATGAACTTGGATGTCCAAATTTCTCCCCAGATTTTGGAAGTTTTCAGCCATTATTATTATTTTTTTAATTAATTAATTAATTAATTAATTTTTGGCTGCGATGGGTCTTTGTTGCTGTGCGTGGGCTTTCTCTAGCTGCAGTGAGCGGGGGCTACTCTTCGTTGAGGTGCGCCGGCTTCTCATTGCAGTGGCTTCTCTTGTTGCAGAGCATGGGCCCTAGGCACAAAGGCTCAGTAGCTGTGGTTCGCGGGCTCTAGAGCGCAGGCTCAGTAGTTGTGGCGCACAGGCTTAGTTGCTCCACGGCATGTGGGATCTTCCCGGACCAGGGCTCGAACCCGTGTCCCCCTGCATTGGCAGGCAGTTTCTTAACCACTGTGCCATGAGGGAAGTCCCTATTATTTTTTTTTTAATTTTTAATTTTATATTGGAGTATAGCTGATTAACAATGTTGTGATAATTTCAGGTGCACAGCAAAGCAAGTCAGCCATACGTATACATGCATCCATTCTCTCCCATCAGCCATTATTTTTTAAAATAGCTTTCTGCCCCTTTTCCCTCTTTTATCCTTCTGGGACTCCAATAATGTGTAGATTGTTTCCATTTTTTTAAATTGGGATATCATTGACATGTAGCATAGTAATTTCAGGTAGCATATTAATTTCAGGTGTATAACATAATGATTTGATTTTTGTACATATTGTAAAATGCTCACAACAATAAGTTGAGTTAACATCTATCCCCACAGGTAATTACATTTTTTTTCTTGTGATGATAGCTTTTAAGATCTACTCTCTCAGAAACTTTCAAATACACAATAAAGTATTAACTATAGTCGCCATCCTGTCTGTACATTACATCCCCAGGACTTATTTTGTAATTGGAAGTTTGTACCTTTTCACCCCCTCACCCACCTCCGGCAACCACCAATCTGTTCTCTGTACCTATGAGTTTGGTTTTGTTTTTTGTTTTCCTTTTCAATTCCACATGTAAGTGAGGTCATAAAATATTTGTCTTTCTGTCTGACTTATTTCACTTAGCATTTTGCCCTCAAGGTCCATCCTTGTTGACACAAATGGCAAGATTTTATTCTTTTTTATGACTGAATAATATCCTGTTGTATATGTATACCACGTTTTCTTTATTCATCCATCATTGGACACTTATATTGCTTCCATGTCTTGGCTACTATAAATAATACTGCAGTGAACATGGTGGGTACATATATATTTTCAAGTTAGTGTTTTCATTTTCTTCTGTTAAATACAAAGAAGTGGAATTGCTAGATTATATGGTTGTTTCAATTTTAATTTTTGGAAGAACCTCCATACTGTTTTCCATAGTAGCTGCACCAATTTACATTCCAACTAACCGTGCACAAGGATTCTCTGTTCTCCACATTTTCACCAACACTTGTTATCACTTGTCTTTTTGATAATAGGAATTCTAATAGGTGTGAGTTTATCTCATTGTGGTTTTGGTTTGCTCCAATCATCGGTGATGTTGAGCATCTTTTCATGTACCTGTTGGCTGTCTGTATGTCTTTGGGAAAATGTCTATTCAGATTCTCTACTCTCAGTTTAATCGATTATTTGTTTTTTTGGCTATTGAATTATGTGAGTTCTTTATATATTTTGGATATTAACCCCTTGTCAGATGTACAATTTGCAAATATTTTCTTCCCTTTTGTAGTTTGATTTTTCATTTTGTTGATGGTTTTCTTTTCTGTACAGAAGCTTTTTAGTTTGATGTAGCCCCACTTGTTTATTTTCGTTTTTGTTGCCTTTGCTTTTGGCATCAAATCCAAAAAAATGATCATCAAGATGGGATGTCAGGGAACTTACAGCCTGTATTTTCTTCTAGGAATTTTATGATTTCAAGTCTTACATATAAGTCTTTAATCGATTTTGAGTTAACTTTTGTGTATGGTGTAAGATTGTGGTCCAGTTTCATTCTTTTACATGTGCCTGTCATGTTTTCCTAACACCATCTATTGAAGAGACTTTTTTTTTTCCATTGTATACTCTTTGCTTCTTTGTTGTAAATTAATTTGATTGTATATGCCTGGGTTTATTTCTTGGCTCTCTATTCTGTTCCATTGATTTATGGGTCTCTTTTTTATGCCAGTACCCTACTGTTTTATTACATCTTTGTAATGTAGTTTGACATCAGGAAACATGATGCCTCCAGCTTTGTTCTTCTTTCTCAAGATTGCTGTGGCTATTCGAGGTCTTTTGTTGTTCCATACAAATTTCAGGATTGTTTGTTCTGTTTCTGTGAATTGTTTCTATTAATGGTATAGTTTGTTTGTATTAGTGCTATCACATAGTTCATATAGGCTTTTTCCTTTGTTCTCCTCTGACTGGATAATTTGGGTAAATGATCTGTCTTTGACATAGATTCTTCTTCTTCTGGATCAGGTCTGCTGTTGATATTCTCTATTATTGCATTTTTCATTTCACTTTTGTATTCTTTCGCTCCAGAGTTTCTGTTTGGTTCTTTTTTTATTATTTCTATTTCTCTATTAAATTTTTCATTTTGTTTGCTTATTGTTTGCCTGATTTTATTGAATTGTCTTTGTGTGTTCTTGTAGCTAACTGAGCTTCCTGAAAGCAACTACTTTGCAGTCTTTATTAGGCAAATTGCAGAGCTCCATTTTCTGTGGCGGTCCGTGACTATATCATTATTGTGGTTTTTTGGAGGTGTCACGTTTCCTTGAGTTCTCACGTTCCTTGAAGTTTTGCGTTGCTGTCTTCATATTTGAAGAAGCAGTCACCTCCTTTAGTCTTTGCTGACTGGCTTCAGGAGAGAAATACCTTTTGTCTACTAGGGATTCTGAAGCTGTCTCAGACCTTTCCTATGGCTGTGCCTGCTCCACACTTTTCTCTCTCTGGGGGACCTCTGCAGATTGCGCTTTCTCTGGAATCTGCACGGCCAGGCCAGGTGCTCACAGCCTCCTACTGCTTTCCCTAGGGCAGTGGTGGGTGCTCGAGCTTGTGTGCTTAATCCCCATCCTGCTGAATAGGGCTGGCTGTCTACAAACTCTCACAGTCATTGCCCCTGGGGGTGTGTGTGCAAAGTGAGCCAGCCACAGGGTGGGGCTGTGTATGGGTGAGGCATGTGGATTGGTTGCGCTGTCCATGGTCCAGTTGCAGGGGGATCCGTAGGTGAGGCCTCCCCAACAGCTCATGAGTAGGCTTTCCTAATGGAGTCCCTGAAACAGTTAGTAGGATCTGCATCCCTTTGATGCTCCCTGAGAACCCTGGATTCTGTTCTCCCACCCCCGAGCCACGTAGTGTACCTCAGTATTCTGGATGGGGCAAGCAAGAAACGGTCTTGTTTGGCAGGGTCCCTCACAGCTGGGGAAACTGAGCGCTCCCTCAAACCCTCTCACCTTCCCCAGTGGAGAGATCATGAGCTAAGAGGGTCTCTCTTGGCCCTGAGCTGTGCTGCCTTTGAGCAAGTGGTGATGTGGCTCAAGCAAAAGTGTCCTTGTTACCCTCTTCGATGCATCCCATCTTGAATTTTTTTCTTCCTCAGACAATGTGCTAGATCTTCCCCACTGGACTCTCAGACTTCCACAAAGGCCATTCTGTCAGTAGGTGATTTTCAAAATCAGTGTCCTTTGGGGGAAAACAGTAGAAAACTCCTATTCTGCTATTTTGCTCATAGACTGTTGTTTTAATGTTTGCCCTGGAACTTTGGATATGCCATGCTCCCAGAACTGCAGGCAAACAGGATGACTACTCATGATTTTGCATTTTGCCCTCATGTACCTTCTTGGAGAGGCTTCCAGAATTGGGAAGGAGTCAGGAGGACAGCTTCTTTGTTCCAATGGTGCTATGAATGCCTAGTTTGGTGCCTGGCATATAGAGGCATTCAATAAATATTTGCCAAGGGACCAGAATAAGAAACTTAGAAAATGCTAAGAAACTTAGAAAGTCATTTAGTGATGAACCTCTGCATAATTCCATATTGAATAATCCTTTATACATAGTCACAACTAAGTATTATTAATTGATTTACTGATTTTTAAAATGCATTAATCCAGGCAAAAGATATTTCAGTACTCCCCGTCAGACTGAGGAATTCAGCAATAAAGATTGTCTTTAATATTTCATATTCTCGGCATAGTACACATTGGTAGAAAAAACAAAGGAATTGGCGCTAGGAAAATGCCTCCACAGGAAGGATATTTTGGTAAAGAAGACTATTCTCGCTCCAGTGAAGGCTGTTGGCCTTTATCATTTTAAGCCACAGGGTGTCACCTCAGAGTAAGATTTCTTTAAATGCCTTAACTTAGGAGAACTTGGCTATTAATCATAGGGTTGATTCTGTGTAGCACTAAAAACCGTTTTATCAGAAGTATGAGTAAATGAATGTAATATGGACACCAAATTATTCTCTACAGCCTGTGCCCAAAATAAGTTCAGAAGCTCCTCAGATGGCAGAAGTCTTCAATTTTCATGGCAATGAAGAGAGCTGTGTTCAAAAGCAAGAGTACACTCCTTCTACCAGCCACCAACAAACGAGTTAGCATTCATTTGAGATCACTCTAGTTTCAGCCATGGTGTGTTTACTGCTTGTGTTCATTTTTGAAGTGCTGTGTGTACATAGTTTTAACCCCTTTATGAGAATGTCAAAAAGTCCTGGTTAAAAGAGGCATGCAGTTACCATGGAAACAAAGCTGAGCCAACTGCATCACTTAGGACCTGCATCCTTTAACAAGTGCACTGATTTCCCTAGGGGTCCCTGTTCTCTCTGGAGAGCCATTCCTTTGTTTCAGGTAAAGTACTTAACAAGATTGCCTCTTCAAAAAGGGTTTTCTATGCCAAATTATTTCTATGTCCCTGAAGCGGTCCATCTGGATGATCCCTGTTTA
This sequence comes from Balaenoptera musculus, assembly GCF_009873245.2. Lineage (NCBI taxonomy): Eukaryota > Metazoa > Chordata > Mammalia > Artiodactyla > Balaenopteridae > Balaenoptera > Balaenoptera musculus. The sequence continues at coordinate 7,870,579 of NC_045795.1, forward strand.
GTAGGTTCACAAATTCCAAGCAGCTCATTCAGGGGGCAACCAGCTTATTTACACAGTGTTCCTGGATTCGTCTCTCCATTGAAGGTAAATATCGTTTGTGCCAACAGATGCCCTGCTTTTCCATGGGTGGTGCATTAGCATGATAAATCAAAATTCAAGGCCATGCTTTGAGCTGTTGCTACAAATATGTTGTCAGAAGAGAAAAAAAAAATCCGGAAGGGGCAGAACAGGCAGCAAGGAAAGAAATGTAAAGAAACATAGTAGTTGTTCATTGGTGCCTAATTGGGGCTGGCTGGAATCCTTTCTAAGTGGTTTCTTTGGGCCCTGACTGGGATATGGACACCATGTGAGATTCAAGCATGAGCTCTATTTGTTTTGAGGCTGGAAGAGGACAGTGCTGTGTCTGGATTCTTTCTTTGAGTTTTAAAAATCATTTAGCCTTGAAACAGTGCAACTCCCTAGAAAATATCCACCCATACTTTTCAAACAAATGAACACACCTAATCTAAGAGCAGTGAGAAGAGATAGTTGCACCTCTCAAAGCTGAGAGTTTTTTCTTATGCTTTTCATTTTATTTTATTTTTTTTATTAGAGAGGCTGGTTGTGGGCTCTTTCTTTTCCAAGTGAGAATGTGACCTCTACCAAAGTTTTCAGTTTATGAAAATTCTATTATAACAAAGCAACTAAGGTGTCCCATGAAGGTCATCATTCATATATGATCATTTTATCTATATATCTGGTATTATTAATTTAGTTCTTTCTGCATTTGGTCGTCCTTTTCTCTCAATTAGATATTTATTATCTCTCTTGTTTTACCTCTCGTTTTGCTATTTCCTTTTTGTTTCTTTAATAGAAAATAATCTAAGTTGACATTTAAACTTAAGTTATTCATTTTTCTTAAAAATGTATCTTCTGTTTTACCACAGGGCATGAACTATTTTAACATTGACTATTCTCTGTTTTGCATAATTTTAATAGCAAAATTCTTTTTCTTTTCCTTCTGTCACTTTGATGTTTATGACTGGTATTTCCTACTATGGTGCTATTTCTAAAAATTAGTATTTTACAGTTCCTCCCAAAAGGTAGTTTTAGCAGATCTTAAAATGCTAAATTTTATTAATTTCAGTTTGTTACTTATGTAGTAGGTATTTGGGTCTCTGAGGTTTTTGATATTCCTGTATCTCTACCCTCACTGCTAGTATAAGATAATTAGAATACATTCTTGTTTTACTAAGATCCTTTTTTACAATATAAGATATATCTTATTTTGTAGAATCTTGGATATTCTGCAGCATTTACTCACTTATTCATTCTTTCATTCAGTGAATGTCTACTGATATCTACTATGCACCAGCCACTTTCCTACGTGTTAGATATTCTAGTGAACAAAACAGACAACATACCTGCCCTCACTGGACCTTACCTTCTAGTGGGGGAGACATAATACACAAGAAAAGTGAAATACGTAGTATTTTATATTGTGATAGAGGCTAAGTAAAAATTAAGCAGGGAAGGGGATTTAAGAGCTGGGGGGTTGGGTTGAAATTTTAGTTTGGATGGCCAGGGGAAACCTTAGTGTAGTTATGGGGGTGGTGGGGGGAGGCTGCAAGTCAGAAGAGCAGCAGGTGCAAAGGCCCTGAGGTGAGAGTGGCCCAGGGTCTGAGGAGCTGGAAGGAGACCAGGGTAGAGCAGTGGAATGCAGAAGGGGAAACTTGCCTCTTTGCTTTCCCACCATTTTGCCCAGCTCCCTGCACATAGTAACACTCAAATATTCATTGAGCAAATTCATGAAATTAAATTCCAGAACTTTCAGGGGGAAAATCTATAGTGACTAGCTAGATGTGGGAGGAGAGAGGGAAGAGCAGATGTCTTCCCAGTTAAGTGTGTGTGGCGGGGCTGAGTGTATGGTGGGGAAGAAAGAGCAGCTGGGGTGGGGAGGAATGGAAAAGAGTGGGTTTTGAGTGGAGATGTTGGGTAGGCAGTTGGAAACACAGGTTTGCTGCTTGAGAGAGCTCGGGCAAGAGAGGGATTTGGGGGATGACAGTTGAAGGGATGGGACTGATGAGCTCCTCCCTGGGAGCTGGCCTTGGACAGTCACGGTGTGGGGATGCAGAGGGGTATGGATTCTTTCTGTAGGCAGAGCCTCAGGCCTTGATGGTGGGAGAGAAGAGGATGGTAAAAAGCAGGAGTCGGGCCTGGTGCTAGTGCACTATTGACAGTGATAAGATGCCACTGATAAGACAGAGGGCCCGGATGGGGTGAGGACATGTTTGGGGTGAACTGAACATCAGAATAAAAGACACTGTACTTCTTATTTCCCTACCCCTATCTTTCCCCTCCCTGCCTCCCTCTCCCCACTGGTAACCACTAGTTTCTTCTCCATATCTGTGAGTCTATAAGAGGTACAAACTATGAGGTATAAAATAAGCTAGAAGGATATATTGTACAACATGGGGAATATAGCCAATATTTTATAATAACAATAAATGGAGTATAACCTTTAAAAATTGTGAATCATTGTATTGTACACCTGTAGCTTATCTCACATTGTACAGCAGCTCTACTTCAATTTTTTTTAAAAAGAAAATGTTTAGTAAATGCTGAACTGAAAACAGAATCTGTATTTAAATCTCATCAGCGGAGGCTCTCAGTCACTTGAGCTAGCGAGGACCCAAGATGAGCTCCTTTATGAGGCAGCTCTCAGTTCGGTGCTGAAGCTCCAGTGTCACCAGCAGGTGGCGCCCTCCGCGGGGTGATCCGATGCGCTTCCAAGGGCCAGTCTGCCTGGAAACCTCGCCGCCTTGCTCTTTAGCCCAGAGCCCTGGAAGTGGTTTTTTTTTTAAAGCAACCATCTGCCTTTTTTTTTTTTTTTTTTTTTAAATTAATTAATTTATTTTTATTTTTGGCTGTGTTGGGTCTTCGTTTCTGTGCAAGGGCTTTCTCTACTTGCGGCAAGCGGGGGCCACTCTTCATCGCGGTGCGCGGGCCTCTCACTATCGCGGCCTCTTTTGTTGCGGAGCACAGGCTCCAGACGCGCAGGCTCAGTAGCTGTGGCTCACGGGCCTAGTTGCTCCGCGGCATGTGGGATCTTCCCAGACCAGGGCTCGAACCCGTGTCCCCTGCATTGGCAGGCGGACTCTCAACCACTGCGCCACCAGGGAAGCCCCTGGAAGTGGTTTTGATGGCAACCATCACTGCTTTTCGTTTGACGCAGCTTGTATCTTGCTCAGGGGAGTGTTCCTGAATGTTACTGAGCTCATCAAAGGGATTGCACGTTCCCGTGGGTCGTCTTTCAGGCACCAGTAGACTTAGTGCTTTGATACTTGTGTTGTTCTTAGTCAACATGCCAAATGATAAGCAATTTGCAACGAGTAGGGAATGAGTTTCGCTTGCTGCTCATCAAGGCTAGATACTAGCAAAAAGAGAGCAAGATAAATTTAGGACCCAAGAAACGCGTGTGTGGTTATCAGCAAACTGCGCTTGCCTTCAGACAGAGCAGATGGTCATTTCGCTAAGTGGAAACAGTCGCGATTGGAAGAAGGCGATGCTCCAGGATGCCTTTCCTCAGTGGCAGAAGAAACAGACCTGGCAGGTAACGTTGTGCGCCCAGCCAGCCGGTCAAGCAAGAATGTGGCAAATGTGTAAGCGCTGAATGTCCCAACGGGAATTACAAGGCAGTTACAGTTTTAAGATCATAGTAGCTGCAGGACCCTAAAAACTAAGCACTTTGTCCTTTCAGAGACAAGTGCATTGCTGCACAAATGGTAGCTAAAAGCAAGCACTATCTCCTCCTGGCAATTTGATTTCTGCCTCTTAACTCTTTGTGGCAATTTTCAGGGCCTAGGTGTTCTTAAATTTACAGGTCTCTGCTTTAAGTGATGATTATTAGCTAAATTTTTGAGTTAGAAATATCCACTCTGTACAAATGAAGGAGACTGATCTGAAAAGGCTGCATATGTAGCGTTGGCCTTTTGGATGAGTGACACTATGATACTTTGAAACAAAAGGCTCCAAGAAGGCAAATTTGGAAGCCCTAAGGTACTCGAGGACTGTGGTTAAGAGCCAGGCAGCCTGGGTTCCAATCCTGGAGCTGTCAGTGTGAGCTTGCACCAGTTATGTGATATCTGTGTTAAAAGTGGGCATTAACAGTGCCTATCTCACTTGGATTTTGTGAGAATTAAATGAGTTGATACATACAAATCCCTTAGAACAGTGCCAGACCCCTCATGAGCCCTCGTAAAACTCCTTGGCACCCAGAAGCTGTTATGCCAACATTGCCCCTAGAAATGCCCCTACCCATCACATCCTCCGAAAAGCCTCTTACAACACCTCAGCCTGCTTCTTAGACATACTATCAGCTGCTCTGATTTAAAGTGCTGGGAAAGTTTGGATGCAATGAGCACTTGCCAGAGAGTGAGTTTTAGTGGGAAGCAGCACGAAGCATCCGCTGAGGACTCTGGGCTCAAGCTGGCCTGGTGGGTCACGGCCAGAGTCAGCCCTGCTGCGGTCACAGCCAGGCAGCCAGTGGGGCTTCTGTGGATCGCATCTGTGCTTCCAAATGACTGTCCGCGCTCTGGGCAGTGGGTGGACTGAGCGCACCTATTCTGAGCCCTTTGTTAGTTTTATTTAATGTTCTATTCTTGTTCAGAAGGCATTTCTACTTCGTCCTTAAAAGTTATTCCAGAGAACTTGAAAGGTTCTGCGATGATCACCACCTTTGAAAACTTCACTAGAGAACTGAAAAGAAAATACGAGGTAATGGTCCACTGAAAATGAAAAGCTAGCTCATTATGTGTTTAAAGTAAACAGGTTCATATTCATTAATACCATTGTTATCCTTCCTGTGTGAAGGTGTCCCTGAGTCTCTGGGGAGGTAGCTTTGTCTTAGCTGTGGTCACTGAATTTAGTGCCTTTGTGAATTGTGGTTGATAAGACAGCTATTCCATGTCCATTTGCTACCATGGGACCAGATGGACCTATATGGAAAGGTTTGGTTTTGTTGATCGCATTCTCAGAAAACTGGACAACCAGGAAGCAGTGATTTGGTCACAGTGATAGACAAGGAAGAGAAGGCAGGGGGACCATGTGGATGAGAGAGGTGTCTGGGACAAAGAAGGAGGTGACCGTGGGCAGGTGGTCAGCTGAGTGGTGGCCAATTGAGACACACCGCACATACAGGCCGTCACAAAACCTTGCCTGCAAGGTGAACTTTGAAACCACTTCCATCCCCTCCATTTTGTCCTACTATTTATAAATCCCTACTGAGTTATTTATTAGCACATTTGAGAAAAGTATCTTACCCTAACATAGATTCATTGAACTAACTTGGAAGATCTCCAATCTTATTTTCTGCAATACCAGTGTAAGCTAATTTATCATGGAAATTTGTTCATGATATTCAATATGTGTATTAATAGCATGAATATAAGTTTTACTATTTTTAGCTTATTGTCCTTTATGGGTATCAAACCTGAGGTAACACACGAAGTGTGTGGCATGGTGTCTTATTACAGTTCTTTAGTGATAATGTTTGCTGTGAATATTATGTGCAGGCAACATCTTTTTAATACAAAGCCCACACCCGATTTGGGTAGTTATGTTTAACCCAACCGTGCTCATTTTGTTATTGTTATGGTTTAGCTTAGGTACAGAAGGAGCCCACTTTATTCAGAAACTGCAAAGCAAGCACCAGATTGCCTAATAAAACTTTTAAACCAGATACATCTGTGCAAGTAAGTGTTGGGTTCAAAACAAGTTTATGGACTTGGGATCCCTCACAAACAACATTTCCAAGGGGAAAGAAGAGAAAGGAGACGTGTATTTTTTTTTTTATAAATTTATTTTATTTATTTATTTATTATTATTATTTTTTTTTGACTCTGTTGGGTCTTCGTTTCTGTACGAGGGCCTTCTCTAGTTGCGGTGAGCGGGGGCCACTCTTCATCGCAGTGCGCGGGCCTCTCACCATCGCGGCCTCTCTTGTTGCGGAGCACAGGCTCCAGACGCGCAGGCTCAGTAGTTGTGGCTCACGGGCTTAGTTGCTCCGTGGCATGTGGGATCTTCCCAGACCAGGGCGTGAACCCGTGTCCCCTGCATTGGCAGGCAGATTCTCAACCACTGTGCCACCAGGGAAGCCCAGGAGTCGTGTATTTTTAAGACAAGAACCGTCTAGAGAAAAATATGAAGTATCTTTGCAGTAAGATTAAGAAGGTCTTGTGTCAGGTCCAGGCGGTCCCAGTGAAATTCGTTGCTTTTGTTTTTGTCAGACTGAATAAACTAGAACAGTTTCACACTTTCGTTCTTCAAGAGCTGAGCAATCTTGAGGAGGATATTGGGGGTCTGCAGCGCCTTGAAGAGGATGTTCTGGTAAGTTCTTTTTGTTTGGAACATTCTCTGTGACTTAAGAGGATCTGTTCCCGGGTGGAGTGACTGTCAACCACTTCAACCAACCAACCTTTTGTTCAATTTTAGGAATTTTGGGGGAAACAGTCTGATGATCTGAGATCATTCTGTGAACTGCAACTGCTGAGGTATTTATTTATTTATTTTTTAACAAGCATTCTTTCTAGAAGTATCTTAGTGGAAGTATGAGGTATTTAGCTAGAGCATGAGCGGTCGATGTTGGTAAAAGCTTATGTAAGTAGCTAATTAGCCGCGTCTTTTCTAAGCAGCCACTTCCGGGGCACTCTCTGGGCACAGGGTGTGGCTTGGAATATCGCTCAGGATCATCCGAATTTCAGTGTTTTTTGATACAAAGTGTTTTCTTTTTAAGCAATATTTTAAAAAATTAAAATAGATTTTAAGAAAAATATAGAGGTTTCTGTGTGAACAGTTGATTTTCATTTAAACTGAATTGTGTTCTTGAAAGAATATATTCTATACACCTTACATATAATATATGTAAATATTTTAAACATATATATATATATTTTAAAACAACACATGGGTTTATCTTGCTGCACGTTCCTTTCACTGTGATTAGTCAGTTATATTCTGAGGCTGCAGCTTCTATCCATTTGGACCATTGTTCCTCTTTCTAGAATGTAGGGAGTCGGGGAATGGAGAGTGGAGCCCTTCACTCCACTGCCTGTGCCCTGGGAGAAATTCTAGTGTTTTCTTCCTGCTTGAATCAAAAGGGATCCCTATATAAAGTTATAATGGCTAAAGCTTTCTCTACTAGTTGAGCATCAGCTTTTATCACAGAAATGTAAGTCACGTGGTTTTAAAAAGGATATTGTTCTTCTTTTCCTTTTAAAATATTTATTTATTTATTTATTTTTGGCCGCACCGTGCAGCATGTGGTTCCCCGACCAGGGATCGAACCCTCGCCCCCTGCATTGGAAGCTCAGAGTCTTAACCACTGGTCCGCCAGGGAAGTCCCCAAAAGGGTATAATTCTGATCACATCGTGCATTTCAAACCAGAACAACAAAAACTGTCAAAATTTGAGTTATCCATTCTGCTATTTACTCCAGTTAACATAATGAATAATAATGACAGCATAGTCTATAGATTTTCAAAGTTCTTTCATACACACATCGTCTTCCATGTACCATTATACATGATGAAAGTGGATATCCATTTAAATTCTCTTCACTGAATGCCCATGGTTGGTTATGAATGGTTCTCAAACTGGTTGGAATAAGACCTCCTAACACTTTTAAAATTTATTGAGGATCCCCAGAGAGCTTTTGCTTTGTGGGTTATATCTGTGAATATTTTCCACATTAAAAATTGAGACTGAGTTTTTTAATGTATTTAGTTAAAAATAACAGTGATAAATCATTACATACTGATGTAAATAACAGACTTTTATGAAAAATAATTAGACTTTTCAACACAAGAAATTTGAGAAGAGTAGCATTGTTTTATGTTTTTGCAAATCTCTTTAATGTCTGGCTTAATAGAAGACTTTATATCTGCTTCTGGATTCAATCCGTTGTGACACCACACAACTCGTGGCCTCTAGAAAACTCCACTGTACATTTGTGAGAGAGGAAGAATGAAGAAAGCAAATAATGTCTTAGTACTAGTAACATTATTACCAAAATAGTTTTGACCTCACAGAACCTTTGGAAACATAGTCTCCTTAGGGGTCCCAAAGGTTCACACTAGAATTTTGACATCTTTGAGAAACTGAAAGTTCTTGCATCATAGTAGTATAAGGGGGACAGTTACTTGAAATGAAGCTGGGAGCATGACTAACTCTCTGTGACCACGTTTGTTTGTTTGTTTGTTTGTTTGTTTATGGCTGCGTTGGGTCTTCGTTGCTGCACGCGGGCTTTCTCTAGTTGCAGCGAGCGGGGGCTACTCTTCGTTGCGGTGCGCGGGCTTCTCATTGCGGTGGCTTCTCTTGTTGCGGAGCACGGGCTCTAGGCATGCAGACTTCAGTAGTTGTGGCTTGCGGGCTCTAGAGCGCAGGCTCAGTAGTTGTGGCGCACGGGCTTCGTTGCTCCGCGGCACGTGGGATCCTCCTGGACCAGGGCTCGAACCCGTGTCCCCTGCATTGGCAGGCGGAGTCTTAACCACTGGGCCACCAGGGAAGCCCTCTGTGACCATGCTGAGGAGTTTGAATTTTATACTTAGGGTGAAGGAAAATATGGATGGGTTTGAGCAAAGGCATTGGGTGTGATGGTGATATAATCTGATTTATACTGTAAGAAAATCTTTCTAGTTGCTATGTTGAAAATTGATTGGAAGAGGGAAAAGTAGCGGAGGAAAGCTTGACTGGAGGCCTTTGGAGAGGGTGAGAAATGGAGAGACTCCAGATACGTTTGGGAGCTGGAATTAGTAAATTACTGACAGATGGAAGCAGTAGGTAAAGGAAGGAGAGTTAGGGATATGCCTCCTAGGTTGCTGTCTTCTAGCAATTGGATGGTGCTGCCACTTAGAGAAGGAAGACTGGGGAGGGAAGTGTGGCTGGAGCAGAACCTAGAGTTCATTTGTTAACTTTTTTTTTTTTTTTAATTTTTATTTATTTATTTATTTATTTATGGCTGTGTTGGGTCTTCGTTTCTGTGCGAGGGCTTTCTCTAGTTGCAGCAAGTGGGGGCCACTCTTCATCGCGGCGCGCGGGCCTCTCACTATCGCGGCCTCTCTTGTTGCGGAGCACAAGCTCCAGACGCGCAGGCTCAGTAGTTGTGGCTCACGGGCCTACTTGCTCCGCGGCATGTGGGATCTTCCCAGACCAGGGCTCGAACCCTTGTCCCCTGCATTGGCAGGCAGATTCTCAACCACTGCGCCACCAGGGAAGCCCCCATTTGTTAACATTTTAACTTTCAGTTGTCCACGCACCTCCAAGTGTTGATGAGAACCTGGAAAAATGGACAATTTTCCAGAAAAATACAATTTAATAAAACAGACTTCTAAACAGATGTGAAAACATAGGCAAATATTCATAGAAGAAATAAAGTTGTTAAAGAACTTCCCTCCAAATATGTGTATGGTCCAGATTGCATCACAGAGGAATTCTACCAGTCCTTTAAAGCGGGATAACTTTAGTGTTGTTGAAACTATTCTAGCACATAGGAGAATAAAAATTCTCAATTTTTTTTAATGAATCTTGCATTGCAATACCAAAACAAGAAAAATTGCAGAGAGACCCATGGAATAATCTCACTTATGATCACAGGTGGTACCATCAGAAGTCAGTCACATTTTAGTTAAAAGAAGGAGGCAAGGAGGTATTTTCTTCCAGGAAGAGGCTGAGGATTTTGGGGAATTTGTTGCCAAGAGATTGAGCTGTAGGGGCTAGAGAGGAGGAGCTCAGGAGGGTGGGGAAGGGGAGTAGATTGGGGCAAAGGAGGAGATGTACAACCAGCAGCTGGTGAGAACGGGTGACAGTGTGGGTGACAACGGCTGTCTTTTGGCAGTTACGAAGGCAAAGAGGGATTTGAAACCAGACAGGATTGACTCTGAGAGACTTTTAAAGGAGAGAGTTTATAGAATTGCCACTGTGATCCCTAATGCTTCCCGGATGGGCCAGTGGCTCACGGGGCTACCACTCCAAGAGCTTTCTGGCAGTGGTGTCAGGCCCACCGAGTAAATAAATACGGAATGTGTAGAGCACCTGCCACCTCTTCTGTTTTTGGACACAGTCATTTTAAGGACAACCACCCTCCCACCCAGCTAGATTCTTCGAATGCTATTTTGTTCATTCCTACAGCATTTAATAACGGGGCTTGTTGAGCAGATATCAACTTTGAGATTTTCTTCAAGCTAGAGGTCGGAATTAGATTCCCTAAGTAGACCATATCCAAATACACTTTAATAAGAATGCAATTTCATTTATCTTAAAGAATTTAGTATTTCTTTTTTGAAAACGTGTGTTCTGTTTCATTTTATTTGAGAGTAAATGAAGTGGGTGATTTTCTAAAAATTCCTTCTGTGTCCAAAGTTGTGATTTGAGATTTCTGACACAGCAGTTATTCCACTTCTAGGAAATGACCTTAAAGATGAAATCGGACTGTGCAAAGACATGTAGACCAACATGTATTACAAACTACTCTAATAGGGAGATATTGGAAGGTATCTAGATGCCCAGCTAGTGTTTGGTTAAGTAGATTGATACATTCATGTGATATACCATGTTGCCATCAAAAAGAATGACTTCGATCATATTGACTTGAAAGATGTTCAACATGAGTAAAAAGTAAAAGCTTGTTGCAAAGCAGCTTCTGTAACAAAATCCCACTTTTTTTTTTTTAAAGATTGTACCAATTTACACTTTTTTAAAATAAATTTATTTTATTTTTGGCTGCATTGGGTCTTCGTTGCTGTGCGCAGGCTTTCTCTAGTTGTGGTGAGCGGGGGCTACTCTTTGTTGTGGTGCGCAGGCTTCTCATTGCGGTGGCTTCTCTTGTTGTGGAGCACGGGCTCTAGGCACACAGGCTTCAGTACTTGTGGCGCGTGGGCTCAGTAGTTGTGGCTCACAGGCTCTAGAGCGCAGGCTCAGTAGTTGTGGCGCACGGGCTTAGTTGCTCTGCGGTATGTGGGATCTTCCCGGACCAGGGCTCGAACCCGTGTCCCCCATATTGGCGGGCACATTCTTTTTTTTTTTTTTAAACCTTTAATTATTATTTATTTATTTATTTATTTATTGGCTGTGTTGGGTCTTCGTTTCTGTGCGAGGGCTTCTTCTAGTTGCCGTAAGCGGGGGCCACTCTTCATCGCGGTGCGCGGGCCTCTCACTATCGTGGCCTCTCTTGTTGTGGAGCACAGGCTCCAGACGCACAGGCTTAGTAGTTGTGGCTCACGGGCCCAGCTGCTCCACAGCATGCGGGATCCTCCCAGACCAGGGCACGAACCTGGGTCTCCTGCATTAGCAGGCAGATTCTCAACCACTGCGCCACCAGGGAAGCCCGCGGGCACATTCTTAACCACTGTGCCACCAGGGAAGCCCTCCATCTGTTTTTAATGTTAGATGAGGGTGCATATGTTCGTATGTTCACTCACTCAATGAACTGTTGAGTCTTTTAGGTAACAGCTACTGTCTTAGATCCTGGGGGTAGAACAAAAGGCAAGAGGTCCTCGACCTCATAGGGAGTACATTCTAGTAGGAAGGTAGATGGTAAACAATTAAACAGATAAGAATTCATGATTAAAAAAAAAAGAATTCATGATAGTGGTAAAGGCTAAGAAGGAAAAAAGTGTGAGGTGAGAGAATCTGATAGTATGGAAAGAGGAGAGTCAAGTCAAACCTTCCGAAGGAAGTGAAATTTGCGTTCAAACTTGATGGGTGAGATGGAGCCACTGGTGGGAGAGCGGGGCAGGAGCACTTCGGAGGAAATGGACGGGATGTCTGAGGCCGTAAGCAGCTTGGTATGTTCTAGGAATTCAGTGAGGGCCAAACAAAAAGACTGAGGGTGTAGCGGTATAAGATGAGGTCAGAAGGTGGGTGCATGGTGCTGGTGGTCACCTAGGGCCCTGCAGGCCACAGTAAGGACACTGGATTAGATTCTAATTGCAATGAAAGGGATAAAAGTAAAGGACTGTCCGTTCTCAAGGGCGTGTGTGTGTTGGTGTGGGGAGTCAGATCAAGGTGCCGGGACACATGGAGCTGGAAGGGTTGCTGGTGGGTTAGATGTGGTGGGTGGGGAAACAGCAGGATTAAGGGCAACTTCCAGCTTGGGGCTTGAGCAGCGAGGTGGAAATCGGTGTCATGTAAGGAAATACTGAAGACTAGGAAAGGTCTGGTTTTATGGGTAAGGGGAGGAGGAGGATGTGGATAGATACTGAAGACTTGATTTGACACATACATCTGATTTGTGACTTCAGCGTCTGGATGGAGTTGTCAGGTGGGTAACTGGAAGTTCAGGACTGAAACTCACGGCAGAGGGGCTTGAGCACGAGACTGGATGAGTTGACTTAGGGACCAGTTGTAGAGAGCAGTTGTTCCAGGACAGAATTCTCGGGCTGCTCCAGCGTGTTGAAGTTTGAAAAGGGAGAGGAAGCCAGCAGAAGAGGGCGAGAGGGCTTCCCTGGTGGCGCAGTGGTTACGAATCCACCTGTCAGTGCAGGGGACACGGGTTCGAGCCCCGGTCCGGGAAGATCCCACGTGCCGCGGAGCAACGAAGCCCGTGCGCCACAGCTGCTGAGCCTGCAAGCCATAACTACAGAGCCCGTGTGCCACAACTACTGAGCCTGTGCTCTAGAGCCCACGAGCCACAACTACTGAAGCTCGTGTGCCAAGAGCCTATGCTCCACAACAAGAGAAGCCACCGCGATGAGAAGCCCACGCAGCGCAACTAGAGAAAGCCTGTGCGCAGCAATGAAGACCCAACTCAGCCAAAAATAAATAAATAAAATAAATAAATTTATAAAAAAAAAAAAAAAGAAGAGGGCGAGAAAGAATTGTCCAAGGACGGGGTGGTGTTGCAGAGGATGAGAGCGTGTGGGTACATGAATATGTAGTAAGAGGTCTAGATTCTGGAAGATTTTCATCAAAATGTCATCTGTGGTTATTTCTGTGTGGTGACATTTTAGGTGACTTTACTTTCTATATAGGCTGTTCTGTGTTTTTAGAATTTAGTGCAAGATATAAATTACTTTTGTGTAATAAACTCAAACAGCATAACATTTATAAAGTAAGAGTGAACTTTTTCCCCTCTCCCTAACCCTCCCTCTTCTCTATGATCCAGAGAGAACTATCTCCTTACTGTTTAGTACATGTTCTTCTAGATATTTTCTCTATGTTTATGTAAGGATATATACAAATCTCTTTATAAGTTTAATTATATTTTAAGTGACATAAATGATATACTAAATATTATGAGTATTGCTCTTCCTTTGTTCTCTCAGTAACAGAAGTAGGATTCCTTTCCAAGTCAATAGTAAGGATCTGCTAATTTTTTAAATAACTGTAAAGTATTCTAGCTTATGGGCCTACTACAACTTATACATGTGATTTCCTATTGATGAACATTCAGATTATTTTAAATTATTTCAAATAAATCTGTAGTGAATACCCTTGTACCTATATCTTGAATGACTTTCATTATCAGGAAGACATTACTGTTTCATTTGGGGGAAACAAAAATAACAAATCTCCAAATCAGAATAGTACTAAAAGAGGATATGGGTAAAAGACTAATCTGGGCTAAGAATATTAGAATTCCCAGCCCTAGTGGGGAATTGGATCAAATGCGAATTAAATGTACGTGTTATAGTTGGTCATATGTAAGAGAAATCAGACTCCAGCGGCTAAACCAAATAGGAATTTAATTTTAACCCTGTAAGCAGCAGCCCGGAGGGCTGAAACAGCAGCTTTAAGTGGTCGTTAGGGACCCAGGTTCTTCTAGCTTTCCACTCTGCCATCCTTCATGGGGCTTTGGGCTTCTTGGTCACAGGATGGCAGCTCTGCCTCTAAGCATGTCTTCTATACTCCAGGCAGGGAGAAGGGGATGGGTGAAGGATTTGGTAAAAGACGTGTGCCACTAAAATCTATCCTCCCTTTTTTTGTTTTTGGCTGTGCCATGTGGCACGTGGGATCCTAGTTCCCCAAGAAGGGATCAAAGCCATGCCCCCTGCCGTGGAAGTGTGGAGTCTTAACCACTGGACCGCCAGGGAAGTCCTTCTCCCCTTTTTTTAAAATTAAGGAAACAGTTTTCATGGAAGCCAAACCAATAGACTTTTGTCTCCATCTTGTCGAGTCATGTGAACCTCCCTAGTTACAAGGGAATCTGGGGTGGCAAGAATCTAACTGAGCATATTACCATCCTCCCGCAAAGTGGGGTTCTGTTAATAAGGAAGAAGGGGAGAACAGATGTTGGATAGGTAACCAGTAATGTCAGTCATGCCTAAATTAAATTATACGTGCTGAACACAGGAAAAAATGGAGAAGTAAATTGCACAGGTGATTCTGTCTGCCATTCTTCTCAATGAGCATGCGCCCTAGTGTTTGCATGAGGATGGGAGACTGTGTTGCCTCAGTTGACATCAGCTCCTACTTACCTCTTGTGTGAGCATCCAACTGGGCTCAGTGACAACCTGGTTATTAACAACATGCAGTTTTTTCATACAAGGTGGCCCCGAAAGCCAGCCCAGCCACTTTATCTGGTCCTTCACCCAAGAAATAGCTGTCTTTTCTCCAACACCAGAGGGAAGAATAACCTAGTGCATTAGACTGTCAGGAGATGGCATGTGTGTCTTGAAAGCAGCACATGTTTAAGAGAATTTTGAGAGCGATTTTGACCCTGGGCAGTTTCCCCCATTGCACTGACCTTAGCTTCCAGTGGCCGTGTAAGATGCAACTTCAGTGAATATCTGAGTTAAGGATGGAGCCGATGAAAAGGAGTGACATTCATGTTGGCTTGCTGAGTTCCAGAGACCAGGAAGGGGATAGTTCAGGCTCCACTAACTACTGTTCTCCTGTTCCTTTTCCACCAGTCTGAGCCACGGGAAGGAGATAAATCTACCTCAGGCCACAGCAGCGGTGCCTTAATGCTCTGTGCTCATTCACTCCAAACGGAATTCCTGAGACCAGTCAAGTTGGAATAGTCTGTAATATGTTGGTAGTTTGTCCATTTGTTTACAAAGGTTAACCTTTTGTATTAAAATTTGGTCAGAAAATAGGAAATTCAGGATGTTTAGCAACTTGGAGTGATTTGCTTTTTTTTTAAATGATTTTTTAAAGTAAAATTGATTTTTGAGAAGTGTCTTCAAGTTATTTGGGGGCAGGGAAACCTCAGCATCTGTATATATACTACTTAGTATATCTCTTTAAGGGAGGGTTTACTTTTATTTTCATAGCTCAGATGAAAATGGTGTTGTATTTTGAAATAGTTACTCTTTCATTTGATCTGCAAATATTCTAGTTTCTGTAGAACTTTAACAAAACTACCAGCTTTAGCAGAGGAGAAATATTCATCTTTCAGTAATTACTAAATGCTCTAATAAAGTCTGGTGCATGAAGTTGTATATACAGTTGAGTGAATTTATTTTAGGAAAATGAAACCTACATAAGTTCAGGCCATCTACAAAGTAACTTTGCTCATGATTTGATAAGTACAATTAAAGACTGTAGACTGAAAACCAGCTTATACATTATATAATTAAGTTACATAATATAGCTCATTTATAGTTTAATCAGCCTAAAGCAATCTTTACAACCCCAATTTGTCATCATTTTTCTTGAAAATTTTTTAATGAGCTTCGTTTTAGTATATTGTTGTAAGCGTTATAGAGTATGAAAGTGTTTAATTAACTTCGTTTTTAGACGTGATTAACATTTAACTTAGTGAACTTTGAGTAAAGCAGATTACCCTCCATAAAGTGGGTGGGCCTCGTTCAATCAGTTGAAGGCCTTAAGAGCAAAGACTGAGGTTGCTGGAAGAAGCAGTTCTGTTTCAAGATTGCAGCATAGAAATTCTGCCTGAGTTTCCAGCCTATTGGCCAGCCCTGCAGATTTCACACATGCCAACTCCCACAATTTTGGGAGCCAATTGCTGAAAAATATCTCTCCCCCATGTATAATTTATTTATACATATATTTTGTATATCAGGATATCTGTATGTATATCCCATTGGTTCTCTTTCTCTGGAGAATCCTGGCTAATACCAGTGTCTCAAAACCAGTGTAGCTGAGACCTCTCCAAGGAGCCTAAGGAATGAAGTGTGTGTGTGTGTGTGTGTCAGAAAGGTGGGCAGGGGGTCGGAGTGGTTAGAATATGTGGATAATAAGTGTCAGTTTGGAATTTTGATGCTAGAAAACTAGTATGTTAAGTAAAGCAGTAAATCTCCAACATGAAAGAAACTCAGCTTTGCCTTTGGTCAAGGAAAGCTGGAAAAACGTGTTGCCACGTGGACCAGGATCTCTTGAGCAGGAGGCCAAGCTGTACTTGGTCAGGTTCTTATGTTTCTGGTCATTTAATCATTTGATTCTCCCATTTATGATATGGTCATTATTACTGACCTGATAATAGAGAAACAAATGCCGTCTGTGTTCCAGAGCACTGGTCACTATTGGCTGAAACCCCTCTTACCGGGAATTCAGGTAAGCTAGGGGCTTGCCTTTCAGTTTTTCCATTGGGTCACTGGGTTTCTTTCTTTATGTGGCACAGGCATTTTTAATTGTTTATAACGGGACACGGTGGCTTTGTAATGTGTCGGCTAGGCTGACCTGAATTTCCCAGGATCCCTGCTCCTGTACCTTTCTGGTGAGAGTGGGCCACAGAGAGAGGCCAGCGGGAGGCTTGCAGGGCAGAGTAACGGGTTTGCCATTTTGTGTGCACGTGCCCTGTGGCCTGTCTGCTGACTGCCCTCAGTGCCCTGAGGCAGATGCTGGGCCTGCAGCTGCTCTGCCTTCCCCTGATCCTCTGTCAGCTCCTCCTCTGGGCCAGGTGTGTGCATAGCTCTGTGACACAGGCCCTGGCTTTTGCAGGTCACCCTCATCCCCAAGGTCAGAGGCAGCTAGACTGGCAGTCTGTCCTCGGGAGCTCCAGCTCAGGGCTTGCTCTCGGTCTTCCCCACTCCGTATCTATCCCCTCTTCCTGACTGCTGTGTAGACTTCAAGCTCCAACATCAGACCTGACGACAACAGCCTTACAGAGGCTGCTTAATCACTCCCACAGCTGTGTAAGGTCAAGTTCTTGACCTTACAAGGGATATATGTGGGTATCACCTAGTGGTTCTGCTTCTCAGCTTGGACACTAATAGTGCAATAGTTTGGTTTTTTTGGTTATCAAAAGAAGAATAAAACTTCAAATAGACTTCAGAAGTGTGATTATTCTCACTGGGTGATGGTGTTTCAGTTGTCTTGGTCATTTTTCTCAAGCCAGGAGTAGTAGCACGGTGGTGTGAGCTGAATCAGGAATAAATAGTGGCCTCAGCATTCATCTTTGGTTCCCCATGTGAATGAGGGGAGACTGAATCCTGACATGTTTTACAGCATAAACAGCACATTCTTACCATTTTGTGTTAACCCCCGTTTTCCCTCTAGGGGGTGCCCACTGGACAAGAGCTCTTTGAGCAGAGACCTTGTCTGATCTCTTCACCATTGTATTCCAAATCCTAGTGCGACACCTGGCACGTGGGGGGCACTGGAGGAAGTGCCTCACCATTGCGGAGGGGATCGTGACTCCCATTAGAGTCCTGGGTGTTTAACCTCTGGAGTTTCCTTGGACAAAGTTTTCTCCTTGTCTATTTGGAGAATTCCTCACCCATCAAGACAGCTCAGGCACTATCTCCTTTGGGAAAGTTTTCGAGGTAAGCTGTTTTCAGTACTTCTGTTATTTTATAATTAAATGTTTCTCCGTCTACGTTACCAGACTATGAACTCTAAGGGCACATATTTCATCTGGGTCACTTCTGTATCCCGAGTGTAATATACAGCACTGGGAAGGTAGAGTTGATGAGCTTTGCAATTGAACATTACTATTTCTAGTAGAGTCTATCAAAGCCCATAGGATTAAACTAGCCTTAAAAAAAAATAAAGGCTAGTTCTACATGGACTATCTTTGAGGGCTTAAATCTTTCAGAGAAATTTGCCACTTGTAATATTTATCATTGGGGTCACAGTCAACAGGAAAGTTCATTTCCCTCGAAGTACATGACATCAGTCCAGGCAAAACTATGCAGAATTTTTTTCAGTGCTCAGATCTCACGAATTGAGGTGCCTCCCGGGGTCAGCTAGGTTCACAGGCCAAGTGTAAAAGGCTGCGTGGTGGTAACTGGCGAGCACAAGAGCACTGCCCCGTCTCAAGGTAACAGACTGGTGCATGCAAATGCCACGGTACGTGCCGGAGCTTGGAGAGCGCCGACGAGGGCTGTACTGAGCCTCACGCCAGCTGGGCCCCACGTGGGATTTGGCCTCAGATGGTGTCATAATGGGCTCCCCGTGGGCTGCCCGTAAGAGCCATACTGACTGCGTTTACAGAGCGCTCAGTGAGGGTATGACTTTCAGATTTACTCGTCCTCTTAGTGTCATCTGAGCGTTCCCTCAGCGCAGCTTCTCAAGACAGAAAAATGACCTACAAATCAGTAGCTTTTTTTTTTTTTTCCCCCCATGACTGAAAGTCATGTGTTACTGAAGGTCAAGGGATATTTTAGGTGAGTGTAGTTTAGGGGTCATAAGAGTGATTATTTCTTTACCTGCCCTGGAGTAGAACTCTTCTTTAATGTGAATGTAATTTGATTTTGAAGAAAGCCTAAATAATGAATTTAAGTAGTAATAATAAATTTAATAATAAAAACACACTGAATTTTCCTTTACACGGAGACACTAAAACTTATTTAGGTGAACGTTTATCATGTATAAGCAGCGTCTAGTTTGCAACGACAGTTACTGTGCTTTATTGAATTGGTTCCACCTGTTGTTTAAAATAATGAAATCCCAGTAGATTAAGGGGGAGGCTCTTTAGCCCCCATTCAGAGGTAAGATGAAGTTTCCCCTCTCAGGGCCACCTCCCCCTCCCTCTTCCCCTCCTGATCTTCAGTATTTTCTGCCCCATCCTAGTTATTATCCAGGACTTTAAGCTACTTATAAGCAGACTTTGAGCCCTCTTTTGTACCATTCTGTGTGTTTGTTCTCAACGTCACATTAAACCTCTGCTCTAGGCGTCGACTATGCCAATCTGTGATCTGCTCCACGCCCTTAAGTCTCTGCCAGGCTTCACCAAGGTCAAGCCTCAGCTCACATGCCTACTCCCGAGCTGCGGTGCCCTCCTGTCTGCCCGGCTCTGCAACAGGAGAGTCCAGGGCTGCGGAGCGTGGCACCATGTTGTTTGTGCCTAATCTCATCATCTCTTCACCCAATCCAGTGATCCTCCCTGGGTTACCCTGTAAAGCGGTTTTTGTGATAACCTTTATATCCTCTGCTTATCTAACTGGTCTTAACTTTTCCTTATGAATGACCATTTTCTGAAATAGTTTAACTTGGTATATGAATACTACGTAAAGGTAACAATGTTACATAAAAGCCCACTGCTTATTGAAATGAATTAAACATCTAAAATTAATTGCTAAAATGTCACTTTAAAAAATTCCTGAGTAATAGGTCGCTTGGAACAGCATGCAGAACACATTTTAACTTCTTTGAACCAAACAAAAAGAATCACAACATACTTTAGTGTACAAATCAATTTATTATACAACAATTATACAGAATGCTTTTTATCTACAAAGAAAAATGGCTTCTCCTGCCTCCCCGGCTGCCCCAATCATGATACTATGATCTTAACATATAAGTATTTTCAAAGGAAAACCAAAAAAGTGATATCCTTATTTTCCAAATAAGGAAGTCCCCAGAAACATAAAATGATATGGAAATACTGGAAAGAACTAGACTGGTCTCTTATACAAAGTGCTAGTGGTCCATCACAGTAAACTTAAAATACTTAAAAAGACTTCTCTAATGGAGAGGACTTCCCCCCTGCACAGTATGCCTAAATAGTTCAGTATATAATTTCAATGGGTTGAAAGTAAACATTCCATTTTGTTACTTTAAAAAATTGGAATTAGCAACATATATGCTTACAATATTCATTTAAATGTTTTCATACCTATGAGTAAGAGGAAATTTATTTGGGGAAAAAACATTCTTTTTTTTTTAACAAATTATACAGATTTTTTTTTTAAAGCTTTGCTTTAGGAAAATCACATTAAAAGTAAACATTTTGTTTAAAATTGTTACACTTAGAAACAGGTGAAGATATTTACCTGATGCAATTTTTGTGACTAAGACTTTATATAGCTCTGTATTTTTTACCAGCCCTTGAATGGTTTAAGGCAATAAGTGTTTCATTAAGCTTCTCTAGAATTAAAGACCAAGTTGGAAATAAGCATCCTGAAACCTCTAGCCAAACTGAGCTTGAAAGTGTAAACTAACCAAGTTTTTCCCTTTGATCAGAGAGGTTTCCAGCTGCCTGGGCTTTCTCCTTCGGCTGAAGGGTGCTTCCCTCCTTGTTGTGCAGATATGAAGCCCATCAGTGCATCCAGAACTGCAGGTATGAGGCCAACTGGTGAGCCCAGGGCCTCACTGACGATTAAAGGTAAGCTGGAGCCAACGACTGACCAGTGATATCTGTCTTTTGAGTCTCATTTTTACCTGCGGTGAGTGCACTTTGGTAACAGATTTTAGCTCATGTCTGAGACCTAAAACTGAAGTAGAGCCCAGCTGCTCCAGGGTGCTTCGTCCTCAGTCTGTCGCGGGTTTGGTCACAGAGGAGTGCTGAGCCATGCTCAAAGCGAGCCCTTGTTTTAAAGTGAGTTTCTGGGAGAGAACGAGACGTATAACCGTGCAGCTATGATGTGATGGAAGCGGGGATTAAGCACCCTAAAGCAAGTCAGTTTTAGAAAGCTATTTAGAAAGATCCAAGAGTGAGGGGGCATCAGACAGAAGATGTCTGTTCGGTAGAAATGGGTCAACTGGCAGAGAAGGGGCTACGGGGCACCATGCCCTCACCATGAAGACGGGACTAAGATCAGTCACCTTTCAGAGCAGCAGAATCCCAAGGGGCGTTTACAGGAAACAGAAGAGTTGGTTTCGTCAGTGTATGTGTCAGTACTGAAGTCAGTGTGTTTTTTTGTTTTCCTGTAGTTTAAAAATTTTTTTTCCAAATAAATACTCATAAAAAAAGAAATGCCCCCAACAGGACAAAGTCGTTCCCAAACAGACTGTAATGTGTTGGGGCAATGGTGAAAGTGCCTTTCTGGCACTTAAGCCTCTGATGTCCATGTTATGACCTAAAAACTTCTTAAAATAAGGTAGGAAGAAGATAAAGTTGGCAAATCTTGTTTTATAGGGTATAAATCTTCATCAAATCTTCAGAAAATATCCTCAGTTTCCATTCTTGGGACAATTTAATAGTAAATAATAGCCCCACCGCTGGGAGAAGGGAGATGGTCCTGCTAACCTTCCTCTGCTCTCGTGCTTCTCAGCGGAGCTCGTGTTACTCGGAGCAGGGAAAGGAAGCGCCGAGTTTGCCAAACTGGTGCTTTTTGTTGTGGCTCGTTCCCAGCCTGTGGCTCGGTGCCGGAACCTTCCCATAGCCCTCTTTTTCTTCTTATTTTCAAAATCTTAACCTGCAAAGAGTGATAGCAGGTATTTGGGGATAATACTCACAAGGAGGCTTATGAGAAATCGTCGGCAAGTTCAATGTCTGTTTTGCCCCCAATGCTCTATTAATTCTGACTTATTAATAGTCCAGTGACATGTCATTCTAAGAAAAAGGGCCCACTGGACTCGAGTCCTTGTCAGAAAGGAAATGGGCAGGCAAAGTCAGATCCTGCTTTTAAAACTGAGCATTGCGCCTGTATCCTAACCTGGGGCACCTTAACATCGGAGGTAGATGTGAATATATGAATAATTAAGGAAACCCAATTAAAACTGAGGAACTACTCCTACCCAAGCCCCTGAGCTATGAAGGTTTGGTAGAAGATTTTTCTTCAAAGTAAAAAAAAAAAAAAAAAAATTACAAACTTTATTACCATGTCACTAAGTTGAGAATTAGGAGTAGTTGTGGGAATTTGAGACTCCAGAGACCGACGAGAGAGAAAAGTTTTGCTGGGTTTTCCATTTATGTGACCATTTGGTTATTTTCTGGGGTTGATTCGTAAAGGAACAAATGGACTGATTAGAGCATACCCTGTATTTAGAAGACAATTAACATTTTGTTTTAAACGTTTTAATCCGAACAAAACTCTAACTTATTTGCAGACTTGCTGTGAGAAACAGTGCTCCCCGTGTCCTGGCTTTGTAGGTGCAGAAGGCTTTATAAAAGACAGTGTCTGGTGAGGGGTTAGGTCGGTGCGGGAAGGAGAGAAGTCGCATCAGTTCTGAGGTCTGCAGAGTTGTCACCTCACTGCTGATGGAAGCATTCAGTCAACAGATTAACCTATTAGCAATATAGTAATACATTCCGGGTACAAATGATTTATAAACTCAAAAGAAATTAGTTTATGCTAAAACATATATAACTTTCAATTCAGTCTTTGCTTTAAAACAAGCGAATCTGTTAGGCTATTTATATATGCTTTGTCTTACTCAACATTTATTGTGCTTTCTTGTTTGTTATTCCATTTGTTGCAGTGAAGTAGGCTTTGGAAAAACCATTAACTTCTTTCCCTGCATGTGGCTCTTCCCCATCTTTCTTCATTGGCTTTTTCCGGTATGTCTGGTGGTTGTGTACATGTTGAAGAGAGAAAGAGAAAAGAATCTTTTAATAAGACCTTGTCTATAATGTGACATATGGTCTAAAACAATGCATGATCTTCACTGGGTACTGAACTTTCTAGTAAGAATTCTTGTTTGTAATATGACAATTTTTAAGCTTTGGGTTAAAAATAATAATAGGGTAAAAACAAGACGGATGCATGAATTCCAACAATGAAAAGTTGTTTCTTTCGCCTTATCCACATCAGGTTAGTATTTATGTACTAAGTTTTATGGGATTAGCATTCAAATTATTCTGCATTAGTTGCTTACTTGGAAAGAATATGATTTTTTTGAACTTTTTAAAAAATCAAGGTACAAGTGACATACAACATTGTTAGTTCAGGTGTACAACATGATTTGATTTGTTGTATATATTGTGAAATGATCACAAAGTCTAGTTTACCATCACCACATATAGGTACAGAACTTTTTTGAGATGAGAACTTTTAACATCTAATCTCTTAGCAATTTTCAAATATGCAATACAGTATATTATTAACTGAAGTCACCATGCTGTACGTTACATCCCCATGACTTATTTAAGGATGTAATTTTTTGAAAAATACAATTCAAGTGAAAAAGTGCTGTTACTTTAAAAGTACTAGTACCTGGGATTGGCTTGATTTGCGTTCTCTCATATTCTTCCCACTTTTTTTTTTTTTTAAAGCAATAGCATCAACAAGGGTCAAGACTGAAAAGCATACACTCAACTTTAAAGGACTAAGACTCTTTGAACCAGCAGGTAGGGCCACAGCTCTGAGCGCCACCGCCCCCTGCTGGGCTACCGATTCCCTTCACGTTTCAACACCAAGGTGATTGATTCCCTTAGCCTTCCTGCAACACTGAGCAATTTTTTGGGGGGTGGGTGGGGGGCGGCAGGGCTGGGTGGTGGCTTTGTTTGGTTCTCTCAATGGTTATTTTCTTTAGAAATTCTCAAAGGAAACTTTTATCTCTTACAAAAGACAAAGCCTTGCCAGTCCAGTTTCAGGAACACAAGAGCGGAAGAGCTGTCAGAAGTTCAGTTCCCACAGTTGTCCTCTGTGTAAAACCACTATGCATTTGCTGAAAGTCAACCCAAACTAAAAAATCAGCAAAGCAGGAGAAAATACAGTTGAATACAATTTCAAAAGTACTGTTTTGAATAAACTGTGTGTTCTCATTTTTCTTATGAAGCTTTCTGTTGCCGCAGCCCACAAAGGAGAGCAATTTAAAATCTACCACCACGTGAGGCCTGTGCTATTACCACGGCCATCAGTTCTCTTGTAACAGTCACTTTGAAATTGCATTTTGAAAATCTCTTCCACTGAAACTGTTAGTTAAAAAGAAAATGACACTTAAGAAAAAGTCAATGTGACCTTTCCATACTGGTTCGCCTTAAAATAATTTTTTTTTTCCCCAAATAGTGAGTCTACACTGTAGCAGTAGATGACATGGAAACAGTTTTTTAATATTAAGTTCATTTAGTCCATGTTTTCATCCGTTCATACAGAATTCCTGGATCTGTGTTACTATACACAGTGTTTAACTTTCAGAGGGCAGACTTTGGTAGCATGGTGCAAATACATGATTTGAATGCATATTTTTGATAAAACTGTATGCATGCATTGAAAAACGTCTAACAAAATGCCCACCAGACCATTAACAGTGGTTATCCTTTGAGGAGGAGGACACAGGGAGAAGAGTTAAAAATGCAGGTTTCACTTTGTACTGTGTGCACCTCTGTTATTTGAATTTATCAACAAGCCTGTGCTACCATAATATTTAATTGGTAAAACTAAATACATAATGCAAAAGTGCACAGGCTAGTGTTTTACAGTTGAATATTTACCTGAACATAGAAGTTTAAGAACAGGATGACCAGCGTCAGCATATAAGAAGACTGGAAGATGAGACAGCCGAAGGGGAAGCCGCAGGGCCTCACGACAGCACTCATGGTGTGGGTGACGGTGAGCACGAACTGCACCTGCAGGGGCGGCAAGGGCGGAACCACTCTGCAGTCAGGCAGTGAGAAATCGACTACTCGTACTCCCTGCATCTTGCAGGGGTAAAACAAACAAGACAACGCTGAAGCAGCCCACCGTCCTATCCAGAAATCTTGTCTGAAATTAGGAAGTGTATAAAATTGGCCATGATTAATTTTCTCCTGGAAAAATCACAGTTGAAATCATTCAGGTAAAAATGCTTTAACAACAGACATTAATTTCAAAAGTATTCACATGGACGTTTTAACACACAAGGTTTCACTCTTAACAGTCCACTTTTAGAGGAAAATAGGCAGCCTCATCACACACAGAAAAGCCTCTGACCTCCAGGGCTGGGACTGAGGCCATGCGGATGCTTCACATGGAGAAAAGCCGACAGAGGGATGACATACCAGCTGAGCCTGCGTGAGATACTTCTTCCACCAAAGATACTTGTGCATAGATGGAAACACCGAAAGGCCATAGTAGGTGTACATGAGGATGTGGATGAAACTGTTCAGGGTGGGTCCAAAGAAGCCTAGAAAAGTACAGTATAAATTACTGTTCTTCTAGAAAGTACGATCGTTCGTTGTCAAGTAATATTCTTCCTGTACATCATAACTGAGGACAAATAACAATATGGCACTAACAAAATTCACCCTGATTCCTGTGCCATTATCCGGGGATTCACCCAAGGTCACCTAGATAGAGGGACTAACCTGGGGTAGGTTTTCAGTCAGTGCCAACCAAACAGGTAACTCCTGATTTGCAAAGGCTTTGCTGTTTCTGTCATTACCACCATCCAATCAGGTGGCAGAATCTGAGGAAGTGTCTTTGCTTTCGCTAAACCTTTGATGAGCCATTTTGATTGTAGAAAGAGCCTTCGTACATGGCTGAACAGGGTGCTAAAGAGTCAAGGAAAATGTACTGCTCTTCGTAGTTAAGTAAATAAAATCTACCTGGCAGGGACCTAGAACCAGAAGATGCTGCAGAAGGTAAGAGAATACAGGGGAGAGAAAAGGTCCAGCAGGGTAACAGGAGGCTGGGGCAGGGGAGAGGCGGGCATATGGGACTTTCCCAGTAGCCAAGCCACCTCGTGGACTTCTGGAACAAAGAGTGTCTAAAATCCAGTTTTAGGATATTTCCTGGGCTGAGCTGTGCCGTGGAATTCCCCCGTCCCCCGCTGTCCCCTCATGAAATCTTCTGACATCAATGTGGGTGAATCGTGTTTCAGGAAACCAAGGAGCGAGGGCTGAGTTCTAGGTTGGGTCAACCAAGGGTCAAAAGGACTGAGCTGCAAGGGGTAAGGTGCCGGAGACGGAAACAGGGAACTCGTCATAAGGATGACATCAATCAGTGCAGGCAAAGGGCTCGGAATGGTGCCCAGCACAAAGCGAGCGCTATGCCTCTATGAGCTGTCAACCCTGTGGGACAGGAGACGGGCTGTGGAGCCAGAGGACCTCCTAATAGTTCTGTCCCCTTGGACGTACTAGTTTGTAAATTTTGTTTCTCATCTGGAAAATAGGTATAGAGTAATTATCTCTTAAGAGTGAGATGTGGTTAAATGAGATAATACTATATAAACTAAAAGGCACTGCACATATGTTGGTTAACTTATCAATTTAAATTCTCCTGCCTGGTTTCCCAATCCTGGATTAGCGATCTAGACAGATCAATTCAAGTCAATGAATAAGAAACAAGAGGAACACCACCAGGAATCTAGCAAGTCCTCATACATGGGCTGGAATAGCTTGTCAGGGGCAGTGAATTTATATGAAAACACAAATATAGTTTCAGAGTGCCAGGCAGCACAATATTAGTGATGTTTCCTTACCAACCTGAGTTTTCATTTCCATCAATTAATAAAAAAGAGTAGTTGCTGACTTTTATAATATTCTAGCTTGGATAGAAATCATCACACACACAGAATTCCTGTGAATGAAATACGATGTCTTTACGAAGTGATTATTCAAGACCAACTTTTAGATGCTTTAGTGAGTTATAAATGAAACTTGATAATCGTAAAACATACTTAACCTTGACAACGGTCCTGCAGTATTGATTTCAGCCTATATTTTGATTACAGTGCAAGTCTGTTGTAATCCTAATAACCAAGACTGGAGTATGTCGGTCTAGGAGGCGTGTGAAGGCGTCCCTTTTCTCTTTGCTGCACCCCCAAAATGTTTCTTCACACTGGAGTTTAAATTTGCATCTTCACAGTCAATGATGTATTGCAAATACCCTTGGGGTTTTTTAAAATACCATCTCTACAAGCTTCTAAATCCTAGGACAAAATTATTTTGTTTTACCTGTTCTAATTTTTCACAGAATACTTTTAAATTCTTGGGTACACCCCTGGTGGCACAGTGGTTGAGAGTCTGCCTGCCAATGCAGGGGACACGGGTTCGAGCCCTGGTCTGGGAAGATCCCACATGCCGCAGAGCGACTAGGCCTGTGCGCCACAACTACTGAGCCTGCGCGTCTGGAGCCTGTGCTCCGCAACAAGAGAGGCCACGATGGTGAGAGGCCCGCGCACCGCCATGAAGAGTGGCCCCCGCTTGCCACAACTAGAGAAAGCCCTCACACAGAAACGAAGACCCAACACAGCCATAAATAAATAAAATAAATAAATAAAATTAAAAAACAACAAGATAATATCAAATAGAAAAGTACTGTTCTCTCGAGCTCAGTGTTTCTCAAACTGCAGGTCATATAACCGACACTTCAATCAATTGTGAAATCAATATAGTGAGAGTTGTCATTAGCTTTTCGAAAAAGTGAGATCAATTTTTTTCCTTTCTTAAGTGCATCACAGGCCTTCCCTGGTGGCACGGTGGTTAAGACTCCGCCTGCCAACGCAGGGGACATGGGTTCGAGCCCTGGTCCGGGAAGATCCCACATGCCGCGGAGCAACGAAGCCCGTGCACCACAACTACTGAGCCTGCGCTCTAGGGCCCGAGAGCCACAACTACTGAAGCCCATGCACCTAGAGCCCATGCTCTGCGAGAGAAGCCACTGCAATGAGAAGCACACACACCACAATGAAGAGCAGCCCCCACTCGCCACAACTAGAGAAAGCCTGCACGCAGCAACGAAGACCCAACGCAGCGAGAAATAAAGTGCATCACACAGAGCCGGGCTAAATACTGTTTCATGAAATTTGTTTCATACAAAATGTATACATATGAATGAGGGCATTGGGTTGTGATATAAAACGTATTACTTACTGAGCTCTCAGTAAAAAAAAAAAAGAAAATTGAAAGCCACTGCTCTGGTGGGTCACAGTGACGTGACTTTTTCAGAATGGAAAAACAAGCCCCCAAAGTTGACGTGACTCAACCTGTACCACAGCTAAGTGGTGACTGTGGAAGGTGCTGTATTTTTTATAGCTGCAGTTAATGAAGTAAAACTGCTCCAGCTGGGGTATGGGTTTCCGGCCATCAGGCATTTGGTGCATGGAAAAGAAAACATTTTTAAAATTTATCGTAATACTCAAAGATTTTGCCAGGATCAAAGACAAGAAACGAAACAGCCACTGGCAAAGCTGTGCTTCCCCGTGTGACAAGCAGGCTGGGCCGGGCCCAGTTCTCTCTCCTGATTGTGCAACGCTCAGTATGGGAGACACATCACATAGAACCGAAAAACTGACAACTTTACTTACTTTGCCCACAAGGTATCCAGTTCAAAACGCACCACCAGATGTTAAACATAGAGGCATGATGGTATACGTGAAGAAAGGTAATCTGACTGGTTTTTTTCCGCAACACAAAAAAAATCGTGTCCAGGAACTCTATTAATTTGGAGAAGTAGTACCACCATAACACTCCGGCTACCTGTACGAAATGTAAAACGGGAAAAAGACAAGGTGAGGCGTGATGCCGCCCCGGTGCTGCCCGCCTCTGTGTTCCCCCCCGTTTGTGCTTCACCAGCGCGCCCGGCTCCCAGGCTATCGAGAAAGCATCTCACCTGGCGTCTTTGCCTCCAGCTTTTCCTTATTCCCAGCAATCCAGCCCCCTCTGGTGGAAGGAATTCTCTTTCCAAAACACATTAACTGATCAAGTTGCTCCTCTGCACCTACAGAACCAAGTCTATGATTCCTCGGTTGATACAGGTTCTCCGCGGGCCTGGGGGGCTGCCGTGTCCGCTGTCCTCCTCCGAGCACACCCCCGGGCATCCTGTGTGCTGCTGAAGTGGTCGTTTCCTCTCCCAGGAGCCCCGCTGCCCCCACACGCCTCACTCTCACGTCCGGCATGCCTCCCCTACCCCACGTCTAGCATGCTCCTGTCATCCTATTGGCACTCCTCTCAAATGCCACCTTGCTCTGGAACGTGACCTCACCCCCCTATCTCAGGCTGAATCATCCCCTTCTTCATCTGTGGTCCCAAATTACTTTACGCCTCTATTATCAATAGCCACAATCATGAACAAGTCTCCTTCCCACTAGGCTGTAAGTCACTCCGAGGCGGAGATGGTCTCCCTTCACCTCCGCTCGGGGCTTGGCAGGTCGCTACTGTTGTTCCACTGATTTTGATTCTTCTCTGCTCCTTTACTGTTCATATTTTGTCCCTTAAACATCATGCTTCCCGAGAGCGGTCTAGGACGAACCCTTTCATGTCTCTTCCTCAGAAGAAAAGATGAAAAATCCAGGTGCTTCTCCGCCCTTCAACCCCCAGCCCCAGCAGGTCACAGCGAGGGCTTGCTTCCCTCCCAAGTCCCTCACACAGCCCCCATCGCAGGGAGGCGCTTGCATTGAAGGCACCGGGCTCTCAGCACTCACGGTTAAACAGAAGAGGAGACACTATATGAGGAGCTTTGAAATTAGAATTTAATGCTCTACTATTTACTTCCCATGAAGACAATCATAAGGTGTGCTGGCACCATCGTAAATGTTTGAGGGAATCATTAACCTTCAAAAATATTAAACCATAAGTAAACACATACATACAACAGTGGCTTTTAGAGAACTGTATGGTAGCCCAAAGCGTGCTAGTCTGGGATAACAGAAATGAAACGGGTGTAGAGAAATCTATACATCTTACTTTTTGTATTACAGCTTTTGAAGATGTTTAAAAATGCTCATCTTTAAATTTTAATTAAAAGGTTTCTACCACCTCTTATTAATAACCCATGTTTTTCATTATGGAAGTTTTCAAATATTCACAAATGCAGGAAGAGTAAGGAATGCAAACCCTCTGGTATCTATCCCTGAACTTCAAAATTTTCAGTATGATTCCAATTTGTGGAATCAATTCTGTTTCCTACCACTTCTTTTTTGCACGGGGGGGAATGTAACATAAGCAAATACAAAGTATCAGTTTATAACAACTTCTAATAGATGGGGAGACTTGAACATAACCACCGAGACACTTATCTTTTTTTTTAAATTTTATTATTTTTTTATACAGCAGGTTCTTATTAGTTTTCTATTTTATACCTATTAGTGCATATATGTCAATCCCAGTCTCCCAATTCATCACACCACCACCACCACCCCCCTTTCCCCCCGCTTGGTGTCCATACGTTTGTTCTCTACATCTGTGTCTCTATTTCTGCCTCACAAACCGGTTCATCTGTACCATTTTTCTAGATTCCACATGCATGCATTAATATACGATGTTTTTCTCTTACTTCACTCTGTATGACAGTCTCTAGGTCCATCCACATCTCTACAAATGACCCAATTTCGTTCCTTTTTATGGCTGAGTAATATTCCATTGTATACATGTACCACATCTTCTTTATCCACTCATCTGTCGATGGGCATTTAGGTTGCTTCCATGTCCTGGCTATTGTAAATAGTGCTGCAATGAACATTGGGGTGCATGTGTCTTTTTTTTTCTAATTTTTTATTTTATTTATTTATTTATGGCTGTGTTGGGTTTTCGTTTCTGTGTGAGGGCTTTCTCTAGTTGCAGCAAGTGGGGGCCACTCTTCATCGCAGTGCGCGGGCCTCTCACTGTCGCAGCCTCTCTTGTTGCGGAGCACAGGCTCCAGACACGCAGGCTCAGCAATTGTGGCTCACGGGCCTAGTCACTCCACAGCATGTGGGATCTTCCCAGATCAGGGCTTGAACCCGTGTCCCCTGCATTGGCAGGCAGATTCTGAACCACTGCGCCACCAGGGAAGCCCCCATGTGTCTTTCTGAATTATGGTTTTCTCTGGGTATATGCCCAGTAGTGGGATTGCTGGGTCATATGGTAATTTTATTTTTAGTTTTTTAAGGAACCTCCATACTGTTCTCCATAGTGGCTGTATCAATTTACATTCCCACCAACAGTGCAAGAGGGTTCCCTTTTCTCCACACCCTCTCCAGCATTTGTTGTTTGTAGATTTTCTGATGATGCCCATTCTAACTGGTGTGAGGTGATACCTCATTGTAGTTTTGATTTGCATTTCTCTAATAATTAGTGATGTTGAGCAGCCTTTCATGTGCTTCTTGGCCATCTGTATGTCTTCTTTGGAGAAATGTCGATTTAGGTCTTCTGCCCATTATTTGATTGGGTTGTTTTTTTTTAATATTGAGCTGCATGAGCTGTTTATATACTTTGGAGATTAATCCTTTGTCCCTTGATTCATTTGCAAATATTTTCTCTCATTCTGAGGGGTGTCTTTTCCTCTTGTTTATAGTTTCCTTTGCTGTGCAAAAGCTTTTAAGTTTCATTAGGTGAGACACTATCTCTTATTTAATAAAATTAATGAATCTTTAATGTCTTCTAATAGTCCGTCCACCTTCAAATCCACCTGATTTTCTCAAAAGTGTCTTTTTATTGGTTTGTTTAAATCAGGATCAGGGTCCAGCTTGCATTTATTTGATGTGGGTCTTAAGTTTCTTCTAATCAGTAACAGTTCCCTTTCCCTGCTCCCCTATTTTCTTTCATGTCTTTTCTTTCTTAAACTAGATCAGTTGCACAGAACTCCTAATATGGATTTGGATGACTGTTTCTTCCTCGTGTGGTTTAACTTGTTTCTGTACCCCCCACCCCCCCATTTTCTGTAAACAGCAATAAGGGTTAGAGGCTTAACTGGATTCAGGTTTAAGGTTTGGGGCAAGAATACAGTTGACCCTTGAACAAGACGGGGGTTAGGGCGCTGACCCTCTGCACATCAAAAAATCTGTGTACAACTTACAGCCAGCCGTCTGTAGCGTGGTTCCTCCGCATCTGCGGGTTGTACAGTACTGTAGTATTTAGTACTGAAAAAAGTCTGCGTATAAGTGGACCAGCGTGATTCAAACCCACGTAGTTCAATGGTCAACCGTACTTCAGACGTGGTTCTGGGTACTTCCTATGGAATCACATCGAGAGGCACCTAACTTCCGATATTAAAATCAACAGTGAGTTTGGGTGTTAACAGCCTAATCTAATCATTATGAAGTGTCCATTCAACTTTGACCCATTACTTTCATCATTTACAGATAACTGCTGTCTAGGATCCATTACTTCACTAGAAGTTGCAAAATGGTGATTTTCAAATTCTCTTCATACTTATGCATTTTTCTCTTTATAGAGAAGAGCTCTTCCTCTTTAGCTATTTGGAAACTTACATATGAAAGGCAAGATAAATGTTTGATTCTCATCCTTTAATTTTTTCGTCTAGAACTTCTAGGTGTTCTAGCAACCTTCAAAAGGTAACAATGAGGGGTTTTTTTTAGTATCATTTTAGACTCGGTTTTTCATAAATTTAGTATGTCAGTATTCCTTTTGATACTCAAACTGTCCCACCTTTAGCCGTGGGAGTCCCTTCAAGGTGGCGCCTACATCTTCTTGTCATGACCCTAGTGGTCTTGGGTAGCTTCCTTGCCCTGTCACAAGATGTCCTGGATTCTTCTCATATACATTTCCCACCCCAATCAGGAATCGGCCAACTCTCTAAGAATCCTAAACCCTTTTGGGTGGATTACATTTAGAGAGCACAATTTTGGTATCATTGCTGGGCTGTCAGAGACTAACTAGGCCTTTCCTGTACACAGAGCTAAAAAACACATTTGTTTTTAGAAAGAATAAAGTTAATTCTGCTATTCCCAATTTGAATCTGTAATTACTGAGTTTTAGTTTCTTTTCTTCTATGTTTCAAATACTAGTTGTAATAATAGCATTATTATATAGCTTACCCTAAGTATACCTATAATAGTCTCACCACAAGCAATACCAATATTTTTATTAATAATAGCAGCCCCCCAAGTTACTGAATGCTGTTAAGATGCATCTCACTTGGGATATGCAGTCAAAACACTGTTTTAAAGGCACTTGAAATAATTCTTCTTTGGGTGGTTATGTCAACACAACTTAATATGTGGGTATATTAATTTAGTTCATTTCCGAGATATCTGGGGGGAGGCTGCCTTGTAATCTTTTAAAATTTGTTTTATAATTATGTAAAAACACCAACTGGTTCTGAAATATAAGACAAGGTACGTTCAGAGAAGTCTAGCTTCCATCCCTATCCCCTCTGACCTGTTCCCTCCCCCAAAAGGAAACCATTTTGTTAGCTTTTGGTTTATCCTGCCATTGTTTCTTTTTAAAACCGTAAGCAAATACACACATATTCCTATCATTTCTTGCCCACAAGGCACTGTACCGGAAGCACGGTCTGCGGGCTGCTCTTTTCCACTGAGCTACGTCCTGGAGATGATTCGGTAACAGGACAGCGGTCATCCTCATCCCACTTTGCAAAGGGACCCACTGCGTGGATGCACCATGGTTCATTCAGTCTGTCCCCCAAGTAAGCACTTCTACTAGGATGGGAGACCGTTTCTTATCTAACCCCAGGTTCCATCGTCGTATCTGGAAGGAGAAACGGTTACAGATGGTTGACTCACCCGGATATCGGCTTCCCCTGCACTGGTAAGGTCCTGACACTGTAAGTTGTAGCCTCCTTCCCAACTGGAGAGAATAAGCTGTCAAAGAAACAAGGGGAGAAAAAAAAGTCAATGTGAGAATTTGGACGAAAACTGAATTTCCCATTCATGTTTCTGATTGGCGTCTATTCAAGATTGAGTTCTTCCCAGAATGTTTGACTCGATCCTGTCCCCAAACACATGATACCAAAGGATCTAATTCTTGCTGTTGAACTGATATCAATGGTTACAATCCTTAGTTAATATAATTTACTTCTAACCTCCACATCCGTCAAAAACAGAATTTAGCTATCATTTGAGTACCAAAATATTTTATGTAAGGAATTTATCTAATCATATGTTCTATAAATAAAATGTAGAAGTAAAATGTAAACAAATGTGAGGAAACTACACTAAAATGTTAAAACTTTACATTGGCTTATATATAAATAGTTACTTGATCATCTCAGTAATTTTATGAATTATGTATTTACTACCATTTTACAGATGTGAAAACCAGGGCTCAAACATTCTTAAATCATTTTCTTCATTTTATTTATGCAATGTGGTAACCAGACATTTGTGCGATTGTAACTGATTAACATCTGTTTTCCCCATTATGCTCAAAAAACAAAGTGCTCCATAAAGTCTACGCCTCCTTCTTTGCTCATCTTCGCATCTACACTTCCTTGCCCAATGACTGGCATGGAGAAAGTGCTCAACGACTATATGATGAATGGATTATTTGCTCACAATCATATGGAGAGATAGTGGTAGAACAATGATTGGATCCAGGTCTTCTAATTCCTTGTCTAGTATTCTTTCTACAACATCATAAGAAAATGACACACCACTGTAAAGCAATTATACTCCAATAAAGATGTTTAAAAAAAAAAGAAAATGAACTTTGTGGAAAATTCTACAGAAGAAGTTTTCTCCATTCTTTCCCACTATTACTAAGAAACTTAAAATTCTAGAATATAATATAAGGCCTTTGACTTTGATTTACATGAGATATTATATGTGAAAGCCTACAATTTTCTGTTGCTTTATCAGAACTGTATAAAGGTACAGAACTGTTACAATACACAAACAGAGCAGGGAGGGACAGATGTTCATGAACTGAACAGTAAGAAGAGATGAACTACTAAGAACATTGGGAATGTTCTAGAACCTTTGCAAGTCTTTGCTCTACTATCCTTATTGACTTCTCTATCCTTCTAACAAAAACACCTTTCAGTTAACATCATGACAAGTACAGATTATCAGGGTAAGTGAATCTGGTGAAAGTAAAGGAGACTGACCTTTCCTGATGGGGTCTATTACAGATCAAGTCACCCCCCAGGTACCCCACAGCTTTACATGCTGGTTCTCAAAGGGGAACCCGTGACAGGCCACAGGGGATCTAGGAATACCTAGAAGTGCATGTAAGTTTTTGTGTGCCTTTTTCAAAATAAATTACTTAACTTTGTAAAAAGATTAAAAACCCGTATGGAGGGGCTTCCCTGGTGGCGCAGTGGTTGAGAATCTGCCTGCCAATTCAGGGGACACGGGTTCGAGCCCTGGTCTGGGATGATCCCACATGCCACGGAGCAACTAGGCCCGTGAGCCACAACTACTGAGCCTGCGCGTCTGGAGCCTGTGCTCCGCAACAAGAGAGGCCGCGATAGTGAGGCCCGCGCACCGCGATGAAGAGCGGTCCCCACTTGCCGCAACTAGAGAAAGCCCTCGCACAGAAACAAAGACCCAACACA
This sequence comes from Balaenoptera musculus, assembly GCF_009873245.2. NCBI lineage: Eukaryota > Metazoa > Chordata > Mammalia > Artiodactyla > Balaenopteridae > Balaenoptera > Balaenoptera musculus. The sequence continues at coordinate 7,905,780 of NC_045795.1, forward strand.
GCCAAAAATAAATAAATAAATAAATAAATAAATAAATAATTTTTAAAAACCTGTATGGTCAGGCTGTAGTTTTGCAGTCAGGGGCTCTAGTATCAACTTTGGGTAGTAATGATACAGAGGCGGGGAAGGACAGGCTATATTCTGCTTTAGTCAGCTCTATCCAGGCTGTCCCCATCCCCATGGCACCTCTGTAGGACTATCTGACAAACTAAACGTCAGAAGTCAGCAATCAGGCTACGGGAGGCTCTAGCTGCTCACCTTGGACCCTTCCTAACGCCCTAGCTGGGCTGGCTGGCAGAAACCACCCAACCTACGTGTTGAAGAAAAGGAAAGCAGGCTGGCAAACAGGGTTAGCCTTAAGGAGGTGTGGACTAACTCGCTCCGAAATAGGATTAGGGTCCACTCCCCACGTCCACCACCTGAACCCACGCCGCTGGCGTCTGCTGACTGTAGCCCTGCAATCATCTCCTAAACGGACCCTCCGCTTCCATTCTTGCCCCCAACTCACTCTGAGTCCATTTTCCATGTAGCAGCCAGAATAACCTATTTAAAAAGGGAGATCCTGTCACTCCCCCATTAAAATCCTCCAGTGGCTTTTCATTACACTTAGAAGAGCAGCCAAATTCCTGACAAGGCCCGACGTAACCTGCCCCCAACCTGCCTCGTCTTGAATCGGTCCTCTGCCCACTGTCCTAGCTCCTAGCCACACGGCTCCCGCTCACGGGCCTCGAACGCCTCAAGGCCTCCACACTTGCCGATCCTCCTGCGCCGGCACCTCCCCGGAGCTCTGGACGCCGGGCTTGCTCTCATCACCCAGCCTCAGCTCAAACATCACTTCCTCAGAGAGGCCGCCCCGCCCCGCCCATCGCTCCCTCTCGCACATGCAGAGGCTGTGCTCCAGAGCCTAGAACACAATCTGACACAGTGCAGGAAGTCAACACATTTGTTGGAAGAGTGTTAGTAATTTTAGTGTCGCTTTCTGGCCTAAGCAAACATCTGGCCTGGACGTAACAAGTTAGCAAGGTTAAGGTAAGCTATCCTTTGACTAGAGTCTACCAAACATACCCCATAGCGTCAGAGAGAAGACCTTATGCCCTGAAAGCAGTTGCTGTTGGGAGACTAGGAGGCAATCAACCAACAGCAGTGATTTGGAACCAAGAGACGGAAGACTGTGAAAAGAGAACCACTGGACAAGCCAGAGTTAAAACTCGTAGTGGAGAATGAGCTCCATGCAGACGTTCTCCCTAAAAAAGACAAACCATGTGCCTGGCTGTTCAAACGCTGAACTGTCGCCCCTGCTGACGGCGCCTGATGCTCACCCGGAGACCGACGAGGCCCTTCCGTGGGGACTGACTGCTACGTGCACTAGTCCGCGAACTCCTCAAGTACAGACACCGCGTCTGAACACCTCTGTGGCCCCTGCGCTGCCCCGAGCAGGTGCTCGCTGAATGCAGGCTGAACAGAACTGATTCATCCTTACACTCACGAGGGAGTGAAGTAGGACAGACATCGTTATCTCCATTTGAAAGCGAAGCTGCCTGAGGTTCAGAGAGCCTAAGTAACTCCTCCAAAGTCGCAGAGAAAGTGAAAGGCTGACACTTGAATTTGGGTCTTCTGCCTCCACTGCACCGTGGCTTCCAGCAGGGATTAGAGCCTCCAACGCAGACAGATGGTCAGGCCGGCTCTCCTGATGCAGCTGCCACTTCTGAGAACCACCCAAGGAAGAGTAACTCTCCCTCTGTCATACAGGGAGAAACTAACTCCGTAAATTACTATCTTGCAAGCTTATCTAGTGAACTAAAATCTACCCAGAGAAACCTAAAATAGAAATTCCCCTTTTAGAGTCAGGTAAATTAGGGAGCACCTATGTGACATGATTTTAGAGCTGTCAGCATGGCTTTCCTGACCCCAGATTCTGTCTCCTGCACTCTGAGGCCTAAAATTCCATAATTAGAGTTTCATGACAGTCATTTTAGATAATGGTTATTAACCATTATTAGAATGGTGCATATTAGACTAATGTACAGATTAAACTCTATGGGTGAGATGGCCTGTATTTTAGGCAAGAATTTATTTTCGTTTAGAAGCCAAGGACACCAGGAAGACAGCTATACCTATGCCACTGTCAGCCATTTATAATTTATATGAATGAGTTTATCCTAACTTTTCCCCAAAAAGATTGTTCTGTTTTAGTTCTCTCTCTCAAGCACATTTATTTAACACTTTTCGATTTTCTCTTGTATTATAGTAAAATAACCTTTGGTTGTAATAGGCAGGGCAATCATTACTTGTTCTTCTTCTTGTGAAATTACTTAGGTTTGGCACGTTATAAAGGAGCAGGGAAGACATGATGTAATGTGGGGAGCCACAGCCGAGCTGGAATGTCACCCCAGGCCTCTGGAAGTCAGTCCTGAGGATACACAGTGACCCAAAGATGGGAGGTACAGTATCCCTTAAGGGAACGTATATTTGCATTTCGGTCAAACTAATTGCATTTGATATTTAACTTAAAAAACACTGTTACTCAATAGCTGTCTATTCTCAGGCAAATCAGGTTAACTTTTCTAAGCCTCAGTATCATAATCTATAAAAGAAGAAAACTATATATGATCTTTAAAGGCCCATTCAGACCTAAATTGTGATTTTTAAATTACAATGAAAGACTAAGGACTAAAGAAATAGGTCTAAATTGGGATAAAAAAAAATTCAAGTTAGAAACAAAGACTTTTAGGACTTTTGGAAAGAATAACATCAGATACTGGAACAGGTTCTTGAGATGTTAAAGAACAGTACTGATAGCAACCGTGGATAGTTCTAGAATGCCAGATGTAATTGCTTCTAAAAATCACTCGGTCACTGTTCTCCAGCTTTAGCTACACAAACACTTACCTCTGCCAGCATGTATGCGGAGAGAAGTGTGATTCCAAGATTGTACAAGGTGAGGATGCCCCTGAGGGAAAGAGCAGCTCTGCTCCTCATGTATTTGTTGCCCAGCCATATGCAAAGCAGGTACAAGACAGTGAGAGAAAAGGTAGGAAGGTAGGAGTCCAACATGAACCACCCTCTGACTCGAGAATCTGCAAAGAAACACACAGTGAGAATCCCGAGGGCACCCCGCGCGCTCAGTTGGGAGACGCCGTCACGTGCGCTGTATTTGCTCACCCAAGTTCGACAGGGAACTGCAGGCCACAGCGTAAGCAAGCTGGGTCTGGGTTCTAGTTCGGAAGAAGAAACCGGTGGGGGCTGGAATAGTTAAGGAGGGGTCCGTGGAGCAAACAGGGCTTAAGTTGAACGCTGAGTGACAGGGACAAGTAATAAAGGTGGGAAGTCACAGTTCCTGAATGTCTAACTTCGGAACAGTGACCGTAGTTACTCTAACTCAATAAATATGAAGTATTATGCCATTTTATGGATGTAAGAACAGCTCCGAAAGCATCCGCGTTTGCAGAAGGCGCTCCGGTGGCTGGGAATTCACGCCCGACTCCCGTCCATTTTACCGTTCTGCTGCCTCCCGTGGAGAAGCTTTGGGTTGGCAGGAGAGCAGACACAATGAGAGTGTGTCCTAATTCCTGGAACCCACGCTCCCTGGAATTGGCTTAGGATCACTGTGCGTAAACCAGGCACAGCTGAGCGCTCGGCTGAGCCAAACAGAGCAGTGGGATTCCAGGAGGGCCAGCAGGAGAAGCTGCAGGTGACAGAGGCAGAGAGCCCTGGAGCTGAGGACTCAGAAGCGAGCGCAGAAAATCCAACCGAGGACCCAAACCCGATCGTGGACCAAAAGTACAAAGAGCCAGGCGGCAAGAACCTGGACAGAGGTGTCCCCCCTCTGTTCATCTAGGTTTTAAAATTTTTAAACCTAAATAAAACACACATAATAGATCTATAATATAGCAATTAGAAAATAACTGTAGGCACAAAACGATTTTTGTTCTCTGCTCCTTTTTGTGGCTTAAACAGAGAAAATGACTTGGCCCAGAATTATGACAACTGCATGCTGCTTTTGATCTCTGTAAACAGCTGTAGGAACTGGTTTCTCCCTCTTCCTGATCCCTCAGGCCCCCGCGGTCCCAGTTCCCCTCTCTGCTCCCTGCCACCCCATCTACCCCGAGCTTCTCTACACCCGCCATCCTACAGAGCACCATTCTGTGAGCAAAGTGCCTTCTCAAGCTCTGTCCCACCGCTTCTTCTGTAAACTTCTCTTTATTCTGACAGAGATAAAAAGGTAAGAGAGGAGCATTCACGCAACTAACAGATATTACCTTTTGCACAGCTGGCTCACAATTATCCGTCATAAATTTTGTGCACTGTGCCACTTCCTAACGTCCCCTCCACATCCTACGTGCCACGTGGCCTAAAGCCTCTGTGTCCTTCAACCCCCAGATCGAGGTCCTGGCCTCTAGGAAGCCAATTCCCACGGCTCTTCCCTAACTAAAGCTCGTCATCTGCATGACAAAATAGTTATTTCACAATTTACATGTTATCATGGCTATAATACTGTTATTATAATTAACATTTACTGAGCACTGATTTTGTGCCACACACAGTCCTAAAGCCTTGTATATACATTAACGTCTTAAAAATTCTCAAAACAAGCTAATGATATAGGTGATATTATTTTTAACAGCTTTATGGAGGTGTAGTTGATAAAGTCCTGCACATATTTACTGTGTACAATTTGCTGAGTCTGGACATCTGCAAACCCCTGTGATGCCATCACCACAGGCGAGGTGATAGATAAATCCATCACATAGGTGGTACTATCTCCACTTTATGATCGAGAAAAATTGGGTAAAAGAAGTTAAATAACTTGAACTAAACTGCTACCCTGCCTCTTGTTAATGGTATTAGGGGTTGAACTGTGTCCCCCAGAAAGATGTGTTCACGTCCTAACTCCTGGTATCTGTGAATACAACCTTATTTCGAAATACGGTCTTTGCAGACGTAAGCCGGTTAAGATGAGGTCGTACTGGATTAGGGTGGGCGCTGCTCAGTGACCAGTGTCCGTCCTGACAAGGAGGGCAGACTGGCTCTCAAGGAGGGGAAGGCCACATGGAGACAGAGGTGGAGACGAAGCCACGCAGCCACAAGGCAACAGCAGAAAGCAGCGAGGGCCGAGGCATGAACGGGCTTCTCTGAAGCGCAGAGGGAGCAGGGCCCTGCCGACACCCTGACTTCCAGAGCCGTGGGAGAATAAACTGCTGCTGTTTCCAGCCGTACAGTCTGTGGGCTTTTGCTACGACAGCCCCAGAAACAAGCACGCATGGTCTACCTCCTTGCTCTCCGACTGCCTCAGAGGTGACGGTTCTACCTCCCAGCCACAGTGCACGCTCCGTGAGACCCGACTACGTCTTATGTTTCTACTCTGTCTCACTCGTAACTTATCGCCACTTAGTGCAGAGCTGACAGGAAGAGTCATTAAATGCGTATCAATCGACACACTGAGTCAAGCACGTTTAGCTAATACAGCGCCTGAGGCTGGCATTTTCTTTTGTCCCGGCCCTGTAAATGTTTGCCGCCGCTGTTGGGGAAGACCGTAACTGTTTCAACCAAAAGATGGGAGCAGATACTTATATCATTTATCATCTTTGGGGCTTGAGATGTTAGCTCTGCATCTGGGTCATGTATTTGCCTAGAACCGTCTCCCCTGATGGTACCAACATGGCGTAGGTAAAGTCAGAAAAGGCTTGGGGACACCTGCCGGTTTAGCAGGAGGCCTGCCAGACAACTTAAGTTTGGGCCACCCCTCAAAGGGGAAGTGGGCACTTGATGGCCTGGAGGCTAGACTCCCTGTCACTGTGGAGGTCACCTGATCCAGCTGTCAACTGTCAATCTCACAACCTCCTTGCTACAAAGGAAACTCCCACAAAAATGACCACAGCTGACCAAACAACTGCAATCCAATCCTTAATTAATCCCCATCCACAGTAATAATAAATAATCCCAGGTCACAGTGACCTTACCAATGGCAAAGTTCAGTGTGACCTTGGCTCAGAGACACTGATGGTTCTAGTACAAATGTCACGCAGAAAGCCTGTCACCCAGAAGCCCCGCATGCCTGTTAGAGCATCACGCCCTCGACGCTACCCGCTACAACGGTACAGCAGAGAACACGTCAAACAAAGCAGGTTACGAGCTACACTTCCCACCCTGCCTGTAGGATCATCACAAGGATAAAATGGAAAACAAAACAAAACGAAAACCAAAGGCAATGTGAAAAAATATACATATATTTTAAAGCTCTGTACAATCAGTATCGTTTCACTAAAACTATATCAATAGTCGTTCACACAGGATGGTTTATGGAGCCTGTATGGAAACTGGAGAGCGGTCTAAGTCATCTCTGTGATTCTGTTTAAAGATTTTGAGAAAGAGGAAAACGTCCTCACTTCCCTCCTCCTCCCACCCAATAATGCTGAGGAGAGAACCTGTAGATTTTCCAGCTTTGTGAACCAGCAAGGCTCAAGGGAAACAAAACATGCTGTTGAAAATTTATTCATTTATTTGCAAAATATAGTGTCTCACAGGTTCCTAGAACCATAATACACCCTGGAGATAACAGTCACGGATCCTGCCCTCGTGGGAGAAAGAGCTATGAATAAAGCGTATGAAGGAAATCCAGAGAGGCTGAAGTACAGCATAACGAGAGGCTTTCGATTTGCCACTCTCGAGGGCAAACCTCTGCCATCCTGGTCAGGGAGAGCCTATCAGAGAAGGTAGCGTTTAAGCCGGCACCTGACGTATGCGGAGGAGCTGACTACACTGGGGAGGGGGAGGACCCAGCGGGAGGAAGAGCATCTGAACGACTTTCACGTGTCGAGGAAACGAGAGACGTCTAGAGCAGCACTGGTGTCGGGGAGGCAGCTGCAGCTGCACGGTACAGGGCTGCGTGGTCCACGATGAGGAACTGGGTTTTCATCCTGAGGACGCCGGAAGGTGCTGGGGAGTGCTAAGCTAGAGTACCGCATTCTACAATTTAGGCTTCTAAAGTATCATAGCAGCTGGCGCTTAACAGATGATGAGAAAGGGGCAGACGCATGAGGACACCCTGCAGTGACCTGAGTGACCGGTGATGGAGGAACCGTCGGGACACTCGGATGGCGGAGCTGAGGAGCCCCACCCCGTGGCCCTGGGCAGACGAAGCCCACACATCTTTAGAGGGAGCGGACCAGGACGGGTAAGGGCAGAAGGACTGCGTGTGACTGTGCACGTGAGGAGGTGGGAGGAGGATGGGCGGCAGGGGGGAGAGGAAGCAGCAGACCTGGAAGGAAGGGTACCGCCACCGTGGCGCCCAGAGGCAAGGAGCGCACGGCACTCTGTTCCTGCTCCCGGAGCTTGAATCCCAGGAGAGGCTGAGCAGGAGGCAGGGGGCGCCTCTGCATGTTCTGGGAGGAGGACATCGAAGGTGAGGGCGGGTAAGTCCCTCCATGCCAAGTACCATTTTCAAGACACCAGAAAGGACAGCATCCTCTTCTCTAACTAAACCGGGTTGCTTCCACATTAAGTTCTCAAGCAGCTCACTCACCCCGAGGTCCAAACATATTGTCCAAAAAGGCATTGATTTCATCATCAAAGGCCTTTAGATGCTCCTGAAAAGACAAAGAAAAAATGATTTAAGTGGGTGTTTCTGGAATCTCTCAAAATGCACCACTGCCAACAACATGAGGTTGACAGGCTCTCCAAGGGGCCTGGCCTTGAGGACTTTTGACTGCGGAGACTTAAGGAAAGTGGACCAGTAAACGCAGCCTCACCTTCACAAGCTTGTAAGGATTTGGAAGGAAACAATTCCTCTTTCATTTTCTTAGGCAAGAGGAGTCCTGGAAGACAGGTTTGGTACCTTTAGACACTGAAGGGTTACTGACCATCCCATTTCCCTTGACAATGCTTTTAGAGGCGTAAGCTTTTCCGTAAGCAACTTCTATTGCTGCAATTAACAGGGGTTGTGTGCAAGCAATAGGGGAAGTCTACACCTGTGTTACATAACATAATTATTAAATGAAAATTCATCTGAATTGTATTTCCCAAAGCTGAATGTAAAGCCATTAAGACGACGTTTTTCAAGTAAGGAAATTAAGCACTATAGCTATTTTTCCCATTACCTGTATGTTTTGTTTGTTTTCAAAACATTTTCAGTACCTTAGCATCTATTTAATGTTACAGTAGATATAGCGTCACTAGGGTATCCCAGATTAACTACCACCACTTTAACTGGATTCAGGTTGGGACTGGAGAGTTTCTGCTAAGAATCTTAATGCTGATAAACTGGCTGCTGGCTCTTGACTTGGCTCCTCTTCACACTGGTCTGACACTATACCTCTCAAAATACCTGCTCAGGTGTTCCCTACCCCTGCTGCTAAGGTCTAGAGCCCCTCCCTCAAGCAAAGGTAGGAAAAGATGGATCACTGCACAGTGCTCTTAGGAAAGGGATCTGTGAGGAGGATTTTGGACGAGTGGACCGGTGCCTGACTACGTGTGAGTTTCCTGGACGGCCCTCAGAAAGTCTGTACAGAACATTCTCCATAATCAATAGCTGGAGTGCAGTCAAAAGCATCTTACTCTCAAAGAAAACATAGGTGCAGAAGAGGAGAATTGAGTTCCTGCCATCTGTAAAGAAGATGTGCACGTTGGTGATTGGCACGTACAGTTTGCATCTGTCCCTTATTCATGTCATTGATCCGAAGAGAAACGTCAAGGAAACTTAGGTCTCTGGGAACCTTAGGAAGCTCGGGAAGGAGGATAACGACGAAAGCCTAGCATTTATTAGCACCCACGACTTGCTGACCAGTGTATTAGGACCTTTATTATTTCGTCATATCCCTATGAAAAGTATCTGGGCTAAACCAAGTTTGGAAGGTTTTAAACAGTGTCTTTACCTTTGGTTTCCATAATGGACATCTTGGGAGACCTCCAGATTGGAGAAAGGTCAACTACCTAACATTTCAGTGTGACAGAATTTTATTTGTGTTGCCATTAGAATAGGGCAGATCTGTCCAGAGGCCTCTCATTCCTGAGCAAAGAATGTTAACCTCACTGATGTTCCCACCCTCATGACAGACACCAATAAAATCTTCATTGCCACATCTACCCACAACATTTAAACTTTTCCAATTTGTTTGCTAGGGTTCAAAATCCATCTTCCAACATCTGTCGAGCTAAGAAAACTCTAAAGGTCACAAAGCTCATATTATTTCTATTATCTTGCAGAAATTTAGTCACAGTGGAGAAAAACAGGAACAAAAGTTAAGAGGGGAAGACATGAAGAGAAAATAAGAGAATGAAAGATGAATACAAATGAATTCTTTCAGTCATTAATTTACTGATTCATTAACTGATTTTCTGGACATTACTATGTACCAGCACCGTGTTAGATGCTGAAACATGAAGTCAAATGAGGCATGGTCCTTATCTTCAGATAGGGTAACAGGCAAGTAATCAGTAATTACGGGCCAGTTTTTTTAAGGAGGATGAGAGGGGTTTACGGGGACGTGCTGTAAGAAGGGAGAGAAAGAAAGTATTATTCAGCCATAAAAACAAGGAAATCCTGCTATTTGCGACAATGCGGATGGACCTTGAGGGCATTATGCTAAGTGAATAAGTAAGTAAGAGAAAAACAAATACTGTATGATCTCACTTATGTATGGACTTTAAAAGAAACAAAACAAAAAAACCAAACTCATAGATACAGAGAACAGATTGGTGGTTGCCAGAGGTAGGGGCTGGGGGATAGGAGAAACGGGTGAAGGGGGTCAAAAGGTACAAATTCAGTTATAAAAAAAATTAAGTCAGGGGGATGCAATGTGCAGCATGGTGACTACAGATGATAACACTGTATTGCATATTTGAAAGTTGCTAAGAGAGTAGATCCTAAAAGTTCTCATCACAAGAAACAAACTGTAACTGTGAGGTGATGGATACTAACTAGACTTACTGTGGTGCTCATTTTGCAATATACACAATTACCAAATCATTACACTGTACACCTGAAACAAAAGAAAAGACAGGAGATCTCATGCAAATCTCTTAAAGAGAGAAGCCTTCCAGGAAGAGCTGCTGCTTTGCTGAGTTTTGAAAGACTCTAGGACGTCATCTAGATGGAGAAGGAGGGAAGGATCAGCAAATATACGGAGAGATGACTCACTTGGGAAATGCTTATGGCCAGGGTCTCTAGTGACCTATCTGACAGAAATAAAGCCAAGGCTGGGAAGGTCGGAAACCTGAAAACAATTACCTCTTTGGTTCTGGGTTATTTAATACAGTTAGTGAGGATGTAGTCTAAAGAGACAATGATGAGAGGACATCAGAAGAACCAATCAGAGTTCACCCTGGGTCAGTACAAGGTAAGAGAAAGTACGGAGTTGGGCTAGCGTCAGCCAACTAAGGACGAACTGTTAGCAAAGGATGAGAGCAGAGCGTGGGTAACGAGCTCCCAGTCGTACCCTGGGTCCTACGTATGGTAAACGCTGAAGCGTGCTGGACACTCAGGTGACCCCTAGGAGCTGAGAAAAACCAACTACCAGCAGCACTTCATTCATTCAACCCACATTTCTGAACAGCTATTATGTACATAATACTTTGTCAGACACATGAAGAAAAAAGGGATAGAGTGCTTGCCTCAAGAGCTTACAGACAAACTGGTAAGTGAGACACGGAGAAGGGCAGACACCCAACAGCTGAGGAGGAGGAGGAGATACACAGAGCGGCCACAGTGACGGAAGATACCATGCGAGTGAGGACCTAAGGTGGGTTTTTTTTTTTTTTTTTAAATTTTTATTTATTATTTATTTATTATGTTTATTTTTGGCTGTGTTGGGTCTTCGTTTCTGTGTGAGGGCTTTCTCCAGTTGCAGCGAGTGGGGGCCACTCTTCATCGCGGTGCACGGGCCTGTCACTATCGCGGCCTCTCTTGTTGCGGAGCAGAGGCTCCAGACGCTCAGGCTCAGTAGTTGTGGCTCACGGGCCCAGTTGCTCCGCGGCATGTGGGATCTTCCCAGACCAGGGCTCGAACCCGTGTCCCCTGCATTGGCAGGCAGATTATCAACCACTGCGCCACCAGGGAAGCCCATAAGGTGGGTTTTTAAAGATGGTCAGAATTTGGATTAGGAGAGGGAAATAGTTCTGCCCTTAGACCTGGGTAAGACGGCTGCCGCCCTGAACCCCACACTTTAGAGGGCCCCACTCTGGTCATCCTTTGCCTATTCCCCTCCACACAGAAAAGAATCCTCTCAGCCAGGGAAACGCCTGCCCATGGCCATAGCTTCCCCCTCCAGACTGTGTTCCAAGTTCCCCAGGCCACAGAATTCTCTGCCAAAGAATAATTCTCTGAGCTCACATCCAAAACAACTTTAGTGATTTCTCCTTGCCCGTGTAATAAAGCCCACGTTCCATGACTTTGAATTCAATTTGTGCCTGTGTATAGCAACAGCTGAAGCATGGGAAGATTGGGAGCAGGTAGGGCCTTATTTAAAGGTGTATCCCTGACTGCCGACCACAGATGATGAGAATGTAAGATGGTACAACCACACTGGAAAATGGTTTAGCAGTTTGGTAAAAACATAAATATTCACCTACTGTATGATCCACCATGCCACTTCTAGGCCACCCAAAAGAAAATAAAGCACATATCCATGCAGAGACTCATATACAAATACTCAGGGCAGGTGAATGGGTAAACAAACCGTGATATAACCACACAATGAAACACTACTCAGCAACATAAAGGAATGAACTACTGATGCACACACAACACGGATGAATCTCAAAATTATGATGTTGCGGTAAAGTTAGACCAAAAAAAAAGAATACACACTCTCTGTTTCCCTTTATTTTCTGGCCTTTCATGTAAAAAGTTATCTATGTGATAGAAAATCAGTGGTTGCCTGGGGACTGCAGAGGAGAGGAGCAGAATATCCTTCAAATATGAGGGTGAAATACGGACATTTTCATACACACATAAGTGAGAGAATTTGTAGCATCAGAACTGCACCACAAGGTATGCTCAAGATGTTCTTTAAGGAACAATCTAGAGGGAAATGGTTCCATATGGAAAGTAGCATTTACGGAAGGGAATAAAGAGCATCAGAAATGTATCTTTCTGGGCTTCCCTGGTGGCACAGTGGTTAAGAATGTGCCTGCCAATGTAGGGGACACAGGTTCAAGCCCTGGTCCGGGAAGATCCCACATGCCGCGGAGCAACTAAGCCCGTGCGCCACAACTACTGAGCCCATGTGCCACAACTACTGAAGCCCCACGTGCCTAGAGCCCGTGCTCCGCAACAAAGAGAAGCCACCGCAATGAGAAGCCCATGCACCGCAACAAAGAGTAGCCCCTGCTCGCCGCAACTAGAGAAAGCCCGTGCAGCAACGAAGACCCAACGCAGCCAAAAATAAATAAATTAGAAAAAAAAAAAAGAAATGTATCTTTCTGATCAAAGAGCCCTAACCCAGAGCAAGCTAACCTCCACCCACCTCATCACATCCACTGCAACTGCCATCATCACCTCCCACACCCTGCGAGTCCCACCCCAGGAGCAGTGCTGTGTACCACCCAGTGATGTCCTGCGTCTGCCCCTTGTTCTACTGCCAGAAGGAACACCACTTGGGGGTAGCCGGGACCCATGAGAGGCAGACCCACTGGGCTGACTTCTTATGGAAAGGTGAGATGGTCCTCCCGGCCACGTGACATGCATCTCTCAGCACAGGTGGACTGGATCACCATGCCCTCCTGCCTCTGCTACCATTTTCTGAGAGTACCTGGGACACAGGAGAGACGTGAGGGGCACACCTAATTTTTGGCCACCACGGTGATGACTGAGACTCAACATAAATCAGGGGCATCTCCAACAGGAGGCCACTTCCTGGTCTGTTTTTGAAGGTGTGAACTCTGATTGCTGCAGGCACTGCCCCAGCCTGAACACCTTGACGGCTCAGACTTTCCTCTGCAAAGGCCGTCTTGCAATCAGATGAGAATCGCTATCTCCACGACTCAGGGCCGTTCTACAGAAGCCGAGCCAGGAAGCAAGGAGGAAATAAACCTGCCACCAGAGCTCTGCCTGTGCATCCCCTGGTCTCTAAGTGCTCTCTAAACCAGATGCCGGGTTTCTCTCTTCCTTTCCTTCTCCCCCCTCCTTTCCTTCTTCATGTTCCTTGTTCCTCTTCTCACCTTCCCTCCCTCCCCTCCCCTTCTTCCTCTTTCCTCCCTCCTTCACTCATTCCTTCTTCACATTCCTTCAGTGTTGTTTTAGGCAGTTATGGTTTTTAGTATTTATCACGGGCATTATGTTGTATAAAAATCCAATGATTCTAGCTCTTGGATTGGTCCTATTTTATTGATGTAGTTTTACACGACATTTTAAGGAAACTTATTCAGTCAGAATAGTTACCTATTTTCCATGACCAACCCCCTTCCTCACTGCTTTTTTTTTTTTTTTTAAATTAATTAATTAATTTATTTATTTATTTTTGGCTGTGTTGGGTCTTCGCTTCTGTGCGAGGGCTTCCTCTAGTTGCGGCAAGCGGGTGCCACTCTTCATCGCGGTGCGCGGGCCTCTCACTATCGCGGCCTCTCCTGTTGCGGAGCACAGGCTCCAGACGCGCAGGCTCAGTAACTGTGGCTCACGGGCCCAGTTGCTCCACGGCATGTGGGATCTTCCCAGACCAGGGCTCGAACCCGTGTCCCCTGCATTGGCAGGCAGATTCTCAACCACTGCGCCACCAGGGAAGCCCCTCACTGCTTTTTAAAATGAGCAAAAGCGGGGTCTTCCTTGGTGGCGCAGTGGTTAAGAGTCTGCCTGCCAATGCAGGGGACACGGGTTCGAGCCCTGGTCTGGGAGGATCCCACATGCCACGGAGCAACTAGGCCCGTGAGCCACAATTACTGAGCCTGCGCGTCTGGAGCCTGTGCTCTGCAACAAGAGAGGCCGCGATAATGAGAGGCCCGTGCACCGCGATGAAGAGTGGCCCCCACTTGCCGCAACTAGAGAAAGCCCTCGCACAGAAACGAAGACCCAACACAGCCATAAATAAATAAGTAAATAAATAAATAAATAAACCCAAAGTTTAAAAAAAAAAAAAAAACACGCATTTAAAAAAAAAAAAAAAAAAGAAAAAAAAAATGAGCAAAAGCCATTAAGATTATGAAACAGACTGTTAAGTTGGAAGAAGACACAGTAACCAAATCTTTACTTTTTTTTTTTTTTTTTAATATTTCAGAGAAAACTAAATCTGAAGTGTCCGATGACAGCAGGTCAGGAAATGGGATCTGACAGCTCAGGTTAACCAGACATGACTCTGAAAATCTCAGGGGCGAGGGACAGACTAGAGCCCCGTCCCACAGTGAGGCCTCTCTCCTGTTCCCCGGGCTCGGGATGGCTGTCAAACACTGAAACCCCTTTTGCAGGCCCCTGAGGGATTGCTCCCAGCCAGTTGGCCATGTGTTTGAAGAATGGAAATGTGTTCACATTCGTGAATGATTCTGGGAGGTTTGGAGGACGGCTGAAAGCAGACGTGATAAAATCTTCGCCTTTCGTGCAGCTGAGTTCCCACGATGTCACTCACGCATTTTACACTGATCCCCCCAAACTGCCCTGGAGAGGCCCACCCACTCAACACCTACCTTCCACTACCATACCCTTGGAGAGAGCAGCTGACTATGGTAGGCTGAGGGGAGGCACGAGGTAGGGAACTCTTATTCGCTTATGGGAACTCTAAATCGTTATAAAAATTACTCCATAGAACAAATAATGAGACTGAAACTAAGTCAGATGATGAAGAATCTGGGGGAACATTTGTAATTTGATTGCCACATATTAAGGTAGATATAAATGAACTAATAACCACAATGGTGAGTAGTAATAATAATAGCTCCTGTTTTTCAAACACTTAATATATGCCAGGTATTTGATGTATATTAGCTAAAATTTTCACAATAGCCATGCAATTTAGGTACTTCCCCCGATTTACAGAGGTGGAAACAGACTGAGCTCAAGAGTGGACCTGGGGACTTCCCTGGTGGCGCAGTGGTTAAGACTCCACTCCGCCTGCCAATGCAGGGGACACGGGTTCGAGCCCTGGTCCGGGAAGATCCCACATGCCGCGGAGCAACTAAGCCCATGCGCCACAACTACTGAGCCTGCGCTCTAGAGCCCGCGAGCCACAACTACTGAAGCCCGCGCGCCTAGAGCCCGTGCTCCACAACAAGAGAAGCCACCGCAGTGAGTAGCCCCCGCTCGTCACAACTAGAGAAAGCCCGCACGCAGCAACCAAGACCCAACGCAGCCAAAATAAATAAATAAATAAAATATTTTTTAAAAAAGAGTGGATCTGTTGTGTTTAACTTGAACTAAGTCTGGTAACAAGTGACCAGTGTTTTCACACCACTGGGGGGAAAGGTGTCTGAGCTGGACCGACGGGCTCTTTGTGGAGCTCCCGCTGCTGCTTGTGCTGGGACGTATTTCGGGACACCAAGCTGAAGAAGAAAGCAGGGGTTGATGGTATTTGCATCCTGGGTAATAACCCTGAGGCTGTAGGCAGTTTCACTCAATTAAGGAGATGAAAGGTCTTTAGAGCAGAAAATCTTGCTGCAGTTTTGTTCATGGGCCATTTCACCCCACACGGCTCTTTCTCATTTCATTCAGTGTCCGGTCGAATGGCGACTCCTTCCATGTTCCCCTAATTACTGACGAGGAGGAAAGCCCCTGCTTTGTGGGGTCCTGATCTGTCTCCATCCTCTCACCGGCTCTGTATTTTCTTTATAACACTTAGCATCATACAAACATTCACCGGCTGGTTACTGTCTGGGCCCGCCACCAAAACATAAGCTCCAATAGGCCATTTTATCCCAATTCCAAGAACAATGTCTGGCACCTCATGGGCACTTAATGCTTAATGAATGTGTTGACAAAACTCTCATCCTTCTAAACCTTCACAGTACTCACCTGATACTTATTTCATATCACTTCGCATTCTTAGCTACATTTTCGTATATACAATCTGGTTTCCAGTATATTTTGAAAGATCCTTAACACTTGGTATATCATCAGGGTCTACTGGATCGAATTTTATTCTTTGAGGGTTTTTTTCCCCAGAAGATTCTTTCTTCCAAAAAAACAAAAAATTTGTATATTTTTAAAGTAGAATAAAACTCATTCTATTTTGCGATTAAAATACGAGTTCAATGGACTCCTATAAATCTAAGGTACACTGTGGGATCTTAGTGATCTTATTTTTTCTGTATCTTAAAACATTTGCTATTTAATCATCCTAGGAATTATCTCACAAATACGCAATCATTTCAATCTGTGCTAAAAAAAATATGAAAATGTAAGAATGATAGAATTGCCTAGAAGGACAATGCAGTAGTCACATAAGCCATCACTATTATATCATCCTTCATTTTCACTCTACCTGAAGTATTGCATCACTCTTTAAGAGGGTATAAAAAGAAGTTTGGAGACATTTTCATAGCTTTTTAAATCTTTCATTGAACACAATTGAAAGTTTTCATGCTCTTAAGCTCTAATGATCATGTGGATCACCTGGGGATCTTGTGAAAGTGCTGGTTTTCGTTCAGCTGGCCTAGGATGGGGCCTGAGAGTCTGCATTCCTACCAAGCTCCCAGGTGTGCATGCGACCATGCTTGGATTGGAATGATTTAGACCACTGTCTCTTGAAATTTGTTTCAATTATAATCAAAGGCACATAAAAAAATTAATACCTTATCATAAAAATACCAAGTTCTTGCTTACTTTCTATAAAGCTACCAAGTATTTTATTGCATTCTACTCTATGAAATTCAAACTTGCTGTATACTAGTTATGTCACCATGCATTTCACAGGCACTTTAGTAATTAACTGTCTCCACAAACCCATTAGACAGTATCCACATTGCACAAACAGAAACAATCACTGGTTTGGTTGTATTTTTCCTTATATTTGCTATATCTGAATACAGTATTCTGAAAGTAGCCTACTAAGGGAAGAATGCAGAGACTGATGGCCTCTCTTGATCAGGATATTATATTTCTATTAAAGTATCAGGAAACTGCATTCACACATCACATCAGTTAGTCATTGTCAACATCACCAGATACTTCTCATGTTAATTGCTGTCAAATTCAAGCTTTACCCATCCTATATTCATACAACTGAATTTTTTTTTTTTTTTTGCTTAATGGAATTTTAGACCTTTATCCCTTTTGAATTTATCTTCATTTTCAGCCCCATCTTTGTACTCTGATAAGATTATCTGAACTCCTAAATAAGTATTTATTTTCCCTTTGGTTTAGTCATTTTTAAAATGTCAGCACCTACCAATAAAGATGTTTAAAAAAAAAAAAAAGTCAGCACCTTTATTCACATTACTAATTAAAAGAAGTGGCATAGTCTGGGTGTTATGGACTGAATGTTTGTGTCTCTCATATTTATATGTTAAAGCCTTTACCCCCAATGTGATGGTATTTGTCGATAGGGCCTTTGGGAGATAATTAGATTTTGATGACCTCATGAGGGTGGGTCTTTATGATCGGATTAGTGCCCTTATGAGAAAGGGACCCCATAGAATTTGTTCTTTCTCTCCCCCAGCCCTGTGAGGGCACAAGGAGAAGGCGGCTGTCTGCAAGCCAGGAAGAGGGCTTTCACCAGAACCCAGCCACACTGGCACCTGACTTCCAACTTCAGGTGACAGAACTAATAAATTTCTATTGTTGAAGCCACCCAGTCTATGCTATTTCGTTATGACAGCTTGAGCTGACTAAGGCACTGGGTAAAAGAAAGAAAAAAGAAAATAGCCTTGAAGAATGCCTTTCTATAAGCCTTAAAGAATGACTTTTTACGAGAAAAAAAAAAGTCATGGCTTGAAATCATCTAATGTAAAGTATAAGCTTCACATTATCTGATTTAGTTTAGATAAATAAATACTTTAACAAACATCAATCTGCCTATGCATGTATAGGTACAAGTATATATAATGTAAATATAGGAAAAATTTTGGAAGGGCACACAAGCTTAAGAATGATTATCTCTGGGGAGGAAAGAAGGATGACAAGGGTAGTGGGAGAAGGCCAGGAGAGACTGTCTTTACCCTGTATATGTCTTAGTTTTTAATAAGGAATCATTAACAGTATATTAATTGTATAATTAAAATATTACACAATTACAATTTTACAATTAAAATATTACACAATTGTGTAATTAAAATATTGTGTAATTAATATTAAAAACTAAGGGAAACGTTAATGGAATGATTACAGAGGAAAGTTGTACAAGTTCCTCTGTAAGTCTAAACAAACAAACAAAAAAACAATCACAATTCTTAATAGGTTGGTCTCTTCCTATTCATCGGAAATAAAAGATGAAATAGATATCATGACATTAAATGACTAGAAATGTTACTCTGTGAAATTCTTGCCTAAGTACATGACAAGTAACTTAAATTTTCATCAAATATGTATTTTATTATTTGTATTGATACAAACAGATTAGTGATTACTGTGATCAGCCCAAGGCCAGTTTTTGAAAAGATAAAATTGACAAACCTTTAGCTAGGCTAACTCAGGAAAAAAAAAAAAAGAGAACTCAAAATCAGAAATGAAAGACAGACATTACAACTGCTATCACAGAAATACAAAGGATCATGTAAGACTACTATGAACAATTTACACCAAGAAACTGCATAACCTAAAAGAAATGGACACATTCCTAGAAACAACCGATACTGAGTAACAGAAATCTGAAGAGACTAGTTATGAGTGAAGAGCTTGAATCAGTAATCAAAACCCCCAAAATACAGGACCAGATGGTTTCACCGGTGAATACTACCAAACACTTAGAGAAGAATTAATGCCAAATGCTCTCAAACTTTTCCAAAAAATGAAGAGAATACTTCCAAACTCATTTTATGAGGCCAGCATTGTCCTGACACCAAAGCCAGATAAAGACACTATAAGAAGATCACAGACTAATACCCCTGATGAATATAGATGTAAAAATTCTCTATAAAATGTTAGCAAACTGAACACAACAGCACATTAAAATAATCATACATCATGATCAAGTGGGAATTGTCCCTGAGATGCAAGGATGATTCAACATATGCAAGTCAATAAATGTGGTACACCACAATATTAGAATGAACGATAAAAATCATATAACCATCTCAATAGATGCACAAAAAGCATTTGACAAAATACACCATACTTTTATAATAAAAACACTCAACAAATTGGGTATAGAAGAAACATACCTCAACATAATTTAAAGGCCATATATGACAAACCCACAGCCAACATCATACTCAATGGTGAAGGGTTGAAAGCTTTTCCTCTAAAATCAGGAACAAGACAAGGGTGCCCACACTCACCACTCTTATTGAGCATAGTACTGGAAGTTCTAGCCAGAGCAGTAAGGCAAGAAAAATGAAATAAAAAGGCATCCAAATTGAAAAGGAAGAAGTCTTTGTTTTCAGGTGATCTGATCTTATATATAGAAAATCCTAAAGGCCCACCAAAAAACTCCAGAACTAACTGATGAATTCAGTAAAGTTGCAGAATAGAAAAATCAACATATGGAAAACAGCTGCCTTTCTCTACACTAACACCTAAACATCTGAAAAAGAAATAATTCCATTCATTTTAGCATCAAAAACAATAACATACTTATGAATAAATTTAACCAGAGATGAAAGATCTGTACACTGAAAACCACAAGACTTTGATGAGCGAAACTGAAGAAGACACAAATAAAGATACCCCATGTTCATGGATAAGAATTAATATTGTTAAAATGTCCATGCTTCCCCCAAAGCCATTTACAGATCCAATGCAATCCATATCAAAATTCCAATGACATTTTTTTCACAGAAGTAGAAAAAAAATCCTACAATTTGTGTAGAATGACAAAAGATCCTCAATGGCTACAGCAATCCTGAGAAAGAAGATGAAAACTAGAGGCATCACATGTCCTGATTTCAAACAAAAATATAGCTACAAAGCCATAGTAATCAAAACACTATGATACCAGCATAGAAACAGACACATAGACCAATGGAACAGAATTGAGAACCCAGAAATAAACTTTCAGATATATGGTCAACCAACATTTGACAAGGGAGCCAAGAATACTTAATGGGGAAAAGACAGTCTCTTCAATAAACGGTGTTGGGAAAACTGAATAACCACATGCAGGAGAGCGAAATTGGACCCCTTTCTTACACAAATCACAAAAATTAACTCAAAATGGAATAAAGATTTAAATATAAGACCCGAAACCACAAAATTCCTGAAAGAAAACACAGGGAAAAAGCTCCTTGACATTTGTCTTAGCAGTGATTTTTTGGATATGACACCAAAAGCACAAGCAAGAAAAGCAAAAATAAGCGGGACTACATCAAACTAAAAAGCTTCTGCACGGCAAAAGAAACAATCAACAAAATAAAAAGGCAACTTACAGAAAGGGAGAAAATATTTGCAAATCATATATCTGGTAAGGGGTTAATATCCAAAATATATAAAGAACTCATACAACTCAGGGACTTCCCTGGTAGTCCAGTGGTTCAGAATCCACCTTCCAATGCAGGGGACGTGGGTTTGATCCCTGGTCAGGGAACTAAGATCCCACATGCCACCGGGCAGCTAAACCCATGCATCACAGCAACTACAGAGCCCACGCACTGCAACTAGAGAGAAACCCATGCACTGCAATGAAAGATCCTACATGCCGCAACTAAGACTGGACACAGCCATAAACAAACAAACAAATAAATATTAGAAAGAACTCACAACTCAATAGTAAAAAAAAAAAAAAAACAAAACCAAAAAACCACAACTTGATTAAAAAATGGGCAGAGGAACTGAATAGACATTTTTCCAAACAAGACATACACATGGCCAACATGTATATGAAAAGATGATCAACATCACTAATCACAAATGTGAAACCATAATGAACTATCATCTCACACCTGTTAGAATGGCTGTTGTCAACAAGACAAGAGTTAAAAAAAGTGTTGACAAGGATATGAAGAACGGAAACCCTTGTGCACTGTTGGTGGGAATGTAAATTGGTGCAGCCACTGTGGAAAAGAGTATGGAGGGTCCTCAAAAATTTCAAAATAGAACTACCATATGATCCCAGAATCTTACTTCTGGATATATAACCAAAGGAAATGAAAACAAGATCTCAAAGAAATCTGTGCCCCCATGTTCACTGCAGCATTATTGACAAAGGGCAATATACGGAAACAATCTAAGCATTCATCAATGGGTGAACAGATAAAGAAGATGTAACAACACACACACACACGCACACACACACACACACACGAATATCAGCCATGAGAGAGAAGAAAATCCTACTGTTACAGCAACTCAGATGAACCTTGAGGATGTTATGCTAAGTGAAACAGGCAGAGAAAGACAAATACGTTGAATATAAAAAAGCTGAATCACAGAAACAGAGCAGAGTGGTAGCCACCAGGGGCTGGGGGGTGGGGGAAACTGGGAGACACTGATTAAAGGGTACAAACTTCCGCTTATAAGATTATTAAGTTCTGAGGATCTAGTACACAGCATCGTGAATATTGTTAACAATACTGTATTTTATAGCACCTGAAAGTTGCTAAGAGTGTGGATCTTAAATGCTTTCACCACAAAAAAAGAAATGGTAATTATGTGATGAGATGGAGTGTTAGCTAATGCTACGGTGGTAGTTTTTTTTTTTTTGCAATAAATAAGTGTGTCAAATCATATTATACACCTTAAACTTACACAATGTTATATGTCAATTATATCTCAATAAAGCTGGAAAAAATAGTAATCAGCACAACTCTCAATAGTAATTGGCAGTGTTTGGTTAAATCCTGAGTCTTATATTACATGCTCTAAGCTAACAAAATTCAACTATCTTCAAAAGATCGGTAGTTGTTCAATATTTTGCTATAGGTCTTTCAGAGATGCCTTCAGAGAAGGGCACCAGAGGGTCCTTCAACTCTTCAGTTACTCCCCTCCGCTTCATCCACTAACACACACCACAGCAAGAGGTGTCTGGGTGAAGAGTGGCCGATTCCCACACTAAGAGAAGGATTTTTCTTTGATCAAAAGAAACCCACTTAGGGCTTTCTTTAATGTGTTTGTAGCCGTCTGTTCTCAAAACACTGGTCAGATTACCATTTTGTTAAAAGTAAAAA
Organism: Balaenoptera musculus; assembly: GCF_009873245.2. NCBI lineage: Eukaryota > Metazoa > Chordata > Mammalia > Artiodactyla > Balaenopteridae > Balaenoptera > Balaenoptera musculus. The sequence goes on from NC_045795.1 coordinate 7,927,953, forward strand.
CAGGATTTTTTTTCCCTAGTAGGTAAAAATTATACAAAAAAAAATCAAAGCCCCAAACCAAGCAAAGTCCAGTGACAATTTCATTATTTTTTACCGTTACCAGTGTCATTATTATTATTTTAATACAGTGCAAATAACACAGTACAGAACTCAGGGGAAGGAAAGTCCACTCTATTAGTGATCTGCACTAAGATAGCCCAGACATATACACCTGCATTTTAACCTTGATTCCTTGACATCCAATTGGATGTTGCAGGAAGAATTTGCATTATTTGCCATAAAATCTGAGGAATTTTTTTAAATTTAATTTTTTTATACAGCAGGTTCTTATTAGTTATTATTATTTTTTTTAATCTTAAAGGTTTTTTTGTTTTTTTTTTAATTTATTTATTTTTGACTATGTTGGGTCTTCGTTTCTGTGCGAGGGCTTTCTCCAGTTGCGGCGAGCAGGAGCCACTCTTCGTCACGGTGCGCGGGCCTCTCACTGCCATGGCCTCTCCTGTTGCAGAGCACAGGCTCCAGACGCGCAGGCTCAGTAGTTGTGGCTCACGGGCCCAGTTGCTCTGCGGCATGTGGGATCTTCCCAGACCAGGGCTCAAACCCGTGTCCCCTGCATTGGCAGGCAGATTCCCAACCACTGCGCCACCGGGGAAGCCCAGTTATCTATTTTATACATATTAGTGTATATATGTCAATCCCAATCTCCCAGATCATCCCACCACCCCCACCCACCCCCGCCGCTTTCCCCCCTTGGTGTCCATACGTTTCTTCTCTACATCTGTGTCTCGATTTCTGCCCTGCATGCACGTTCATCTGTACCATTTTTCTAGGTTCCACATATATGCGTTAATATACGGTATTTGTTTTCCTCTTTCTGACTTACTTCATTCTGTATGACAGTCTCTAGGATCCATCCATGTCTCAACAAATGACCCAATTTCGTTCCTTCTTATGGCTGAGTAATACTCCAGTGTATATATGTACCACATCTTCTTTATCCATTTGTCCGTCGATGGGCATTTAGGTTGCTTCCATGACCTGGCTATTGTAAATAGTGCTGCAATGAACACTGGGGTGCATGTGTCTTTTTGAATTATGGTTTTCTCTGGGTACATGCCCAGTAATGGGATTGCTGGATCATATGGTAATTCTATTTTTAGTTTTTTAAGGAACCTCCATACTGTTCTCCATAGTGGCAAAATCTGAGGAATTTTTTAAAAAATCAAATAACTGTTACTAAGTTCTTTAGCCAACTTGGCCAAAATTCACCTTTCTAAGCCTCCTCTCCTTCCAGATGCCTATGTGCACTCTCTGCTGCAGGCATATGTAATTATCTGAAGTTCCCCCAATGCGTATCTCTCCATCCATCCTTCCCCGTCCCCACCACCCTGCAGGTGTTCTTCCTTTTGCCTGGATGATGCCTAATTGTCTTTTGGTTTTTCCTGACCACTCACCTTCTCCCAAACTGGTCAAGATCCTCTGTGTCTGGCATACATTAGGCACTCAATAAGCATTTGTGGAATGTATTTAACATATATATATGATATATATCATATATCTATATCATATATATATGATATATATCATATATATATATATGAATGAACGAGTTTGCCAGTATCACACCAGAAATGGGCTTGCAAACTTCAGGGGTCCACTTTTGACCTCTTTTTCCTTTGACAACATTCTTCTTTGACAGGTTTAGAGAGTTATCAGGATTATTATGTGTGAATATATACATGGCAAGTAAAGAGTGTTGGGGACTGGACTTCCCTGGTGGTGCAGTGGTTAATAATCTGCCTGCCCCTGCAGGGGACACGGGTTCGATCCCTGGTCCGGGAAGATCCCACATGCCGCAGAACAACTAAGCCTGTGCGCCGCAACTACTGAGCCTGTGCTCTAGAGCCCGCGTGCCACAACTACTGAAGCCTGCGTGCCTAGAGCCTGTGCTCTGCAACAAGAGAAGCCACCACAATGAGATGCCCGCACGCCACAATGAAGAGTAGCCCCCGCTCACTGCAACTAGACAGAAAGCCCGCGTACAGCAAGGAAGACCCAACGCAGCCAAAAAATTAATTAATTAATTAATTAAAAAAAAAAAGAGTGTTGGGGATTAGGAAGAGAGAACAGAGACACTGAAAGAGCTTTGACAAAGTATCCCTGTATTTTAAAGCAGAGGGATACTGAGACAGCAGTAACTCCAAAATTGTAGAGACCCATGACCCAGTGAAAACCACCTAGAAGGACTCTTAAATATCTTCTTCGTTCTAGATTTTTAAGAGATAAATACCAATGTTTAAAAATTACTAATTTCAATGCAGGCATACCTTGGAGACATTGTGGGCTCAGCTCCAGGCCACCACAATAAAGTGAGTATCACAACAAAGCAAGTCATGTGAATTTTTTGGTTTCCCAGTGCACATAAAAGTTGTTATGCTATACTGTAGTATATTAAGTATGCAACAGCATGTCTAAATAATGTATATTCCTTAATTATAAAATATTTTATGGTAAAAAATGCTAACCATCATCTGAGCCTTCAGCAAGTCATAGTAGTAATATCAAAGATCACTGACCACACATCACCATAATAAATAATGAAGAAATCTGAAACATTGTGAGAACTGCCAAAATGTGACACAGAGACACGAAATGAGCAAATACTGTTGGAAAAAATGGTGCGGATAGACTTGCTCGATGCAGCGTTGCTACAAACCCTCCATAAGTAAAAATGCAGGATCTGTGAAGTACAATAAATCGAGGTCTGCCTGCAATGCATTTTAAATAGTCTTCTAGTATCTCTAGGGCGTGCACGCGTTTAGTCACCTGCTACGTCGATACACTGCAAGGCGGTGCTGCCGGCTCACCTCTTGGCTCAGAATTCTCTGCAGACTGGTGGGGCAGTCAGTCCTCTTTGCACAAGAGCTGGGCAACACATCGCGGGAGGGCACTCACCCTATGAGGTGCATCGGGGAGTGGTCAGATACAGACAAGGCATCTCAATAACAAAGCTCTGGACATGAGGAGTAATGTTGAGTAAAGAGTCTGTTACTTGGGGTTCTTCATGGCTCAGTTCCCTGTGGGACCCAGGCAGAGAGAACGCAGTGATGAAAAAGGTACGGGACGTACTTAAATCTACATACAGTACTGGGGTTGCAAGAGAGGAACGCTTTGTGACCTCTCCCAAAGGAACAGAAAAGAAGAGACAGAAAACAACGCTTGGTTATGGGCGTATGGCAAGGGCAGACGAAGTGCAGGGACCTGTGAGGAGTTGGGGAAAGAACTGGTGAGACATGAGTGTGCATACACAAAGTACTGTGAGCTACCGCTCAGAGATGTATCTCGCGAGCGCAGAACAGTCCCTGGTTAACAAAGATACGACATAAGTATGTCGGATTTGTTAAGTCACGAAAATAGATTTTAAACACTTTAAAAATAAATTCACAAAGCTTAATTTGTGAATTAATTTGTTGGTTACACAGAAATTCACCAAGTTTAAGGAAACTGAAATTTGACTAAACAAATACAAATTTTTAATAATGAATATAATTATATTAGTTACCCTGCTGCCAGTCATTTTGCAAGTTATGGCCTTCTCTCCAAGAATATGGACATAAAGTCCAAACACATTATTTCTTTTATAATATTCTGGTCTCATTAAAAGATATTAAATAACTTGCCTTAATTTCAAGTGAATAAAATGAAATCTGCTATACAGAAAAAAAAGAGGCAATTTCACAATTAGAAAATAAAGTCATTCGGTGGTTCAATACTGGGTATGCGAGGAGCCAAAAAAGCTGCTACGGTTGCTTCGCAAGATATTTGTAGTGATTATTACAACTTCTATTTCCCCGTGAAATTGTGAGTGAATACCAAACTCCTTGGAGATTTAACCCAAGGCCAGATAGTTGTATTCAGGACACCTTGGAACTGTACCAGCTTCTGAATTTGGGGACATGGGGAAGAATAAAGCTCTTTCACAATTAACAGCAGCAGTGAAAGGAGATTTTGTCTGTATGTGCTCTGGTTATCAAGTACTGACCAGAGGGGAAGCAGGTTGGCTGTTCTGCATGTACAAGTGCCATCCTTTCGAATGTGAAAACAAAGGAAAGCTTTCAATGGTTTTCTTGGAAAAGACATGGGCCGGATTTTATTTCTAATTTTTAAGCAGTAATCATACCTATCTATTCTACCTATTTATATATCTATATTCTAATCTATTTCTATATGTTCTAAAAATATCTACAGTATTTCAGGATATTCATGGTAATGTCAAAAGATGTGTTCTTTTACTGTTAATACTAAGAGACAATCTGAGTCACACGGATAGACTGTATTATATTTTTCCTTCTTTCAAGCTATGGAACCAGCCAATACTGGGAGTTACTGAGCCATCCAGACTCTTTCCCTGCTGAATGAAATCCTTATCACATCCTTTTTTGTTTGAAGTATATTATCGTGACAGTTAGTTGCTCCACACTTCACGGTACAAAGCCTTTTCTAAGAGGTAAAGGAAAATCATACCTTTTCCTTAACATTTTAATCCAGATGTCCAATCAAACTGAGCACCATTAGCAGGCTCTAAGAGGAAAACAAGTCATAGAAAAGGCAAAATGCAGCCTGAGCTCCGTGTGAAAAAAAAAAAAAGGCCTTTTTTATGACCACCTGACAGCTATGATGGTTAGAGAGTTTTACAAATAATTTTAGATATCTCATGTTATTCTGAGCACCTTCTGGGGTCTCACCTCAATTAATTAATCAATCAACATTCAGTCATCAGCCCAACACGGTCTCCCAAAACACTGGGCTGATGATAAAGACAGACAACTCTATGGGGTGGGGGTGGGGGGGTGGAAAAAAGAGAGCAGTGACAACTATTATCTATTTGACAGATGATATAAGGCAGAAGACAAAATGATTTGTTACAATTATACACCATGCATGGCAAAGCCCTTTGCTTTTGCCAAGATACTATGTCAAAATAAAGAAAATTATGTAAGTCTAAGTCTCTGACCCCCCCACTTTTTGAAAATTAGCATTGCATCACACATATTCTCACCTGGTTCTTCCTGAGCTACTGTTTTGAATCCTGCTAGATGGGCACTTGTATAAAATATTACTATCCTTAATCTTACTGATTAATCGTTTCTATTCGACAGAAAATAGAGAGCATTATGTAGCGTGTTTTCTCAATTTTCTAAATAACAGATACTTCAAGCCCTCCCCCAAGGTCCCCACCCTCCATCTCCACTCCCAACCAGACAGCCATCCCATTCTTTGCCTATATAAGAATTTTGAAGCTACTGCTGGAGATAAACATAAAACATATTATTTATTATATAACTAAATTAATATATTTTTAGCTTCATATATGGTGCCACTGTCTGAAGTGTGTCGGTCCAGTGGGTAATTTGGGAATGAACTGCACAGACGGGACTGAAATCAGTGAAAGTGAAATTTGCAGCCTTTCATATTAACACTGAATAGTTTGTTTGGTAAGTTGGGTTACTTCACTCATTTTCATTCAACAATTTTTTAGTTTAACTTCATGCAAGCAAGGTCTTTTGAATGCTTATCTGCAGTGTAACTTTTAATAGGGTAGAAGAAATGTTTTAAAGTGAATAAATGCCTATTTGACACAATTATAAATGTATCATAAAAATGAAAATGAGTCAAAGAAGCACAACCATTTTAATATGAATAATGAGAATGTTACCAAATTTTCTTTTAAAAGTGTGTGCGTCAATCTATTCCTTTGTCTATTAGAAACTAGTTGACTTCTACAAAATAAAGAAACACACACAAAGCACACTAATTGTTATCTTCATGATCTTATGATTTTAAAAATATTTTCTTGGCAGAAGTCTTCACCTAGTTTTTGCCTTTCAGCACTCAAAGGTTATTTGATTTTTCTTTTTAAATACAGCTTTTTAGGCTTGTATCATTATAGAGAATGTTAACTACTACAGCTAACGCAGCTATAGAAGGCTTACAGTGTTTTTCCCTCCCAGTCTCTAAAAGAGAAAAGATAAATTCAGTAACACTAATGGGTAGTACCTCTGGGCAGTGGAAGGGGTGAGTTAGAAACATTCCGGAGTTTTATTTAGGATGGTATTTGATGCAACGCTGTTTTCAGGAAGATTATGTGAGCACTTGCACTTCACTAGTGATCTCACTTGATAAGCAGTTCTAGTTGTTTCTCAAGTTGTGGCCCAAGTTAGTCTCTAGAGACCGTTAGGTCTGATCGTGTGAAAATGTGTGTTGGATTTAGATAAATTAGAAAAGTTAAAGAAGGAGATGTTAGACTATGAGTTTTGTTTGTTTTTTTAAAAAAGAAAGTCTGGCCAACTAACTTGCGTACTTTTAAAAAGCCCAAGGACTGAAAATGTAGCCAGTAGCAAGCAGGCAGGGCAAAAAGGTCGGATAATGCCGGCTCGGCTGGGCTGCCAAGTTTCAGCTGGGCAGCACGTGGTAGGAAATCTTTTGTGATCCTTCTCAGCTGTGACTGAAGGGACCAGCCAACTCTTCTGCATTAATCCTGGACTTGGGTTAAGTGTTGTATTACAGATCTCCGGGACAGCCACCAAGAAGCTGATTTTTTAAAAAATATTTATTTATATTTATTTTATTTATTTATTTATTTATTTTGGCTGTGCCGGCTCTTAGTTGTGGCATGCATGTGGGATCTAGTCCCCTGACCAGGGATCAAACCCCAGCCCCCTGCACTGGGAGCGTGGAGTTGTACCCACTGGACCACCAGGGAAGTCCAAGAAGCTGATTCTTAAATAGCGAGCCTCCTTGGTTTCACCAGACAAACTAGAAACTGCGGGGAAATGGAAGCCGTTTATTTTCTTCATGTCCACTGGTCTCATCGCTATAGAACCCAAGTCCACCAAGACACTATCATGAAGTAGCAGATGCTAACAATCGAAGGGAAAACCTTACAACACACACACACACTCATTCGCCACTTTCTCTCTCCCCTTTGAAGGACTCAAGTGAGGAGTAGTCTGATTTTCCCCTAATTGTTCATGCTAGTTTGCTATTTCTTCAATCTCTAGAATTTCCTAATAGAGGAGTCACCTAAATATGTTCACAGAGAAAGCTATTTTACTCCATGACAGCAACGGTTATTTTAGCTTAGGATAAAATCTTTTAGAATAAAACATATTCATGTTAAACCCATATGGGTAACTTGCATGCACTTAGCAGGATGCCAGAATGTAGGATGAACTCAATGTTATATATGAATTAATTAAAGGTCCTATTTAACAAAAATGGGCTTTTCCAAATCCATCGAATCTCTTAAAGGAGATGCCCATACATTTACTCACATAGTAAAGATTACTGTTTCACTATAAAGTCAGTAATTGTCATAATGAGGCAGAAACCACTGGAATACGAATTAAGACACCCAGGTTCTTGCTTTGACTCTGGCACCAACAAGTACTGTGGCCTTGAACCTCATTTACATAATACAGGGACAAAAATCCCTTCTTATGATGACTGAATTAGCTGCTGTTGAGTATCATTCACCTAGAAACAAAGATTTTATAAGACAAGGAGTCATGGAACATGGACAAGCCTAAAATGTCCAATTACATTTTAGAATCAGTAAAGTAAGTATACCTTTGCAGTTAAGTCCAATGTGATCACTGGATTAATGATACGAAATTTTGTCTTTGGCTACACTCAACCCAGAAATAACAGGATTTGCTGCCAGTTTATAAACTGTAGCCTGATTTCTTCATATGAACTTTAACTATATGGAATATTAGTATTATTATATCTAACAGAGTAACTATCTGACTCTACAGAGAACCATCTTTCCTTATACAGAGATGCAGTATCTTCAGGTTAAATAATATTTGAAAATATTTGAAAAGTTTTGATGTAAGTACTTCTCCATTTCTTTTTCTTTTCTTTTTTCATCTTTTAATTCCTATGGGGTTCATCAATTCTTTATCAGTTAACATTCTCATTGACAAAGACCAATTTATATTAACTATAGTTTTATATATAACATATCACGGGAGTACATGGGAAAATCAGAACACAAGACTTCATCAGCTAAATAGAGTTCAACTCAGTTTGCTGTTATGGAGACAAACAAGATAAATACATTGAAGCATAAACAAAATATTACGCTCAGAATAACAGCATTCCAGAAGAAAACGGAAAGCTGAAGATACAATAAAGGTCTCTAATTTACAATATGTATAATTATATAATTTATTAAAATCAACACAATTCATGTACAAAATATTAACAAGGCAGCCATTAAGTTTGTTATGCACTTCAAATACTGAAATGTTAAAAGCAGTAAAACTACACTAGGCAACTTCTGCATCAAGGGATCTAATCTAGCTCACTAGTTCAGGCTGAACATTCACTCTCCGAAGTATTTCTTCAGGCATGCAAAAAACAGGGCTAAAAGGTTTAATCTGTTCTTCTCCCAAAAGTGAAAATCCAGCAATTCCAAATAGAGTATGAAAAGGATCTACCATATCTCCTGGCCTGTCCGCAAATCCTCCCGTTTCTTCATCTTGACATGCTAAAATGAAACTGCGCAGTTTCTCTCTGTCAATCCAATGAAGCCTTCCAATTATCTTTAGGGAAGCCAACACCCACCAAAAATAGCATACATCTGGTAACTTCTCTGGCCTTCCATTGAGTCCACCTGATGGAAGCTGTCGTTCACAAAGCCACCAACCAAGTAAATCAGAACTTACTCGATGCAACTGACTAGTAATAGCCAGAAATCCTGTGCAACAATAGATCTGCCCAGCATGGGATTCAGAACCTGGCCTGCAACCAAAGCCACCATCAAAGTTCATACATGATAAAACAAATTCGATTGCCTTTTCCACATTAATAGCATCCAGCTTCCCCAATAGAGCCAAAGTTGCCACCGCACAAAGAGAATCTTGTATCGATTTCTCCCCAAATATCTCCAGCAAAAGAACCATCTTCTTTCTGTAGACTCTGAACATATTCCACAACTTTATTTACATCAATAACATTAATACTATCATAGTAAGAATCTCGACAGCACTAAGAGTGTACAAAAGATGAGGATCATGTCCAATACTAGCACTTACTCCACCACACTCGTGTTGACAAGACTTAATAAATGTCAGAATTTCTTCTCTATTCATGCGATGTAGCTGTCCCATGAGATCCATAACAGTCAGACCCCAATAGATGCCACTCATTCTCAAATATTCAGACATACAGTATTCGTAATCATCTTTCTTTGAGCCATAGGATGCTATATAATCTGCATGCTTCTCCACTAATAGGGTGTCGGGTGCACCTGACTTGATAATAACATCCTTCTGCGGTGTGCCCATGTCTGAGAGCGAAAAGAGCTACTTCTCCATTTCTTAAGTTTACCCTTCTATGTTTTATGAAAAATAACTTTAAAAATGTATTATAGTAAAGATTAACACGTTTCTTTATAAGGATTCCTTTCCTACCACACAGCACTATAAAGGCCTAAGAATTAGCTCTGCATGGTCCAGACTTTGTTATGAACAGAAACAAAGAAAGGAAACACACAGAATGATTTTTTAAACCTCAGATGAATCAAGGAGCAGTTTATTGGCTCTCATAATATCAGAGAATCATAGATATCTAATTCAACTTCCCACCCAAAGCTGGAAATAATTGCTTTCCATAATAATTCTGATAGAAATCCACACACCTTACTGGAAAAACTCCAGAGAAAGACTTCTCACTATTTGCAAGGTAGCACAGTCTATTTTTTAAATGTTTCTCATTTTTAGGAAACCATTCCTTATTTGGGGCTAAAGATCTTTCTCCATTCAAAGGTTACCCATCAATCCTAGTTCTTTCCTCTAAAATCACATACAAGTAGTACCATTTTTCTTTCACATGAGAGCCTTTTATAGAAATTAACATTTTTAAAAATAAGTTTATTTTATTTATTTATTTTTGGCTTCATTGGGTCTTCATTGCTGCACGTGGGCTTTCTCTACTTGGGGCGAGCTGGGGCTTTTCATTGCGGTGGCTTCTCTTGTTGTGGATCAGGGGCTCGAGGCACGCGGGCTCAGTAGTTGTGGCGCATGGGCTTAGTTGCTCTGCAGCATGTGGGATCTTCCCGGACCAGGGATGGAACCGGTGTCCCCTGCACTGGCAGGCGGATTCTTAACCACTCTGCCACCAGGGAAGTCCCGAGAGCCCTTTAGATATTTGACATTTCACACCAAGCCTTCACTTTTCCTAAACAGCCTCAGTAAATTCACCTTCTCCCACTCTCGTCTCCCACCCCGACTTTGTCATCTGACCTTTCCTGCTTCCCTTCCTTCCTCCTTCCACAAGTGCTAACTGAATATACCATTACACACATGTCCACACATGTGACATGCACTCTAGACCCTCACCTTCTTCAGCATTCTCTTCTGCGTTTATTCCAGTTAGTCAATATATACATTTTTTAAAACAGAGCCTTCAGATGTGAACAATGTCAGAATGTGGTAGAACTTATTACCTCTCTTACTGTGAAAGTCATATTTCCATTGATATAACCGATTCCTTCTGCCTGTGCCTAGTTTAGAAGTGTCTCCAATACCATTCCTCCAAACGGGCCTAATTTGGACTTCCGTTGCAGGGAATCTACAGACACATAGATTTCTCTTCTCTTCTATCAACCAAACGATGGCTTATAGAGCTTCTTTATGGCAATGTATAAGTTGCTTTGTTGATAGCATGCCTTTTTCTCTTTGGGGATTTGGTTCTGCTTTAAATTTGGATGTGGCATTTTAACTCCATAATAGATTAAAAGAGGTCCTTGTCCTAGAACACTGTATGCCTCCCTGGTTGTGGCTGCCTTGATAAATATAAAGTTAAATCAAGCAGTAGCTTATCTGACTCTTCAGTTTGGCCACTTTTTATAAAGAGATTTTATTCTTGGCTAGAAGCAGGTAGGGGCAAACAGGCTGACCTGTGACTGGATGGCGTCAGTCCAGAGTAACTATTTCCACCAGCAGAGAATGCCTGCAAGTTGTAATACTGGTTGTAGGCTCTCTTTTCCTTTCTTTTTTACTTACTGATTGGTTCATAAAGAAAAGCATTACAGGGGCTTCCCTGGTGGTGCAGTGGTTGAGAATCTGCCTGCCAATGCAGGGGACACGGGTTCGAGCCCTGATCTGGGAAGATACCACATGCCGCGGAGCAACTAGGACCGTGAGCCACAACTACTGAGCCTGTGCTCTAGAGCCCGTGAGCCACAACTACTGAGCCTGCGCGTCTGGAGCCTGTGCTCCGCAACAAGAGAGGCCGCGATAGTGAGAGGCCCGCGCACCGCGATGAAGAGTGGCCCCCACTTGCCGCAGCTGGAGAAAGCCCTCGCGCAGAAACGAAGACCCAACACAGCCATAAATAAATAAATAAAATTTAAAAAAAGAAAAGCATTACACTCTCCTTCATTAGTTACCTACAGCTGTCATCAAGCATGCTTTTAATGTTTTTTTTTTCATTTTAAAACAATATGTCAAGGAATTCCTAATTTCAGAATTACCCCCAATGTCACTTATTTCTTCATTATAGAAATTACAGGTGATAATAATAGCAATAATAAATGAAAATAGAATGTGTTTATTAGGTATCAGCCATTGTATTTATTGGGCATATTACATACTATTATCTTAATTCTCTCAGCTAGTCTATAAAATAGGTTTTTTCACCTCCCTTGACAGATCAGGAAAGTGAGGCTTAGAGAAGTACAGCAAGTTGCCTAACTAGAGCTAGTGAGCGATGACCCACCACTGTTTAGAGGAATGCTGTGTCTTCTTGCCACTCACTCACATGGTGATTATTTGTAGCCAATCCTGGGTCTGGTGTGCGTGGAGTTAGGGTTACAAGAGGTAGCATGGCAGTCCGGGTGGTTCCTTGCAAAGAAGGGGAGTCTTACAAGGGTTCTAGTCTTGGTTCTGACACTAAGTAAGCTGCATAACCTTGGGCAAAATATTGTCTGAGTATCATCTTCGTTATTTATAAAATGAGAAAAGTCATTCTAACTTCACAGTGAAGCTCAGATGATTTTATATTTGTAAAAGCATCTGTGATGGGCCTGTACACTATGTAGATGCTTAATAGACATTCATTCATTGTCCTGCACTTTCAGATCTCGATTGAGCTACACACTGTCACATCCTTCTAACTCCTACTGCCATCACCCTTGGATAATCTAGAGGGAGTGACATCACATAGGAGAAATGTACCTTCTTTAATTAGGGCTTGTCTCCAAAGTGATATCTTTAAAAAAATTTTTTAATATCTTTTTTAAAAGTTAGAAGAGGAAATGCAGTAGTGTAAAAAGAAGAGTAACAAAACTCCAGTTTGAGTTTTAACACTGGAAAAGGACCCGAGGGATATTCAAGATAAATATTCTCAAAGACAACACTGGGTAAGTCAGCTGTTAGAGAAGGGAAAGTGAAAGGATGCTATGTCGGTGGTTCAAAGCCCTCCACAACTGCCTTCCTATTAGGACACACAAGTACAGTGTATAATTTGAGTAAAAATGCTCTCTTTACGCTTCTTTCCCTATCTGCAAAAAGGAAGTGACAGTACCAACTCCCAGGTTTGCTGTGAGGATGAGGAAATACAGGAAAGGTTCCTATAACAGTACCTAGAACTCTTACTATCAAGAACTCAATAAATGTGATCAGTTGCTATTGTTGTCTGTATTTGGCTATTCGCTATTCCTCTCTTTCGCACATGGGAAGATATACTTATTCCTTTAATTAACATTGAGAATGACAAACATGCCCTTCTACAATTTGTCCTTTAGTTCTCTAAAAGTGCATGGCTGCCGAGCCTGACCTTGAATGGTCTTTCAGAGTTGGTTCAGTCAGCCAAGAAGGACGGACTAGGGTCTAAGCAAACAACAGACCATCCTCCTGCCTTGTGGCTAATCTGTCCCACATGTGCGATTCATACCAGATCTCTAACACAGATCCCAAATCCAAATCCACTTTTAACTTAGGAAAAAATATAAAAGCATAAAAATGTAAAGAATAGTAAAATAAATATATCACATGTTAAAACTGTATCATTTGTTTCAAAGCTTTTAAAATTAATTAATTTGATAAATATTTACTGAATATACCTAGCAGGTGCTGGGAACTGAGAACTAAAATATAATTGCTAAAGCTGTCCTTCCCTTGTGTACCTCTCTAATCCTGTGTCCCTGTTCCTTCCTCAGATATAAATACTGCAATAAATTTGAGGTCAAGCCTTCTTGTCAATGTTTTCATACATTTATATACAAATATTCAAACAAAAATGTAACAATACGACTTTAAGGATGTATATAAATTATATCATACTTGATTTCGGCAGCTTGATCTATTCATGTTGATACATGAAGATCTAGTTCATTCACTGTAACTGCTGTATAGTCTCCCATCATATGAATATTCTAGTGTTATTTATCCATTTCTTTACTAATGGATATTTTAGGTTGTTTCCAGTTTTCTGCTTTTACAAACAATGATGCTTTATACAAATCTCCTTGTGTTAATAACAGAGAATTTCTCTGGGAATAAATCTGGTTGTGGAATTGCTGTGTTGTTTATTAACATTTATAATTTTAGTAAAAACTACCATATCGCTCTAAGAAAAGTTATAGGACTTGCTACTGTCAGCATTTTAAGTTTTTGCCAAGTTCATGGATGTAGCACGGTTTTAATTTGCATTTCTTTATTACTACTGCAGTTGTGCATGTCTCTCAATGTTTATTGACTGTGGTTTCCTCTGCAGTGAGCTGCCATTTAATAACCCTCATCCATGTTTCTAATGGGTTGCTTGTCTGTTTATTGACTTATAAAAGTCATTTGTATGTATAACAATCTATATTGTTATATAGATGGCAAATATCTTCTAGTCTGTTGCTTGTTTTTTTAATCTCTGCCTATGGTGTCTTCTGTCATCTCAAAATTTAACATTTTGATATGGTCAAACCTGTCACTTTTTATGGTTCGTGTTTTCTCAGTCTTGCCGAAATTAACATGGGTATCAGGAAAGTCAATTACTAGAATGAAACAAGCAGTGGGGTAGAAGATATGAGACACAGGTATAAAGTGGGTTTGAATCCCCAATCCACCATTTACTAGCTACAGGACTCGGAACAATCTGAGTCTCTGTTTCTTCGTAATTTACACATCTGTCCATTTATCCAACAAGTATTCTTTGGGTGTCTATTACACGCTGGCACCATTCTAGTGTGGAAATTGCAGTGGTAAGCAAGACATACGAAGTTCTTGCCCTTACAGACCTTATACTGCAGTAGGGGAGATAGATAATGAACTAAGTAATTAACTAAAAAACATACAACTGAGATGCTGTGAAAGTGTTCTATAAATTGAAAAGCGTTATGCAAACATATGGTATTATAATCATTACCATGAGGGACATTGTGGAAAGTTCTTCTAAAGCTGCTCACAAATTGAAGGTGTAATTATCCTATTTTGGGCAGAAAATGAACTGATAGGGAATCAAGCCATACAAGACAAAATAAGTCTACCAGGGAGGAAAGGGTTTGACGCTGGAGGGCATCACGGACTTTGACCAGAAACCCGGGGACTTCGTTCCATTTGGTTCAAAGCCCTCCTCCACCCTTGCCTGGACCAGTCCTCTCAGCAACGGCTTCACGCCAGCCAGGCGGGTCTATTCACTGCCCGCAATACGTCCAACGAGTCTTCCACTTTTCCCACCTAATCTTTGCCTCTTCTAACACTGTCTTCTCCTAGGCCATGAAAACTAAGCCCCATATTGTCCACCTATTTCGGTTTTACACATAACGCTTAAATTTCTAATCAATTTCCACTACTTCCAAACTGACAGGGAAAAAGTAGGAAAAGAAGCAGTATACATACATATTCTCTTTCCTCATTATTTCCAATACAACGTACAAATCCAAAAATCTGCTATATTTAGGGTTTTAGTACCTGAAGTAATGACGATCCAGTGGCAAAGGCAGAGCCTGGAAGATCTGTTTTCTTGTACATTTTTAGGGGTTAAGGCATTAGATTAAGCACAATTAAGAAGCTCAAGACAGGCAATTTGATGTGGGCGGTTGGGCAAACAGCTAAAGTTTAATCTGATTACGTGGAGTTCTTAGGATTTTCTAAAGTTGTGATTCAAATCCATGAAACAGTTTTCAAAATACACTGTTTTGTGACTGCATCTACAGGTGAGAACTTTTCAACAAGAAAAACTGTTCTGAAACGAGCACACAGTTTAGCTTTTCATTTTTCATTAATTAACAGAACTCACGCAGCCTAAAGAAAAGGACCCCAAAATCAGAAAACTAAGTTCTTATCACTTTTTCATTCTCTCCAGAAAAAGCCCTGAATGTTAAAACTAAAATCTCAGGAATATGAAAAACCTTTTAATGTAAATATATGTAGATTAATCAAGTTAGATTTTTAAAGATCTCTATTCCAGGCATAGAGAAAAAAGTTAGGTTTGTAAAGATAATATGATTAAGTTTCCACGGGTAATAGCCACCAGTTTTGAGTATCTACTCTCAGCTAGCTTGTGTATCATGAGGGGCTTTATATATTATTTTATTTGACCCAATCTTCACCATGTGTTATTATACATATTTTATAGATGAGATAAATTGAACCCAGGAATGTGTGGCAAAAGCGATAAGTTTTCAAAAGTTGACAACATGAAAATAAGAGAATTAACATATTAGTTCAGCCCCTTTATAACCTCCTTATCCAGGCTCTCCCAGCCCCAGATATTATGGAAACCAGATTAAATCTTCCTAAATAATGCTTTCATCATTTGACTCTCCATTTCAAAACCTGGTTTACAAAATCTAGAAGAAACTTCCCAGCCTCAGATTCAAGACTCTTCAAAATTTGACTTGATCTGTCCCATTATCTCATTTGTCCCTAACCTTCAAACTCAACTCTTTATTGAGCACCTATTCTGTGCTAGCCTCTGCAGACGTGGCCTTGTCCATAAGCCGCTCATAGCTTTTTCTCAAATATATGTTATTGCTTTCTGGTTCCTTACCAACTTATTTCCCCTAAATGGAATGTTCTGCTCAATCCTACCTTTCTCCTTTTTCCTGCATATCAAAATCCAACCTATTCAAGATCCAGCCCCAACTCCTTCATGATCACACACTAAACATTTTTGCTAGAAAGTGGTCACTCATTCCTTTGAGCCCCTAGAGCACTAGATTCCAAATTTGTGTGCACCCGACTCCTGGCGTACAGATTCCAAAGCCCCTCACTCAGATTCTGAGTCAGTACATGTGGCTTCACTGAGTCTGGGAAGGTACATTTAAATACACGTCTGATTCCTAAGTTCATGCTCCTTCTACCCACCCTCGCTCTCAGACAACTGGTTTGATGTTTTCTCCTCTCACGGAATTGCCTCGTCCTCTGAGTACTCTGGTGTCACAGACTCAATCTGGATCTCAGCTTTATCAATCCTGATGATTTTGCCTCTTCAATTACCAGTCACCTCCTGGTCCTGACCACCTTCTTGGCCTGATAAAGAGGCAAAAGCTACCCATGCTGCAGGGTTTCGATTTTTTTTTTTTTTAAGTAATAACACAAATAGTCACCTTATTATACTAAATCTTCTTAATGGATAAAATGTTACACAGGCATAAAGCACATTTACTGGCCTGACTTGAAACCTCAGCTACTGACCTGTTCATGTGCTCACACTACAGGACACAAGATTCTCCCCCTGCACCGCTGGCTTCTTGAAGCAGGAACTGTCTTTTCTATTTAGGTTGACAGTGCCGAGCACACTGCCTGCTACTGATCACGTGGCTGAATGAATGAACCGATGGGTGTAACCTAATCGAAAGCTTACTAAGGCAATGTACTCCCATGTCCCCTTGGTATCAATTTTTAAAGAACACGGTACTCAACGTAGAGAACGTTTCTCTTTCCTTCAAAAAAAGAATTAATGTAAACTATCAATTCCAAAGTTTACACCAAGGACGTAAGACTATTACAGACACTTGCTCTATCTTATATAAAGCAAACACCGACAAGGTTAGTGTTCTTCAGGATCTTGTGGCCCAACTCATGAGCACTCCTTCTCAGGCAGCACTTCACCTGCTGTGAGCAGCTACAGGCCTGCCTGTGGCTGGTTGCCCTGGGATCCAGTGTCCATCCTCAGACAAATCAGGGGTCAGGGAGGGAGGTCACATGGTATGAAACATGGCTGCCCAAGGCCTGACTCTCCTGCCAGGGCTGGGGACAAGGCAGTCTCTTCTGGAAAATTCTGTGCGCAGGTGTGGTCTGATGTGTTGTTATGGGCCCCTGGCTCAACTGTAACTCCTGGCACTGCTGCTGTTCCGGAGTTTCTGAGGTTTCCATCCCCCCGTCACCTCTACTCTGAGGAGTGGTTGTGAGATTGAATGTGATCATCGATACCAAAGTGCTTTGAAAATCATAAGCACCTCACAAATGCAAGATGTTATTACCACGTTTTATAAATATACTACTATGAGTGGCAGAGAGAGGAATGGGAACCCAGATTCCAAAGGAAATAGCTCATTTTTCCCAAGAAAAGGAAATGATTGAAGTTCTACCAACAAGCAGTTGTGTGAACTCAGATTAGTTGGCCACTTCTCAGCTGTGTGACCTTGGACAAGTCGCTGCCTCAGTTTTCTTATTTCTAAAATGGGAACATTCACGACTGTGCTTCCTTCCCTCAGGGTGGGGGGCAGGGCAGGGGCCTGCCATCCATTCCCCGCCCCAGTGCACCCTCCTTTCTTCATCTCAGTCCCTTCGTGGGTTGAGGACAGATTTGAACTAGGTAATCTTTACCATCCCCCTTCCAGCTCCTAAATTGATTCTAACCAACCCTCCTCTCCGGGTCCACCCTCCAACCACCACTCTGGTCCTTAGAAACCTTTCCTCTAAAAACCCCACGACACAGAGAAAAACATCATGCACCCTGTTTTATAAGTTATGCATTTGTGAAAAGTTGCATTCATATCACGCTTTTGTAATTCTATATTCCCCCCCAAAAAAAGATTAATGTTCTTTTCAGAAATCTGTTACAACAGGGATGTTTCCACTTACTTTTCAAATTGTAAAAAGAAAAAGATTTATGGTATAGTAAACCTAATTTACAAAAAAAAGAAAGAAAACACGGCAGCATTTTAGTAGTACCGGCAGGACCTTTAAGGGGTCAGTGTAATAACCACATTATTGTTGAGTGAAGAAACACGGCTTACACAACAGTGAAGCTAGTGTGCTTTGAGTGTGTAACAGACTTCAGGTAGTAAATCCCAAAACAACTTGTGACACGTGCCTTTTCTTTTTAGGAATCTGAATAGAGAAGAGGCCAAAGGAAAGGTAATACTTTCCTTAAAAATACAAAGAACTAACAACTCTCCAGCCTATGGAGAAAAAGGATATGAAACAGCCTCCAAGGGCATTTCTGACAACTGAATATTTTTCTGACAACCCAAAACACCCTTCCTCTTAGGCATAACTTCACCACTGACATTAAAACAGTCATGAAATCTGCATTTCCAAAAATCAAGGAAGCTGCTTGCTCCAAGAGAATGAGTCTTCCCTGTAAGAATTTAAGGAAAGGCTCTGGAATGGGAGCAGAGAAGGTCAAAGAATAGCCATCCTTTCTTCCCACTGTGCCTTGGAGAACTCTGCAGAGACCTCCCAGAGGCCAAGAAGAAAGTCAGCTGATCAGGTCTGATCCCTCAGGAAACTGAAAATGGTCTAATTGATTTTTGCATTATGGATACCTTCCGATTTCTTCTTTAAAGGCTTGAGTTAATTTTTAATCCAACTGTCCAGTGTAATGGTCAATATACTTTTTGACCCTTCCAAAAAAAAAAAATTTAAGCATCTCCCAAGTTGCCATAGTAGCTGTTAAACTCAAAGATTCTAGTAAACCAAATTCTACCTAGCCTTACAGAAAAATCAATACTTTAAATTTTTTAAGTATTGGAAATAAACCCAAATGATGAACTCTCATTATGAAACAAAAATTTATGTGCAAAGCTAACGCTGGGTCTCTCTGATCAATGTCTTAATACTGCAGTCATTCTACTCAAAAACAGACTAACTTTACTTCCTTTGTAAATTACTTAATTGTCTACTATATGGGTGTTCCCCTACTCATTATACTGGTAAGCAGATAAAGTTTGATACGTACATATGTTGTTCATATCATCGCCATTTAAAAATAACACTTTCCTGGGACTTCCCTGGTGGTGCAGTTGTTAGGGTTAGGGTTAATAAGACTCCGCACTCCCAATGCATGGGCCTGGGTTCCATTCCTGGTCAGGGAACTAGATCCCACATGCATGCTGCAACTAAGAGTTTGCATGCCACGACTAAGGAGCTCTCGTGCTGCAACTAAGACCCGGCGCAACCAAATAAATATTTTTTAAAAAATAACACTTTATGCTCCATTTTCCATGTATACGAAACAGATCTTTAGGTTTTATATATATTTAGTACTTTTAAATGTATCTGTGTGTATATATACCTCTATCCCTATTCTTATAATTCATGAGAAAGAAATTACATGGGGAAATCATTCTCATTTTTCCATTCTCATCTATAGTAATGAGAAAGTGCTCTTCTTTCACCATATTTGTATAAGAAGAGTACATTTGCACTGGTTCTAGGATAAGGCTATATGGATTAGCAGAAGAGGTGATATTTTTGGAGTCAGAAGGTTTATGCTTGGTTTTGTTACCTCTAGTATGTGACCTTGGGTAAAATCATTTATCTTCTTTGAAACTCAATTTTCTCACCTGTGAACTGGTATAGTGATACAGAACTTGTCTCTCCCAAGTCTTCTGTGAGGCTTCAAGAGATAATGTGTGTAAAAATACATTAAAAAAAATTTTATTAATATAAAATACTATTATCCTTGTATTGAAGTGATAACTCAAAGCCAAAAAAGGCAACATATGTAAAGTAAAAATAATTATTCAGTAAATTCATGAATCATAGCTTTGTTTATATTACTATTAAATAAATATTCATTTTTAATTTCAGTAAGAACTTAATGCTATAATTAGATTTCATTATGTAAAAACAATATAACCTGGCCCAGTCTACAAATTATGAAATGCAAATAGAAATGCATACACATTTCTACAAATAGAAATGCATACACATTTTGATTTCACTAAGAACTTACAAAACCATACGTTTCATTATTTAGAAATAATGACCTAACCTGGCCCCTTCCACAAATATAACGATTGTGCAGTGTAAATATAGTTGTAGGAATACACACAACTTATCATTTACTAAGAGGTTACCTGGGCATACGTGCATTGGTGAAACACCTATATTACTGAAACACGCCTAAACTGAGTTGTGATAAATGACTTTAAATGCATTAAGAGAGATTGTTCTTTGAAGGGATTGTGCTGTGGATATGTCTGCAAGCAAATGTTCATTTCCCAATTCATCCTTGGCATGTGGGAAACGGGACGTGAAGGGAAAGGAGCACTGCCCTGGGAACCAGCAGAACTGGCCTTCACTCTATCCACAATCATTTAGCATTTACTGTACGTCAGGGGTTAGTCTCGGTGCCTGAGATACATCACTGAGCAACGCAAACAGAAATCTGCCCTCGTGAAGCTTGCGTTGAGGTAGGAAGGACAACAAATCACACAACGTAATAAGTAAATTATTAGAAAGTTCTGAGCACTATGTAAGCGAGGAAACTGTAAGCTCACAGCGTTATGAAAAAAAGAGAGCGGAGGGTGTGAACACAACCGGCAGTTTCCAGTTTTAAGTAGAGAGGTTAGGGTAAGTCTAATTAAAAACGCAGTGGGAAGAAGCCACACAGCTCTCAGGAGAAAGACCCAGCCAGAGGGAACAGCCAGTGTAAAGGCCCCAGAATTTGATACTGACAAAACAATCTTGTGAAAAAGAGAGTAACGCATTTTGCTGATGAGTAAACAGTGCCCCAGAGTGACTTGATCAAGGGCACAGAGCTGGTCCACAATAAAGCCAGGACAGGAAGCCAGGTTTCTTGCTCTTGGTCCAGTGCCTTTCTTCTGTTTGGTAGCTTTGCTCACCAGGCACAGAGGAAAGCACCCTTTTCCTCTGAGGCACTGACTAACGTAGGGTGTCATCACTGTTTAGGAGGTTGCTGGTACTCTCATCAATCAGGTCCGTAGATATTTCTTGAAAGGGAGATAAAGCTCAAAAATAATCTCATCTTCCCTTCCTATGGTTTATTTTTCTCCTCCCTTTACCTGAGCTTCTTTTCTTGGGTGGGTCATCTTAATAGCAGATTATCAGTGAAAGTAAGTGTTATTTCTTTGGACATTTGATAAAGGAAAGGTGTTCAACGTGGAAATAAGCGATAAAATAGAAAGCTTTTATGACTTAACACGAAAAAGAGCTGATGAAAGAATGGAGAGAATGTGGAGGCCAGCGGAGGAGAGAGGCGGGCAGGAGGAAGGGAGAGCACAGGGAGGGGCGAGACCTCCGAACATCAGAGGACCAGAGCCCCCAGCAATAAGCTACTAAGTGAAAATAAAGATGAAATAACAAGCTTCAAGAAAAAAAACAAACAGACCACAAAAGAGGAAACCTGTAGAAAAGGCAATAATGGAAAAGGGGCTGGAGAGAAAAGACTGAAAGATATTTTCAAGTAAAAATATGAGAATATTAGACAATAAACAATATAAAGAAAAAAGAGAGTAAGAATCAGATTTCCGACACAGTAGCCTCCAGAGCTGGTGGAATTACTAACAGCAAGAGGGAACAGGGGCGAGTCTGAAAGGTGAGTAGCTTTCTTTCAGTCGTGCTAGGTTTAAGGTGGCAGCGAGGTTGTCACGAGTGGAAAGGGTCTAGCAGATAAGAGGTATGTTTCGAAGATGTGTATCATCTAGAGCTGTTTTGTCTCATACAGTAACCTCAAATCAAGTGGCTGTTGAGAAACTGTGGCTAGCCTGAACTGAACATGCCATAAGCATAACACACACCAGATTTTGAAGATTTCATATGGAAAAAATATATAAAATACCTAATTTTTTTTAACATTTATTATATGTTGAAATAATATTTGCATGAATTGGGTTAAAAATGTTAAAATTAACTTCACCTGTCTCTTTGTCCTTTTTAATGTGACTACTAGAAAATTTTAAACCACGTATGTGGCTTGCATTATATTTATCCTGGATAGCGCTGATACAGAGCAATACTAGGTATGTTTTAGGATCACATATGGGGAAGACCATTCTGAGAAGAATCATAGACATCATTTAGAGGTGTCTCGACTGCAAACAGATATGGGAGATAGAACAACACATGTCATTACAATAGTTAATATTTACTGAACACTCGCAGCACTAAACTAGCCACATTAAGTGCAGTATCTTATTTGTTCCTCAAACCATCTTATGAAATAACAATACTGCTTCCTTTCACAGAAGAAAAAACTGAGGCCTAAATAAGTTAAGCTGCCCAAGGTCATAGTTAAATGCTGGTGCTGGGATTCAAACACAGGGTTGACTCCACACTTGGAACTCCAAATTGCCACATCAACCCCAGAACAATTTACACTCTGCAATTATTAAATTGTTAAATTTTAAACGGCTACATTTAAACTATCAATTTATTATAATGGTTCATTGTCAGAGTCAGTGAAACACTAGCGATGTCCTAATTCGATTAAGAAAAAACACAAGTGAGCAAATTTGTAACTTCAGAATTATCACGAACTACTGGTGTTGACATACTTTGGCCATGTTGAGCCTAACTAAGAGCTTCCAGGGCAACTTCTTGCCTTCGGTCACCATCTACTCCTAATACCCAAACCCGACAAGGTGGACGGTACACATCCGAGTGCAGAAGCAAGGTGATCCTGGGTGCAACCCTGACCAGCAGGGCCCCGCCTTCTGAAGATAAGTGGATCACATCGTGTATCCAGTTAACAAATTGTCAACACCCTCAGACTATGAAAGCACCTGAACCTCCCCAACTGTGATTGAAATGGTTTGAAGGAATCAATTATGCCTCAACTAAAAAAACATGTCTTGAAGGGAGCTAGATTAAATTGCAGCCTTTTGTTGAAGAACCAAAAAGTAAGCTTACCCAGCTGGGTACGTTAAAAATGGATTTTTGTACTCCTTGATAATGCTTTGCTTTCGAAGAAGAAAAATGGCTTGATATTTTGACTGGAGTCATAACACAGCAAAATCTCCTACAAGTATAAACTTGGTTAAGAATGAGGTGTCTTTCATTTGTGTTTGGTTGGTTGGTTTTAATTTCAAAGACAAACTTACTTTTCTTTCCTTTTTACCTTTAATTTCACTACCTATCTGGACAAGACAGTCATCATAGAACCGCAGAACTTGTACAGTGATGGCTATAATTACATCATTTTCAGAAACTTTCCCAGGTAGATTTTATTAAGCAGTTTGGCTCAGATTATAAAAGCACACTTCCCCAGGCTTAAAACAAAGGACTGCCATAAATTTACACTCTGGAAGTGGAAAAACGAAAGGGAATTTGAAAGAAAAATAGGTTTTGGAATAAGCCTAGCAGAGACATCGTGAGAGGCTGTTCACGGTGGACCAGGATCCTGAGGGGTGTCTCTGAACTGAACCACTACTTTATTTATGGATTATAACCCCTACGTCACACTCTCTGCATCATTTTTTTTTTTTTTAAAGTGAGAAGACTTGGATTTGGACATTAAAAAAAAAAATCTCCTCTGAAGACCCAAAGTTTCTGAAAATGCTTTTCTGAAGGTAGTATTATGACTGTATAGAGCAGCTTATAAGAGCTTGTTTGCCCTTTATTTTGGTTCTTTTAGGTTAATTCCCATGACTCTTCCATCCAGTTAAGGAGATATCCTTGGACTTGTTCCCTCGCTCGTTACAATTCATAATAATTTGGAACAAAGGTGCAGGACCTGAAGGAGACAGCCAGTTAGCCCTAAAAATGCTTTGTCCACCCAGGTGCCAGGGTGTCGAGAGCATGGTCAGCTATACCCTTATCACTGAGGGCCACCAAACTGAGTCCCTCTTCTCCAAGACCATCCCTCCGCTCAACTTCACCTGTGATTCTCATCATTACAACTGTTAACTGGATAGATAACCCTGTAGTGGCACTACTGTTTCTCATTTGTACATTATAACATTAGCATCCGCAGGCTGCTTTACTGGGCTAATTCTTTTAATTTACTGAACACCTGCTATGTGCCAGGCACTGTCGTAGGTACTAGTAACAGAGCCGTGAACAACATGACCAAAAAAATCTCTGCCCTACTGAAACTTACATTCTGGTGGGGAACGTGTTCTATAAACTCCATAGACTAAATAGATAGTATGTTAAATAATAGATGCTAAAGAAAAAAAAACAAAGCAGACCAGGGTAATATGAACTGTGGTGGGTAGGATGGGAAAGACCGGAATTTTAGGAAGAGTAGCCAGAGAAGGCTTCCCCCGTAATCAGGGAGATAGCGTGTGCCTGAAACGGCAGAGAAGACAAAATCTAGGGTTGATTGGTGTCGGCTGAAGCGGGGGAAAGGAGATTCGCATATGAACAAGCCCTGAAGTGGAGAGGAGACCATATGGGAAGGAGGAGAGAAGCAAAGATAGACTAGGGACCACTGAGGACAAACGAGACTTCACATTTTGCTCGGACTTAGAGCCTGGCACACACTTTCCTTTTTTGCAGTCACACAACCAGGCTCTGCCGCCAACACTCTCGGGCAGTTCCTGGGGCACGGGCACGCGGGGACGCCCCACCCCCTCCTCTCTCCAGGAACAGAGCTTAACGCCCAGCAGAAAGCGTTATGAATTCGGGGTGGAGTCGGAGCCTGGCAAACCGGGGGAGAGACGAGCTGTCGGAAAGAACACAGCAGCGGTCCCTCCATCCCGGTTCACACGTGGAAACCCACCCCCCGACCCCACCGTGCAAACCCGGGGAGATACGGGCCAGCGCACAGACACACCCCAGGGACTGTAGGCACCGCGCGGGCAGAAATTCAACCGTTAGCGCCCCAAAGCCTGAATTTCCCGCGGCGGGGTCGGTCCCGCGCGAGGGGGGCGCCGTTCCCCGCGCCGGGAGCGGGGGGCGGCGGGGGGCGCGCGAGAACAGCCGCCGCGGAAGGAGCGGGCGGTTTGGCGGGCATCCCGGCTCCAGCCGGCCGCGTACATGCAACAGGGGGCTGGACACAGCGGGCGCCTCGAGGGGCCGGTCGGGGCCGCGGACACGGACCAAGCGCCCGAGACCCGCGGCGCCCCCTCCCCCTCCCGCCCAAACGTTCACCGCCCTCTCCCCAGGCCCGCGCGGCCCGGCCCGGCCCGCAGACAGCGACGGGTTCCAGCGGTCGAACCCGCAGCTCCCGCGCCGCCGCTTCCTCGGCCCCTTCCCGCCCGGCGCGTCGGTCGCGGAAAGAAAGAAAGAAAGAAAGAAAGAGAGGCAGGCGGGCCTGGCAGGCGCGCTGCCCCCACTCACCATGATCCGCGGCGCGGCGGCCCCGGCGTCCGGCGATGCGCTGTCCAGGGTAGCCGGCGTCCCTCTGCCCCGCGCTCCCGCCGCGCCCGCTCTTCTTACCCCCACCCACGCCCGGCGCGCGCACGCCCGCCCGCGCCTCCCCGCCCCCTCGGACTCGCGCCGCTCCCGCTCGGCGCTCCGAGCCGCAGGGCCGTTTCGGGCGCCCGCCGCTCCCCGCCCTCTCCCCTCGCGGGGGCTTCGCCGGCCGCGGCGCGAGCAGGGCGGCGTGGGAGGGGGAGGCAGCCGAGACGGCGGCCCAGGACGGCTTCGCACGCGCCCCCCGGACCCCCGGGTTCTCCAGCGCCACTTCGCGCGCCGCCTGCCGGCCGGGCGGCGATTTGCAGGCCCAGCTGGCGCCCGCGGCGCTCGGCCAACGTTCGCGGACCCTGGGCGAGGACCCACTCGTCACCCGCCACTGTCCCCTGCCCCCGGAGGCTGCGACGGCCGCGGAGCTGGGGGAGTGGGGCTGCAGAGGGCCAGGGCATCGTCCTTCTCTTAGCTTGCTCCGTGGCTTTCAAGAACAGGTTAAAGAGAGACTAGCTGCTACTCACATAGGTTGGCGGGATGTGGGGTTTCAGATGTAGGAGTCAATCGGGTTCCTTTTGGGATGAGATCAGGGGCGGATCAGTCTCAGCAGGAGATTCCTTGTCTCACGTGAATCTACCTCCAGAGGATGATCTTAGTCTATGGGCTTCTCAGCTGAGACCACTAATGGTTAATTCAACACTTAATTGTGAACAGAAAGTAAGGGATCTTATCTTAGGTACCAGGCTTTTACTTAAAAAAAATATTTTTGTCGCCCAAGTGAAAGATGTGAAAAGGTAGACTTTCCTATTTTAAGCATTAAGAATGTGTGCTGGAAGGAAATTCACCCAGGTACCAAATATTGATATTAAGTGTTTTCCCCCCCATAGCCATATTATGAAATGATTTTTCTTTATATTTTCTCCTCATTTACCAGGTCTTTTACATGCATTATTTTATATTTTTAAATCCACAGAAGTAGCTTCCACATTCTTTGGATATTGAACTAGAAAAATACTGGATCTCAATTTCACTGTGTCATTAATCTGATGTAATAGAATGTGAATTCTCAACGTACCCTCAGACATTATTGTGTATAAATTGCACCTGAGGACTTAATCAACTACAGAGACATGGAAGCATTAAGGTGGTCGCAGGTGAAGACCAGGAATACAAATTTTTAACAAGCATCACAAATGATGCTGATGCAGGCAGGTAGGCCATGGACCACGTTTTGAGAACACAAGTCCATCATCTAGGAAAGGCTTTAGTCTATTTTTCTAACAACATTAAGGGGGAAAAAGTGTGATAACCAGCCTCAAAGCGTTCTGCTGTTTGCTTGTAGGAATTATACCATTGATGTCATCTATACCTGGCAAAGAACACCGGGTTCACATATGGAAGGAACCCTTAAATTTTGAATTATTCCTGTACTTCCCACTACCATTTAGCTTGATAATCACTATTTTACGTTTATTATTTAAAAACACATATCAACCCACAGGTCCAGAAGGAGGTCTAAAAAGTCACCAATATATTATCTATTACTAAAAATATTATTTTATGGCTTTTCTTGTCACTACAATAAAGGAACATAGGGGATGGCAAATGCCAGAGGGTATTTTTTCCCACCAATTAATTCATTAAATAGAAAAACGAAGTGGTTCTACCTCTATAAACAGAGAACTGGGATCATACCTTAATATTCTGACCAGAAATAACATGAATTCCCACTTATTTATCAATAAAAATATCTTAATATGCCGTCAAGATGCTTTTACAAGATTTTTCTTCCTTTTATTATTCTCTTATGTGGATTACTCACTTATAATTTACTGTGACTTTAAATCAATCTGCTTTTCTTCAGAGGATTTGTATTTTTAGACTAATGATAGAAACAGCCTGTGGAAATCACATCCTTTCCCTGGCCATATACTCTGCCTTTGTGTAAAGAAAACTCTGTACCTATGTGTATGGTCAGGCCATTCAAGATGGCTGTTCCCTTGCTCTCTGTACATCCCCTGCTCGACCAGTCCAGCTTCACTCACATGACTAACCAATCCTCTTAATTATAAAACTTAATCAGTAACCGCCTACGTGCTTGCCCCCTGTCCCAGCTGCCCGTTTCCCTGGTAACTGATGAGGCAACCTGATACCAATTCCCCCTATAAATGGTAGCCTCTTTCTCCCCTGGGTAGTGAAGGTTGTTGCTGTGTCCTGCCTACCATCTACTGTACATGGTAGGGTACAGTTGCTCCAGGACCTTTTGTTTCAGATTTGTAAGATCCCCTATCTGTTAGGACCTTGATGTCTCTGTTGCTGGGCTCTTTCTTTGGTCTCGAGGCTGGGCAACTACGAGGCATGCAGGCCTGTGGGGTGCAGCCCAACACTACCAATTTAGAAATGAAAAATAAGAAGAGTAAAGCCAGACGAAGCCACACTGGTACAATTCAATTACCTCCAACAAATTTAGGGCATCTTTTACTCAGTATTATCAGGGCTAAGGATTTATGACAACGATATATGTGTATACCGTTCGTTTGGTTGTTGTAGAGTAACAAGTGGACAATCATTTCTTCATATCAATCCAGGTAAAAAGAGATTTATGTTCATTCATTTAAAAATATTTACTGAGTACTGTGTTCCAGTACAATATTCTAGAGCAAGGGTTGGCAAACTACAGCCACAGGCCAAATCTGGCCAGCTGACTGTTCTTTGTAAATAAAGTTTTATTAGAACACAACTATGTCCATACGTTTACATATTGTCTGTGGTGGCTTTCACGCTACAATGGCAGAGTTGAGTAGTTGTGACAGAAAGACCATGGCCTACAAATCCTCAAGTATCTACTGTGTGGCCCTTAACAAAAAAAAGTGTGCCAATTCCTGTTGACTCTAGATATTATAAATAAGGCCTTGAACATGATAGGTCCTTTTCTTTTGTGAAGCTTCTATTTTAATAGGAAGGAAGAAGACAATAAAATAATTTTAGAGAAGTGCTGTGAAAAAACACTATTATGAGAGTGTGACGTGGAGGAGGAGACACTTTAGATTGGATGGTAGGAAAGGTCCCTCTAAGCCAATGATGTCTGAGTTGAGACTCAGTGGCAGAACAAGCCAGTTATGAAGCCGTGAGAAAATCTAGGGGAAATCCTTCTAGATGAAGAAAACAGCAAATGAAAATGCTCTGAGACAGGAAAAATTGGGCCCTACCTTTGAGGATCTAGGTCCTTAGGGATCCTGGCCCTGGCAGAACAGTCTCCAGTGATGTCTAATGGTCAGTTCAAGAAACCCTACTGGGGCCATTACTTTGTGCTCTTACAGCCATTTGACTGTATTTATCTAAGTGCTGAAAAGGAAAAAAAAAAATTAACAGAAGGCTTTAATGTGATTGGTCCTCTTCAAGGAAATAGGTCAGAACTCAGAAGGAGAATGGATCATGAAGAATTTTTTGAATGAAATATTTTGGTTCTTTCACTAAACTAGATAGAATAGTACATGACAGTAATCTTGATATAGTCTGTCCACCACTCTATAACTAGTTCCATTAAAGGTAATTTGTAATTAGTTTAGTTCTACAACTACTTCAGCTTATGTCAGAATTTGACTTAAAATGTTAATTCATGGACTTCCCTGGTGGCACAGTGGTTAAGAATCCGCCTGCCAATGCAGGGGACATGGGTTCGAACCCTGGTCCAGGAAGATCCCACATGCCATGGAGCAACTAAACCCGTGCGCCACTACTACTGAGCCCATGAGCCACAACTACTGAGCCTATGTGCCACAACTACTGAAGCCCGCATGCCTAGAGCCCATGCTCCACAACAAGAGAAGCCACTGCAATGAGAAGCCTGCGCACCAGAACGAAGAGTAGCCCCCACTCGCCACAACTAGAGAAAGCCTGTGCACAGCAACGAAGACCCAATGAACCCAAAAATATATAAATAAATAAATAAAATTTAATTTAAAAATGTTAATTCAGACTGTCTTTACAGCTTGTGTCACATAGTAGACATTCAATCAATATTTAAGGCAGACTTGCCCCCCATCTTTTTTTTTTAACCCCATGCCACCTAAGGTTTCTGTGACATTCTAATGAGAATCTCATTAGATTCAAAGGTCTTTGGAAAGTATATTATTATTGGCTAATGGAAGTGTAGTCCCTGAACAAACACTAATTTAATGATATCATTTATAGAAACAATACTGTGAAAAGATGTGGTCATTACCATTTCAAAGCGTACACCGTGCCAGCACTTTAATACGTAGTGGTCATGGTGGGTGGCCTCTTTCATCATGCAACTTTGGACTCACCCTGCTGCCCCAATCCTTGCCTCACCTCCAAACTCTCTAGCAAGTAGTGCATAGTTTGGACCTTGCTAAATAAATTGCTGCTGCTGACTATACACAATTTTATCATCCAGACTAAGCTGTATCCAGTAGCCAGACTATCTCTTGGAACCATAGCATGCTGTTATGTGACAGTCCTCAGAGCATACTAATAAGTACAAAGGCCTGACCACCTTTTGAATCCCTTAAACAATTTAAAAAACTGATGTCTGGGGAATAGGTCAATAACCTTTACTCCATTTCTGGAAAAGAGAAAAAACAAATAGAAAACACACACACACACACACACAAACACATGTTTTCACGAGACTAAGATACTTAACTCTGCCAGAAGATAGGTTGTGAATCAAAATTTTAAGTGTGAAATAGAGACCAAGGGAGAAGACATAATCTCAGAGGCCTCTTAATCATCTAATAAAGTCTTCAAGAAAAGAAGGCAATAGCAACTTTGAATTCTACTGTCTGCAAATGAGGAGAGCTGAGGAAATAAACTGTTAGTTTTGAAACAAAGCAGAAACTCTTGCTGCAGCCCAGCTGTGGTGAGGGGGGTCTTCTCAGACACGTGGCCTTGTTAGCATCATTGGTGGATGTCTATCTGCACTCTTTTTGTCTAGTGGCATATCTTGAATTTACTGACACTGAGTATCTATCCAAAGCCTAACTGAAAGAGGAACTTTTTATGGGAATTTGTCATTTTTGTAGTGTTATCTGAATAGTCTAAATCCACCCCTGCATTAAGCTAGATCTTTAGAAAGCTGAGGACATGGACTGAATCCAATTGGCTCCCACGAAATTGTTTGACTCAAATGAACTCTGCACAATACCATCATTTTATTAAATACTGTAAGAAGCAGCCCTATGAAATATTTTATTGTGTTTATCTCAACGTAGCTAACTTTTAAAAATATTATTCCCCCTGCTAGAAGGGACCTGAGATAGAGATACTTAAAACTTATTTTTCTCTGGCTTTAGTATGTATGTTTGTACTAGAATAACTTTCAAGTGTTCTAGTTGCTAGAATAATCATCATAATAAATTCGAAAGAGTTAATCAAGTAGCAGATAACTTTGGGAAGGCCAAACCTCATTCACTCATTCATTCATGCATTCAACAGGTTTTTCTGAGCACTTTTCATGTGTGCATTTGCCACCAGTATGCCTTTTTGGGTAAAGAGTCTACCCATTTTTTTAATTGGGCTGTTGGTTTTCTTATTATCAAGTTTTGAGAGTTCTTCATATATTCTGGATATATTGTAAGTCCTTTATCAGATGTGCATGGTGCAAATATTTTCTTGTAGTCTATGGCTCTTTTTTTTCTTAACAATGCCTTTCAAAGAGGTCTTAATTTTAATGAAGTCCAAGTTTTCCTTTTCCTTTTTTTTTTATGAATTGTGCTTTTGGTGTTGTATCTAAGAAACGTTGCCTTTCTAAGGTCACAAAGATTTCTCCCTATGTTTTCTTCTAGAAATTTTGTAGTGTTATGTTTTGCATTTAGGTCTATGTGATTTTCAGTTAGTTTTTGTATTTGGTGCAAGGGATGAGTCAAAATTCCTTTTTTTTTTTTTTGGCATATAGATGTCCAATTGTTTCAGCACCATTTGTTGAAAATAGTCTTTTCTTTTGAATTGCCTTTGCACCTTTGTCAAAAATCAACTGACCATATATGTGTGGATCTATTTCTGGGCTTTCTACTTCTGTTCCATTGATCTATGTGTCTATCTTTTCACCAATACCAGGCTGTCTTGAATACTGTTTCTTTAGCGTAAGTCTTGAAATCAAGTTTTATAAGTTTTCCATTCTCTTTTTCAAAATTGTTTTCACTATTCCAGCTCCTTTGCTTTCCCATATAAATTTTAGGATTAGCTTATCAACGTTCCACAAAAATAATTCTTGCAGAAAGTTTGATTCGGATTGTGTTGAATCTATAGATCAGTTTTGGGAGGGGCTTCCCTGGTGGTGCAGTGGTTGAGAATCTGCCTGCCAGTGCAAGCGACACGGGTTCGATCCCTGGTCTGGGAAGATCCCACATGCCGCAGAGCAACTAAGCCCATGGGCCACAACTACTGAGCCTGTGCTCTAGAGCCCACGAGCCACAACTACTGAGACTGAGTGCTGCAACAACTGAAGCCCGTGTGCCTAGAGCCCGTGCTCCGCAACAAGAGAAGCCACCGCAATGAGAAGCCCGTGCACCTCAACGAAGAGTAGCCGCAGCTCGCCACAACTAGAGAAAGCCCGCACTCAGCAACAAAGACCCAACACAGCCAAAAAAAAAAAATTTGAGAATTGACATCTTAATGATATTGAGTTTTCCAATCCATAAACTAGTATTCTTTTCCACGTGTTTAGATCTTCTTTGACTTCTTTCATCACTGTTTTGTAGTTTTAAGTACATCTTGTATAGATTTCATTAGATTTATACCTAAGTATTTAATGTTTTTGGTGTGATTGTAAATGATTTTTTAAAATTTCAATTTATGATTGTTTGTTGCTAGTATATAAAATTATCATTGATTTGTATACATTGACATTATATCTTGTGACCTTGCCAAACTTATTTATTCATTCTAGAAGCTTCTTTTGTACATTCTTTGAGATTTTCTATGTATATTATCATGTCACCTGTGAATAGGGACAGTTGTATTTCTTCCTTTCCCATTGGTATGCCTTTTATTTCCTTTTCTGTATTCATTAAACTGACCAGGATCTCCAGTATGATATTGTATAGGGGTATGAGAGCAGACATCTGTTCCTTGTTCCTGAAATCAGGGGTAAAACTTTCAGTCTTTCACTATTAAGTACGATGATCGTTGTAGAGTTTTTTGGTAGATGTCCTTTATCAGGTTGAGCAAATTTTCTCTTTTCCTAATTTGCTGAGAGTTTTTATTTTTAATAAACAAATGTTAAATTTGGTAAGATGCTTTTGCCATATTTACTGAGCTAATCATTTTTTTTTCTCCTTTAGTCCATTGATATGGTAAATTTCATTGACTTAGCTTTGAATGTTGAATTAACATTTCATTTCCTGGATAAAGCTCACTTGGTCATGATGTATTATCATTCTTATATATTGCTGGATTCCATTTGCTGATATTTTGTTGAGTTTTTTTTTGTGTGTGTGTGCTTCTGTGATCTTGAGAGTTATTGTTCTGTTTTCTTATAATGTCTTTGTCTGCTTTTGGCATCAGGATAAAGCAGGCCTCAATACATGAGTTAGGAAGTCCTCCCTCCTCTTCTGTTTTATGGAGAAGTTTGTGTAGAGCTGGTACCATTTATTCTTTAAAACGTTTTGTAGTACATACCATTGAACTCTTCTGAACCAGAATCTTTCTTTCTTAGAAAATTTTAAAATATGAATTCAATTTCTTTAATAGGTGTAAGATCATTCAGGTTATAAATTTCATCTTGAGTGAGCTTTGGTAATTTTTGTCTTTCAAAAAATTGGTCCATTTTGTGTAAATTGTCAAATCTGTGGCATAACCTTGTACATCGTATTTCCTTATTGTACTTTAAATGCCTGCAGGGTCTATAGTAATGTTCCCTCTTTCATTCCTAATATTGTAATTTGAGTCCTCTCTTATATCCATGGTCAGTCTGGATGGAAGTTTATCAGTTTTATTGCTCTTTTCAAAGAATTAGCTATGGTTTCATTGTTTGCTTTTCGGTTTTCAGTTTCATTGATTCCTGCTCTTCCTTTGTTATTTCCCTTCTTCACTTGTTTTGGGTCAGTTTACTTTCCTTTTTCCAATCTCTTAAGGTAGAAACTTAGATTATTTTTTTTAATTAATTAATTAAATTTATTTATTTTTGGCTGCGTTGGGTCTTCGTTGCTGTGCGCAGGCTTTCTCTAGTTGCGGTGAGCGGGGGCTACTCTTCATTGCGGTGCGCGGGCTTCTCATTGTGGTGGCTTCTCTTGTTGTGGGGCACGGGCTCTAGGCGTGCAGGCTTTGGTAGTTGTGGCTCGTCGGCTCAGTAGTTGTGGCTTGCGGGCTCTAGAGTGCAGGCTCAGTAGTTGTGGCGCACGGGCTTAGTTGCTCCACGGCATGTGGGATCTTCCCGGACCAGGGATCGAACCCGTGTCCCCTGCATTGGCAGGCAGATTTTTAACCACTGCACCACCAGGGAAGTCCCAAACTTAGATTATTGACTTAAGATTTTCTTCTTCTCTCATGTAAACATATAATGCTGTAATTTTTCCTCTAAGCATTGCTTTAACTACATCCCACATAACTTGGTATGTTGTGATTTCACTTTTATTCAATTCAAAATATTTTCTACTCTCCCCGTGATTTCCTCTTTTACCCATGTGTTATTTAGTAATTTTTTATTTCCAAAGATTTGGGGTTTTTCCAGATATCCCTTTGTTATGGATTTATAGTTTAATTCTGTTAAAGTTTGAAAACACACTTTGTATGGTTTCAATTCATTTAAATTTGTGGAAGCATTTCATAATATGAATCTATTCATTGAGCCCAGATTATGTCCTATCTTGGTAAATGTTCCACATGTACTTAAAAAGTATGTGCATTCTGTTGTTGTTGGGTAGAATGTTGGTTTCACTCAGTGTCAGCTAAGGCAAGTTAGATCTTTTATATACTTAGGTTTCCCTAATTTTTTTGGTTGTTGTTGAAGTATAGTTGATTTTCAGTACTGTGTTAGTTTCAGGTGTACAGCATAATGATATCCAGTTATCTTTTAAAAAATTATATTCCATTATAGGTTATTACAAGATATTGAATATAAGTCCCTGTGCTATATAGTAAATCCTTGTTACTTATCTATTTTATGTATACTAGTTTGCATCTGTTAATCCCATACTCCTAATTTGTCCCTCCCTCCCTCCCTCTCCCCTTTGGTAACCATAAGTTTGTTTTCTATGCCTATGAGTCTGCTTCTATATTGTATATAGATTCATTTGTGTTATTTTTTAGATTCCACATATAAGTAATATCATATAGTACTTGTCTTTGTCTGACTTACTTCAGGTTGCTCTAATCTTTAGTTAATCACAGTCTATCTTCAAATAATATACTGCTTCTCATATAATACAAGAATGTTATGAGAGTATATTTCCAATTCCCTGCTTCTACCTTTTGTGTTGTTGGCGGCATATATTTTTTCTTTATATATACCGTAATTCTAAAATTCTACAATTCATTGCTACTATTTTTGCTTTAGATAATTATCTTTTAGAGCAATTAAAAACAAATATCTTTTCAAAGGAGGCAAGACTATACAATGAAGAAAAGACAGTCTCTTCAATAAGTGCTGTTGGGAAAACTGGACAGCTATGTGTAAAAAAATGAAATTAGAACATTCTCTAATATCATGCACAAAAATAAACTCAAAAGGGATTAAAGATCTAAATATAAAATCGGGGCTTCCCTGGTGGTGCAGTGGTTGAGAATCTGCCTGCTAATACAGGGGACATGGGTTCAAGCCCTGGTCTGGGAAGATCCCACACGCCGCAGAGCAACTAGGCCCGTGAGCCACAACTACTGAGCCTGCGCGTCTGGAGCCTGTGCTACGCAACAAGAGAGGCTACAATAGTGAGAGGCCCGCGCACCGCGATGAAGAGTGGCCCCCGCTTGCCACAACTAGAGAAAGCCCTCGCACAGAAACGAAGACCCAACACAACCAAAAACAAAAACAAAAAAAAAAAACCGGAAATCATAAAACTCCTAGAGGAAAACATAAGCAGAACACTCTTTGACATAAACTGTAGCAATATTTTTTTGGATTTGTCTCCTAAAGGAAAGGAAAAAAAAGCAAAAATAAACAAATGGGACCTAATTAAACTTAAAAGCTTTGGCACAGCAAAGGAAACCATCGACAAAACAAAAAGACAACCTACTGAATGAAAGAAAATATTTGCAAATTATGTGACTGATAAGGAGTTAATATCGAACATATATAAACAGTTTATATAACTCAACATCAAAAAAATAAAAAAACGCAATTCAAAAATGGGTGGAAGAACTCAATAGACATTTTTCCAAAGAAGACATACAGATGGTCAACAGGCACATGAAATGATGCTTGATATCATTAATCATCAGAGAAAGGCAAATTAAAACCACAATGAGATATCACCTCAAACTGGTCAGAATGGCCATCATCAAAAAGAACACAAATAACAAATGTTGGTGAGGGTGCAGAGAAAAGGGAACCCTCCTGCACTGTTGGTGGGAATGTAAACTGGTGCAGCCACTGTAGAAAACGGTATGGAGGTTTCTTAAAAACTAAAAATAGGACTACCATATGACCCAGCAATTCCACTCCTGGATATCTATCTGAAAAAACAAAAACACTAATTCAAAAAGATACATGCATCCCAATGTTCATAGCAGCATTACTTACAATTGCCAAGATATGGAAGTAACCTAAGTGTCCATCAACAGATGAATGGATAAAGAATATGTGATATGTAGTATTCTACTCAGCCATAAAAGAAGAATGAAATTTTGCCATTTGCAGCAACATGAATAGACTTGGAGGGCATTATACTAAGTCAGTCAGACAAATACTGTATGATATCACTTATACGTGGAATCTAAAAAACACAACAAACTAGTGAATATAACAAAGAAGCTCACTCACAGATATAGAGAACAAACTAGTGGTTAACAGTAGAGAGAGGGAAGGGGATGGGCAATATAGGGGTAGAGGATTAAGAGAGACAAACTATTATGTACAAAATAAGCTACAAGGATAAATTGTACAACATGGGGAATATAGTCAATATTTTATAATAACTATAAGTGGAGTGTAGCCTTTAAAATTGTGAATCACTATATTGTACACCTGTAGCTTATGTAATATTGTACATCAACTATATTTCAATTAAAAAATGTCTTTTATATCTTACTTTCAGTTTAACCGTTTCTGGAGATCTTTATTTCTTTGTGTGAAGTCTACTTTCTGTCAAGCATCATATTCCTCTGCCTGTAGAATTTCCTTGACCTTTTCTTGTGGTATAGATGTTCTGGTAATAAATTCTCTGTTTTTGTTTGCTTCATATTTACGTGAGATTTTAAATACTTTACCTGAGGTAACTATGTGTCTAAAGATGAATGCCATCGATCCCTTTTTTTTCCTGTAAGCACATCAAGGAGTGAAATCTATTCCCCTCCCCTTAAACCTGGGCTCATCTTATGACTCTCAGAATGAAGTAATCAGAAGTAATGAATATGGCAGAAGTAATCAGGTGCCCGTTCTGAGTCTAGCCAGCCTGTAAGAGGACTGCCAGCTTCTGCATTTGCTTGAAGAAGTCAGCCACCTGGGTATACAGAAGCTCAAGCATACTACTGCATTATGAGACCCCATGTGAAGAGAAAAAAGCCACATGGGGGAACACCAAGCACCAGATGTGTAAGTGAAGCCCTCCTGGACCTTCCGTCCCAGCCCAGCTACCTGCTAAATGAAGTTGAGAGAGTGACCTCAGCTGATTCGACACAGGGCAAATTCCCTTATCCCTGCCCAGATTCCAAACCCCATCACATGGTCGTAACAAGTGAGAGGTTTAGTCCATTTTAAAGATGTTTTTACTTTCCCCACAGAAGATACACCCCCTTGTTGTTCGCACCCAGATAGAACTCTTCCCCCTCCACTGATATGCCACTGAATAAGAGTGAAAAAACTTGAAATTGCATAGCCCTAGTTCTCCTACTTTCTAGTAATTCCAGATAATCAGGTGTCCACTAGCTGATTGCTTGGACCAGCAACAGTAATTTTTCTATGTACATTCAACTATCAGTTTCATTAAATATAGTTTACACCTCCTCTGCAATTACACTTGCCAAGACTTCAGATATTCAGGATCTACTCTTCAGTTGGGAAAAAAAATCTTGCACTTTTTCCTTCATTCAAACGTTAAAATGTGTTGTGGCAGAAGAGAGAAGATTGTTTTAGCCTTTGTTGAAATCGAGTCATTGCTCTTTGGCCGCAAGCCTTTGTGCACACGGAGGCCCGAGCATTGTGCCTGGTGAGCTGAGACTCTCTCCTGAGATGGAATCAGAAGCCCGCCCTTCAGCCTCAGGAGAAAAGAAAACTGGCTGAGATAATGTGTCCTTGAATGTGACTGTCTAGGAATTTTCACTGTTTCTATTTATTTTCTCTAGCTTCCTTTCAAGGTTTCAAGAGAAAGCTCCTCATTATCAATGTGAAGAAGCACATGAGCATACACGCCTCACCCACTTGCATCCTTTCTACCAAGTAACGGAAGTCTTCTTCAAGCTATAGCTGGTAGATGGAGTAACAAAGAGAAAGATGACTTCCAGAAATACATACAAAAATGAAATACCCGCTATCAGGCAGTCTTGATTAAGGCTATGAAAGATCCAGTCATTGTACTTCGGATGGAATAAATAAAGGTTTTGATTTTTGGACGCTTGTTTGTTTTGCTACTGACCAATGTTTATCATTATTCACGCCCACCTGCTCCCCCAGTTGCTGTGAGCGCTGCTTCACGTAGCCGAGTGTGTTTCAGGACTCACTCTAGCCTGGAGAGCCTTGCTGACTTGCTGAGAGTCACACCCCCTCTTTTGCCCAGGTTATGCCCACATCCAGTGAGTGGTCACGTGTGACTAGAAAGGCCCAGTTCCCTCGACCTAATTCAGGATGACTCCGAAGGGCTATCCCACCCCCAGAGCCCCTATAGGACCCAATGAGTCCTTTCCCTATGGCCTCGTCCTGCTTCCTTCCCTCCCTCACAGATGTCGATCCCAAGAGCTCTCCCAGAAAATTTTCTCCATCTTCTGCTTCCCAAGGGGAAACTGACCCATGACAAATATATTCAGGTAGCTGAATATTTATGGAAAACTAATTTCAAATGAATGGAATTGCCATGCACCCACTACCCAGCTTCAGTTATCAACTAACAGCCAATTTCGTTTCACCTAAACCCTCATTTGCTTCCTCCAGTCCCACACTAGCTTATTTTGAAGCAAATCCCAGAAATAGTAAATTATAATCTGTGAATGTATCTCTAAAAGATGACTCTTCTTTTTAAAAACTGTAACTGCAATACCATTGTCACATTTTAAAAAATTAACAGTAATTCCTTAATACCAACAAAGCCAGTATTCAGTTAGTGTACATCAGTAACTATATAAGGTCCCCTAAATTGTAACTGATTGATACATCTTTGAATTTTCTTTTGGTCTATAGGTTCTCTTTCTAGCCCTCATCAGTTTGTTTTTTTTTAATATATATTTTAAAATTTATTTATTTATTATT
This sequence comes from Balaenoptera musculus, assembly GCF_009873245.2. Classification (NCBI taxonomy): domain Eukaryota; kingdom Metazoa; phylum Chordata; class Mammalia; order Artiodactyla; family Balaenopteridae; genus Balaenoptera; species Balaenoptera musculus. The sequence goes on from NC_045795.1 coordinate 7,967,079, forward strand.
TTTGGCTGCTTTGGGTCTTCGTTGCTGTGTGCGGGCTTTCTCTAGTTGTGGCGAGCGGGGACTACTCTTCGTTGCGGTGCAAGGGCTTCTCAATGCGGTGGCTTCTCTTGCTGCGGAGCACGGGCTCTAGGCGTGAGGGCTTCAGCAGTTGTGGCACGCAGGCTCAGTAGTTTTGGCTCACGAGCTCTAGAGCGCAAGCTCAGAAGTTGTGGCGCACAGGCTTAGTTGCTCTGCGACATGTGGCATCTTCCCGGACCAGGGCTCGAACCCGTGTCCCCTGCATTGGCAGGCGGATTCTTAACCACGGCGCCACCAGGGAAGCCCCCTCATCAGTTTTTAAACAGTATACTTTTTGACGTTTAGGATTACCATGCTTGGACTCACAAGAGCTTCTGGTCACGCTTATAATACTAACAATGGCTGCCTTTTACGGCCTTTTTATGAGCCAGGCGCTGTGGCAAGTGCTTTGCATGTATTATCTCATTTAATCCTTAAAACAATCTGGCAAGTTAGGTATTATCAGCCCCAATTTACAGAGGGAAAGCTGAGGGTTAGAGAGATGAAGTAATTTGCCTGGGGACGCACAGTTAATAAGAAACAGCTGAGATCCCAAACCACATTATTCTGATTCCAAAGTCCATGTTCTTAACCTCTAGCCTATACTGCCTGGGGTTTTAAATGCATTAGGAGAAACCAATGCCCCTCTAAGTGTGGGCTTTATTATTCTTGGATTTCTTAGGTTGACAAAGGAAACTGACCATCATAAAATGTCCATGTAGTTGATCTAAACCAACAGACATGTACTGAGTACCTTCCATAACTGGGTAGGAGCTGGGTGGAATCAACAGATAAACAACATTTGATCCCTGCCTTCCAAATGCTCCCAATCCGGAGGCTGGTGTGAAGGAAGGGAGACAGATGCACAGGCAGACGCAACACAAAGGGGATCGTGGTGTGTGCTCTCAAAGAGCTACCGATGAAAAGTAATGCGGAACAGAGAAGAAGAATTCTAAATTGAAAAAGCTTTTGGAGTTGGGGCTTCACTGGTGGCGCAGAGGTTGAGAATCTGCCTGCCAATGCAGAGGACACGGGTTCGAGCCCTGGTCTGGGAAGATCCCACATGCCGCGGAGCAACTAGGCCCGTGAGCCACAACTGCTGAGCCTGCGCGTCTGGAGCCTGTGCTCTGCAACAAGAGAGGCCGCGATAGTGAGAGGCCCACGCACCGCGATGAAGAGTGGCCCCCACTTGCCACAACTAGAGAAAGCCCTCGCACAGAAACGAAGACCCAACACAGCCATAAATAAATAAATAAATAAATAAATAAAATAAACCCCAAAAAAAGTAAAAAAAAAAAAGCTTTTGGAGAGCATGGGAGCTGCAAGGCTCTTGAATGGAGAGTAGGATATTAGGTTTAGGATGAAGTTTAGGTGCACGGGGAGTGAAGATGACGAGCATTACAGTGTAATACCACATCCTGATGACGTTTACTTGGGGCTGCTGTTTCCCCCTGTTGATTTTATGCAAATACACAAAGCGTCCCTCCAGCTTCTCTACAACTCAGCACCTTGCACTACAGGTGGATGGGAACTAACTCCAGGCAGGATCCAGGTTGAGGTGGCAATAGTAGGGGTGTATTGACCACCCATATTAACTGCCGACGATCTCTTTGCTGGTCCCTTTAAAAAAGCCCAGATTGGGCTTCCCTGGTGGCGCAGTGGTTGAGAATCTGCCTGCCAATGCAGGGGACACGGGTTCGAGCCCTGGTCTGGGAAGATCCCACATGCCGCGGAGCAACTCGGCCCGTGAGTCACAATTACTGAGCCTGTGCGTCTGGAGCCTGTGCTCCGCAACAAGAGAGGCCGCGATAGTGAGAGGCCCACGCACCGCGATGAAGAGTGGCCCACGCACCGCGATGAAGAGTGGCCCCCGCTTGCCACAACTGGAGAAGGCCCTCGCACAGAAACGAGGACCCAACACAGCCATACATACATACATACATACATAAATTAAAAAAAAAGAATGTAAGCAGACGAGAATAGCATAAAAAAAAAAAAAAAAAAAAAGCCCAGATTGTCTTTGGATTACTGGTGGCCATGGTCCCTGTGACCCTTGCTGCCACTTACCTCATCAGCCTGCTTCTGACCTAAAGCATCCTTGGGCTTTGTTGAGGTCAGGCAACTTGCCAGCTCAACGTTGGCAGGAGAGCCTCAGTGCCCGAGATAACCAGCTTTGTGCCTCTCTGATTACAACCTGATTACAACCCTGGATTGTTCTTGGTGAGGTATGACAGCTATCACTGCCAGAGGCGGTCAGACCCTGTGCTTAGTGGCAGATCCACCTGAGATTCCTTCTAGGTCTGTTCCATTAAGAAAGGAAGCTCTTCTTTCCAGGACTTGGAAGGACTACTTCATTTTATATCTTTATTAGAGAACTCTGTTTCTCTGGCTTGACGAGGTTAAGCAAAAAGGGATTGCTGAGCACCAAATTTTTCATTTCTATTTTGACAAGGCAACATGGAGGAAATTACCCTTGTATTTGATTTAATATTAAAAATTTCACATTTTAAAAACTTTGGTTCTTAAGACCTCCTATGCCCATATTCCACAAGACTAGCCCTTTTTACGAATATTTTCTGTAAGAACCTGACAGCCAAGACTGAACAGGCAAATCTATTATTCAAGTAAACAAACTTTTGCTAAGCTTCACTTAGCAGAAGTGCCGAATTTATATTTTAGCGCCCTCTGCTGGAGAAATTGCGTGCATTTCTGATAAATACGGGTGATTCCGGCCAATGTGATCTTTTTGACTTGTGCTTTTCAAATATAGGTTCTGGAGGGTGTATTATTTATAGTCTGTACTGAAAGAAGTTTCTCCTTTAAACAAATGCCTCTGACAAACTAACCAGCTACCAGTGGTATTTGTCTCCTGCAAATCCCATAGGGGGAAAAATATAAATGTACATGGAGTCATTAATGTGTATATAATTTACACATTCACAATGTAAAAATACACTTTGTGAAAATCAGAAATTTGTAATATTTAATTTTTGTCATTTAAATTGCAATGTGCCTTGGTGCGGTCCTCTTTGGGTTGATCTTGTTTGGATCTCTTGGACCCAGTCTCACAGGAAGGGAGGTTTAGACTAGATCCGTAGATACCAAAGTTTTTTGTTTGAAATTCACAGTAAGAAATATATTTTAGGTTATGATCCTGTCCATAAATAAAATTTTCATAAATAAGACAATACCTTTACTCTGTGAAATGTACTCTAATATTTCTTTTTCTATTGCAATCCACCTAGAAAAAAATGCTTTTCACAATTCATGAATGCATGGTGACCTGAAGCTAGAAAAATCTGAACTCGAGGACCCTTTCAGGTTTTTTTCTGTCTTTTTATTTTTCATCGCTATTCATCAACAAAATTTCGTGGGACTATGTTGCATTTAGGTTTCTACAGCATGCATTTGTCTTTCTTACTGTGTGAGATGGACTATTAGAAGGTGGGATTAACGGTAGGCTGGATGGCAGAAATGACCTGTTGTGTCTTCCAGAACAATTTATATTATAGGTCCCAGTTACTATTTTTTTTTTAACATCTTTATTGGAGTATAATTGCTTTACAATGTTGTGTTAGTTTCTGCTGTATAACAAGGTGAATCAGCTGTATGTATACATATATCCCCATATCTCCTCCCTCTTGTGTCTCCCTCCCACTCTCCCTATCCCATCCCTCTAGGTGGTCACAGCACCGAGCTGATCTCCCTGTGCTATGCAGCTGCTTCCCACTAGCTATCTATTTTACATTTGGTAGTGTATATATGTCAATGTTACTCTCTCACTTCATCCCAGCTTACCCTTCTCCCTCCCTGTGTCCTCAAGTCCATTCTCTACGTCTGTGTCTTTATTGCTGTCCTGCCCCTAGGTTCATCAGAAACTTTTTTTTTTTTTAGATTCCATATATATATGTGTTAGCATATGGTATTTGTTTTTCTCTTTCTGACTTACTTCACTCTGTATGACAGACTCTAGGTCCATCCACTTCACTACAAATAACTCAATTTCTTTTCTTTTTATGGCTGAGTAATATTCCATTGTATATATGTACCACATCTTTACCTATTCATCTGTCAATGGACATTTAGGTTGGTTCCATGTCCTGGCTATTGTAAATAGTGCTGCAATGAACATTATGGTACATGACTCTTTTTTTTTTTTTTTTTTTTTAATATTTTGATGACTCCAATTTTTTTTTTTATAGCTACTTTATTTATTTATTTATTTTATTTTTTTGACTGTGTTGGGTCTTCGGTTCGTGCGAGGGCTTTCTCTAGTTGTGGCAAGTGGGGGCCACTCTTCATCGTGGTGCGGGGACCGCTCTTCATCGCGGTGCGCGGGCCTTTCACTATCGTGGCCCCTCCCGTTGCGGGGCACAGGCTCCAGACGCGCAGGCTCAGCAGTTGTGGCTCACGGGCCTAGTTGCTCCGCGGCATGTGGGATCTTCCCAGACCAGGGCTCGAACCCGTGTCCCCTGCATTAGCAGGCAGATTCTCAACCACTGTGCCACCAGGGAAACCCACATGACTCTTTTTGAATTATGGTTTTCTCAGGGTATATGCCCAGTAGTGGGATTGCTGGGTCATATGATAGTTCTATTTTTAACTTTTTAAGGAACCTCCATACTGTTCTCCATAGTGGCTGTATCAATTTACATTCCCACCAACAGTGCAAGAGGGTCCCCTTTTCTCCACACCCTCTCCAGCATTTATTGTTTCTAGATTTTTTGATGATGGCCATTCTAACTGGTGTGAGGTGATACCTCATTGTAGTTTTTCTTTTTTTTTTTTTTTTTCTTTTTTAAAATACAGTAGGACTGGAGTGTGGAGGACACAACTTTTTTAAAATTAATTAATTAATTAGTTTTAATTTTTGGCTGTATTGGGTCTTTGTTGCTGCTCATGGCCTTTCTCTAGTTGAGGGAAGCGGGGGCTACTCTTCATTGCGGTGCACTGGCTTCTCATTGTTGTGGCTTCTCTTGTTGCAGAGCATGGGCTCTAGAGCGCGGGCTCAGTAGTTGTGGTGCACAGGCTTAGTTGCTCTGCGGCATGTGGGATCTTCCCAGACCAGGGATTGAACCCGTGTCCCCTGCATTGGCAGGTGGATTCTTAACAACTGCGCCACCAGGGAAGCCCCCTCGTAGTTTTGATTTTCATTTCAGTAATGATTAGTGATGTTGAGCATCCTTTCATGTGTTTGTTGGCAATCTGTATATCTTCTTTGGAGAAATGTCTATTTAGGTCTTCTGCCCATTTTTGGATTGGGTTGTTTGTTTTTTTTGATATGGAGCTGTCCAGTTTTCCCAGCGTCGCTTATTGAAGAGTCTGTCTTTTCTCCATTATATATTCTTGCCTCTTTTATCAAAGATAAGGTGACCATAGGTGTGTGGGTTTATCTCTGGGCTTTCTATCCTGTTCCATTGATCTATATTCTGTTTTTGTGCCAGTATCATACTGTCTTGATTACTGTAGCTTTGTAGTGTAGTCTGAAGTCAGGGAGCCTGATTCCTCCAGCTCCATTTTTCTTTCTCAAGATTGCTGTGGCTATTCGGGGTCTTTTGTGTTTCCATACAAATTGTGAAATTTTTTGTTCTAGTTCTGTGAAAAATGTCATTGGTAGTTTGATAGGAATCGCATTGAATCTGTAGATTGCTTTGGGTAGTAGAGTCATTTTCACAATGTTGATTCTTCCAGTCCCAAAACATGGTATATCTCTCCATCTGTTCGTATCATCTTTAATTTCTTTCATCAGTGTCTTATAGTTTTCTGCATACAGGTCTTTTGTCTCCTTAGGTAGGTCTATTCCTAGGTATATTATTCTTTTTGTTGCATTGGTAAATGGGAGTGTTTCCTTAATTTGTCTTTCAGATTTTTCATCATTAGTGTATAGGAATGCAAGAGACTTCTGTCCATTAATTTTGTATCCTGCTACTCTACCAAATTCATTGATTAGCTCTAGGAGTTTTCTGGTAGCATCTTTAGGATTCTCTATGTATAGTATAATGTCATCTGCAAACAGTGACAGTTTTATCTCTTCTTTTCCGATTTGGATTCCTTTTATTTCTTTTTCGTCTCTGATTGCTGTGGCTAAAACTTCCAAAACTATGTTGAATAGTAGTGGTGAGAGTGGACAACCTTGTCTTGTTCCTGATCTTAGAGGAAATGGTTTCAGTTTTTCACCATTGAGAATGATGTTGGCTGTGGGTTTGTCATATATGGCCTTTATTATGTTGAGGTAGGTTCCCTCTATGCCTACTTTCTGGAGAGTTTTTATCATAAATCGGTGTAGAATTTTGTCAAAAGCTTTTTCTGCATCTATTGATATGATCATATCGTTTTTCTCCTTCAATTTGTTAATATGGTTCATCACATTGATTGATTTGTATATATTGAAGAATCCTTGCATTCCTGGGATAAACCCCACTTGATCATGGTGTATGATCCTTTTAATGTGCTGTTGGATTCTTTTTGCTAGTATTTTATTGAGGATTTTTGCATCAATGTTCATCAGAGATATTGGTCTGTAATTTTCTTTTTTTGTAGTATCTTTGTCTGGTTTTGATATCAGGGTGATGGTGGCCTCATAGAATGAGTTTGGGAGTGTTCCTCCCTCTGCTATATTTTGGCAGAGTTTGAGAAGGATAGGTGTTAGCTCTTCTCTAAATGTTTGATAGAATTTGCCTGTGAAGACTGGGCTTTTGTTTGTTGGAAGATTTTTAATCACAGTTCCAATTTCAGTGCTTGTGATCGGTCTGTTCATATTTTCTATTTCTTCCTGCTTCAGTCTCAGAAGGTTGTGTTTTTCTAAGAATTTGTCCATTTCTTCCAGGTTGTCCATTTTATTGTCATATAGTTGCTTGTAGTAATCTCTCATGATCCTTTGTATTTCTGCAGTGTCAGTTGTTACTTCTCCTTTTTCATTTCTAATTCTGTTGATATGAGTCTTCCCCCTTTTTTTCTTGATGAGTCTGGCTAATGGTTTATCAATTTTGTTTATCTTCTCAAAGAACCAGCTTTTAGTTTTATTGGTCTTTGCTATTGTTTCCTTCATTTAGGTTTCATTTATTTCTGATCTGATCTTTATGATTTCTTTCCTTCGGCTAACTCTCGGGTTTTTTTGTTCTTCTTTCTCTAATTGCTTTAGGTGTAAGGTTAGGTTGTTTATTTGAGATTTTTCTTGTGTCTTGAGGTAGGATTGTATTGCTATAAACTTCCCTCTTAGAACTGCTTTTGCTGCATCCCATAGGTTTTGGGTCATCGTGTTTTCATTGTCATTTGTTTCTAGGTATTTTTTGATTTCCTCTTTGAGTTCTTCAGTGATCTCTTGGTTATTTAGTAGCGTATTGTTTAGCCTCCATGTGTTTGCAATTTTTACAGTTTTTTTCCTGTAATTGATAGCTAGTCTCATAGTGTTGTGGAAAAGATACTTGATACGATGTCAATTTTCTTAAATTTACCAAGGCTTGATTTGTGACCCAAGATATGGTCTATCCTGGAGAATGTTCCATGAGCACTTGAGAAGAAAGTGTATTCTGTTGTTTTTGGGTGGAATGTCCTATAAATATCAATTAAGTCCATCTTGTTTAATGTGTCATTTAAAGCTTGTGTTTCCTTATTTATTTTCATTTTGGATGATCTGCCCATTGGTGAAAGTGGGGTGTTAAAGTCCCCTACTATTATTGTGTTACTGTCAGTTTCCCCTTTTATGGCTGTTAGCATTTGTCTTATGTATTGAGGTGCTCCTATGTTGCGTGCATAAATATTTCCAATTGTTATATCTTCTTCTTGGATTGATCCCATGATCATTAGGTAGTGTCCTTCTTTGTCTCTTGTAATAGTCTTTATTTTAAAGTCTATTTCATCTGCTATGAGGATTGCTACTCCAGCTTTCTTTTGATTTCCATTTGCATGGAATATCTTTTTCCATCCCCTCACTTTCAGTCTGTATGTGTCCCTAGGTCTGAAGTGGGTCTCTTGTAGACAGCATATATAGGGGTCTTGTTTTTGTATCCATTCAGCCAGTCTATGTCTTTTGGTTGGAGCATTTAATCCATTTACATTTAAGGTAATTATCGATATGTATGTTCCTGTTACCATTTTCTTAATTGTTCTGGATTTGTGTTTGTAGGTCTTTTCCTTCTCTTGTGTTTCCTGCCTAGAAAAGTTCCTTTAGCATTTGTTGTAGAGCTGGTTTGGTGGTGCTGAATTCTCTTAGCTTTTGCTTGTCTGTAAAGTTTTTAATTTCTGTGTTGAATCTGAATGAGATTCTTGTTGGGTAGAGTAATCTTGGTTGTAAGTTTTTCCCTTTCATCACTTTAAATATGTCCTGCCACTCCCTTCTGGCTTGCAGAGTTTCTGCTGAAAAATCAGCTGTTAACCTTATGGGGATTCCCTTGTACATTATTGCTTTTCCCTTGCTGCTTTTAATATTTTTTTCTTTGTATTTAATTTTTGATACTTTGATTAATATGTGTCTCAGCGTGTTTCTCTTTGGGTTTATCCTGTATTGTACTCTCTGTGCTTCCTGACTTGATTGACTCTTTCCTTTCCCATGTTAGGGACGTTTTTGACTATAATCTCTTCAAATGTTTTCTCAGACCCTTTCTTTTTCTCTCCTTCTTCTGGGACTCCTATAATTTGAATGTTAATGTGTTTAATGTTGTCCCAGAGAGAACAAACGTATGGACACCAAGGGGGGAAAGTGGTGGGGGGTGGGGTGGTGGGATGAATTGGAAGATTGGGATTGACATATATACACTAATATGTGTAAAATGGGTAACTAATAAGAACCTGCTGTATAAAAAAATAAATAAAATAAAATTCAAAAAAACAAAAAAAACAACAAAAAAAAACCCAATGAATCAACAAGGTAAAACAGAACCCCGATCTAAGAGAGGGAGGAAAAAAAAAAAAAAAAAAAAAGCCTTGGCTATGGGAGTGGAGTTTAGGCGGGGGTGGAACTTAGGGAGGGATGGGGTTTAGGGTGAGGTGGGGCCTAGGCGGGGTGCCGTTCAAGCTTGGGGCTGGGCTTAGGCTTAGGACTTAAGCAGAAGGGGAAAGGCAGCGGGTGGAAAGGAGGGCCTGGAGTGTGGAGTTCCGGAGTTTGGAGGTAAGGCCTGCGAGGGTGTGTGGGTGGGGTTTAGGCCCAGTTGGAGGGGGTCTCCGAGGGTAGAGGTGGGGCCCTGGGTGGGGGTGTAGGGGCGGGGCTTGGGCTCTGCGCAGCAGGAGGGAGGCTCTGAGGGCAGAGGATTAGGCCTGGGAGCCCAGCAGGCGTCCTGGTGCCCAAGTGGCCAGGGAGAGCACTGGCCGTGCTCCTTTCTGTTCCTCTGTCCCCCAAAGTTCTCCCCCCGTCGCTGCTGGACCCCTAACTGGGGTGGGTCCCACTGGGTGTAGGAACTCCTCCCCTCCCCCAGCCGCCCCTCAGGGGTGCTGGTCCCAGAGGTCCAGCCTTTACTTTTGCTCCCCCTTCCCTCCCTCCCACTCCCTGAGGACCCCCGCCCGGCTGGAGGGGGCCTCAGTGGGCAGAGGATCAGGCCCGGGATCTCAGCAGGTTCCCGGGGGCCCAAGTGGGCAGGGGAAACCTGGCCACGCTCCCTTTTGATCCTCTGCCCTCCCAGTGGTCCCCCAATTTCCCCCTTCGGGTGTGGGATCCCTTCTCCTCCCCCAGCCACCCCTCAGGGGCGCCAGCCCCATCCCGCCTCCACTTCTCCTCCCCCCTCACTCCCCCCATGCCCCACGTCCTACCCGGTAACTGGGTGTCCTCCCATCCCCTTAGGTGTCTGTGGTCCCCCACTGGTGCCTGGTAGCTGCCCAACTGTGAGGAGAGGTGAATTCTGCATCCTCCTAGTACGCCATCTTGACTCTGCCCCCCTAAGTTACTTTATTTTTCTCCCCATCTACTGCATAACTGCATGATTTATTCTTAGAATTTTATGGAGGCAAGTGGAAGTATTTTTTTCCCCTGTAAGCACTTAACTCTCACTTAAAAAGCCAGCATAAGCATAGTGGTTAAGAGCGTGGACTTGGGGCTGACTGTCTGGGCCTGCATCCTGGTTCTCCCATTACTAGCTATGTAACTTTGGTCTGGTTACTTAACCTCTTGTGCCTCAGCTTCCTCATTTATAAAATGGGAATAATAATAGTTCCTACCTAATAGAACTGAGGTGAAGATTAAATGAGTTGATACAGTAGACAAGCACAACAGGAGTGTTACTAGCTACTGTTAGCCAGACTTCAACTAAGTGACAGTGTAACATTTGAGCCTAACTTTACATTTTCGTGATAATGTAGAAAAGTACTGTATTGATAAGTACTTTTAAAACAGTGGCTTTAAAGTAGTGGCTTGAGCTACAATATTAAGTCCAATAAAAGTGTTTTTAGTAATCCCCAAATGCATTTTGCCCTAGTCCTGATTCAGATAGACCTGCAATAACTTATTCAACTGATTTAACATCCTAAAACTATACCAGGGGGAAACAATTCTAACAGAAATTAAAATTTTGTACTAGAATATAAAGATCCAGCAAAATACCACATTTCCCTAGAAATGTAAGAATCAGGGCTTTATTGTTCAAACTGAAGGATGTGGACTTCATTCTGTGTATCATCAAGGAAAGCATGACATGATTTAGGAATTTCTTTTCTCTTAGAGAATTTTTCCCCCCTCTCTGATATTACCCAGTTTTTTGGTAGGCAGATGAAATAAGATAGGTTGGGCTGTTAAAGGAAAGAAACATGATATCTGTTATGGGCTAAATGATTGTGTTTCATATGTTGAAACCCTATCTCCCAGTATGATGGTATTAGGAGATGGGCCCTTTGGAAGGTAATTAGGTCATGAGGGTAGAGCTCTCATCAGTGGGATTAGTGGCCTTGTAAAAGGGACCCCAGAGAGCTCTCTTTCTTTTTCTGCTATGTGAGGACAAAACAAGAGGGTGAACCAAGAAGTGTTTCTTCACCAGACACTGAATCTATTGGTGCCTTGATCTTGGACTTCTCCGCCTCCAGAACTGTGGGAAATAAATGTTTGTTGTTTAAGCCACTCAGTCTACTGTGTTTTTGTTATAGCAGCCCAAACGAACTAAGACCACATCCATTATAAATGTTCAACCTTTTAAATTGTGAAAATAATAGTATAGCTATCTTTTACAGTTCTAAACTGTTTAGCCTTTCTTTAAAAAAAAAAACTAGCTAATTAGCCTAAACAGCTACAACATAAACTTTTATACATATGGTCTAAAAGCAAATATTCTATCTGTCATGGGAATAATTAGACCAAGAAATGAAATGAGTATCAGCCATGTGTGCCTTCTTGCTCATGACAAGCTGTTGCTATCTGGGTAGATAAAAATCTATTGCTATAGTTAGCTGTTTAATTTGCCATAGGGAAACTGGCGTGTATTCAGTGCCTAACTGTAATTGAACTAAACCACTTCTAAGACTTACACCATATTTATGTGGGTTTCCATGAGGTCAGAATGAGAACAGAGGACAGTGTATTTGGAACACAGATATTTTTCCAGGGCCTTCACTGGCTACCCAGTGCTTAAGACTCCACGCTTCCACTGCAGGGGTTGTGGGTTTGATCCTTGGTTGGGGAACTTAGACCTTGCATGCTGCCGGGCACGGCCAAAGAAAAAGATATTTTTCCAAATAAGGTCCAAAAGGAACAGTTGAATTCTTTCTTTTCCCTGGCTTCTCACAAAGAGCTGGTTAGTCACAAAGCTTGCCCTTCTTAGTGACGTCTCTTGAACCCCTCCTCTCCTGTCCTTCCCTCTGTCCTCCCCATGCCCTTGCCTATGGACTTCATTTGCCCACGTCTGTATCCCCGCAGCCTCCTCTAGGTGGCCTTGAGACTCGTAAGTGAAGCAAAACTTCTCCTCTACTCTCTTAGGTCTCTGGCTGGGCCTAAGAATTAAATGGACATAAGACAGATGAACAGGAGAAAAAGCATACAAATCTTATTTAGTGATTTTTACATGTGCATGGGAGCCTTCACAAGAGTAACAGAGACCCAAAGAAGCAGTTAAGGTCCAAGCTTATACACTAGGTTGGACAAAGAGTAGTGAATTGTGAACACGTGACAAGACAAAGGGGTTTGAACTAGGGCAGTTAATCGTAGAGAAGTGGCTGGGAAGATAGGGATTATTCTGACCAAGTTTTTTTGCACAGATTTCTCTCGGCCATGACTTCCTGTCTCCAGTGATGAGAAGGCGTTTTTCCTCTGGTGCAGGGAGGGCACCTATCACAGGACAATTTTATTTCCTGCTTTCAGGAAGAAAAAGGAAGGTCAAAGTCACCTTTTTACATGTGCTGTTTCTCAAATGCCTTTAACTCAAAATATCAATATGCCAATGTGGCAACTTTTGGGGTGATGCAGTCAGAACCCCTATAAGACCTAAGGTTTTTCCAGCAGATCTTCAACTCCACTGCTAGGCCTAACTTTTTTTTTTCAAAGTCTGTTCTTTTTTTTCAAGCCCAGTCTTTTTTTTTTTTTTTCCATTAATTTATGCATTTGGAAGCAATTACTGAGAGACTAACATGTAAGTATCTACATGCAGGGAACACAAATGTCAAGGCTTTTGCCTTGAAAAAAAACAATTTAGTGGGAGAGAAAAAATTGAGAGAGTACTGAATGATGAATACATAATCAATGTGAATACATGATCTAGGTATACCATCATAGAGAGGTTGATAAATCACCCCTGTGCAATAAAGATGTCACAGAAGCAATACATTCAAGGAGTTTTAAATAATGAGTTTGTCAGGAAGACAATTTTTCAACAAATGTGCATCACACTCAAAATCAGAAAAAAAGAGATAAAGAGTCATTATTTCAAGATCAAGCCCAATCTTTTAAAAATACTTTTCTGATCTCGTCATCCTCTCTTCTTAGACGTTCCTCAATCCTTCAGCTTTCACTTTCCCAAATTTGCAGATGGCTACTTGAGTCCTGACCGCTCTCGTGAACAACTTCCAGCCACCCAGCGAGATCTTCCTGCTGAACATCTTTATACAGGTGTCCAACCACCATCATCCAAATCCAGCAAGGCAGACATTACCTTATTCCCCAAGTCAAAAATTTCTGTCCAGGGCCCTGACTTTCATTCAGTCACTTAGGCTAATGATTTGGACGTTGTCATTGGTTCTTTCCACGTCCTCCTCAGCACAGACAACTCGTGTGTCTGTGTCCATCATGCTCTCCCTCCTGCCCTTCCTTTGTCACACCCTAGGTTCCTTTCTTGTGGCTTTTGGCCCAGATGAGTGGAATATGCAATCTGATACACTGAGAACACAAAAAGACAATATGAGAAAGCATATATGTTTATTTTAAAAGGCAAAAGTGTAAACTTTCGTAATATTCACTGGGATCCTCATTTGGTCCTTATGTTATGTGATCACGTATCAAATAGAATAATAGGAAATATCCTGAGGCCATAGTCGGAGCCCCACTTTCCGAGTATCTCTATGCATTGCTCTTTCCTTGCTGTGACTTGTTTTTGATGGGCTTCATTTTGTAAAAACAAGACTTTAAAATAATAGGCCATCATTACAATGGCCAGGCAAACCTTTTGTACCATACACAAGTTTTCTGGTTTTCTCTTGGCAAAGATTGTAAAGACAAGTTATGTATTTTTTTTTTTTTCCTCTTAAATGATGATGTCACAGTTTGGGTCCCTGGGAAGAAAATTCTGAGACACAGCCTGCAGGACAATTAGGAGTCCAAGCCTCCGGTTTCCACAAGAGTAGAAGGAAGGGGGAGAAGGAAGCAGGTCTGAGCACAGGGCGAAGCTGAGCTGCATTGCAAGCAGAAGACCCCTCGGCTGGAATAGTCCTTCTGAGTTGTCCTGAGTTGGGCTCAGACAGCCAGATCTTTATGTTCCTGTGTGGGTCATTCCCTTGGATGGGGGTCGCCCCAGGCAATCCCTGAAGTGCCACCAGCACTCCCTACAGCCGAAGCCACTGTCCCACATCCGGGGAGGATGCTTATGGGTGGTGGATCACAGTGTCCACCTAGAGGACAACTATACAAAGTTTGCTGGACTTTTCTGCAGCAAAATGATGGAGTGACTGTCATGTAGTACGTAGCAGACAGTTTGGAAAAATAGCCACATTTAATCTGTTTCCTCAAAATAAATGTCTTAACAATAAACAAGAAAGTTGTTGCTTTTAAAAGAGACATCTTATAGAGAGAATATTTTGAAAACATGTCCACTGTTATACAACTTAATTGTCCAAAACTACACAATTCTGTCTCCTATCTGCACACAAACTTGGAACCAGAATTATTTCACTTGTTTAAAAATTTCCCACACAAAGAGTTCCTATGGATTTTTAACCTATTCATAAAAATAACAAAAATGCAACATCTTCCAATTAGTGTCCAAGAAAACTAACATCAAAAAGATGGTATTAATAATTCACTAGATGAAGATCAACACCAATATTTGGATAGTAAGTGGATGGGATTAAAAAATGTGTATCACAACTCAGTCAGTTGGAGATGCTCTGCTTTCATTTGGATCTCAGATTTTTTGAAGCATCTTTTACAATTACAACAAACATTAAAATTAATTATGGGACTTCCCTAGTGGTCCAGTGGTTAAGACTCCGTGCTTCCACTGCAGGGGGCATGGGTTCAATCCCTGGTCAGGGAACCAAGATCCTGCATGCCATGAGGCACGGCCCCAAAAAATAAATAAAGTAAAATTAATTATTGAGATAAACCAAACAGACTGTGGGGCTGCTGACTCTCAAAGTGTTCATCATTTTCAAAAGGTTTTTTTTTTTTAAATAATGAAGACTATTCGGTAATTACTATGGGTTGAATTGTGTCCCATGAAAAGTTGAAATCCTCATCTCCAGTACCTCAACACGAAGTTATCTGGAAATAGGGTCGTTGCAGATATAATTAGTTAAATTAATGACTGGTATCCTTATGAGAAGAGAAGGCAGAGATAGGATTTATGCTGCCACATAAATAAAAGCTGGAAGAGAATCCTCCCCTTGAAGCTTCAGAGGAGCCATGGCCCTGCCAACATTTTGACTTTGCATTCCTGGCCGCCACGACTGTCAGAGAATGCATTTCAGTCATTTCAAGCTACCCAGTTTGTGATACTTCATTATAGCAGCTGTAGAAAGCTAAAGTGTTGTTAAAACTTTTTTCCTACCGTTAAAAATAAAATTTTAGGGGCTTCCCTGGTGGCGCAGTGGTTGAGAATCTGCCTGCCAATGCAGGGGACACGGGTTCGAGCCCTGGTCTGGGAAGATCCCACGTGCCGCGGAGCAACTGGGCCCGTGAGCCACAATTACTGAGCCTGCGCATCTGGAGCCTGTGCTCCGCAACAAGAGAGGCCGCGATAGTGAGAGGCCCGCGCACCGCGATGAAGAGTGGCCCCCGCTTGCCGCAACTGGAGAAAGCCCTCGCACAGAAACGAAGACCCAACACAGTCAAAAATAAATAAATGAATAAATAAATAAATAAATAAATAAATAAATAATCAATCCAAAGTTTAAAAAAATAAAATAAAATAAAATTTTAAAAACTCAAATATTTTATTTCATCTCTATCTCATTTTTGTAGGCGAACAAAATACACCTTTTGTTATAAAGGTGTGTGCTCAATTTTATTTTTAAAACTAAGAATGGCAAGCAATAAAAAATGTTTGCGTATGTGCTGGAAATTGTGTTTGAAAAGTTATTTGTAGAAATAATTTGAGGCCTTGGACGTTGAGTTTCTTAATTTGTTTCTGCCAGGCCTCAGGGCTGTAGTAATCCAGGATTCCCCTAATCCAATTTCAGGATTTGCGCTTTTTCTGGGTCAGCAAGATCAGACAAAGCTGACCTAGCCTGCAGGTTTATTTTTCATTCCCTCCCTCTCCTGTGATGCAAACTTTTGGTGTGTCAGCCCCATGTGGCTGGTTGTCTCCCAGGGTCCTGAGCCCGAAGCCCCCAGAGCTTGGGAGGCACTTCTCGGCCTGCTGGCCAAGGTGGGTGGTTTTGGTCAACGGGTCCCTAACATAAAGACTGGAGTTCTTAAAGCATTCTGGGAAGGTGGTTACACAGTCTTCCCCATTTCAGGAAATAGCACTGCCATTCACCTAGAAGCTCAGGTTACAAACCTGGGAGTCATTTTTTGATTTCTTTTCCTTACCTGTCCCCATGGCTAATCCATTGGCTCACCTGATGATTTTTCTTCCAAAACATATCCCAAATCTCTCCACTTCTCACTTACTGCATTGTTCCCTTAAGATCATTAACTACTGAAACCTATTCAAGGGCAAGCATTGCAGCCAGGCTTAGATCACCAAATGGCTTAGACCAAAAATGGCTTCTCTTATGTCAAGAAAGTTATGCCTGGTTTTCTTTCTCTATGGACTTACATTAGGTGATTCAAAATGTGCATCTAGGGTTGAGAAACACTACCAAGGCTTAAAGGAACAGGAAAATTTGTTTGCTCCCTGTGGCTTTTGTAAGAACAAAAGAATGCAGAAACACAGGACTGTTATCAGGCAAGAGAAGTAACAATAGCAAAGATAATAAATCAGGTGTAAACTCCCAGTTCTGTTACAATGGTAAAGATTAGCCTGAAGCACTTTCTTGAGCTGTTTTGAAGAATTTAAACCCCCTCCGGTGCTCAACCACAGATCAACTGGAGCCTAAGGGAGGATGAGGTTGACCTCTTCTGACCCTTGTGACTTCAGTCAACTAAAGCTTGGACTCTGTTGACCTCCCAAGCCCTTCGTGAATATGCATGTGACCTTAGTTTAAAACTTCCCCAATTTTGCTGTTCCGGGAGACACTGCTTTGGGAAAGACCCCCAGTGCTCTCCTTTCTTGCTGTAAGTAATAAATACTTCCTTCTCCCGCTCTTTGGCTTAGTTGTGTCTTTTGGCTCAATACCCAGCACGAGGTGACTCCAGTTTTCGGGTAACAGCTTCTGCACTAGCTGCTCCCGTTACCTGGTACACTCTTCCTCTAGATCTTTCCATGGCTGGATCCTTCTTGTCATTATTCAGGTCTCAGACTAAATGTCACTTTCTCAGGTAGGCTTTTCCTGATCCCCCCCCAATCTAAAATGACACCTCTATCGGACTTCCCTGGTGGCACAGTGGTTAAGAATCTGCCTGCCAATGCAGGGGACACAGGTTCGAGCACTGGTCCAGGAAGATCCCACATGCCGCAGAGCAACTAAGCCCATGCGCCACAACTACTGAGCCTGCGCTCTACAGCCTGCGAGCCACAACTACTGAGCCCACGTGCCACAACTACTGAAGCCCACGCGCCTAGAGTCTGTGCTCCACAACAAGAGAAGCCACTGCAATGAGAAGCCCGCGCACTGCAACGAAGAGTAGCCCCCGCTCGCCACAACTAGAGAAAAACAGTGCAGCAACGAAGACCCAACACAGCCAATATAAATAAATAAATAAATAAATAAAATAACACCCCTATCTATATCACATTGTCCTGCTGTTTTTATTATAGAAATTAGCAGTTCATGAGGTTTCCCTATTTAAGCTTATTGTCTGTATCTTCCAACTCTAACATAAACACCTTGAGTGTAAACACCTTTGTCTTACTCACTGCTGTATCCTCAGCACTTAGAACAGTGCATGGCGTATTCAATATTTGTGAATGAAAGAAGATACAAAGGTTTAAGATAAATTCTTCCAGTTCTCTGTTCTTTTCAACTGTTTAACTGGATTTTAATAAAATGTGCTTATTTATGCAATAGAATTGAACTGTCTCTGAAAAAAGCGTCAATGGATTTTTTTGTAAATGTATCGTAATAGCACGAGAGTCATTCTCTCTTCATAGGAACCCTGAATTAAACCTTCTGCAAAGTCATTATCCCTTAATGTATTTTGATATACAGTATTTGTTCATAATACTGCTGCTTAGGGAATACAGCTCACAGAATGGAGCAGCTGGGTATGGCCAGGGTCTATTTATTAAATCAAGGCATTGCTGCTCAGATTTTGTTTGCTTGTTTTTGGAGACATAGTGTTACCCCAAAATGTTATTTGAGCCAAATTTCAGGATTATAACCCAGGAAGAGCATCTCCGCACAATTATAGAAGTTTTTTGAGACAGAGGGCTGTACATTAAATGACGTATTATTGACAAGTTTACACAATCCAGATCTGAGCGGCATCGTGGTGGGTCATGTGACCCCTTGCAAGATCAAGAAGTTGTCTTGATGCAAGGAGAATGTTGCTCTTCATGGTTGAGTAGGCATTTCTGCCAATGGGGAAGGTTGGGCATGATGCAGATACACAGCGCACAGTAGTGGGGGGAGAGGAGGCCAAAGAGCAGAGAAAAACTTTTGTTTAAATTTTTCCTGTCTTGCCATAAAACATTTTTTTTTTTTCCATATCGAGTGGCAGGCGGGATCCTTGTTCCCCGACCAGGGATCGAACCCGTGCCCCCTGCAGCGGGGGCACGCAGTCCTAACCACTGGACCGCCAGGAAAGTCCCAATAAAATATGAATTTTATTTCACACTGGGTTGGCCTCTTGGTGGGTCCTGAGCCAAAAGACACAACCAAGCCAAAGAGCGGGAGAAGGAAGGATTTATTACTTGCAGCAAGGAAGGAGATCACTGGGGATCTTTCCCAAAGCAGTGTCTTCCTGAACAGCAAAACTGGGGAAGTTTTTAGCTAAGGGTACATGCATATTCATGAAGGGGCTTGGGAGGTCAGCAGAGTCCAAGCTTAAGTTGACTGAAGTCACAAGGGTCAGAAGAGGTCAACCTCATGCTCCCTTAAGCTCCAGTTGATCTAGTGGTTGAGCACCCGAGGCCGTTTAAATTCTTCAAAACAGCTCAAGAAAGTGCTTCAGGCTAATCTTTACCATTGTTAACACAACTGGGAGTTTACACCTGATTTATTATCTTTGCTATTGTTACTTCTCTTGCCTGGTAAGTCTTTTGTTCTTTTGTTCCCTTAAGATTGTGACTGTTCTAGGGCAGGCAAGCGTTGCGGCCAGGCTTGCACCACAAAGTGGCTCAGGCCAAAAATGGCTTCTTACATTCTCTTTCTCTGAAGACGCTTTACCTTACCTGCTTACGAGAGGACAGGGGAAAGGAATCAGTAGAAGAATGGAAAGGTATGGCAGGGAGCCACAGACTCACAGGAAAACATGAAGGCTAGAGCTGGTTCCTTCTAAAAATGGGATACACGGTTATCCTCTTTTCTTCGGGGGACACCTCTTTAACGAATGAGTGTAATCTGGCGGAATTGAGGAGTTTTAATTTCAGAGTGCTTGAGATTACGACATCGTCCTGTTTCGCAGGGGTTTGTTCAAGCCAGTGCGGCGAAATCTTCACTTGTGGGTCATCTGTCACTTGGTCTCAAGGAAGCAGCTGAATTAAATTCGTAACTTAGGCGAATTAAGGGCAAAGATGATGTCCTTAAGTCCCTCGCGGGCCATTTCCGAAATACATTAGCTATGAAAACACAGAACAACATCTATTACACGGGAAATAGGGAGATTCCATGCCTCTGGCCCCTTTCTTTGGCAGGGACGTTGGTATTTCCTCAAAAGTCCCAAGTATCCAACCTCCACCCCCAGCAATAGGGCTAGGTTCACAGGCAACCAGTTTTTCAGGCAGCTGCCTCCCCTTTCTTTCCTCTTCGTGCTTCGTCGGTCACGGCTTTAAACAAAACGACTGTGCGTTTGAAATCACTCTGGCGCTTTGGCACAGCGCAGGAGGGGCAGCCAAGGGCACGGGTTCCGAGAACAGCAGTCAGTAGACAGAGATTCTGGCTTGAGAAAAACCAAAGGAACAGGGGTGAGAGGGAGGGAGAAGCAAAGCAGCTGAGGGGGAGGTGCATTCTGGGAGTTGTAGTCCCCTTGGGGGCGGCCTCCTCAAGGCTCCACCGGGCTCTGCACTTCATCTCCCAGCAGCCCCCGCGACGCAGGGGCGGCGAGCGGTGGGGGCGCTGGGTGATGAGCTGCCGCAGGGGGAGAGGGCCTGGGGCGGGTAAGCGCCGCAGACGTCGCGGGGAGACGTTATCTGCTGTCCGTGGGGGCCGAGGGACCCTCGGGCGGGCGACGACGAGGGCCGGGTGGCCGCCACGCGTTCCAGTGCTCGCCCTCTGTCCCCTCCACGGGCGCGCGGCGTCCGCCATGGAAGCACATCCGGCTGCCGCCGGGGTCTCCGGGCGCCGCGTCCCCGGTTCCCCGGAGCGATGAGGCGGTAGGGGCGCCCCGCGTTCCGCCTCCCGCCCGCGCTCCTTCGGCCGGACCGACAAGGACCGTGGGTCGGCCGGCCGGCCGCGGTGCCGCCCCCGCGCCGCCCCGCCCCGCCTCGCCTCCTGGGGGCGCTGCCGGGCGTCCGCCGCTCATGCCGCCCCGGCGCCCTGCCGCGCCCGGCGCCGGCCGCTGAAGCCCCGGCCGCGCCGCCCGCCCGTCCGCCGGCCCGCCCGCGCCCACCGCCCAGCCGCCCGGAGCCGGCCGCCCTCCTGCCCCCAAGATGTGGCACAGCGTCGGGCTGACCCTGCTAGTGTTCGTGGCCACGCTGCTGATCGTGCTGCTGCTGATGGTGTGCGGTGAGTGCGGCGTCGCGCGGGGCAGTTAACACTCCGCGGTACACACGCCGGCTCGATCGTCTGGTCGACTGGCTTGTTTTGTCTGGTTTAAAAGAAAAAAAGAAGGCCTGGGTGGGCAAGTGTCTTGAAATCATCTGTTTTTCACTTACCTCTCGGGAGTGAGCCCTGATCCACGACAGGCCCGCTGTCATCCAGGAGAGGGAAGAACAGCATCCAGGGCTGGGCATCTTGACTCGGGGTTAAAGCAGGTATTGCTTCACCGGCAGCGTCTTGATTGCCATTCTTTCCGCAGTCTGCTCAGATTTTAACCTTGGCCTGTATCCGAAGGTGAAGTGATTGATTACTCCTTTTTCTTTTTTGACACGTTCTGACTCTGATGACAAAGCGAGGTTTCATTACCTTCGTTTAACCAGGGGTAGGGACAGAGTTGGGTTTGAAGCACGCGTGAAATTTTTTGTTTACTTGGAGTTCAGGCTTAAACTAAATTCCGAGCAGAAATGTTGAGACGCGGCAGGACTTAGAAACACCGGCTATATTAAACTTCCAGGGTCAGGTAACCTAACTCTTAGTTCTGTAATAATGGTGCTGTTTTGTCTGGTGTGATTTTTTTTTTTTTTCCTTCATGGAATGAGAGGACGTGAAACTTTTTTCTCAAGGTAATATTAGCGCAATTGTAGAGTTTTTCTTTTTAACGCACAGTAACTGATAACCACAGCTCTCTTAGCCAAGTGGCTGAGCAGTTGTGAAAATTTGGGAATTGTTTAGAACCAGATGTCAGTGAGTATTTTTTGATAATTACGCTATTGAAGTAGGGGTTCAGGTTGATGCAGTAATTGGTCAGTATTCAAAATACTATAGGGCTTATTCATTGCATGATTAATGTACTAAATGCTCAGTATCAGCCATGTTTGGAGACACTCGTGCATATACATGTATAGACTTATATATTTGTATTTATACACTAGTATGTATGTTTTTTATTGCTTTTACATGTGCATAGACATGTATATATATTTGTATTTGTATACTTGTATGTATATTTTTGATTTTCTTGCTTTTACTAAGGCACTAGAGTTAAAGCTTCTAACTTACAGCCTTTCTTTTCTGATGATAAAACAATTGGAAAGCCTTTCTCAGTTTCCTGCTTGTGATGTCAGGATTTGGGGCTAATTGTAGGTGTTTAAGATCCTTGAAGTAAGGAAAACCAGATCTATGTGATTTGTTTGGATGTGAGGAAGGAGGTAAGCATATGCTTTCTTTTCTGATTTGAAGATGCAAGCTACCTGGAGATAGGAATGTAACATGTAAACCATGTAACAACACCTTAGATAGAATATTTGCCAAACTTGCCTTTGGGGCCTCAAAATTCCTAATTGCTGCATACATTAGACTTGCTCTCTCCACTCCCAATAGGTATTTGACTTAAAGTTTACTCATTTTTCTAAAAGTACCCTGCCTTTGGTTTCAGAAAACATTATGGAATGAGAGGTGACCTGTGGTAAGTAAAAGAATGCCTTATTTTGATTGGAATGGTCAAGACTAATAGCTCTAAGAAGTAATCCAAGCACTTTTTTGTTGAGAGAGTGAATGATGTGGTAGCTTCATGTTTTGACTAGGAGGGGCCTGGGTCTTAGGAAGAGGAGGGAAGGATCCCACCAGATTTGAGAGAGAAACTAGAGTGTTGTATTAGTGTGCTAGGCCTGCCGTAACAATGTACTACAGACGTGAAACAGCAGAAATTTATTTCCTTGTAGCCTGGAGGCTAGAAGTTCAAGATCCTCGTGTCAGCAGGGTTGATTTCCTCTGAGGCTTCTCTCCTTGGCTTGTAGATGGCGGTCTTCTCCTTGTGTCTTCACGGGGACTTTCATCTGTGTGTGTCCATGTCCTAATCTTATGTAATAAGGACACCAGTCATATTGGATTAGGGCCCCACCCTTATAAATTCATTTAACCTTAAATAACCTTTTAAAGGCCTTGTCTCCAAATATAGTCACATTGGGGATTAAAAATTGATGACACGGGTCTGCCCCAAGAAACTCATAACCTAGTTTATTTTAGAACTCTGACTGACTCTTTCACATAGTGAATTATGATTTTCAAATTTCAGGTTCCTTAGGGAGGTCTACCTTCTCCTGTCTCTGTTGATTGTACTTTCTTGCCTCTCATTCATTCTAAAAATATTTTCCACTCCCACTGTTCACTGAAACTGCCCTTGTCAAGATTCATAACAATTGGCCTCCGTATTACCAAGTCCATGGTCCCTTATGAGTTGTAACTGTATTGATACGTAACCTCTCATACTCATTCTATACAGGTGAGCATTCCTTCCATGAAGCGTTTCTCTTGGCTTTTGTACACTATACTTTCATGGTGTTCTTCCTATCATAGTGGTTAATTGTTTATCTTTTCCTGGCTTCTCACCCCCTAGAATTTAACTTTTTTTGATCACAATCTATGATAGGAAATAAATTTTCATTATTCCCAGTACATTCATAAGTATATATAGATAAATTACTATATCAATTAGTTATATCCACATCTATCTACCCATCATCTTTCTTGTCTCTGAAATAAAAATTTTACAGACTAGTACTTGCCATTACTCCATGAGATGCATGCTATTTTCTATTGTATTTTTATGTTACATTACGTTATAATACAAATATATAGTATTTCTATTTTTGCCTTCCTTCTGTTCTCTTACTCATCTTACCCAGTTCCAACGATTTAAATAGTAACTATAACTGATGACTAAAATTAAATCTACAGCTCTTATTCCTCTCCTGCACCCCAGGTTCGTGCATCAAACTTTTATTCTCGATATCTCCACTTGAGGATATAACAACCATCTCAAACTAAACACATCTAAAACAGAACTTTTGATTTCTACCACCTGTTTCTCCCTCCCTGCTCACATGTTGTCAGCAGCCAAGGACTTGGGTGTCATCCTTGGTTTTGCCCTTTCCTTTCCTTATAAATATCAACTCCATCTGGAAGTCGCGTCAGTTTTGTCTCTTTTTTTCTTCTAGTTTTATTGAGATGTAATTGAAATACAGCACTGTATAAATTTAAGGTGTATAACATAATAATTTGATTTACATACATCATGAAATGATTATCATAGTAAGTTTAGTGAACATCCATCATCTCATATAGATACAAAATTAAAGAAATAGAAAAAAAAATTTTTTTTTCCAGTGATGAGAACTCTCGGGACTTACTTTCTTAACAACTTTCACATAGAACACACAGCAGTGTTACTTATATTTATCTTGTTGTACATTACATCCCTAGTACTTACTTTTCTTATAACTGGACGTTTGTACCATCATCCAATCCCACCCCTCCTCTATCAACCACAAATCTGATCTCATTTTCTGAGTTTGTTTGTTTTTAAGTATAATTGACCTACCACACTGTTAGTTCCTGTTACAGGACATAGTGGTTTGATATTTCTATACATTTCAAAGTGATTACCGTGAAAGTCTAGTTACGTCTGTCACCATACAAAGATATTACGTAAATATTTTTTAATAGATTTATTTTTGTTTATAGTTTTTTTATAGATTTATTTTTATTTATTTATTTATTTATTTATTATTTTTGGCTGTGTTGGGTCTTCGTTGCATGCGGGCTTTCTCTAGTTGCGGCGAGCGAGGGCTACTCTTCTTTGTGGTGCACGGGCTTCTCATCACAGTGGCTTCTCTCGTTGCGGAGCACGGGCTCTAGGTGCGCAGGCTTCAGTAGTTGTGGCACATGGGCTCAGTAGTTGTGGCTCACGGGCTCTAGAGCACAGGCTCAGTAGTTGTGGCGCACAGGCTTAGTTGCTCCGTGGCATATGGTATCTTCCCAGACCAGGGCTCAAACCTGTGTCCCCTGCATTGGCAGGTGGATTCTTAACCACTGTGCCACCAGGGAAGCCCTATTTCATAAATCTTGACGTTATTCCCCACCCTGTACATGTCATACCTGTGACTCATTTATTTTGCAAATGAAGTTTGTACCTCTTAGTCTCCCTTACATATTCCCTACCCTTCCCTCCCCCCCACCTCCTCCCCTATGGCAACCACCTGTTTATTCTCTGTATCTATGACTCTGTTTCTATTTAGTTATGTTTGTTCATTTGTTTTGTTTTTTAAATTCCATGTGTAAGTGAAATCATGGAGTATTTTTCTTTCTCTTTCTGACTTACTGCACTTGCACAATACCCTCTAGATCCATCCAGGTTGTCGCAAATGGCAAGATTTCTCTCTTTTTTATGGCTGAGTAATATTCCATTGTGTACATACACTTCATTGTCTTTATCCATTTCCATTTGCATGGAATACCTTTTTCCATCTCCTCAGTCTATGTTTGTCAATTTTGTCTGTGATGGTTTGAATCGGCAGGTGTGGAACACATGGGTACGGAGGGCTGACTGTATTTTATGTGTTTGTTTCTCCCAGTTAGGGCGTAAGCTCAGTGAAGGCAGGGACCTTCTTTGGCTTGTTCACTGCTCTATTCCTGGATCCTAGAGAGTAGAAGCATGTAGAAGGCCCTCATATATTTGAAGAAGAAATGAAGACAGATTCCTCAATATAAATTATTAAATTTCTATTACAAATACAGTCTTAAATGTGGTACAAACCAAGGTTGTCTCAAGGTGGATAACCCTTGTATTACTCAATAAAATACATTTAATGAACTGTTATGTTCAGGTGCTGTGATGGAGGTCATGAGTGTCCAAAAATTAATAAAGCATAATCCCTAGTATACTTTCTTAAATGTTTGGTAGAATTAATTTAGGCCAGGACTTTTGGGGAAAGCTTTTAACTGCAAATTAAAAAATCTTTCATTTGGGCTAATATTGGGCTATTCCAGTTACTTGTTTCTTCTTGAGTGAGCTTTTGTAGTAGTTTGTGTCTTTCAAGCACTATGTCTATTTAATCTGAATTAATGTTCTCTCATTATCATTTAATATCTGTAGGATCTGTGGTGATGTCTTCTCTTTCATTCTTGATATTGTTTGTGTTCTTTTCTCTTGTTTATCAGTCTGGCTAGAGGTTTATAAATTTTATTGATCTTCTCAAAGAATCTGGTTTTTGGTTTTATTGATTTTTTTATTTCTTTACTTGTCCATATTTTAGTTCATTGATTTATGCTTATATCTTTAGTTTCTTCTACTTATTTTGATTTTAGTTTGCACTTCTTCTAGTTTCTTATGGTGGAGCTTAGATTATTGATTTTAGACCGCTCTTATTAAAAAAAAATAGCTATTTAATGATATAAATTTCTTTCCAGGTATTACTTTTGATTTTTTTAAAAAAACTTTATTTGGTTCAAAATATTTTTTAGTTTCACTTGTGATTTCTCCTTTGAACCATGACTTATTTAGGACATTTTCCCCCCATATATCATTTTATCATTTTCTAGTTTAATTTTGTTATGGTGAGAAAAGTGTATCAAGTTTAGGAAGGTTTACACTTAATGAGATGAAGTAATGGTCTGTTTTCGTGGATGTTCTGCGTATACTTGAAAAGAATGTTTATTCTGCTGTTATTGAGTGGAATGTTCTGTACATGTCAGGTCAACTTGGTTGATAACATTGTTCAATATCAATGTTGTCAATAACATTGTTCAGCAGTTCTTTTTATCAGCTACTCTGTTACATAGTAGAAATCTTAAGAGCTCTGAAATGGATCAGTTGGTGAAAGTCATTAACCCCTTAAATTTATGGTACTTTTGGTGTGTGTTGGGAGTTGGGGTTGGAGGATGGAAGTTGAATGGTTTGTTTGGACTACATTCTCTGTGCCAGATACTCTTCTAAGACATAGAGGACATAGTGGAAACCATAGATAAACCATAAATTTTCTTTCCTTAAGAAACTCATGTCTTGGGGGGATGACAGTTAGTTATTAAGACAATGAAGGATGGAAGTGAGCATGAGATGCTAAAGCAGTCACCCAAGAGAGTACTATACTGAAGAGATAGTATAGTAGAAAGACATAAGAATTATGTGTTCATGTTGCTTAAAAATCTCAGAGGCAGTGGTAGTAACCTCTTGTCTGTGGAGTTTGCCCTGGAGAGGAAGAGACTGGAGCCTAAGAGATTGTAACAATGGATAACATTTGATGAGTGTTTATTATATGTGGGCATTCTTTTTAGAATGTTACACACATTAATTCTTTTTATTACCGCATTGACTCTGAAAGTGGGTGCTGTTGTCTCTATTTTATAGATGAGGAAACTGAGGCACATAGAGGTTAACTTGCCGAAATTTCAACTGAGCTGTTGAGTTAGGATTCATGGCCAAGCAGTGTGGCTCCAGCGTGCCTCTGAGTTATAAGAAGTTGTGGTGGTAATCCAGTTGACAGATAATAAGGATTTGATGTAGGATAGAGAATGGCACTGGGAATATAATGAAGGAAACAGATGGGAGAGGGTTTATTAAGGTAGAATCTATAGCACTGAAGTAAAGCAGGGTAGGGCTGAAATACGCTCTTTCCCACCTGAGAGATGGGGAAAGGATACAATACCCATTACAGAAATGTGAAAATCAGAAGGAACTGTTGGATGAATATACTTTTTAAAGATGTCTTCAAGCCAGTGAGGTAGAGATTCCTTCCGGGGGTTTAAGAAAGGTAGAAAGTATGGATGAAAAATTTGGTCATCCTCTATAATAGGGGTAATATTTGGATCTATGGGAGTGTTGTGATCACCAGAAGGAGAGGAAAATAAAAAGAGGAGAGGTTTTAAAGGGAACTTTAAATCTGTCTTCCATTTCCTGGGTAACAGGGTTTTGGGCGTGGAGGTATTTCGGTTCCACGTTGTGTTGGGTCAGTGATGGTTTCTCCGGGGGCTTGTCTGCTGGGGCCGCCCAGTGTGTCTTTACAGAAGGATGTGCAGTAGAGGGAGCTTGGTGGGAAGGGTCGGGGAGTATGGTTTTGTTTTCACTTTGCCTGTGTCTTGGCCTTGGACATATTACCTTAGCAGCGAACCTTAGCTGCTTTCTGTGTAAACGGAAAATAAGGTTATAGGATTGAAAGTGGAAAAGAGCTTTATACAAATCAAGATCAGTATTAAGCCAGTCAGTTAGCCACTTAGATATCATCGTGAAGGTGGGATTAACTCCATGGGAAGAGTGATTCCACAAAGATAAGAATTTTTTGTTCTACTGCACCTGGGCTTTTTGAACTCAAAAGATCTTGGGTAGGAAATCATATTCTCATTCCCTAATTAGTGTTTTGTGTTTTAGCCATACTTTCACTATGAAAATATGAGAAATTTGATACACTTATTGAATTCATTGCTGTTTTGCCGAGCTAGCCCTTTTCAATGGTTATGAGTCACTTTGAGCCTTTGATTTCTTATCTAGAAAATGGGGATAATGATTCCTAGTCTCACTAATTCAGAGGGCTAATGAGAGGATTAAATGAGATGTCGAATGTAAAGCACTTCATGAACTGAGAACTCTGTGATTACTCCTGTCCCCTGGGTTTGTGGTGTGTTGACAGTGATGGTCTGTCGTTCAAGTTCATCTGCCATTGCTACCCTTCTGCTGCCAGCACATTTATCTTGCATAGAAAAACAATATACAGTGTGTTTCATGAGCTCCATCCTGTGAACTAATGCTTAGTTACTGGGACACACAAGTTGAGTGCTTATTTGCTTATCCCAGGACACACACCCTTTGTTGCCAGCCAGTTTTTCTGACTCACAGACTTGCCTTTTAAACTATGAAAAACTGCAATACTTGTTTTAACAATTAGTGTAAATTTTTGACTAAGTACGTATAATTGTGGACAGTCCTTCTCCCTGCCCCCTCCACCCCCTCCTTTCTGCTATTCCTCTGTCCCTCCCTCCCATTTTTCTCTTACAATCTCAGGACAAGGTACAAGACCCATGCTCCACAGAATAAGAGTAGGTAAGGAGTTTCTGGTGTCTGCATATCAGGTTTGGGTGGGAGGAATTGTAGGAGCTGTACTTTTATAGGCGGTCCTGTAGGCATGCAGGGTACAAGGGGTAAGTCCCTTTCAGTAAAAGGTAGCCTGGGTGATAGTGGTTGTTCTTCCTCCTGTCCTGCTCTTCCCCAAAGATGCAAGCACCACCTGGGAGAAGTTAGTCACTAGGGCCCAGAGTCCAAATTAGGCTGGCCTATTCTTATGGTAAGTCAGAGTTATAAATCTGAACTGGTGGTTCTTTCCCTTGTGTCTGTGGTGCCTTTCCCCCTCCCAATACACACTTGTACACACATGTTCCTCTCTTATTTATTTGATGCTGTCTTACAACCAATAACATGTAGCTAGAGGATGATGCTTCATTTTGCATTATGTAATATTCCATGTGTTTTCTCAATCACTCATGGTGTACTAGAGAATGAACTCTGAATACATACATTGTTATTTATATTAAACTATTCGGTTAACCAGACACAGTTCAATACTACTTGGAGCAAAGATAGAATCATTCTTTATGTCCAACTTCTGACCTTCCATTGCATCATTCCTCACACATCCATTGTCCTCCTGCAGCATGGCCCACTCATCAGCGAAGCCTGGGCAGTGTCTTTATAGCTCCCCCTTACATATTCCCGTTGTCCCACTAGTAAACACGAATGAGCTTTTGTTGCCTTTTCTCAAGTGGGATCTTCTCAGATAGGCAGTCTGGTCAGGTGTTGATCCATCTCTTCCCTGCTCTTCCATTGCTTATCCTTTTCTCCTTTTCCTTGGCCACTTGCCGTAACTGATCTGCAGCAGCACTCATGTTTCTTCTTTACTTCATTTCTCTTTTCCAAACCTACATGTGCATCAGAATCATCTAGAGAGCTTAAAAAAGATGAGTAAGCACAACGCTGGAGATTGATTTGGAGTATCTGGGGTGAGTCGTTGGGAATCTGCAGCTTCTCACAGCTCCCTAGCAGAGCATGATGAGGAGCCAGTTGGAGTGATTCTCCTGGGAATGGCTGCAATGTGGTGATCACATATCTTTAACTAGGGTCATTCCATTGGACAATAAATGCTGTTGAAATTGCTTTACATTTACATGTGTTCTTTTCCCTAAAAGGGAGAATGTGACTTCCAACCTCATCAGATCCTACCTCACTTCCACCCCAAGTAGTTCCTCTGCTCGAGGGGTTGAAGACCCCTTGCGTCGCGGACGTTCATCAGAGGTCAGATTGTGTTAAGGTTTTAAAGAAATCGAAGCAGGTCCCAAGCAGATCAAAGGTTTTGTTTAGCCTTCATCCAACAAAAGAATTGCCTGCCCAGCTCAGGGATGGTTTTTGGGGGGTGATCCTGAAGTAAAGACCGTCCTCCGGGACCCTGTTGCCTAATAAATGTAGAGCGGACATCTTTATAGGAGCTCCTTCCCTGAGTTGTCCTGTCCGTTCCCTTCCAGCCTTGGAAATCACCCGCAGCTCTCAGGGCTAGCCGCGCAGCCCTGTTCACAATACCTGCCCAGGTAACGCACACTGGTCTTGGGCCTGACAGTTGACCCAAGTTGGGTCAGAGATTCTAGGGTGTTTTTTGAGGATAGCCAAGAAATCATAGAAAGCTGGGAAAAAGCAGCCATGTTCAAGGGAAGCCTAGAAGGACATGAGGCAAGGGTGTAGAGAAAACAGATAATGCTGGAGGATGACCTCAGTTCATGAGCGCCTCCCCCTAGATCTAGTCCCTCTACGTCCCTCTCACGGGCTCTATGAGACAGTCCTATAAGCTGATAACAAATTCCCCCTTTTTTGGTTAAGCTTAGTCTTAGGACTTTTGTTACTTGAATTAAAAGCTGCGTTATTAAAATAACAGGAGGTGAACTATGTATTTATATGACTTTCGACTTTGTATTTTAAGATCAGTGCAAGTAAAATACTGTAGATGAATAATAGGTGAGGCCCTATTAATCACCTGCAGGGAATGTGACATACCAGATGTAAGTGGAAGGACAGTTTATGTTGAATAACAATTTGGCCATGAAACGATACGTGCAAAACATTTCCTCACAGTACCTGTCCCAAAGTTAAAAAAAAAGTTAGCTATTTTTATTTTCATGTCTAATTAACATAGCCGGTGACTATTAGCGGCTTTATCTGGCACTGCAGTACCTCTCTTAGTTTCTTCTTTGCTAAGTCACACTTTTCCTGGTATATACCTATTGGGGTTTTAATAATGGTTCTTTTTCCAAAATAAATGTCACGTGTAGTTGTTTTTCCGTTCACACTGCCTGGCATTTTTAGTATCATCCTTTCTTCAGAGGATTAACACTCTTTGATGAGCGGTCTGTTGGGGAAGCTTGAGATCTTACCAGTTCCAAGTACCGTGAGATGGAAATCCCCTCCCCCGCACCCTCCAACCATCTTCCCACGATTACAGCTGTGTAAGAACTTAGTCATTTTACTCGGGGAATAGCTTGTTGAACATCCCTGAGTTTAGCGAATACCACTGCAGTTCTTACCACCACTACAATTTCCCTCTTAACTTTGCTCTCCCACCCTGTCATTACAGTAGCCTTTGTGAACAACCCGGCACAGCGGATGTGTGTTGTTTTTGGCTGCTCAGCTGATGAGCTCCATATCTGTGTCAGGGGGAATTCTCTACCTCACGATTTTTTGTGGGAAGCAGTGTCACTACCCACAGGCTCCTCCACCCCCAGCCTTCACACACCTTACACGCAGGCAGAATAGGGACAAATAAGCTTCTTTTCAAGTTTGCTTATCTGCAGATTTGGGGGTGGCAATGGAAGAGGTGTGAAGTCGGGTGGTTGAGCTGGTGCGGCGGGGAGGGAGCGGTGAGTGTGGGGCTGGTGGCTGTAACTTGCTGCTCCAGACTCTGGCGTCTCTCTGATTGGCTACCACATTCTGAATTTTGACTTCAGATTGAGTCCCCTGCATTGTTCGATCACTGGCAGTGATTTAAAAGAAAATCTTTTTTTGGATTTGTTTTATTAAAACTGAGAAAGACAGAGTTTGTGATCTAACTGAATGCTCTTATTTATATCTCCCCAAACTGACTGTTGAAGCAGTCTTCAGTTCCTTATTTTGTCGATTTCTGTGCTGGGAGACTTTACTTTCTCTTAACCACCCCAAGGGCAAGAGTATTTTATGGTGGGAACCCCACTGGTGACAGCCCTTCACCATAGTCTCTTTTCAGTCAGAAGAGTTCCAGTAACCTCCCTTTACTTTTCTAAATTTATGGTCATTTTATACCTAGTAGCCGCTGTTGGAATCTTTAATCTTTATGAGGTCAAGACTATCATCATCTTTGAGCTTGCTTATAATTTCCCTGATGGTAAATGCACGTGCATCAGCTTTATTTAGCACAGTACCTTGGGAAAAAGAGGTTTTTTTAACTTTTAGGTTGGGTTCTCAAAACTAACCTAAGAGGAGTTTTCCTTAGTATCTTTAAAATCAACCGGGCTTATTAATTTAGGCCAATTAATGGTATTGGGGTATTTAAAACATAGACGTCTACAGAGTAGTTACGGTTTACTTAGTTTCTGACTTGTTTTTCTCCTGATTTTTCTGATTAGCAAAACCATGTATGTCCACTCTGGAAAACTTTTGATATGTACAGAGAAATATTATAAAAAAGTGTAGGTCCCCACATTGACCTACAGATTTAATACAATCCCTATAAAAATTCTTGCTGCCTTTTTTTTTTTTCGGAAATGACAAGATAATTCTAAAATGCACATGGAAATGCAAGGGACTTTAGCCAAAACAGTCTTGAAAAGAACAAAGTTGGTAAACTTACACTCTTGATTTTAAAACTTAATACAAAGCTACTATAATCAAGATAGTGTGGTATGGCATAAGGATAGACAGATCAATGGAATAGAAATAAACTCTAACATTTATGATTATCTGATTTTTGACCAAGACAATTTAATGGAGGGAAGAACCGTCTTTTCAACAAATAGTTCTGGAACAGCTTGGTATCCACATGCAAAAGGATTAATTTGGATCTCTCTCTCACACCAAAGTTAACTAAAATCAATCAAAGACCTAGTGTAAGAGCTAAAACTAAAACTCTTAGAAGCATGCATAGGCATAAATCTTCATAATTTTGGGTTAGTCACCAGTTCCCTAGATACGACACCAAAAGCACAAGCAACCAAAGAAAACAAGATAAATTGGATTTCCTCAAAGAATAAATGATAAATTAGGCTCCATCATAATTAAAAACTATTGTACTTCAAAGAACATTATCAAGACAGTGAGAAGACAGCCCACAGAACGGGAAAAAAATGTTTTGCAGATCATATATCTGATAAGCGTCTGGTATCAAGAATATATAAAGAACTCTTACAACTTAATAAAGAGACAAACAACCTGATTAAAAAGTAGGCAGAGGAATTTAATAAACATTTCTCCAAAGAAGATTTACAAATCGCCAATAAAAAGAAAATGATGTTTAACATATTTAGTCATTAGGGAAATGCCATAATAAAAGCCACAATGATAAACCGCTTCACACCCACTAGGATGACTATAATAAAAAAGGCGGACAATAAAAAGTCTTGGTGAGGATGTAGAAAAATTGAGAACCTCTTACGATGCTGATGGGAGTGTAAAATGGCACAGCTGCTTTGGACAAGACTAGCAATTTCACAAATGGTTACGCGTAAGTTACCATATGACGCAGCAATTCTACCCCTAGGTATAGTGGACCATTGAACAACACGGGTTTGCACTGTGTGGGTCCACTTAACATGCGGATTTCTTTCAATAAATACACACTGCAGTCCCCTACATGATATGAGGTTGAATCCTTGGATGTGGAACCGTGGATATGGAGGGCGGATTGTAAAGTTTCTGGTGGATTTTCAACTGTGGGGAGGGTATAACCCCTGTCTTGTTCGAGCATCAGTTGTATACCCAAGAGAAATGAAAACACGTCAGTGCAAAAACTTGTGCAGTTGGTCATTGCAGCCAAAAAGTGGAAACTGCCCGGGTCTGTTAATTGGTAAATGGTTAAAACTAAATGTGATGTGTCTTTACAATGGAATATTATTCAACAATAAAAAGGAATAATGTGATACATGCAACAACATGTTTGATGAACCTTGAAAATATATGCTTAGTGTAAGAAGCCAGGCACACGAGACCACATACTGTGATTCCTTCTGTATGCCATGCTCAGAATACACAAATCCACAGACAGAAGAGTACATTAATGGTTCCCAGGGGCTGGGGAGGGAGGAACTGGGGAAGGGACTGCTGCTAATGGGTATGGGGTTTCTTTGGGTGTCGATGAAAATGTTTTGGAGTTTGATAATGGCACAACCTTGTTAATATGCTAAAAACCATTGAATTGGACATTTTAAAATGGTGAATTTTATGATAGGTGAATTGTATCTCAATAAAAAAAGGTAATTAGTCAACAGCAAAGGAGAAGTCACCTCAGATCCCACTGCCCGGGGACAGCCACAGCTCCTGTCGATTGAGCAGTTTACCAAATGTGGACTCAGTGCCAGGCACCTAAGCCCTTTATTTATTTATTACTCACAGTGGCTTTATCAGCTTCTGTCAGGCCTGAGCCTCCTGACCCCTCCAGAGCTCTTTCCTCTACCTCGCTGTGCCTATTTTTACAAGGAATTTTGAGTGAACAGAGAGCTTGCTAATTTGGAGTATCGTTAAAATACTATTTTATAGAGTTAGGTGCTTTACTCACACAGTTGACTAAAATATATTTGTGGTGTGGTTCAGTTAGCACTCAGCACTCAAGCTTAAAGGAAAGCAAAAACCTGAGAAAAGGGTTAAATCTCTGAAGTTAGTTTTTTAGTACCAAGGATTTTATGTTCATCTTTCCCTCCCAGAGATTATAAGAAAGAAACAAGTAAGATTAGGAACTTCCTTAAGTGGCCATTCATCTCGGCCTTTGTAACGCTGGGGTAGAAAAGCTGGTTGGATTTTGTTTCCATAAATGCTAGTCATCAGAATATGCTATGGTCTGTTGCTTTCCTATGAAACTAGAGAGTTTTAAAGTAGAAGGCATCGAGGAAACACGCTAGCATGGAAAGCTGTCAGCAGTGGTTAGTTTTGTTTATGAAACTCTTTAACATTTCAGGGCAACCAGTCATGGGTTCAGGAGTTGCAGCTCCTGTGTTCTCCTTTATTGACTGTTTGTTCTGTATCAGTGGACGTCTAAGACTTAAAACTCCTTGCAAAAACAAGCAAAACTTGGTTAGTAATTTTTTTTTTTTTAGGAGAGTTATTCAGACTTTTTAATGGCTTTGACATGAAAACACTGTATTTTTTAAAATCTTGAATTTAAGATACTGGTGCTGGGGCTTCCCTGGTGGCGCAGTGGTTGAGAGTCTGCCTGCTAATGCAGGGGACACGGGTTCGAGCCCTGGTCTGGGAAGATCCCACATGCCGCGGAGCAACTAAGCCCGTGCGCCACGACTACTGAGCCTGCGCGTCTGGAGCCCGTGCTCCGCAACAGGAGAGGCCGCGATAGTGAGAGGCCCGCGCGCCGCGATGAAGAGGGGCCCCCCGCTTGCCGCAACTAGAGAAAACCCTCGCACAGAAACGAAGACCCAACATAGCAATCAATCAATAAAAAAAAAAATCTTAAAGTGTACAGTGGTTTTATAAAAAAAAAAAAAAAAGATACTGGTGCTCTGGCTTTTCATCTTTCATTGTGTAATTAAAGAAAATTTATTAATTTTCTGTGAAAGTTTATTATTTCTGGAAACTTACTGAATAGTT
The DNA here is from genome assembly GCF_009873245.2 of Balaenoptera musculus. Lineage (NCBI taxonomy): Eukaryota > Metazoa > Chordata > Mammalia > Artiodactyla > Balaenopteridae > Balaenoptera > Balaenoptera musculus. The sequence continues at coordinate 8,002,366 of NC_045795.1, forward strand.
TGGTCCTGAGAAGTTTTTACCAAAGTGCAGGTGATTCCTGCCATTTACTGTCTTGCCTTCTGATTGAAGCAAACTTGTTTTTAGTAAATAATAGCATTGAGGTGTGAATGTCCAGGTAAATAGCGAGGTGTATTCTTTCTTCCCCAGAAAAATGCTCTCAAAAACTTGAGTTTAATACAATAAACACTCTACTTAGATATCATAATCTCATTATAAATTTGATGTAGATGGACCAAGCTTGGATTCTCAATTCCATAAAGGCAGAAACTGTTTTTGCCATTCTGTAGAATCCCAGAGTTTATCTTTATGCCGTGTCCATAGGAAATGCTTGATACGTGTTTGTTATATAAATTGTAATCACATATACATTTAAATTACACATACTGTTTCATGACACACACACCCCACACACAATTAACTGAAATGTTCCCAACTGATAATACTGTGTGTCATAATTTCTCTTAATGTTTTTCTCTCTCTTTAGGTTGGTATTTTGTTTGGCATCTTTTTTTATCAAAATTCAAGTTTCTTCGGGAACTGGTGGGAGACACAGGATCTCAGGAGGGAGATCATGAACCTTCAGGGTCTGAAACAGAGGAAGACGCTTCATCATCTCCACACAGGATCAGATCTGCTCGCCAGAGGAGGGCACCTGTTGATGAAGGCCACTGACCTGAGCCGTGGTCCTCTGATAGCGAATGACGAAGGATACTGGGAGTCTCTCTCTGTAATGACTTGGCTTTGCAATCTGCTAAAAGATTGAAGAACATTCATTCTTGGATCTTAAGTCCAATTCAAGAAAAGATTTACATGTAAGCCATATGAAAATAAAGGGAATTACAACCAAATCGGACCATTGCAGATTTCATCGTAAAGATAATTTTTGCTTATATACTTCTACATATATACTTATTCTTTGACTCTTGGGCTTATTTTCTTCACTGGTGTGAATCTGGTAAATATTACAGGCTTGAAAAACCATATTTTATTAATATTAGTTCTATGTTGTACTTTTTTTTCCCCCACATTATACCTTGTCTGAAATTGGGATGCATTTTACGATTACTGTCAACCAGGCAATAGTCATGATGCAATTATCCTCGCCTGTGCCTGTGTGGACTTAAGGTTTGTCCTGTTGTTGGTATCAAATGTGTCAGGTTTAATTGGCTTTTAAAAATGTCTTCAAAAAGATTACACTATGATTCAGCATTGAAACGAAAAGTTATCGTATATGCAGAAAAGCATGGAAACAGAGCAGCAGGGCGTACGTTCGATGTTAGCGAAGCAAATATCCGTCGCTGGAGGAATGACCGAAATTCCATATTTTCTTGTAAAGCAACAACAAAATACTTTACGGGACCTAAGAAAGGAAGATACCCACAAGTAGACGAAGCTGTGCTACATTTTGTCAGTGAGACAAGTGCAAAAGGACTGCCTATCACACGCCAGGTGATGCAGCTGAAGGCAGGAGAAATTGCCAAAACCCTTGGAATAGACGAAACAAAATTCAAAGCAACAAGAGGCTGGTGTGATCGATTCATGCATCGAGCAGGACTGTCGTTAAGGCGTCAAACATCATTTTGTCCAGAGCTTCCTGCTGATATTAAACCGCAGGCAGTGCTGGAGTGCTGTTTTAAGAGATGCTGCATTGCCGGCGCTCTTGATGATGCCAAGGGTGCTGTGGTCTGGGAGAATGCAGACACCGATGGCTGTGATTTGAGTGATGCAGAGGAGTTAGACTCAGACTATGAAGTTATAGTCATAACTTAACCAACTTATTTCATCATACACTTTCTTTACGTATGCACAAGATTGACGCGATAAAGATCTGTTTAACTCTAAAAGCTGTTTGAGTAAATTAAAAAAGTAGATGTTCTACAGGATACAGAAGCATTGTGTCATAGTTTAATTGCCTATGTGTTTTCTTAGAGATACATGTGGTGCGTCTTACAATTGATGGCATCTTAGGTTAGGAAAAAAAATAGTCTGTAAATTTATTTTTCTTTCTAGGATAGCAATTATTTATTGGGGACCTTAATTCTGAGTCTTAGAATGTTGTTAAAATAGTTATCCTCTATGAGATACATTTTGGAGTGCCCTATTCAAGATTTTAGAGTAGTAACTTGGGAATCTAGGCCCTATCCTCTACTTTAGGAAGAGTAGGATTAGTTACTCCTTTTGTATGGGAGGACTTCATGCTCAAGGCATGTGTTGTGGAGAAAATACTTCTTCACAAACAGCAATGCGGTGACAAGACCTCAGAGGTACTGGGTATTGAGGAAAAAATAGAGAGTGGGTGAAAATGCCTGCTTTACTGTAAAATGATTCTTGCCAGGTTCCCATGTTTGTCTTCACTGAACTTTGGACTGCGTGTTTCCTGGGGAAGAGAGATATGGATTAAAGAACCTTCCCATTTAGCGTTGCCTGCTTTATACAAGAATGAAGTGCGAAGCCAAGTTATTTTATTAATCCAAGTTCTTTTTACGTTTTAAACCTTTGTTTCTCAAGAACTAGTCATTACAGAATATCACCTCTATTTTATGATGGTGTGTGATTTTGTTTGATACCTCATACTTCATGCTGATAGTTCTGTTTGTTTATTAACAGTTCATCTGCTCTGCCCTAAGGTGATGAACACCTCTGCTGTCATTGTAGCCCTTTGGATGTACTAAAAGGGAACTTACAGAGTATAACTTTACTTTTAAATATTTGCTAAGGAGAGGTCCCCAGCAGCTGAGAGTGGGGCACAGTCTTTGTATTTCCTTAGTGGATGCAATTTTCTATTTTTATGTGACTATATTGATTAACAAAAACAGTGACACAAGTTTCAAGCATTAATTTTAATGCTTCATACTAGCTAAATATCACATTAAAATACTCATCAGTTAGAAAGAACTTTAATGCTTCTTGGTGCTGGAAGGATATTTGAATTAGGTCTTTTGCAGTCTGATATTTGGAGCTGTGGATTCCGCTTTGTAGTGGGTACCTTAGGTTTAGGTAATAGTTGCTGACACACTAAGTAGCTGGTAAGCTTCCCCTTGTGTCAGTATTAAGAATGATGGCCGATATAACCCCTAAAATCTGCAAGGGTCATCCACAAATTAATCCCTGAAAGATGTACATGTTGGTATTATTTATTAATATTTATGCTTTTATGGGTGTCTTTTTAAAATAGAATTGTATGAAATGTTCTGCTTAACTTGCTTGGGAAATATAACCAAAGCATATTAATAGCTCACACTCTACCATGTTTTTAACTCTTAGGAAAGTGAAATCACTGCTGCCAATATGAGAATTCTACAAACGAATTCCTTTGTTTAAAACGTTTTTTCCCCTTGCGCTCCTCTTCCCCCAGTACACTCACCATAGTACGTGTTTCTAAGGCCACTGAGAGAGGCAGGAGAAATAGTTGTTAACACAGAATTATTTGTGTGATATAGTGTTTTTGTTCTTTTTCCTGTTTCAGTGCTTTTGTAGCTGAACTTACAGAACTCATCGTAAGTGCATTTTCAGTTTCTTAGGAGACGGAGTAGCCTGTGGTCAGTTTTAAAGTTTAGAGGGTCCTGAGCATTAAAAACACAAGTGTTAGTCTTGTTTGAATTCTCACGGACAGTGATGGTGAGCAAGGACGTCATTGTTTGAGGATTAATTCTAAAATGAGGATTCTGGTGGGTGCTTTTCCTTCCCAACCAACCATTTCCAAATCTTTTTCTTCTTTTGCTTCTGAAACTTTTGTGAAAATTGCCTGTATCAAATTTATTGGTAGCATGGCTCTGATTTCAAGGCCAAAAAACGCTAAGTATTTGTGTGACACTGTTAAATAATATTTTTAATATCTACATAAAGCTAAAAATAGAATTCATCCAGTGGATTTTTGTAGTGATGTTTTCATGGTGGAAACATAAATGCGTCGTTTTGTGGTGGATAGCCAATTTATAGACATGCTGACCTATTTCTTCAGATGCTATCAGATTTAAAAACAACTTCGAACTGTTATTTTGCTGAAAGTTGGGAATATGTTAAGTAACGGATTCACAAAATAGGGCATTTTAAACCAAACTGTGTTGCAAGGTTTGAAAGTAGTGCATTTTTACTTTTAAGAGCAACAGTTTTTGAAATTATTTTAAGTCAACAATGCAGTATTTTTTAAAGTCAGTTTTTCTTAAAAGGTATGTTTTAATGTAACATGTAACCAGTGTAACTTTAGCTTTTGACTGGTAAACTTCAAGTGCTTTTATATTTCAGGTTGACTTTAAAAAGCCAATGAGCAGTACTCAGAGGTTATGGATTCTTAAGCAATTAATGAAATAATATTTTGTTATGGAGTCTAGAATTAAAGCACCTTGTATTGTCTGCTTTTAAAGTATTCTATAGTTTTTAACTTAAAGCATAAAGAGTAACATTTTATCTTGTATTAATTTAAAAAGTTACATTTTCCATTTGTTAATATACATGTGTCGCCTGTTTTATGACCAGTGTTTACCCCTCTAAGTCAGTTCTATGCATAACCATTCACCAAATACTGCTGCTCTGGTTTCTTAGAGGAAACATTCTGTGCTATGCTATGATGTATTGCCATCTTGCTGCTTGACAAATAGGTTTATAAGGAATTAGAACTGTGTGTGTTAATAGTACCTTTGTATAACGAGATGTAAAATTAGAGATGAGGATTCTGTGTAAACGATTATTCACTGTTTTAAAACTGGTCAACACTATAAAGCTTCTGTGGTTTGTGTGATGCTTCACTTTACAAAGAATAAATTACAATGAAAAACAAAAGTTGTGTTTGTTTCACTGATAAAGAATAAGAAGTGTGAAGGGTACCTTGGACATGAGGGATTGGAAACCAGCCATTTTTACCAGTGGTTCCCCCTTCACGTCATTTGTCAAACTCTAAACATCTATAAGAATTAAGACAACGTCTCAGTAGTATTCCTAGTGCCATGAAAGTAATTGACTTGGAACCTAAGGGCACATAGCATTAGAGCTAATTTACACTTCATGTTTAGCCTTTTTTCTTCTCATGCTTTATCCAGTACCTTCAAGATTGTTTTGCAAATCTGTTTACCATAGATCATGTCTCACATTTTGTTAGTATTAACCACCAGGAAGACTGAGTGAGGGAACGGGCCAAAGCCAAGTGAAAAGATGGAGGGATGCCTTGGAACCCATTTGCAATAGGAAACCATGAATTTCAGTGGCTGAGTGCCAAGTCCTGATTTTTCTTCAGCAGTGCTCGGCTGCCAAGAATGTAGAATGGAAAAAGTGGACTGTGTCAGGGTCAGGCTTTGTCAGGTAGGAGTGTCCAAAGGGCACGGTCACTTGAGATTGCTGGAGACTGGCTGTGGGGTTTGCGCTGGGTTGCGAGAGAAGTCGGATCAGTAAGGCACTGATAAATGGGACGAATGGGAAGGGATAGAGATTGAAGATAATAAAATGCATGTGACATATGTATATAGTGGATAGAATAGGAAGTTTGGGGTGGAGACTAGGATTTTAGAGGTGAAGCAACCATAGCAAAGGGGAATCTGAGAACGTGACACGTTCTAGGGTGTCATGTGGGCTGTCAGCGTGGCCACTCATAGTTCTGCATCATGGCTGGAGTTGGGATGGAGAAGATGACCATGACCTGGGGACCAGGTCAGGGACTTGGAAGACTGATCTTAAGGTCTGGGATGTCAGGTGGCCCTTAAAAGGAGGAAGGAGTTTCCTGAAAATGAAAGAGGAGCTGTGAGAACGCTTTCTCTTCATCCTGGCCCCTGGCAACTCTCCAAGCCAGGACATGATTGTTACATACAATTAAGTACTTTGGTTATAAAAATGATGCTGTTTATGGAGAACTTTGCTGGGGCTGGGGGAGGAGACAGGAGTTGAGGACAACAAAAGCTTCTCTAAGAATCTTAGGGAGGAGTAGGAGTTTTCCAGGGTTCTGGAGAGGAGAAAGGGCAGGTGCCAAGTCAGAGTTGAGGGAAGATGCCTTGTTTGAAGAACTGTAGATAGTTGATTATTCCTGGAATGGAGAGTGATTATGGGCTGCAACGTTTTGAAACTGGAGAAGTAGGAAAGATCTAGGTCATCAAAGACCTCGGCTTTGTTTAACGTACTAAGTGGCTGTTCTTGCAGGCACCTGGACAAAGTACAGATGGCTTAGGAAGCTCATGCTGACTGCACCAAGGAGGTCTCCTTTGGAGACACAATGGAAACAGGGTGATAGAAAGCTAGCGGCAGGCTTGAAAGGAGTGACGGCCGTGGGAAGTTTGAGGACATGAAGAATCCACAGGGCTTGAGACTGGGTTGTGAAGGCAAGTGACGGAGAAGTGAAGGATGATTTCAACATTTGAGATGGACAGCGTTGAGGGATATGTATAGAAGTAGGCTTGAGGTTGGTCAAAGGGACGTGGAAGATGAGAGTCCAGTTTGGGGCATACATATTTGTATTTGAGGTGCTTACAGGCCACTGGGTGGACAGAAATACTAAACAGTTGTGAAAATGGTAGGAGGGCCATCAGTGATCATCAACGTGTGAATGCAGTTGAAGCTGTTGGCAAAAATAGGATCTTCCAGGGAAGAAGCCAGAATAAGAAGAGATCCAAGGAATGGCCCCTAAGGAGCATCAATATTTCAGAGGCTGGTAAAAGAAAAAGAGGCCACTAAGGACATTGAGAAAGACTGCTAAGAACCAGGAACATACCTGGAAGGCAATGTGCTTGAGGCCAATGAAGAAAGAACTTGGCAGAAAGAGCAAGTGTTAAACTGATATATATTAAAGAATGATGCCGCTCAGATCTGATTATTAAGAAATTGGGGCAACCTAGTTCTGGCAGAAGTCTGTGCAAAAGAAGATGTGAAATTTCTGCAAGGTGACAGCGGGGACAAATGGAATAGATATTGACGGGAGTCAATTGGACAGGGTTTGGTGATTGATTAGCTATGGGAGGTGAAGGGCAAGGATGAATCATTGGTGGAGGGCTGATGGAGGGCATGGGTGGAGCATGTTTGAGGGGATACGTCCAGGTGCATGGAAGACCAATGGAAATGGCCACCCTGAGGATACAGGTCAGAACTGAGTTCCTACCCAGATGCTGTAACTTGATAGTTGGCAATTTATTTAACCTCTCTGTTGCCTGGTCTGCTGAGTGAGAATGAGAACGTGCAGGGCTGTCGTAAGGAGTAAATTTTTAAAAACACCTGTTAAGCACGCTTCTTTTATAAAAAAAATTTTTTTAAATAAATTTATTTATTTTATTTATTTATTTTTGGCTGCGTTGGGTCTTCGTTGCTGTGAGCGGGCTTTCTCAAGTTGCGGCGAGCGGGGGCTACTCTTCGTTGTGGTGTGCGGGCTTCTCATTGCGGTGGCTTCTCTTGTTGCGGAGCATGGGCTCTAGGCACACGGGCTTCAGTAGTTGTGGCACGTGGGCTCAGTAGTTGTGGCTCGCGGGCTCTAGAGCGCAGGCTCAGTAGTTGTGGCTCACGGGCTTAGTTGCTCCACGGCATGTGGGATCTTCCCGGACCAGGGCTCGAACCCATGTCCCCTGCATTGGCAGGCGGATTCTTAACCACTGTACCACCAGGGAAGTCCCACACTTCTTAATATATAGTAAGCAACCTGTAACTTCACTCCCACCCCCCTTTCCTTACTTCTTAGCTTTGTAACCGAGGCAGCCTCCTAATGATGGCTTGGTCCAGGAGTTGGTTTCGCTTCACCGAGAAAAGTTGAGATGGGGAGTCACAAAAACACATACATTCATCCTACAGTATTTTGAGGTAAGGCCTAGGCTTTGTCTCACTGAATATAGATCCATTAGAGTTTAATCTCATTTTCTTTGCAAAAGCCAGACTTATAATTCGGCGATCTCCAGTTTTGTTCTCTTAAAACCGGAAGAAGAACAGAGTCTTGCAGAGCAAAGATTTTTACTGTAGTGTTTTTCTGTCTTTGACAGTTGCCTTGCTTGTCCCTAGATGGACAGGATTTTTTTGCATCTTGTCTTTATCAAATTTTTCCAAAACATTCAACTAAGTTTTCACAGAAACAGCAACCCTTTACTCACACTCATATTTAGTTGTGACATTTCATTATGTAATTGCGATATCAGAGACAACTGAAGTAAGCAGGTTTGGGAACCATTTGGGTTAGACAGAAGTCATCTGGTAAGAAAAATATGTGAGCATACAAGATACTAATCCTCTGTTCTTGATTATGTACCCCACCCAGGCGGAGGCTGTGCATCTCATGTCACAGAGCAAATTGAAGCCTCGGCCTGGAATCTCCTTACCCTTCCACGGAGCCTTCATATCTGTCTGTATCTCTTCCAACCCTCTCTTTCCCTCCGACATTAGAGGACAGACCCCTCTGCTATCTGAAACGAATTTCTCCTCCTGTGCTTTGGATCTGTTCCACCTTTTCAGCAAGTTAACACTGTCAGTTCTTTCTTCTATACACTCAATTGCTCTCTGTCATCTGGATTGCTCTCTCCAACATCTAAACATATTCAATAAATATATTCTATCTTGAAAGAAGGAAAGGTCCCGCCTACTCTGTCCCCTCAGCTGCCAGTGGCCCCTGCCTTGCCATGTCACACCAGACTTCTCTGAGTAGGTGTCTCCGTGACCCTGGCGCAAAATCTGAAGGACATTTTCCAGCCCTCAGCTTTGCCTGACTTCCCAACAGCATTCGTGTGGTTGCTCATCTCTTCCTTGTTCCTTGAAACTTTCTTCTCCTTTGGCTTTAATGATACTAAATTCTGGCTTTACTGGTTTTAATACTTCCTCTCATTTCAGGCTTATCCTGCAGTGAAATGCCAGAGTTCCTCGGGGCTAGGTTCTCACCCCCTTTTCCTTCCTGTCTCCAGGAAGACAGGAAGCTTCCACTTCTTGACCAGTGGAGCCACATTCTCGTCTCTTGAGCCAGTGATCTTCCCAGTATCCCCTCTTGGTTGTCTTAAACACTGGTCTCACCCAGCATCTGCAGCCGCTTCTGATACTGGGGTCATACCAGCCTCCCTGTCGACCGTTGTAAAGTTGACAAACTAGGTGTCACTGTTGACCTTTCTTTTTTTTCTTTGTTTTTGTTTGTTTCTTTTACTTTTTGGCTGTGCCCTGTGGCATGTGGATCTTAGTTCCCCCACCAGGGATCAAACCCTCGCCCCCTGCATTGGAAGCACGGAGTCTTAGCCACTGGACCACCAGGGAAGTCCCTCTTGACCTGTCTTTCCGGTCCCTTATTCAACACATCAAGTCTGGTTGACTTTACTTCTGAAATAGCTCTTGGAACCTTCTCTACTCTCCTCCATTTTCCTATTACCCTCTGTAGGCAATGAAGTGTAGTAGTCATGAGGGTGGCCTCTGGAATTGCGACCTCTGTGTGCCTCATTTTTCATCTGTAAAATGGGTGTAATAGTAGTACCTATCTCATAGGGCTTCTGTAAGGATTGCATAAGTGAACACACACAAACATGTAGAATAGCACCCCGTCCCCACCGCTCTGATGCCCACCTGGATCCTGCGACAGTGGCTGTCTCAAATCCACGACAGCCCCTCTCCAGCCTTCTCTCCTCCTTGTCGCCAGAGTGATCTTTCTGAAACTCAAATATGACCCTGTCGGCTCCTTGCTTATATCGTGGGAATGGCTTCCCACTGTCCTAGAGAAAAGGTGGAAAATCCTCAACACGCCCAGGACACGCTGCAGGGTTTCATTCACCAGCTTGTCAGGCACCTTCTCCCACCACTGGCCTCCCCACCACCTACACTTACAGCAGGTGAGCCTCCTCTCAGCTACACAGATACTCGGAGATCACCGGCACCCCTGTCCCTGGGTCCCTGGGTCCCTGCACTGGCTCCTCCCTGCGCACCCTTTCTCCTAGTCATTTGTCAGATTTCAGCTCAAAGTCACTTTCTCAGGGAAGCGTCTTTGAACACTACCCGACCCCTTTCCAGGCAGTTCCTTTGTTACATAGACTGGTCCTCCTCTCCTCCAGACAAGAGTTAAACACTTCTTGGTGCATTTATTTGATTAAGTGCCATCATCCCCTCTGTTGAATTAATCAATATATATATATATATAAGGTAGAACTTACATCAAAATGACATTGTAACCCGCAAGCTGCATATATTCAATCTTTTAGTCAGAATCTGAGTCTAATCTGAGAGGCTTAATTCTGCCTTATCAGCATCTCCTGACAATGGTTACCCTTTTCTTTAATCAACAAACACAAAAATATATGTTAATGAGATGCTTATTTTGCAAGCCCCTGATTCTTTCTGTGTATTCTGTGTCCATTACTCTTCCATCCCTTCTGAAAAGGTCCAAATAGCCTGTCAAACAGCAGCTTTTAACCACAAGATGGCGACAGACTTCAAGAATTAGCCAGTGAGTCTAGTTGCTCTTCTCAGGGGTGTGTTCCTTTAAAAGGATGTTGACGGGTTTGGTAATTATATGGCACCCTGTTTTGCATCATAAGTATTTAACCTAATCCTCTTTACTTAAAGCAGTTAAGTGAGCGTATAAATCGTTGATCAAACTGGAAGGGGATGGGGGATTATTCATCACTGGGCCAGGACAGATATAAACCAGGACTGTTCGGCCACCCAGGACATCTTTCCACTCCATCTAAAGCTGAGGCGGGCCAGATGACAATATTTACAGTCCCTCTGATGAGGGCTTGTAGTCAGAGAAACAGGAGCACTCGCAAACAGCATCTGAACTCCACCTCCCAGTGTGTGACTCTAGAAGCTAGTCAGTTTCATGAGCGGCAGATGAAAAGATGGTTGGTCCAAAGGCCCACGTGTTTACTGGTGGGAGCAGGACCCCTACCTTGGGTGAGATGCCATGGAAGCGTAAGGCTCTGTGTCGCCAGAAAGTGCCTTTGATTTGCAAAGTCCTTTTTCATATATTGCCTTCCTAAGCTTTGTGAGAGTGAGAATGGCAAGGGAAACGTTACCTTTGCTTTACAGGTAAAGAAATTGAGGTTTAAGGAGGTAAAACAGCTTGGCCATGGACATGATAGTGCCAAACCCTGGACCCCCCGCCTTGTTGCTTAGAGAAGGGAAACAATTTGTTTTTTGCTTAAAGCATCCAAATCACCTTACGTCATTCAGCACAAAGGGAAATAAGTACATGTTCAAATACAAACACAAGGTGCAGCCCTGACTTATATGAGCATATGTGGTGGGATAAACTAATGGAGAAAGGGTTAGCCGGCCTCTGTGTCCTGTAGCGCTGGCCCTGCCTCACCCCAGGAGGGGCTCAGCAAGTTGGGCTCACTGGGGTTCTGATTGTCCAATAGGGAGAAGGACTTGCAACAGGTTGGGAGGGAGGGGACATTTGGGGAAAGTGAACCAGTGACCCGCGGGGCATGCAGCTGGATTCCCAAGGACTGAAAGCAGAGCCCTCATCCTGTTCTTACACAGCCCTGGGAGGTGGCAGGCCCCTCATGGGGCTGACCTGCGGTACAGGGGATCTGAAGGCTGAGCTCTGGCTTTGCAAAGTGCAGCCAGGTTTTCTGTGTGCACAGTGGGCCCGGGGAGTGATGCTGGGAGTGGATCTCACGGGGCTGAATGGTGAGCATCTCAAAGGCAGCCCTGATGGACCGAAGAGCAAAGGCTTTCGCTCAGGTCCCTGGGTTGTGGAGGACCCTTTGGGAGAGAGAGAGGGAGACGGGTTGGCCTGCAGTGACTAAGACCGAATGTCTCACCAACCGTGGTGGAGAGGCTCAGAGTCACTGCTCATTTGGTTTAGACAAAACAATGCAAAGCAAAACACGCAACAAGTCTTACGCTGGGTGTTGTCAAGTTATTCCACGCTCACTAATGATGGCATCTAAAAGCAAGCTCTTAGAGCTCCTCCCCAGACCAAAAACAGAAACACAGGAAGAAACCCAAGGCCTTGGCCTTTCTCGCCCTCTTCCTCCCCACCCCCACCTCGTATCTTGGGTCCACTGGGGGAGCTGAGCTCCGGGCTCTGTACTGCTGCAAATGCGCATCACCTTGCCTGGTCGCCTCCTCTCGCCTTTAATTCCCCCTCAGGAGCCACGTGTCTCCCCGCCCCACGCCACTGGCCCCCAGCAGAGCACTTCGGGTTATCTGGTGATCTGTCCTCCTAAGTCAGTGCACGCAGAGTCACTGGGGTGCTAAATGCAGACTTGGGGCCCTTCCTTATTTCAGTCGACTTGACTCAGAATCTCAGGCAGGTCAGAACTAAGAATCTGTGTTTTTAACGTGTCCCCCCAGGTGATTATGATCCTTTTTGTTTAACCCCCCGGTACTGGGTTGAACAGTGTCCCTCCAAAATTCGTGTCCACCTGGAACCTGTAAATAAAGCCTTCTTTGGAAATAGGCTCCTTGCAGGTTAAAGCGAGGTCATTCTGGATTAGATTGGGCCCTAATCCAGTGACTGGTGTCCTTGTAAGAAGGGGAGATTCAGACACACGGAGACACAGAGGCAGGCCGGTGACGGTTGAGGCAGGGGCTGGAGGGATGCGTGTACAAGCCGAGGAGTGCCAAGGATTGTCGGCCACAGCCAGAGGCCAGGAGAGAGGCCGGTTCTCCCTCAGAGCCTCCAAAAAGGGATCTCCATCTTGCAGCCTCCAGACCATGAGAGAACAGCTACGTTTCTGCTGTTTTCAGCCTCTGAGTGTGTGGAACCTTGTTCCTGCAGCCCGAGGAAACAAATAACCCCCATCCCCTTTTTTCTACCTTCTATTGTCTTAAGTTATTTTTATTTCCTCCTTTCTCTCTGCAGGAAGTTATACTTCCTATTCAAATAATTTTCCTGTTATGGTGCACATATGTACATTTTTTTTTTAGCGGTCCAGTGGATGCACAGAGGACCAAATTCCTTGTTTCCTTCTTGCGCCTGTGTGCAGAAATTTCTGGTCCCCATTTCATAAACGAGACTCAGAGATTCTCGCCTGGGCTTGGTTCCAATTCCTCTGCCCCCTGGAACCGGGAGGCCGTGTCTCCCGTGCGGGTGAGACTTTCCAACTCCAGGCCCTAGGGCCCTTGCCAGGGCCCCATCTTTAGTGGGCCACCATACCCAGTGCTGCCACAGCTCACTTACTGCTCTAGCTTTGATTTCTATCTTTGTTCTTGGCCCCTGGTCATCTCCCATTCTTTCTTTTTCAGTTGGATTATGAAATACTGCATTAAAAAAAACTATTACATCCAACTCTTCCGTATGTTTGCAGTAGATAGGAAGGCCTGTGTGCATCACCTTAGTCTGTTGTGTTTCCGGAAGAGATTTCTCATAATCGATATGTAGTTTCGAATATTGGAAACCACATATACAGCACCTTGGGCCCAGCATGAAGTGGGTCCACCTCTCCATCGCTCCCGAGATCCCCTACAGTTGTCACCTTCAGGTGCTGTTTTAGCCCTGCCAATTCCCATTAAATGTCAGATCCTGTTCCAAATATATTAGTCAACCTCCTGCCCAGGTACTCAAAATCTGGGTAGTTGCTTTTTAAGCTCTAACAAAAGTAGTTGGTTCGAATTCTTAAGTACCGTTGTTAAACCCATGAGGCATGCTTTTGAATGGCCATGCAAGAAATTGGATTGAGAAAGCTGGGGACAGAGTCCCAAGGAAGTGTGTGGTTCAGTGAAGAGATCTCACATCATGTTGTGTTTGGTGGGACGATAAAGGAGTACCAAGCATTTCCTGTAAGTCAGAAAGGTAGAAGCGCCTTTTGCTTTTTTTTTTTTTTTTTGGTTTTTTCTTTTGTTTGTTTATTTTTTTGCTTGCTGTGTATGTGAGGAGAGTGACTCCCCTGGAAAAATGTGCATAAGCAGCAGATAAGTATCAAGGAATAGCTTAGTGTTTTCTCAGAAGAGAATAACATCTGCTGTGCCATAAGGTAAGGCTAGGAGAGCTTAGATGATAACATAAATCGGGTAAAATGTAAGGCGTGACTATATAAACTTATGCTCCTTGGGGGGTCATGTTATGGAAATTGTATTATTTTTATTACTTTTTAGTCACAAAAAGTTTATGTTCTTGGGCTTCCCTGGTGGTGCAGTGGTTAAGAATCCGCCTGCCAATGCAGGGGACACGGGTTCGAGCCCTGGTCCGGGAAGATCCCACATGCTGCAGAGCAACTAAGCCCGTGCACCACAACTACTGAGCCTGCGCTCTAGAGCCCGCGAGCCACAACTACTGAGCCCACGTGCCACAGCTACTGAAGCCCGTGTGCCTAGAGCCCGTGCTCTGCAACTAGGGAAGCCACCGCAATGAGAAGCCCACACACCGCAATGAAGAGTAGCCACCGCTCGCCACAACTAGGGAAAGCCCGCGCACAGCAATGAAGACCCAACACAGCCAAAGATAAATAAATAAAATAATAAATAAATTTATTAAAAAAAAGTCTATGTTCTTATCTCTTTGTGGAGAAGTACCTGTTTCTAAATGGTAGTTCAGACACATCTGGAAATCTTTCACACACTGAAAAATGTGACTTCAAAAATCTGTTTCCTCTCTTTTTCCTCTTTATTGCTTTTAAAACTTATTTTTAATTTGTTGGCATCAAGTAGGAGTGCTGCTTTTGGTAACAGAAGATGAGGGGATTCAGACCAACCGTCTTGCTAAAGATAAAGCTAAAGTAAAGCTAGAGAAAACATAAAATGCAGTTTAAAAATCATCAAAGAATTAACAAGGTAGAAGAAATTATCAACCAACATCTGGAAGAAGACAGAACTCAAGAAAGTGAGCCTAGTATTGGGGGCTACTCTTGGTCTAGAGCAAGATATGTCATCAAACTATTTCTATAAATAATTTTTCAAATACAAAAGTCTAGGGAATTCCCTGGTGGTCCAGTGGTTAGGACTCCATGCCTCCACTGCAGGGGACCTGGGTTTGATCCCTGGTCGGGGAACTAGGATCCCGCAAGCCATGCAGTGCAGCTGAAAAAGTAAAAAAAAAAAAAAAAAAAAAAAAAAAAGTTTACCATACACAGAAAAATAGCATGGAAACACTTTTTTTTTAAACCTAATAAAATGTGTGTGTGTGTGTGTGTGTGTGTATCTGTCCAAAAGTCAGCTTCTTATTTGACTGTCAGATGTCAAACACCTTTAGGGAGTCAAATCAGGAGGAAGAAAAGGATGCCTGCTACCTCTACAATGATTTAACATTGCACTGGAATGTTAGCTAATGCAATTAAGCAAGAGAAAACAATTAGACTTGTAAGAACTGGAAAGGAAGAGGCAAACTCTTTGTTTATAATTGCATATCTGGAAAAAACAGAAGAATCAATGGAAAAGTACTACAAACCATGAGATAATAAAGTAGCAGGACATAAAATTAGCATAGTAAAATTACTAGCCTTTGTAAAAATAAATTATAAGCCATTTGAAGATATAAGGGAAGGGAAGACCCTGTATACAATAATAAAATTTTAAATACCTAGACAGAAACCTAGTATGTGCAAAAATAATAGGAAAACTGCAAAACACTCACGAAAGAGATAAAAATAGCTTTGAACAAACTGAAAAAAACCCCACCCTAATATTGAATAGGAAAACTTAACATCATAAAGATGTTATTTCTCTCTAAATTAGTTTTATAAATTTAATGCAATCTCAATAAAAATTTCCTCAGGTTTTTTTCTGGAAGTAGACAAGTTGATTATAAAGTTTATATGGAAGAATAAACAACTGAGAATAGCCAGGAAATATTTGAAAAGAATACTTAATGCATGGCTAATCCTATTAGAGTTAGTAAAACATTTAACATCCTCTAAATTAAAGCAATGAGGTATTAGCTCAGGAAAAGACTTATAAACAAATGGATCAGAATAGAATGTCCAGGAAAATTTAGTATATGACAAAAGAGGCACTGAAATCAGAGGGGAAAATTAACTTTAAACAGTGTTGGGCCCAATGGATAGCTAGGAAGAAAAAGGAAGAAATTGGATCTTTTTCTCACAATGTATTCCAGGAGAAATTATAAATGTATTAGAGATCTAAATGAAAATTAAACACAAACAGAAAAACATACAATACTAGAAGAAAACATGGGTAAATCTTATATTTATAACCCCAAAGTGGGAATTTCTAACTAATTTTAAAAATCTAGACAAAGAAATTTGACAACATTGCCAACAACAAAATAAGTAAAGTCACAAGATAATTACAAATTGGGAAGAATTTTGCAACTTGTATCAGAAAGTACTCACATAATTAATGTAATAAGGATTTCCTAAAAATTGAAAAAGAAAATATCCACAACCTGATTTTTTAAAAAATAAGCAAAGGTATGAATAGAGAGTTCACAGAAAAGGTATACTGATAGCCCTCACTCACAATAAGAGCAATGCACGTCAAAACTACTGAGATTCCATCTCTCATCAATCAGATTGAAAAAAGAAACTCCAAGTCTGACAATGTAAATTTTGGCAAGACTATGTGAAAATAGGCACTTTTATACACTGCAGGTGGGACCCCAAAATGGTACAATTTCTATGAAGTGAAATTGGCAATATCTAGCAAAATTGCATATGCATTTACTCTTTGATCCAGCAATCGTACTTCTAGGATTCTATCTCAACTATTCAATTGCAAATGTATGAAGACATATGCAGAAGGCTATTCACCATGACCTTATTTGTTATAGCAAAAGGCTGGAACAACCCAAATGTCTCTTAGTAGGGAGTCAGTTAAATAAGCTATAGTACATCCATGAAGGGAAGTACTATGAAGTTGTAAAAAGAAATAAGGAGACAGCTCCCACTTCCTGTGATGGAGTATTTAGTAGAAAACTGCTGCTTCCACTGAGAACAACTGAAAAAGATGGATACAATTAAAATTGATCTGTTTGAAGTTTTCAGAGAGCCACTGCAACAGCCTGAGTTGAAGGGTCAAGATACCAGAGAGAGGACTTCCCTGGCAGTCCAGTGGTTAGGGCTCCGCGATTCCACTGCAGGGAGCATGGGTTCGATCCCTGGTGGGGGAACTAAGATCCCTCATGCCGCGCGGTGTGGCCAGAGAGAAGGGAAGCTCACTGAAGTGAGCCCAACATTCTGAAAGCTGCTTTTCTCCTCTTGGCATCTGGTGACTCTTGGCATTGACAAAGAGGCTGAGACACTCATAGAAGCAGAAAAGTATCACAGCTCTCGGCAGCCTTATAGGTCTGAGGAAATAAAACTTGGTCTGTGGGGCTCCCAGATCAGCCAGGATTCCAGAAGCCAAGGTTCCAGAAAAAAAAGAGGTACAGAGAAGTGAGCCTGACAGTTGATTGTTTTCTCTTTGAAGTACTTGGTGAATCTTAGTCATATAAAATGAAAGGCTAAGAAGCCAAGAAAAGCAGCTGGAAAATAGAGTGGAATTTTTGGCAGTCTTACGTTGTTGTGGAGATGAAAACTGGAAATCAGGAACTGACCAGGAGTCTGCCCTCTGTAAATGCTGTAGGCTTTCAGTTGGGATCTTTAAGAGTGGGTGCATTAGGGTCGATCAAGCCTCACTACAACTCAACCTTGAATCACCTGAGTCCTTGATTGGATTAAAACAAACTGCCCCTACTCTAGCTGCCTGCTGGACCATAGAGTGAAGCCTCTCTGGAGGAAAATAACTTCATCCAGATCCCTCTTTCAGGCACAGGGATGAGCATCCCATCCAAAATTACTAGGATCCAAGAAAGAGAGCCAAGGGAAAAAAGCATAATAGAAATATACTCACAGGTGTCCCAGATTATTGCAGTTATCAGACACAGATTTAAAAATAATTGTAATTAATATGATCAAGAAAATAAATGAAAAAAAAATGAACACTTCAGTAGAGAACTGGAATCAATAATGTCAAAAAGCAAATAGAAATTCTAGAACTGAAGAAGATATAGTAATCAAAATTTGAACTAAAAAATGGGGTTTAACAGCAGATTGGACACAGCTGAAGAGAGGACTGGTGAGCTGGAGAGGGGGCAGTAGAAAATATCCTGACAGAAGCACAAAGAACAAGAAGGATGGAAAATACAGAAAAGTGTCAGAGACGTGTGACATGGTCTATCATGAAACATTCTAGCAAACGTAATTGGGGTTCAAGAAGGGAAGAAGAGAAGATGTAGCAGAAGCAATATTTGAAGAGAAAATAACCAATAATTTTCCAAAAGGGATAAAAAAATCCAAGTCACAGAATCAAAAATTACTAAGAACCCCAAGCAGGATAAAGACAACAAATACTACACTTTGGTACATCATCATCAAATCAAGAGAGAAAAATCATAACAGCAAGTAGAGAAAAAAGATGCATTACTTTCAAAGGAGCAACAATAATACTAAAAGCTACCTTCTCAGCAGAAATGATGGAAATCAAGTGATGAAATGACAGCTTTAAAAGGCTGAAAGGAGATAACAGACGTTTAGAATTCTATACCCAGTGAAAATATCCTTCTAAAGTGGAGGCAAAATAAAGATATTTCCAGAAAAAAACCCCAGAGGTTATAGATCACATATGTTGCAAGTAAACTTCTATTAGGAGAAATATTAAATGGTGTTTTCATGTTTTGCCTCATGATTGTGGTAGATTCTCTTAATGCACTGAGGTATGTTATTCTTTTAATCTACTAATGTCCTGTTTAGAATCTTTACATCTGTTTCATTAGGTTAGACTATAATTCTGTTTTCTTTTTTTTTTTCTTTTGTTTTGGTATCAAGATTATGCAATCCTTGTAAGATAAATTAGAAACTCTTCATCTGAAAAAAACCACATTCACAGAAATATAGACAAGATGAAAAGGCAGAGGGCTATGTACCAGATGAAGGAACAAGATAAAACCCCAGAAAAACAACTAAATGAAGTGGAGATAGGCAACCTTCCAGAAAAAGAATTCAGAATAATGATAGTGAAGATGATCCAGGACCTCGGAAAAAGAATGGAGGCAAAGATCGAGAAGATGCAAGAAATGTTTAACAAAGACCTAGGAGAATTAAAGAACAAACAAACAGAGATGAACAATACAATAACTGAAATGAAAACTACACTAGAAGGAATCAATAGCATAATAACTGAGGCAGAAGAACAGATAAGTGACCTGGAAGACAGGATGGTGGAATTCACTGCTGCGGAACAGAATAAAGAAAAAAGAATGAAAAGAAATGAAGACAGCCTAAGAGACCTCTGGGACAACATTAAACACAACAACATTCGCATTATAGGGGTCCCAGAAGGAGAAGAGAGAGAGAAAGGACCAGAGAAAATATTTGAAGAGATTATAGTCGAAAACTTCCTTAACATGGGAAAGGAAATAGCCACCCAAGTCCAGGAAGCACAGAGAGTCCCATACAGGATAAACCCAAGGAGAAACATGCTGAGACACATAGTAATCAAATTGGCAAAAATTAAAGACAAAGAAAAATTATTGAAAGCAGCAAGGGGAAAACAACAAATAACATACAAGGGAACTCCCATAAGGTTAACAGCTGATTTCTCAGCAGAAACTACAAGTCAGAAGAGAGTGGCATGATATACTTAAAGTGATGAAAGGGAAGAACCTACAACCAAGATTACTCTACCCAACAAGGATCTCATTCAGATTTGATGGAGAAATCAAAAGCTTTACAGACAAGCAAAAGCTAAGAGAATTCAGCACCACCAAACCAGCTCTACAACAAATGCTAAAGGAACTTCTCTAAGTGGGAAACACAAGAGAAGAAAAGAACCTACAAAAACAAACCCAAAACAATTAAGAAAATGGTCATAGGAACATACATATCGATAATTACTTAAACGTGAATGGATTAAATGCTCCAACCAAAAGACACAGGCTTGCTGAATGGATACAAAAAAAGACCCATATATATTCTGTCTACAAGAGACCCACTTCAAACCTAGGGACACATTCAGACTGAAAGTGAGGGGATGGGAAAAGATATTCCATGCAAATGGAAATCAAAAGAAAGCTGGAGTAGCAATACTCATATCAGATAAAATAGACTTTAAAATAAAGAATGTTACAAGAGACAGGGAAGGACACTACATAATGATCAAGGGATCAATCCAAGAAGAAGATATAACAATTATAAATCTATATGCATAGACTGTATCCAACATAGGAGCACCTCAATACATAAGGCAACTGCTAACAGCTATAAAAGAGGAAATTGACAGTAACACAATAATAGTGGAGGACTTTAACACCTCACTTACACCAATGGACAGATCACCCAAAATGAAAATAAATAAGGAAACAGAAGCTTTAAATGACACAATAGACCAGATAGATTTAATTGATATTTATAGGACATTCCATCCAAAAACAGCAGATTACACTTTCTTCTCAAGTGCGCATGGAACATTCTCCAGGATAGATCACATCTTGGGTCACAAATCAAGCCTCAGTAAATTTAAGAAAATTGAAATCATATCAAGCATCTTTTCTGACCACAACGCTATGAGATTAGAAATGAATTACAGGGAAAAAAACGTAAAAAGGACAAACACATGGAGGCTAAACAATACGTTACTAAATAACCAAGAGATCACTGAAGAAATCAAAGAGGAAATCAAAAAATACCTGGAGACAAATAACAACAAAAACACGATGATCCAAAACCTATGGGATGTGGCAAAAGCAGTTTTAAGAGTGAAGTTTATAGCAATACAAGCCTACCTCAAGAAACAAGAAAAATCTCAAATAAACAATCTAACCTAACACCTAAAGGAACTAGAGAAAGAAGAACAAACAAAACCCAAAGTTAGCAGAAGGAAAGAAATCATAAAGATCAGAGCAGATATAATGAAATAGAAACAAAGAAAACAATAGCAAAGATCAATAAAACTAAAAGCTGGTTCTTTGAGAAGATAAATAAAATTGAGGGGCTTCCCTGGTGGCGCAGTGGTTAAGAATCCGCTTGCCAGTGCAGGGGACATGGGTTTGAGCCCTGGTCCGGGAAGATCCCACATGCCGCAGAGCAACTGAGCCCGTGCACCACAACTACTGAGCCTGCGCCCTAGAGCCTGCGACCACAACTCCTGAGCCCACGTGCCACAACTACTGAAGCCCGTGAGCCTAGAGCCCGTGCTCCGCAACAAGAGAAGCCACCGCAATGAGAAGCCTGCACACAGCAACGAAGACCCAACGCAGCCAAAAATAAAATTAATTAATTTAAAAAATAAAAAATAAAAAATAAATAAAATTGATAAACCATTAGCCAGACTCATCAAGAAAAAGAGGGAGAGGACTCAAATCAATAAAATTAGAAATGAAAAAGGAGATGTTACAACAGACACCACAGAAATACAAAGCATCCCAAGACACTACTACAAGCAACTCTATGCCAATAAAATGGACAACCTGGAAGAAATGGACAAATTCTTAGCAAGGTATAACCTTCCAAGACTGAACCAGGAAGAAATAGAAAATATGAACAGACCAATCACAAGTAATGAAATTGAAACTGTGATTAAAAATCTTCCAACAAACAAAAGTCCAGGACCAGATGGCTTCACAGGTGAATTCTATCAAACATTTAGAGAAGAGCTAACACACATCCTTCTCAAACTCTTCCAAAAAACTGCAGAGGAAGGAACACTCCCAAACTCATTCTATGAGGCCACCATCACCCTGATATCAAAACCAGACAAAGATACTAAAGAAAAAGAAAATTACAGACCAATATCACTCATGAATATAGATGCAAAAATCCTCAACAAAATACTAGCAAACAGAATCCAACAACACATTAAGAGGATCATACACCATGATCAAGTGGGATTTATCCCAGGGATGCAAGGATTGTTCAATATACGCAAATCAATCAATGTGATACACCATATTAACAAATTGAAGAATAAAAACCATATGATCATCTCAGTAGATGCAGAAAAAGCTTTTGACCAAATTCAGCACCCATTTATGATAAAAACTCTCCAGAAAGTGGGCATCGAGGGAACTTACCTCAACATAATAAAGGCCATATATGAGAAACCCACAGCAAACATCATTCTCAATGGTGAAAAACTGAAAGCATTTCCTCTACAATCAAGAACGAGACAAGGATGTCCACTCTCACCACTATTATTCAACATAGTTCTGGAAGTCCTAGCCACGGCAATCAGAGAAGAAAAAGAAATAAAAGGAATACAAATTGGAAAAGAAGAAGTAAAACTGTCACTGTTTGCGGATGACATGATACTATACATAGAGAATCCTAAAACTGCCACCAGAAAACTGCTAGAGCTAATTAATGAATATGGTAAAGTTGCAGGATACAAAATTAATGCACAGAAATCTCTTGCATTCCTATACACTAATGATGAAAAATCTGAAAAAGAAATTATGGAAACACTCCCATTTACCATTGCAACAAAAAGAATAAAATACCTAGGAATAAACCTACTTAGGGAGACAAAAGACCTGTATGCAGAAAACTATAAGACACTGATGAAAGAAATTAAAGATGATACCAATAGATGGAGAGATATACCATGTTCTTGGATTGGAAGAATCAACATTGTGAAAATGACTCAACTACCCAAAGCAATCTACAGATTCAATGCAATCCCTATCAAATTACCAATGGCATTTTTTACAGAGCTAGAACAAATCATCTTAAAATTTGTATGGAGACACAAAAGACCCCGAATAGCCAAAGCAGTCTTGAGGGAATAAAACAGAGCTGGAGGAATCAGACTCCCTGACTTCAGACTATACTATAAAGCTACATTAATCAAGACAATATGGTACTGGCACAAAAACAGAAACATAGATCAATGGAACAAGATAGAAGCCCAGAGATAAACCCACGCACCTATGGTTAACTAATCTATGACAAAGGAGGCAAGGATATACAATGGAGAAAAGACAGTCTCTTCAATAAGTGGTGCTGGGAAAACTGGACAGCTACATATAAAAGAATGAAATTAGAACACTCCCTAACACCAGGCACAAAAATAAACTCAAAATGGATTAGAGACCTAAATGTAAGACTGGACACTATAAAACTCTTAGAGGAAAACATAGGAAGAACACTCTATGACATAAATCACAGCAAGATCTTTTCTGATCCACCTCCTAGAGTAATGGAAATAAAAACAAAAATAAACAAATGGGACCTAATGAAACTTCAAAGCTTTTGCACAGCAAAGGAAACCATAAACAAGACGAAAAGACAACCCTCAGAATGGGAGAAAATATTTGCAAATGAATCAGCAGACAAAGGATTAATATCCAAAATATATAAACAGCTCATGCAGCTCAATATTAAAAAAACAAACAACCCAATCCAAAAATGGGAAGAAAACCTAAATAGACATTTCTCCAAAGAAGACATACAGATGGCCAAGAAGCACATGAAAAGCTGCTCAACATCACTAATTATTAGAGAAATGCAAATCAAAACTCCAATGAGTTATTACCTCACACCAGTTAGAATGGGCATCATCAGAAAATCCACAAACAACAAGTGCTGGAGAGGGTGTGGAGAAAAGGGAACCCTCTTGCACTGTTGGTGGGAATGTAAATTGATACAGCCACTATGGAGAACAGTATGGAAGTTCCTTAAAAAACTAAAAATTGAACTACCATATGACCCAGCAATCCCACTACTGGGCATATACCCAGAGAAAACCATAATTCAAAAAGACACATTCACCCCAATGTTCATTGCAGCACTATTTACAATAGCCAGGTCATGGAAGCAACCTAAATGCCCATCTAGAGACGAATGGATAAAGAAGATGTGGTACATATATACAATGGACTATTACTCAGCCATAAAAAGGAATGAAACTGGGTCATTTGTTGAGATGTGGATGGATCTAGAGACTGTCATACAGAGTGAAGTAAGTCAGAAGGAGAAAAACAAATATCATATAATAATGCATATATGTGGAACCTAGAAAAATGGTACAGATGAACAGGTTTGCAGGGCAGAAATAGAGACACAGATGTAGAGAACAAACATATGGACACCAAGGGGGGAAAGCGGTGGGAGGGTGGGGATGGTGGTGTGATGAATTGGGCGATTGGGATTGACATGTATACACTGATGTGTATAAAATGGATGACTAATAAGAACCTGCTGTATAAAAAAATAAATAAAATAAAATTAAAAAATTTAAAAAAAAAGAAACTCTTCATCTTTCTCTGCATTCTGGAGTAGTTTAACTCACATAAGGATTATTTATATCTTCCTTGATAGGACTCTTTAAAATCCATCTGAATCTCGTGTCATATTTTGGGGGTAGTTCTTTGTAACTTTTTCAGTTTTTCCCCTAATGATTATTTCCCATGCAGGTTTCTACGTCTTCCTGATTTTACTGTGATGATTTAAATTTTCTAGGAACTGTCCTCTTCATCAAGGTTTTCAAACACATTAACAGAATTGTATATAGTAGTCTTTATTCTGTAATAATTTCTCTTTTCATTTCTTATGTTACAGATTCATGTATTTTTTTTTTCTTTTCTTTCCTGCACACAGCTGCCAGGGATTTACTTTTTTTGTTGGACTTTTAAAAGCAAAAATCTTGATTTTACTGATTAATTCTACTTTTTGTTTGTTTTCTAATTTATTACTTTTTGCTTTTATCTGTACTGAGGCTTTTTTTGCACTTCATTTTGATTTATTTTGTTTTTTTTAAATTTTTGAGTGAAAATTAGTTTGTTTAGTTTAGTTCCTTAGTTTCCAATATTTTTTTGATGTTCTTTATTTAAATGTGAATTTGTAGATAGATGCCTTCTCAAGAGAATTGAAAGCATTATTTCCAAATTCCAACTATGGTACTGTATGAATTGTGATCTCTTATTTAAGGAATCAATCTGAGAGATTTCACATGAAGATATGAAGTTAGATATACAAGTGAGAAAAGAAGATTGTAGTTAGTCTTGTAAATTAAAAAGATATCTCTCTATGAAGACATTAAGAAATGTGAATGACCGTTATTTCTCTTCTTGTATTCCTACTTGAACCAAGGATAATCCAAATTCCCATTTCCTAAAGCTGCTATTCAAAAAAGGAACACTATTTTTGTTCCTTTTTGAACAAGGAACATCTTTCCTTTAAAAATGTCACCCTACTTACCCAAAATCTTTATTATTAATATTATTTGACAGGTCTCATTCCTTTTTGACCATCCATTTCTCCAAGTTCAACCAACTCTGTTTAGAAACATTAAAAATTTTTTATAATGTGGAAAAGTGATTAATTTTAATTGAAGAGAGCCTGTTCAGAATTTCCGAAATGAAATTTGAGCTTACACAAAGAAAGCCTCAGACAGAAAGGGTAATTTTTCATACACTACTGAAAACGGGATACAGAATGGATGTCTGTGACCTTAGCGTTTGTGGTTCCTGCCATGGAACTGAACGGCCATTCTTTGTTGTTCTGTGACTCAGCCCTCATGCATGAAGACTTGTATAAAACAGAGGCACACAGCAGGGCAATTCTTCACCAGTTTAAATTGTTTATAGTTTCTTTGTACCTATAATTCACAATTTAAACATCCCTCTAAGTGCATTTGTTTATATGTTACTTGAGCTTAACACTGGAGCTTTGAGAAGTTCCTACGTACTGTTTCGCTGTGAAATGTCTACTTAGCATGGAAGAGAAGGCGGTGAGGGGATGGAGAGTATGACCTTATGCCCTGTGAACATGACCGAGGAACCCAGAATGCCCGTGAGAATCTGGGGAAAGAAACGGTTCCTCGAAACGCTGAATGAAGACTGTGAAGCACGGGCTCCAGTGCTGGGAGGCTGCACAGGAGGACAGAGCCTGGGTTTAGGAGTTGGACAGAGGCCCGAGGTAATTCCTGGGTGATGAAGAAGAATTAGGCCAGCGAAGAAACGTGGTGATTGTGTGCCAGGCAGGAGAGGCAGCGTGAGAAAGTTGGGAAGGTGTGAGTTGGCTGGTGTGTGCAGAGGGGCTTCACGAGTGGCGGAAGCAAGTGTGGGCAGGATGCAGGGGCTGAGGCGCCCGTCAAGGAGGGCCTTGAATGCCACCGAGGGGGGCATTGGAGCGCCCCCTAGGGTGGCATAATCACACTGGAATTGGATGGAGAATGGGTGGGAAAGAGCCAGATGAGCAGTTAGAAGGCCCTTGCAGTGATCTCGCTGATGCTATGGTAACGGGCATTAAGGAACTAGCCACGGGAGTAATGAAAATTGAACAGATTTGTGATATTAGAGGCGAAATTCGATTAGTCTCTCAGTCGCTGGTTGGACATGGGGCCTGGAGGAATAGAATGATGTCGATACCTGGTAGCAGAAGTGTTCCATCCGACGATAGCCAGGAGGCTGTCCTGGCTGTCCACCGATGGATGACTGGATAAACAAAACATGGTATATGCCTACAACGGAGTATTATTCAGCCTTTAAAAAGAAACATAGCCTGTCGTGTGTGACAACATGGATGAACCTTGGGGACATTATGCTAAGTGAAAAAAACCAGTCACAAAAGGACTAGTATGTGTGATTCCACTTATGTGAGTTATCTAAAGTGGCCAAACGAATAGAAACAGGAAGTAGAGTGGGGGTGGCCAGGAGCTGCGAGGTGGGGGAAACGGGGAGCCATTGCTTAATGGGTGTCGAATCTCAGCAAAAGGAGGCGAGAAGGTTCCGGAGAGCTGTGACACAACAGTGCGGACATGTTTCACACTACTGAACTGAACACTTAGAAATGGTTAAAACGGTAAATTTTATGTTACATGTTGTTTTAAAGCCACAATTAAAAAGAAGGACATACTATAAGCAATAAGATGTTTAGTTTGATTTACAATTTTAAAACAAAGGTGTCCCTTCTGCTGAAGGGACGAGCTGAGCAGGCTTGTCCCGCATTTTCGTCTCGCCCTGCTCACTTGCGCTGGTCCTGGGGCCCCCAGCCGGGTGTCTGCTGTACCGACACCCGGTAACGGATGTTGGCCGCGACGTGAGGATTTGATTTTTCCTGTTGCCCCCGCCCTCCCCAGCGCTGGCTCACGGGGAGGGCTTCGGGTTTTGCTCTCACCAGCCTCTGGTTGGTAAATCACGCAGGGGGCTGATTCCTCGAGCTCATTATGTTTAGCAGAAGGCCACCTGTAGGATTTCTTTACACACCACCACATGTTAGTAAGGGTTGAGGAAAGCTTAGCGGTCCACTGGGCCCTTTATAACTACTTTTTAAGATGAGCAGATCAGGGTAAGAGGAAAATCAGGTGAGAAGCGTGAGAAAGCCCAGACTAAAGCATGCTGCCCTGAGATGCATGCCGTGAGGTCTGAGGGGAGTAGAAGTGAGTCTCGCCTTTGACCCTGAAGGTCCTGGGATCATAGCAGTGAGAGGAGCCCTGATGGCGGCAAAGTCTGCGCGATCCTTAAGACCCGTTCAGTACCTGCTTGGTGGTTTATGGCTGTTCCAGGAACTACTTTTGCCTCTTGAGGTCTCAACAGTGGATGAGACAGAAAGGATTTCTTTTTGCCCAGGATCACAGTTTAGGTGGAAGTCACAATAAAAAAAAGTGGAAAGTATAAAAGCTATTAATCAGGATTCTGCGAAGATTAAGAGAAGTGAATGTGCTAGGAGATGGCTGGGAGGTGACCCTAGACTGGGAGGTTAAAGCTGCTGAGTCTGGGTGACAATGGAGAGCCTGATCCTGACCATCTGGGAGGGGGGCCTCGGGGCACAGGGGCAGCTGGGCAGCTGGTGCAAAGGAATGACTTCGGCTTATTCGAGAAACAGAAGGGAGGCCTCTGTGGTTGGAACGTGAGGGGTCAGGGCGAGCACGGTCTGAGCTGAGGTCGGAGAGGTCAGCAGTGATCACGACGGGCCTGGCAAGTCCAGGTTGGAGTCAAAGGGCAGAGAGGAGGGCTGGAGGGCGCTGGGCAGGCGGGTAGCAGGATGTGATTCATGTTTTTAAAAGGTTGTCTTCTGTGTGGTCGCTGCACAGTAGCTGAGCCAGTGTGGAAACGGGGAGCCAGTTCAGAGAGAGACGACTGTAGCTTGGATGAGGTTGATGGGACCCGGTGAGACACCGTGGTGAGAAGAGAAGGGGACAGGGACCAAGCCCCGGGTCCTCCAACAACCAGAATAGCCGTACAGGGAAACCCAGCTTTTCTAGATCTGAGACAAAAGAGACATTCTCAGGGTGTCTTCGTGCAGGGGCGCTCGTGGAACACAGACTACTCCCCGAGGGCATTGCTACTGTCCCATCTCCTCCTACCCGCCTGTGCAGCTGGTGTGTTGGGTGCAGACCCGGCCCCTCTTCAGTGATGCAGCGGCTGAGGGGTCTCAAGCACTCACGTGGCTGATGCAAACCCCCAGGAAGGGTCAAGACAGGGACATGGAGCAAATTAATTTGAAGGAGGTCAGGTGGGTGGTTGAGGAGGAATCCAGCACTCGTGGATGAATGAAAACCTGGTGTGAGTGACAGGGCTTGTCACTGAGGCAGATTAGATTCCAGTTTGATGGGCAGATGATCAATGAAATAGATGCACTTGCACAGTTGGAAATAAAGGATGAAAATACAGACGATGTGCTACTTCACCCCGGAGCTCATAGGCAGGAAAACGTGCCAAGAAAAGTACAGTTTGATTCTGCACATCCTGACTTGTATTTACCGTTTTTCTCTGCTCTGTCATTCCCCTCTCCATTTCTTTTGTTGTGCATAAAGTAACTGGCATATGTTAAATGTTATCTGTTATACTATTATTATTACTTTTTACTAAATGGTCAGTGATATATTCTATTGACATCAAAAGGAAATAGAGCGGAAAAAAGACTTTCTGTAAGAAGACCCACTAGCAGTATACTCATTCAACTTTTTTTTTTTTTTTTTTTTTCAAAATCATTCAGGGCCACTTTGGACAGAGGCTCTGATTCTTTTAAATTTTTTTTTTTTTTAAGTTTACCTATTTATTTATGGCTGTGCTGGGTCTTCGTCTCTGTGCGAGGGCTTTCTCCAGTTGCGGCGAGCAGGGGCCACTCTAAATCGCGGTGCGCGGGCCTCTCACTGTCGCGGCCTCTCTTGTTGCGGAGCACAGGCTCCAGACGTGCAGGCTCAGCAATTGTGGCTCACGGGCCCAGTTGCTCCGCGGCATGTGGGATCCTTCCAGACCAGGGCTCGAACCCGTGTCCCCTGCACTGGCAGGCGGACTCTCAACCACTGCGCCACCAGGGAAGCCCCAACTTTTATTTTTCTATGTCATTAAGTTATTTTGCTCTCATTGCCTGACAAACAATAACAACGACAAAATCCTTTGCCTACTTTATTTGATTGGAGAATTTCAATATATTTTATTTATCATTGTAAAACAAAGGACAATTTTATAATTTTTTGTACAATCATCATTACATGTAGGGCAGTCTGTTTTTAAGTTGGAATAAATTTCTCTAAAGGAAATGAATCCGAAATAGATTTCCTTTCAAGTCAATGTCTTGTTATTTAAATGAACTTCTTGTTTAAAAGAATAATATTAAAAAAGTCCATCACTGCTTTAACAGAGCAGTGAGGCTGTTTCTTGTAGCATGGCCATCGGGGCAGGGCTGTGCGTTATCAAGTCAGAGGCTAATAGTACTTCTGTGTGAGATATGAGGGGCCTGTGTGTTCTAGGAGCACGTGGAATGACTTGATGGGGATACAGTTTAGCACAGCTGGAGGTATTGCTGGGGTAACCCAAGGTGAATATGCATTACTTCACCAAAGTAAATATTCATTACTGCCCCCAGGCTGCTGTCACCTGACCTGCTGGGTCAGAGGCACTGCCACCCCCTGGATGCTATAGGTGGTCATTTTCCTGGAACCTCTGGGACCAACCAGGTGGCCTCCTGAGAAGCCTGCAGCCCTGGGATGGTTGGAGATGGCGCTCCCTCGCGCCCTGCGGACATGAGGGCTTTCCTGGCAAGAGTCTTCAGGATCTTTGCAAATAAGTCTCTGAGTTGCCCCAACCCTGCTGTCTTCCAGGAAAAATTATAGCAGAGGCTCCAAATGGGAGAATTTTCCCTTTCCTTCTTCAGGGTTTTGGTGTGTAATAAGACATTCTCCTATGAAGGCTGAACAAGTCATGGCTGTGAGAAGACAGTTTCTGATTTTCAGATTACGTTGCATCCTAAAACAAGACTGGGCCATCTGGGATATTATCATATGTTCCCCCCTTATTTCTTGGAAACTCAATATAATATTCAAAGGTATGTTCAGATGAGTAACGAGTACTTATTTCCTCTGTGTTTATTTTAAGTCAACATCTGATTTGTAGTATATTCTGCGGCTTTTACAAAAGCAGTTACACAAGTTACTTAAGCCTTCCCACATTTCTAACCCTGCTCAATGAAGCATACTTGTCTGGTTGGTAACCCAACAATGAACACATAGTTCATGCTAAATCTATGAAAACATTGACATATTAATTGAGTCAGTCCGTGGATCCCAAGAGAGAATTTTTAGGCTTGGAGAAAGTTGTTTTGTGTGTTTGTTGTGTTTTTAATTTCAGAATTGTAGCAGTTTATTTACCAAAGAGTCGTATGGTGCCGACTTTGTGCCAGGACGTGTTCTAAGTGCTTTACAAACATTCATTTTGTGATATTAAGCCTTGTGAAGAGCCTACGACACAGCTGCTGTCATTAGACCCATTTTATTGATGGGGAAATCAAGGCTTGCAGAGAGTAATAGCTCAAGACCACACAGCTGAGAGGCAGAGATGAGATTTAAACCCAAGTTACCTCAATAATAACTGAGGCCAAGCTTTTATAGGTACGAATGAAGTGTTATTGTTGTTGTTTTTAAAAACTTTTTATTTGAAAATAATTCTAAATTTACAGAAAAGTTCTAAGAAGGAGGATAGCACATTTTACTGAGAATCACTTGCTATTGAGACGTTTAAAATTCTTTTTGTGAAACACAGTGCCTACATTGTGGCCCTTTACCCTAGAATACATCAATGCCTATCTGCTAGGAATGAGAATATTCTCTTACAGAACCAGAGTACTGATCAACCTTGGTCAGTTTAGCATGGATTTGGTACTTCTTTTTAAGGTACTGTCTGTGTTTCAGTGTCGACAATTAACCCAGCAATAATGTCCTCGATTCTTTCCTCCAGGATGGGGTCCAGGCCAGTAGTGCCACGTATTCCACCAGTTATTGGACACTTGCAATCCTGCCCTTTGGAGAGATTTCAGTGTTTATTATCTTTAAGGATCCTGCAAAGTCCTTTTGTTTCAAAGGGCTCCTCCAGTGTGGGATTAGTGGGGGGTATCTGGGGAGTTAGATTCATTCATTTGGTCAGTTAGTCAGTCAACAAACACGAATTTAGCTCCTCGTGTGAACCAGGCCATGAGATGGGGAAGATGAACTCAAGAGGCCCTAAGGTCTGAAACGTACAATAGAACGGGGAGATGTGCAGGCAAAGAAGTCGTAGTACTGCTGCGTGTTTGTAGAGCACTTAGGAATTATTTTATTCCACCAGTTATTGCCTCCCTTAATCTGAAGATCTTTCACAGTCTTCCTTTGTCTTGTGTAACACTGACAGTTTTGCAGAGTAGGTTTCCTCTGCCTTTAAAAACTAGGACAGGCTGTCTCCATTTTGTGCTTGCTGCCGTTTCGTCATGGTCAGGTGAGGAACTCAGTGTTACCTCTGTGATGTGACAACCGGCTCAGGGTCTCCCTCCTGGAGAAGGTACCCCATCCGTCTGCCCCTCACTGGTGGTGTTGACTGTGACCACCCCACTCCATCAAGGGGCTGTCTGATTTCTCCACCACATAACTACTATTTTTCCCTTGCAGCTAATGTGCAGTCTGTGAGGAGACTCAGATGTTTCTCTGCCACTAGGAAGCCCCAGTCACAAGGCGGAAGGCAGTTCTTCCTTCCCATGGGATTTGCGATCCATCCACCTGTAACTGGAGACTCTGTCCGCCTCTGATTGTGAGGCTTGCAGGTGTCACAGGGTGATCTGTGAGGGCTGAGGCTCTCAGGTAGAGCACAGGGCTTGGATGTTTCCAGGCACTGATGACTCAACTTGCATCTGTGAAATGATAAAGTGGCCGGCGTGCCTCCTGAAAGAAACAGGAATGGGTTCTAACCCTTAAAGCTACATTTAAGGGTCAAATATATTAATAAGTGTCTGAGACCAGATTTCAGGAAAGGGCTTTAGTTCCCTGAGGGGAGACTGACAGTAGGAGAAATGGACATCCAGTCGGGGTTCATACCCAAGCCTGGGAGAAGTTGCAATGAAAGATAGATTTGGGGTGTGAGAAATAGCCAATAGAAGAACTTGCCCAGCCAGCCCCCCGGCAGTGGGCTTCTGTAGGAGAGAACTGGCTACAAGCCCAGTAGGACTGGCCCTGTCCATCTTACTGGGGAACATCTTGACCTCACAGAAGGAGAAGCAGAATCTATGCTTTGGTACACACCCCATAAGCATTCAAGCTCTTACATGCTCAAAATATTTCACATGAACCCGTGTAATATTAGAGACAGTGGCTAAAAAGAGAGGACAGGGAATAATTTAAGTAGAAAGGATTAGATGAAGAGAAAATTTAGAACCCAGATAGTCAAGCCTTAGGTTACTGGCTACTGCGTTTGTCTTCGACCTTCTTGGTAGTAAAGGCAAAAAGGAAAACATCAGTTAGTTACAAAAAATCTCATTTCCATGAGAAAAACTTATCTGTTACTCAGGAGAAACAGAACACTCCCCAATGCTTAAATGTGAATACATCTGCCTGTAATTTGCTTACTGGTAATAAAGCTTTTCTTCCACTTAGCCTTTTGTTGATTTTCTCTGTAATTGATTTTTACTTGTAGGTGCCATAGTTGAAAGGTCCATAAATGCTGGGATGTGCTAAAGATCTGAGTATCAGGATGGGGAAGTAACAAAAATGTTGAGCCGTCTTGAGAGAGCACATGGGGTGAGGTAACATCGCAGTTATCCAAAACCATGGGTTCGCAATCCAGGGACTGAGGGTTTGGTTAGGTCTGGTGACACCAGCTTTGCAAGGGAGTGCACTGGAGCTGGGCCCACGGGGAGCTATGAAACGCAGTCTCCAACCTCAGGAACTTGCAACGGAGAAATCACAGACATCCAACGGCAACAAAAAAAGGCACTAAAGTAAGTGATGGGAAAGTACTTATATAATGTGAGACAATACAACAGTAACTTATGGACACTTGCAATCCTGCCCTTTGGAGAGATTTCAGTGTTTATTATCTTTAAGGATCCTGCAAAGTCCTTTTGTTTCAAAGGGCTCCTCCAATGTGGGATTAGTGGGGGGTATCTGGGGAGTTAGATTCATTCATTTGGTCAGTTAGTCAGTCAGCAAACATGAATTGGGCTCCTCGTGTGAACCAGGCCATGAGATGGAGAAGATGAACTCAAGAAACCCTAAGGTCTGAAACGTACAATAGAACGGGGAGATGTGCAGACAAAGAAGTCATAGTACTGCTGCGTGTTTGTAGAGCACTCAGGAATTATTTTAAAAGTTTACGTTCACAACACTGAGCAACGTTGGCTTAGTATCCCCATTTCACAGGCAGGTTGGTGGTGGAATCTGGCAGAAAAACCAAATTGTCCTCCTAGGGCTTTTGTTTCCCCACCGGCCCACAAGGGGGTGATGTGTGAGACCATCCGAGGGGTCCCAAGTGAACTCTGCTTTAGATCCGCAAAATGCTGGACACTTAAAAGCTTCAAAACCATGCTAGGTGGTGCCCAGATTAAGACGTTGTTACCTGGAGTGACGGGGGGCTGGCCATTTGCCCCTGCGGGGAAATAAAGGACTCTTGGAGGGCCCCTTCCAACAAGGGCAGCGGCCTGGGACCCTCACGTGTCCACTCCTTTTGGGTAACTTTTCTCTAGAAAACTTTCCTCCGCACAGCAGGCCCCGACAGGCCCTCTTCTTAATGCTCCTTGCACTTCTTTTGTTTTCTTGTTTATCGATTTTCCTTTTGCAAACAAGATAGGGGTACCCATTATTCAACGATAACCTTCTTTCATCAAATCTTAGGCCTTTTCCAGTGTTGACTGGATGTCTAGACAAATAGGTAGGAATAATTGCCCAAGGGCAAGGGCAACCTTAGCTACGTTGTCCATTTACATTTTTACATCCTCGTAAAAATACACCTGCACACTCCTTTGTCTTGGTGTTTCGACCTCGGGCAAGACCCAGGAATATGCAGCTTCTCCTACAGATGTCTAAAATGTCCCCTTCACAACCATCCTCCTTAGAGAATTCAACTTCTTTAATAGGGATTTAGGTCACAAAGGGCCCAGGCAGTTCTGAAAAACCCCCGTTATGCTCTCTGGGTCATAAAGGAGACTCATAAATGGCTTTTGGATGAAACGCTGGGGAGGGCTGGGTGGTGTCTGGTGTCTGATGGTGTCCTGACCGATGGGCTGGCCAGAGAAAATTATGGGTATGTTTTCATTTAACATCATTTCTTGCTGACTCTTGTCTCCCTGGAAAATTGTCTGTGAGGAGACAAAATAAGGTGCCCTTTCTGTTTACTCAGTGTTCTTAATTATAGTTGTTGGGAGATGCCTTAGATCATGTTGTGAGAGCTACGGGTTCTTCCTCTGCAGCTCTCCCCCGCCCCCCTGCCCCCGCTGCAGAGGAATTTGTTTTAGAGGCCAGGGTAATAGTCAACACTGAGATAAAAGTCAGTGCTCGGTGTTTTCAGTTGCCCCTTTTTAGAGGTTTCTTCCCTGCACGTTGGCTTCTACTCATTAAAACACTTTCAAGGTTGTTTTTCTTTCTTTTTTTTTTCAGCCGCAAAATAAATCTGTGCCTACTTGTTCGGGACCCGGGAAGAAGTAAGGTGAGCTTAACGTAGCCCTCCTCCCGGTACAGTTTGGGGTTTCTTGGCTGGCGTTGCTCCTTTGTTCTTGTCCTTTACGAAGCCCCGCATCCAGTGCCCGGCGGGGATGGTGCAGTAAGTGTGTAGTTCACACAGGCTGGTTCCATGGAGATGTCGAGACCTTGGCGCTTCCTTGGCGTCACAATGGATCCACATCCATCGAGATGCCCGCGCCAGGAACCCTCAGCCTGGCTCCGTCTCCATCAGACGCCACGTCCAATTCTTTACCGATCATGTTGACTCCCCTCCTGCGCACCTGGAGTCTGTCCACTTCGGCATCCACTCCTCTTCCTGAATTCAGGCTACCTTTGCCCTGTCTCCCAGGACCGACAAACGAGTTTCCAAACTGAGCTGTTAGGATCTACAAGGCTCCTCCTCACTTTCCACACTTCCGAGTGCTACTTTCAGGACAAAGTAGGTATTTGTCTGTATCATTACTGACCACTTTTCAGGAAGCTTTCCCATGTATTAAGCACCTCTTAATCTCTGACTGGATTTCTCTTCCCATCTGTATGTATTTTATTTTTCTTTCACTTTTTTGTTTTCCATCTGAAAAGTACTTTTACCGTATTTTTAAACTCCTTATATAAGATGGACCTTCACAAAGCATTTCTACAAAAAAACCAAAAAACCAAAAAAACTCATCCAAAGGAGTTGATTATCTGGGGGAAGTTCATCCAAATGAATCATTGATTTACTTTCTCCTTTTTTATTCTGGGACATTCAGATGATGAGAAACGGATTGAGGAAACAATGAAGTGTGTTTGTGTGTTTCTCTAGGTGCCGTGTGTAAGTTCAGGGCTATAGGTGGCAGAGGTCAAGATGCTGCCTCTTAGCCTGCTGGTTCTAAAGCGCTATCATCGGGGGAGGTCTTGACTTTGACGAGTAGGGGCGAGACCGACACTGACTCTGCGAGTCTTGTTAGCAGGCCTCGGCCTTTTGAGAGGGGAGGAAAACAAAGACGAACTATCTGAATGTCCTCGACCAGGTTTTCATAAGTGTTAAGAGAGAAAGCAGATCTTAGGGTCAAAAAAGTTTTGGGAGACAGTAGACAAGACAGGTTTCTCTATTGCGAGATTCCATCGAGGCTTTACTCTACTCCCGTGTATTACCACGTACTCTGTGGTATTTTCCAAAATGACGACAGCATATCCGCCAACAATTTATTTTTCAAAATATCTTGAGAACCTGGACTATCAAAGAGCCTAAAATATTGCTTTAGAATATGCATCTCTTGAAGCTGATGTTTGTTCCACTGACACTTTTTTTTAATTGAATTTTTATTTTATATTGGAGTACAGTTGATTTACAATGTTATGTTCGTTTCGGGCGTGCAGCAAAGTGATTCAGTTATGCACACACATATATCCACTCTTTCAGATTCTTTTCCCGTGGGTCATTACAGAGTACTGAGTAGAGTCTTTCTCGACTCTTTGCCTCTCCCCACCCCTCTTGCTGCCCCTAGTCTCCCCTCCTCTCTCCATTCTCCTCCTTCCATCCGTCCACAGTCTTCATTGTCTTTCTCATCTCTTTTGTCTCCTCTTGACCCCTTCTCCTGCTACTTCTCCTTTCTCTTGTGTGAAAGGATGTGGTATCCGCCTATTGTGAGCTCAGCAGTCCTCTGGAGGTGCCCCGCGCAAAGCCCCCGTCCCTGTGCGGTGGAGCCCCAGGCGGTCCCGCAGGCCCCCTGCCCACCTCTGCCCTGCTCCTTCCCGACGGCCAGCCTCAGCCAGGCTCCCCGCCCTTGGTGTGTGCTTTCTACGCAGCCTAGATCACTTTGATTTTTCTCTCTCGCTGTACTCCTAAGTCTTTTCCTGAAGCTTTCAGTTGGGCATGTGTCCATCACCTGACTTGAGTTGTTTAAGAGGCATGTTTACTTTTGGTCCCAAACGAAGAAAAGCAGAGAGCAGGGCTCCCCCTTCTTTCCTGCCCTTTGGTGCACAGCACGATGCTGAGGAGAGGCGCAGGCTGTGAGGCTGGTGGCTCCTGGGGCTGGGGCAGCTGCCGCTTATTGACGGACGGGACGGATTTGCCAACTCTGTCCAGCCAAGCAGGAAACTTTCAATGAATAAACGAATCCTTGTTTTTCATGTCCTCTGGTGAAGAGCAACATTTCTTTTGTCATAATTCCTCAAACACTATGAAGAATGTAGATGTGGTTTATGGGGAAACATCTGAAGCCCAGATCAACTTTTACTGACTAGGGGCGGAGAAAACCGTGTTTGTCTCTCGGGTGGGTCATGACCTAGCCCAGGATGGACTCTTGAGAAAGCTGAACTTTCTGATTGGATCTTTCTCTATGGGCCCTCAAGGGTTTCTGTGAGTTGGTGGATGATAATAACTGATTTGAAAAAATGTCAATATTATTAATATCAATATTAATATTGATTTGAAAACAATGGAACATTAGAGTTGGGAAATATTTTTACGTCTTTTAAAAATCAACTTTATTGAGGTATGACTCACATACAATACAATGCACCCACTTTAAGTGTACATTATGCAAATATTTGCATTCACACAATTACCTTAGGAATCTAGATATAGACATAGTTCCAAAACAGTGGCCACTCACCACATGTGGCTATTTAAATTAAAATTAACTAAAATTAAAAACAGTTCCTCAGTTGCACTCATCACATTTCAAAAGCTTAATAGCCACATGTGATTATTGCCTACTGTATCGGACAGTGAAAATCACAAATACACACACACACACACACACACACACACACACTGAGACAAAACATACATATCGCACTGAGATAAAACATATCCATCACACCCAAAAGTTCCTTTGTGTTCTTTTCCAGATAATTCCTAATTCCCAATTCTGATTTCAGGAAATCACTGATTTGATTTGTTACTACACATTAGATTTGTGTTTTCTAGAGCTTCATATATACATACTCTTTATTTACCTGGCTTCTTCTCAGCATAATGTTTGTAAGGTTGATCCATTCATGCTGTTACATATGTAACTAGTTCCCTCCTTTTTAGTGCGGAAGAGTATTCCATTGTATGAAGAGACCACAATTAATTTATCCACTCACCTGCTGATGCCATTTGGGACTATGCTAAATAAAGCAGTTAGTTTTGTAGACATATATTTTATTAAAAAAAATTTTTTTAATTGAAGTATAGTTGATTTACAATGTTGTGTTAGTTTCAGGTGTACAGCAAAGCGATTCAGTTATATATATATATATTCTTTTTCAGATTCTTTTCAGGTTATTACAAGATATTGAATATAGCTCCCTGTGCTATGCAGTAGGTCCTTGTTGTTAATGGACGTACATTTTCATTTCTCTTGCCTAAATACCTTTGGAATTGCTGGGCTATATGCTAAGTGTATACTTAACTTTATAAGAAATTGCCAAACTGTCTTCCAAAATGGTTGTACCATTTTACCTTCCTACCAGCAATGTAGGGGAGTTCCAGAGAACTCCAATTATTACCAATTATTACCATTTTTTGTTTACTTGTTCTATTAAGTACTGAGAGATAGTATCTAAATCTCCACTTGTAATTACAGATTTTCCGTTTCTCCTTTCAGTTCTATCAGTTTTTGCTTCATAATATTTTGAACCTTGTGACTAGGTACATTCGAATTTAAGAATGTTTTGTCTTCTTTATGAACTGACCCTTTCACGACGATGTGCCCCTCTTTGTCCAAGTTCTGAATTCTACTTTGTCAGCTGATATAGTCACTCCAGCTTTTCTTTTTAAAAATTAGAATGTGCGTGGTATATTTCTCTCTCTTTGCTTTTAACTTATCTGTCTATTTTTACTTAAATTGGGCATCTTTTAAATAGCATATAATTTAATCTTGCTTTTAAAAAAAAATCCAGTCTGAGAATCTCTGACTTTTAATTGTCCTGTTCAGACCATTTACGTAAAAAAATAATAATCGACAAAGAATAAACTGTATGCATTTCAAGTGTACAATTTGATGAGTTTTGACATGCATATACCCGTGAAGCCATCACCACGATCAAGAAAATGGGCATTTTCATCATTCCCCAAAGTTTTCCTGAGCTCCTTGGTAATGTACTCCTCCCCCCACTCCTCTTCCCTGGCAACCACTGACCTGCTTTCTGTCACTGTGGTTTGCATTTTCTAGAATTCTGTATAAATGGAACATACTATATGTCCTCTTTTTTGTCTAGCTTCTTGTACACATCATGATTTTGAGGTTCATTCATGTTGTTTTTTGTTTCACTTTTTTTTTCCCTTTTTGTTTCTGGATAGTATTCCATTGTGTGAACATGTAACAGTGGTTATTCATTCACATAGACATTTGGGTTGTTTCTAGCTTTTGGCTCTTACAAATAGAGCTGCTATAAACATTCTTATACAAGTCTTATATGGACATATGCTTTTATTTCTCTTGGGTAAATACCTAGGAGATGAATTCCTAGGTCCTATGGTAGGCATACATTTAATTTCTTTTTTAAAACTGCCAACCTATTTTCCAAAGTGTTTGTACTGTTTTGCATTCTCCCCAGCAGTGTATGAGAGCTCTGTTTGCTCCCCGTTCTCATCAACAGTTGGTATGGCTTACCTTTTTAACTTTAATGATTCTTATTTTTTTAAAGAATCAATTTTATTTATTTATTTATTTATTTTGGTTGCGTCGGGTCTTCATTGCTGCACATGGGCCCTCTGTAGTTGTGGCAAGTGGGGCCCACTCTTTGTTGCGGTGCACAGGGTTCTCCTTACGGTGGCCTCTCCTGTTGTGGAGCACAGGCTCCAGGCGCGCGGGCTCCAGAGCGCAGGCTCAGTAGTTGTGGCACACGGGCTTAGTTGTTCCACGGCATGTGGGATCTTCCCGGACCAGGGATTGAACCCATGATCCCTGCATTAGCAGGTGGACTCTTATCCACTGCACCACCAGGGAAGTCCCCTCACATGTTTTCTTTTGTGAGGTTTCTGTTCAAAATTTTTGCCCAGTTAAAAAATTTAGTTATTGGGACTTCCCTGGTGGCACAGTGGTTAAGAATCCACCTGCCAATGCAGGGGACATGGGTTCGAGCCCTGGTCTGGGAAGATCCCACATGCTGCGGAGCAACTAAGCCTGTGAGTTACAACTACTGAACCTGTGCTCTAGAGCCTGCGAGGCACAACTACTGAGCCCACGCGCCTAGAGCCCGTGCTCCACAACAAGAGAAGCCGCTGCAATGAGAAGCCCATGCAGCAACGAAGACCCAACGCAGGCAAAAATAAATAAATAAATTTATATTAAAAAAATCTAGTTATTTTTCTCCTTGTTCTGATACATGTCCTTGGCTGAAGTATGTGGTACAAATATTTTCTCCTGGTTTGTTGGTTAACTTTTTGTTTTCTTAGTGGTCTTCTTAGAAAAGTTTTAAATTTTGATGAAGTCCAATTTATCAATTTTTTTTATTATTTATGCTTTTTTGTTCTACCTAAGGAACCCTTGTCTTCCTAAGATCACAAAGATTTTTCTCCTGTTTTCTTCTAGAAGTATGAGAGTTTTAAGTTTCATGTTTAGGGCTATGATCCATGTGAGTTAATTTTTTTGTACGATGTAAGGTAAATATTCATTTTTTTTCCATGGAGAGATCTAGTTGTTCTAGTGCCATTTTTTTCAAAAGACTTTCCATTTCCCAAGAAGTGCCTTGACACTTTCTTTGAAAATGTATATAGATGTGGGAAAAAGGTATATGCAAGGTATATTCAGATACTTTATCTGTAACTCTCAGTAGGATACCAGAGTGAAAGAGTGGGCCAAGCATTAAAAATAATTTATGTGGTTACGAATCTCTTATTTTCATCAAATATAGTTTTCTTTTAAATATTTCTTGATGTCCATTCCAGAATGAATCGAGCAATTCCCTTTGATTCTAAAACCATGTGAATAGTAACATCCATATTATGATAGCAGAAATCATTCCACCCATCATTTAAATATATAGGCTTTCTGGTGAAGAGCAGCTTAGTTCCAGATATTTGGGTTTGGTAATGTTCACAAATTCCAGAATTTTCTTTAAATGATGCAGAATGACATGATGCAAAATGAAAAAATAGCACTCAATTTTACTCAAAAATCCAGATCTATAATATTGATAAAATCACCATAATTTAACTTTCTATATTAGGAGTGCCAAAATAAGCTAATATTTAATTTTGAGACAAGGAAAGAAACAGAGAAAAAGAAAACCCAATGCCTATGAAAACAGACATCTAAAATTTTAATGATTTAAAGATAGCCTGTATATACAATGTGGGAAAGAGAGTGATACAGATTGAACATTTTGGTTTGGAAAACATGAAATGTCACCACTTTGCTCAAGTCTGTCATCTCCTAGAAACGCACATTATATAATGAAATCTACAAGGACACTTTTCAACCTCTTCTTCGTTGATTTTTCAGCAACCTGCTTCTTCCTTCGCACACTCTTTCTTGTAACAATACAGCTTCTTCTGG
Source organism: Balaenoptera musculus (assembly GCF_009873245.2). NCBI lineage: Eukaryota > Metazoa > Chordata > Mammalia > Artiodactyla > Balaenopteridae > Balaenoptera > Balaenoptera musculus. The sequence continues at coordinate 8,043,543 of NC_045795.1, forward strand.
CAGAGCAGAACGTCAAGAACTACAAGAGCGGTGGTTCTGAAAAGCACCTTCTAGGGTAAGTTTCACTGATTATTTTGTATCCCACTTAGATCATGCATCCTTCTCTCCTAAATCCTTTCCTGTTCCAATGATTTGGTTGTTTAAAACAAGCAAGCTCAATTAAGTCAAGGCATATATTGCAAACCAAAACGTTTTCCAATCGGCTGGAATAGCATCATTAAATAAAAACTGGACTGATAAATGGTAATTTTCTTCTTGACTTGGTAATATGTGACTACATTTACCCCCCGGGTAAGAAGTGTGATGAATCTGATGGCTTGTGGTGTGTTTGTGCTGTGCCACCCCCAGCAGGGATGAGAGGACAGACTATGGAATGGACGGCTGCTGTGCCGAGCTGGGAGACGGTGGTGGGCGGTGTGCAAGGGTCATTGGCCAGACAGAGCTGAAACGCCTAGATGGGCTCCATACAGCTGCTCTGAGTGCCGGGTCTGCATGTGCGTGTTTTAGGGAGGGTACAGGATCAAGCATCGGATTCTCTTAGAGTGGGATGTGGCCTGGTGGCTCTAATGTTTAGGTGATCAAGGAACTGGCCAGTTTCCCTCAGGTAATGGGGTAGTAGCACCTAAGGGAATGTTGAGAGTCAGAAAGGCCCCTACTTACAACTGGCAGATGGGACCATCCTTCCTTTTGTGGATGATCATAGTCTGATGTGTCTTTATGAATTCCTGCTGCAAATAATATATTTTTTGCAAATCTAAAAACATCCTTTGGAAAATCACATGGCCAAGTCACTCATAAATGCCAATAATCCAAAAGCCCTGCAGAAACACATCCTCTCCGTGCTGAAACAACCCTAAGTGGGGACATGGCCCCTAAGTACACGTGTCACTCCTCCAGCACCTAACATGTCAGAGTTTGCATTAACATATACTTTCTGAAACTTTCTCTCTAAGAGGGCTTTTTCAACCAGAAGTGAGGCATCTAGCAATAATGTGCCCAAGACAGCCAGTTTTGGAAGGGGTTTCAAAAACAAAAACAAGGCATAGCGTGCCTCCTTATTGGAAGGTGCACACCTGCAAATACACTATGCTTCCCAGACTTGGGAGTGACAGACTCAGAATAATCGCTAGTATATGTAGAGCAATATTACAACCAGCTGGTATGTTTTCTAAAAAAACAAATGCAGCATTAGGAGGTGCTTACTAAGGTGCTTCTTAGTTCATGGTTTTCAATGGAATGTATCAGACAAACACCTACGAACGAACATGAACACAGAGTCATACACACACACACGGACAGGATTCTGTACAGTTTACGTCTTAGATGCTCAGGTGTGTACACAAGAACCACGCAGGAAAAAAAAAGTTCCCCTAGAGTTCCCTGAATTTCTGAATGTCGTCTAACCCATCAAATGTTAAAATATTTCATTTTCATATAAAATATCTACAAAAATAGATAAGATTTACAAAAACCAGAGAGTATTTCCAGTTTTCCTCAGTAATCCAAGTCGGTCCCTCTTTTGCTGGTCTTCTTCTCAGAATGTCGCCATCTCCAGCAGAGAGCGCTTGAAGAGCTGCGCGTTCCTGGACAGGTCCGTCACCTGGTGGACCATCTCCTGCAGCGCGGAGGTGCTGGGGTAATGGAGCGCGGCCGTCTTGGTCGCCAGAACTATAGTCTTGAGCTGCTCGCAGAGCTGGTTGCTGGAGTTCATCACTTTGTTGCGAACGTCCTGGGCGGCCACCTGCCTCGTCAGCGTGTCTCCGATGAACACCAGTTTGTGGGCGCTGAGGATGACGAACTTGCTGTGCGCCACGAAGATCCGCGGGGGCTGGGCCGAGCTGAGGCAGCTGAAGAGAGCGTCGATGGCGTTGAGGAGGGAGATGTAATGGGTCTCACACTGGTCGTAGTAGAAGCACAGCAGCTGCCTGTCCTGAGCGCCCGCGCCGCTGCTGGTGCTTGGGAGGCTCTGGGAGGGCTTCCACTTGGAGATGTCGTTCTCCACGGGCTTTGTGATTTCTTGTTCCAGCAACTGGAACTGACTCAGCTGCAGGGAAGGAAAAAGCCGAGTTTGTTAAGGATGAGGCGGTGCGCCGAAATGGAAATTAACCAGGGCTTGCAGTTAAAACGCGGGGATCTTCATCCCAGTGTGAGGTGCTTATTAGATGCCAAGACTCGTCCAGTTGCCTGGCTTTCCTAAGTTGTGAAATGTAGAGGCTGACAAAGAGGATCCCTAAGGAATCCTCCAGCTCTGACTCCTGTGATGGGACACGATTGGTCTCTTCTGTCCTAAGGCTGGAAGGCAGCATAGGGTTTAAACCCAGCTCTGTTACCTACACCTTTACGAAGGTTAAATGAGTTAATATTTGCAAAGTGCTTAGAATAGTGTTTGGTATAATGGAGACTAGGTAAATGTTTATTAAATGTTGAGTGGTGGTCAGGGAAAAGCAAACGTAGGGATCTCTTTGTCAAGTCAGTCACTGACAGTTTGCTCCTTCTGGGGGAAAGCCTTGACTTTGTCCCTTCAAGGCACTTAGATAAATGACAATCCATGACCCTTTTCTATTTCTCCTACTCTTTCTGTCCAGATTTATAAACGTTATTATCCAGCACTACAGGGTAGACCACTGCATATAAATACACGTGCACTGTGGAGGAGAACTTCTCTAAGGGAATCTGAATGCAGGCTGTGCATCATAACACTTAGACCCCCAGAGCGGTCGAAAGGAAGGGGACTTACACAAGGTCAGACTCAGTGTTAGCTTTCTCCCTTCTCTCCTCACTGCCCCCAGCTGGTGTATTATTTGAACTGCAATGATAATAATTTCCAGCTATTGCACCAAGTGTCAGGAGAGGCTCTCTTTTACAGGCAAGGACTATCTATCTGTGACCGGAGTTTAGGACTCAGTCTTCTGCCCTGAAATAGGGCTGAGTCTGAGCAGGGTCAACCTCACGCAGCTTCTCCCCTGAGAAGTGCACGGCGAGCTTTCCTTTTCTGTAGACCCTGTTTTCTTCTTAGGAATTACTGTGATTTCAACAAGTTCCCCAAAGCCCTGCAGTCTTACTTGGCCAAATGCCAAAGCAAACATAAACAGATACAGGGCGATGCTTCAAGATATTCAGCTTATGCTTTTCCAAGTATGTTCATCAATATATCATCTCATTAGGTCAGAGGGGAGAGGGACTTTCTCATTTTATAGAGAAATAATCGAAGTTCAGGGAGGTTAAGTGACTTGCCTGAGGTCATATGATTGGTTGGCCAGAAAGCATAGATCAGAACTCTGGTTTCCTGAGTTCAGTGCGCCATTTCATGTCCCTACACGCCATTTCAGTTCATCCTAAAAGGCCTATAAATCCTCGATCCATTTCTCGTTATTTTTGTGCCCTTGTATTAGCAATACCCATTATTATTTGCCCCACTCATGCCCAACTTTTGAATGAAACTGCCTTGCCCAAAGCCCTTAGTAAACGGACTTGGATATATTTTGAAAACACTGGATCCTGCCCTCCTCCCCTTAGATTGGACCAAGAACAGCCAAGCCATAGGCTTGGGTAATAGGGGAGAGATAGAGATAGAGATGATAGAGACAGAGAGACAGAGGGGAGATAGATAGATAGATAGATAATGGCCCAGACTCTTTTTTAAGGAATTTGATAAACCACAGAAGGGACTGACTATTAGCGAGGAAGCTGAGATGAAAAACTATATATAGGAAAGGCTCTGAGTGTCCAGCTGTGGGTTCAGTAAAGTTACAGGGGAGCCAAATGAGTAGATGATCAGAGGAAACTGCCAGAAAATAGAGGCCAAGGAAGTCAATTTAGAGAGACACAAAGTTAGTACAAGAAGGAGAGGAAATTGACAGTCCTAGTTCTTTAAGACATGGCTAAATCTTCATTTTCTGTTCTTGAATTCCCCTATTATGGCTTTACTATAAAACACGTTTGCTGGGGCCAGCTTGAGAGGGTCTTGCTCCTTGAGACCAACCGCCTTAACCCAATAGTCTTAATAGGTTAGATGTACAGGCTTAGCCTGGAAAAACTGCTATTTGGACCAGGTACACCCAGCTAGATTACTAAGGCCACAGACCTTCTCTTTGTTCTTATACCCTATTATGTGCCTTGGAGCTTGTTTATGCCAAAGTGTACTGGGAGGATCAAAACCATGACCTTCTGAAGTTATACTTTCCTTACTAAGTGGGAAATCTTTTCAATACCAAGTAGTTTTTGTTCTGATTGAATGTACCTGATGATGTTCCAGCTGCATCTTGTTCTGTTTGATGATATTTTCTTTTTCCAGGAGCTCCTTCTGTTGCCTCTCAAACTCCTCCTTACCCTATTATTTTTCAACATAAAGAAAACATGACGTCACCACTATGATTCACTTATGCTAACAATTTCGTTGACAAACACGTAAATACTCTTCCATTTTCCACTGCCTTGGCAATTTCCCGCAGGCCCAGTTAGGCCCTGTGAACCCCAGGCAGGGGTTCTCGGCCAGACTTCCAGAGTCACTGTGTAGATGAGAAATGAAAACTAAAACCCATTTGCATGTGGGGTGCCATGCTCTCCGCTCCACTTCACCATTTTTGGAGGGCTAACCATGGTCCCCTTCAAACCCCCTTAAGCGGTACTTTTTCTCAGGGCTCTTTTCTAATAGATTATATGCAAACCCATTAACCTCTTAACGTGGGTCTAAACATGGCCCACACTGTATTTCTAGTTTCTTTCAATCATCTACAGCTCTACACCAAATTAGCATTTCCCAAGAGGCAGAGTTGGACAACCAGCCAGGTAGATGTTTAATGCCTCGGTCTACTCTCTCCCCATACTTTTCTTCAGCACAAGGTGTGGCTCTGCTCTCCCCTCCCCAGTTGTACGCAAAGGAACTGTGTGTAATAATCCTCAGGATACTTCGCGCTGTCAGTCAAATGTAAAGAAGGGCAGAATAAGATAGTAAAGCAAATTCTAAATAATGGATCTTGTAGGATGTTTTAATCCCCCGAAGGGAAGGGGAAAGCTGTCAGGATCCAGAGTCAACCTGGTGGAGTTTCCACCTGTAGGACGCAGACTGTGATGGCCCGATTTCCATACGCCGTTAAGTTCTAGGTCAACTGGCAAATGCCCAGGGCTCTTCAAGCTAAGCCTATGGTGGGGCTAAGTTTCTCTGTGAGTAATTCTACACACATACACATACACCGGATAGAGCTGAAGGGACCTTAGAAATTCAGAGGTTTTCAAATCTTTTTCCTTAACCGTGAAACACCCCTCACCCTACTTTTTTTTTCAAATAAAGTATCGTGCAGAACCATATCATGAAATGCAAACAGAAGTGGAGCTGGTATGTTTATTTGCGGGCCCACTAACCTACTTGGGGGATCTCCTCCTGCTTGCCTGAGGCATATCCATCAGATCTAATCCAAGCCTGTGCTTCATTCATTTTGCAAATGAGGCAATGAGATGAGGTTACATAAGTTGGTGACACAGTGTCACGGAAAAGTCTAGAGGACTCAGGACTCTCAGGCCAGTATTCTTCCTACCGGACAACATTGCCTCCAATTTGTGAACCATTCATCATGTTTCCGAACATTAATCTTGGTCTCCGCTCTGGTAGTCTAGCTACCAGCCTTACAGGCATGAGCCCCAGGCCCCTGCGTGTGAATGTAGGTGCCTTAGGAGTCCGGTTCTTTACCTGGAGGTGGACGTAGTCGTAATCATCCATCCAGCTCCGTTCAGAGCCGTCACTGCTACTACAGTCAGGGGGCTGGTCCTTGCCCAGGCTTGGGGGCAGCGGCTTGTTGAGGGCTGGAGCCTTGTGGTCCCCGGGACGCAGCAGCTGTACCTGGGAGCCGGCGTGTGGGCACTCGGCGGAGTTCGTGGTGCTCTCAGGCCCGCCCTTCCCATGCGAGCTGCCAGGGCCCGGCTTGAAGAGGGCCTCCGCGTTGGTGTTGATGGTCGTGGTCAGCTGCTTGGCATCGTCTGGCACCGTCTTTGCCACCATCACGAACCGGTCCAGGTCATCCCATTTGTTCTGGGGCTTGTTGACGGCCAGCACGTTCAGGGACCAGCTGCACTCGTTTAAGTCGTGGCTGGTCTGGCTCAGGATCTGGTGGGAGTCCTCCAGCCGCTGGAGCTCCCGCCTCACCTTGTGGTGGAGCAGCGGCTCCGGCAGGCGGGAGGCGTTGGCCGCGGCGCCCCTGGCGAAGTGCACGTAGTCCCGCAGGGCCAGCTCCACGCTGTCGACGGCGGCGCGCACCTCGTTGACGTGCCGCTCCATGTACCCGCAGCCCCGCCAGTCGGTGGTGACCAGCGCCCTCAGGCCCGAGACGCCCGTCTCCAGGGCCTGCTGCAGCCGGTGGAGCCTCTCGATGGCCGTGTCTGGGTCCAGGAAGAGCCTTTTGTCCTGGGCCGGCGAGGCGGACAGCGCAGAGTCCTTGGAGGTGGTGGAGGACGTGGACATGGTGCTCCGGGTGCTGCCGGTGCTGGAGAAGGACAGCCGGTTGATGCCGTCCACCACGTCCGGGGGGCCTTTGGCGTCCGGCGGGCTGTGCAGCGGCACGTCGTAAACCCCGTCCCTTTCCTCGAGGTTTGCTTTCTCGCTGGTTTCTGCTGGCGGTGCCAGAAACTGGACCCCCCGGGGGACATCGTAGGCGTCGTTCTGGGAGCCCCCGGGCTGGCCCAGCTGCGGGGCCGGGTGGCTCAGGGAAACGCTCTGGTGCCTCCGCGGCGCCAGCTCCGCTGCCCCTGCAGCGTCGCCGTTACATTTAGCGTGAAGATCCTTCCCCAGGGGCTTGGTGCCGGCTGGGGGGATGTCATAAACGCCCTCGGGTCTGCCGTCGGGCCGGCCGGCGTGTCTCATGGGAGAGGGGAAGTCGTACTCCTTCTCCCTAAGCCCGGCCTCATCTCTGCAGGCAGAGGGTGGAATGGCGTATCCCTGAAAAGCAAGTGGAGAGCGAAGCTGTTACTTGCTCAGTTGGCTCATGTGACGGTGCGGAAACTGAGCGGTACATCAGGATGAGGGCCAGGTGCTGCCTCCCCCTCACTCACCGTCCACCCCTAAGTGTCTCCCAAGGCCCGGCCCTGCCCTCACCTCCCCCGCCCTTTGACAAGTGCATCCTTCCCTGGCCTCCACACCTCCTTGCGTGGACCCCTCCTGCCTGCGCTGCTCTCCTGGGCCCACATTGCTGACCACCTCCTGGGTCTCCTTCCTCAGTGCTGCAGGCCGGGAGGGCAGATGATGCCTTAACAGCCCGGGCCAGGCGTCGGGAGGCCTAGGGTCTCTCCCGGACCTGTCAGCTGTGTGCTGCCCAGTAAGCTGCTTCAATGTTCTGAGACACAGTTCCCTCATCTGTAGAATCAGGATAACTGTACTTCCTGGGCAGAATGAGTCCAATGCGTTAACCCATATATATACGGCCTGAGTAAGCTGTGACACCCTATATAAACATGAGCTATATGGGATACAGGAGTTGCTTGCCAAATGGAATTGATTACCTTCTTATTGGCTCTCCTTACTGACTCCCCATTTTTTTAGTGGGGGCCCCTAAATATGGAATTCCTAGAATTATCTTTATTGCCGTTTCTTCCTCCCTCCCCTCTTCTCTTCCCTCCCTGTACTCTCTTACAAAGGCCAGCTTCTCCTCTTTGGTGTGTTTATCCCAGTACACACACACACACACACACACACACACACACACGTTTTTTGCTGCTCTGTAGTAGCTCACTTACCCCTTTGGTAGGAGGGATGTCATAGACCCCTTGAGGTTTTATCTCTCCCACTGGAACTGAGAACACGGGGCCTTTCACAGATGACGGTGGGATGTCGTACACCTGAAGAGAAACACCCCACCAGAGTTACCCAGCACGGAAATGTCTTACGCTTGTCATTTTTTATGTACTAAGCTTCTAATGACGGATTTATTTACCAGGTTGTGTGTTCCCTTGCCCTTCGGCTGAATTCTATGTAATAAAGTGTTGATGGAATTTTTCTTTTTCAATTTTGTATTCTTTGACTTAGATTGAATATAAAAATGATCTTAGGTGAACTGTCTACACTGTACTTTAAATTGTAGCTTCAATTTTACGCTGCCTGATAAACTGATAAGCAATAAAAGCTTTGTTAGATCAAAGCCTCGATTTCCTAATAAAGCAAATCCAGAAAACATAACTTAAATAACATTGGCTAAAATGGCCCCTGGATAGACAACCTAAATAAAGCGTCACAGGACATGTACATATTTTGTGAACTTCCCTTTCCTCTGTAGCCCTGAAGGAAAGCTGCCCTCTCCCCCAGTGACCACATTTCTGGTACGCACCCCGTGAGCGGTCTGGGAAGGAGGAACATCGTAGACGTCCTTTTGGTATCTGGATGGGTACTCGTACACGTAGCCATGGCCTGTCCTCATCGGCGTGATCACCTGTGGCAGGAAGACACAGGGGTAAAATTCCAAGCCGAGTCCTGAGGGCACCTCCCAGCCTCCTGATGAGACACTCCACCCTCATCTTTCACCCGACTAAAAAGAAAGAAAGAAAGAAAAAAAACAAAACACACACACACACAAAGAAAGAGGGAAGAGACAAAAGGAAGGAGACACCAGGCCGGTAAACTTTTAAATCCCTCTTGAATCCCAGCGAAGAACCATCCCCTGAAATATCTCTGTCCCCATTCCTCATGGTAACAAAATCACCTCAAAGTTAGTCAGATAAAGTCTCCATTCCCAAAAGGTACTTGAAAGGAGAATCATGTTTGAATTATGAAAGTCCTAGATCAACCCTTTGGAGCATCAAAAGCACAGCATTTAAAAAAAAAAAAAGGCTCTGAAACTATTTGTAAATAGAGTTCAGCCACTTAAAATTCCTCTCATACCTTCCCCAGGAAGCCTCTTCATCTGACGTTATTATGATTATAACTAAAATTCCATAGGCCACTAGAGTACTTTTATGAAGCTAAGGCTCACACAGCGCTGCCCTTAGAAGCCTCCAGGAGCTTTCATTTTAACGAATGAAACACATGAAATACTGAGTCTGGGAGCCGACCAGGAAGAGAGTTGAGGTCTAATCATTTTCCCATTTCCACCGGGGAAGCAAACATCCAGACGGTACCTACGTCCAAGTGATGTCAAAAGTAAAGTACACTCATCGCAGCTCGAGCATCTGGAACCAATGTCAATGACACAAATCTCACCCGACAGGCTCGCATTTTCATATCTACACACTTCATTCTGTCCTAAGCACAGGTAGAGAAACGACTGGAACTTAAACTCCTCTGAAAATATATTTAATCCCCCCAAAGCTTCTAAACGACTAGGGTCTTGTTTCTGCCTAACCCCTGTCCCCCGAATGCTAACAGCACCCACCTAAGTATTGCTAATGACATTTGCGAGAACAGACACTGCAAATTAGGAAGAGTTTGTTGTTCCCTAAGAAACCATCATCTTTTATCCTTTCTCTAATGTGAAAACTCTGGCGTCAGGCTGCCTGCAAAACTATGCGAAAAATGCTCATATACATCTTACCCCGAAATGGGTGGAACTCAGCCGAATGCACAATGCCCTTCTCCCTGGGGGCTCTAAATGCCCGGGATCAATTTGCTTTTAAATCCCTGGTGCTTGTAGCTGATTACCTCTTGCCATGAAGGTAAAAGATTAGCATGCAGCCACCATCCCATCCAATCTCTCCACTGCCTCTGTTTTCAAAAAGGAATCTCTTGCTTTAAGGTTTGTTGGCATGCAACATACAGAACCACTTTACAAAGCGGCTACTGTACTGTGCAGAGCAAATCTTCCTTTTTAAAGCAGGATGCTCTTCGCTCAAGAAAGATACACTGTGTTCCCAGTGCCCTTATATAATTTTTTTCTTCACTCACTATTATCCAGGAGAGAAATGAAGTTATCTTCTCTTGGTCAATCTCATCAGCTCCTCTATTTATAGCTCTCTGTTTTGGCTGTTTAATAGAACCTGCTCACAGCGCCGCTTTTGTTCAGTCTACAAGTTTCTAAGAGTGGATTCTATCCAAGGTTGCCAAGTTAGTAATAACGCTAATGGAAAACCAAGGCTGGTAATGCTGAAGGCCAGCAGACGGGTTTCATCTTTAGTTTAAAAAAGGGAGCGGGGCTGGGAGATAGATGGGGTGGTGCTAGTATCTGAAAATAGCGCTTGGTGACATGTAAACGTAAGGGACAACCTCAGGAAGGCGGGTCGCCAGTGAGGCTCTGCCTTGCCTTTGCAGATCGTCCCTGGCAGGGAGCATTAATGCTTCCCAGTATTTAAGGTCTCACTTCCTGACAAATGTCACAGAACCCCCCGCGTGCTCTCTCCTTCTCATTTAGAGGATGCCTGTGGTCATCTGGTTTTTTAAAAACTTTGCATTCCAAACCAGTCATTTTCCTTGTTTATGCATTAAAAGAAACAGATGGTGAAAAACCACAGGGGGAAAAAGCCAACAAAATACAACCTTCCCCGACGCCAGCATCCTGATGTTACTATCCAATTCCCACCGGTCCACGAATGTCATGGAAATGGGACCGGGGTTGTGCGTCTGGTCAGACACAGGCAGGGCACAGAGCGAGCCCCTTTGTGACGCCTGAGACAACAAGGAGCTGGACGTCCTCTACTTTTGGACCTTCTCCTCCTCACCCCATGGCTTGGGTCACTTTCATGCCAATTGTGTGTTCTCTCCTCAGAGGAAAGTGCTGACTGTTCTGTACCTTACAAAGTATCCAGTTTTGTGGTTCATAAGGCCTTTTCTTCCTGCTTGACATAGTACACAAAAACCTTGCTACTTTCCCAGGATTACTGAACCTCAGCCTATGAGGAACACCAAGGTCTAGCTAAGGGGATTGTACATTTGGGAAGAAATCTCCTGGGCATTTGCACAGCAAGGCACTGATGTAATTGCTACACAAAGGGCATCTTAAAAACTAATTTTCTCAATGAAATCAAGTCAGGTTTTTCATTTCCTTTTTCCCTCCATTTGTTTTTCTTTCCTGCATTCCTTTCATTCTGCGTATTTATTTATAGTTATAAGGGCTTAGCCTTAGGAATTACCAAACTGACCTCTTAGTTCTTTAGCGTTGCCACAAAGGGGGCTGAACCGTGGGCTCCCCAGGGCTCTATGACCGACTACTTTCCTGGCTCCCCTGCAGAGGATTTGCATTTTCCAAATATGGATTTTCTGTCCAGATGAGGAATCCAACCTTCCTTGGACGTTAGTATACTGTTCTTGTCAACTAATGGAAAAGTCTGAAGGTGGACACTTTGAGAAGAGCTATGAAGCAGAGAAGGGCAGACTAGAGACGTTTAGAAAGGGAAGAGTCCATGGAATAAATCTCAGAGGCCGAACCCCAGCAGGGGAGGATCTAAAGCCTGGAGATTGGGGTCATGTTAGCTCTCTACTAATTCCGCTTGTAGAAAAAAACAAGCAAACATACATGACTTACCCCAGCCCACACTCTGATTCACACCATTTTGAGCCTCAGATTCTGGGCAGCACGAGCTTTTTAGAAATGTTATTAAGACTTCCGCGTCTCATAATTTTGAGAGCCGAGCATGCTGATATTTGAAAGGGGAGTCTGTGTCCGGGGTAGCAGCGAGGGCTAGGGAACATTGAAAACCACCAGGTGTGAGAGTCAGTGGGCTGGGACAGAGCCCTGAGGTCTGTCATTCGTGTCTCCACATTCAGTTGGCTTGAGTTCGCACCTGTAGCAGAGCCAGGGCTTTATGCTTAGATGCCTGTGGGCTGAGCAGGCTGGGTGAAGGGAGAGATAAGCCGGGATCCTGTGGTGGGGACACAGAATTCATACTCTTTTGAAAGGTGGCAGCCAGTCCTCAGCTCCAGCCAACCACCATCCTGAAAAAATACTCCCTGTGTTGCCAGGTCTTTCCAATTTTCATGAGAAGTCAGAGGGGGGGCGAGTTCCTTAAAAAACTAAAAATAGAATTACCATATGACCCAGCAATCCCACTACTGGGCATATACCCAGAGAAAACCATAATTCAAAAAGACACATGCACCCCAATGTTCACTGCAGCACTATTTACAATAGCCAGGTCATGGAAGCAACCTAAATGCCCATCGACAGACGAATGGATAAAGAAGATGTGGCACATACATACAATGGAATATTACTCAGCCATAAAAAGGAACGAAATTGGGTCATTTGGAGAGATGTGGATGGATCTAGAGACTGTCATACAGAGTGAAGTAAGTCAGAAAGAGAAAAACAAATATCGTATATTAATGCATATATGTGGAACCTAGAAAAATGGTACAGATGAACTGGTTTGCAGGGCAGAAATAGAGACACAGATGTAGAGAAGAAACGTATGGACACCAAGGGGGAAATTTGGAGCGGGGATGGGGTGGTAGTGGGATGAATTGGGAGATTGGGATTGACATATATATACACTAATACGTATAAAATAGATAGCTAATAAGAACCTGCTGTGTAAAAAATAAATAAAATTTAAATGATAAAAAAAAAAGAAATCTGGATTTTTATGTGATACCTGATTTTGGAAATTGGCTCAAATATTTCAAACAGCATCTTGGCCAAATGACACGTCTCTGGCCCCCAGGGTGCCCGGTCCTTGCTTTCATCTGTGTATTTCTTCCTTCCTCCTCAGTCCGAGGGCAGGACCTGAAAGCTCTTCACCAGTTCTGTGCTTTGGCAAGACTGAACCACTCCATTTTTCATAGATGCCCTGCGTGCCACACCTCTGCGTTTTCACTCACAGTGTCTTTGTCTAAGATGCTCATCTTTCTTTCCTCGTGTGCAAACTTCATTCAATTTTCAGGGCCAACCTGAGTGCCTCTCTCCCACAAAGCCTTTCTCAGACAGATACAATATCTCCGTCCTTGGAACCTTCCGCGTGTGCATATACATCTCTAACACTGCTTAACCCTTGAGGTTTCACTGTTTCAGACCATCTCTTCTCTTCTCTTAGCATTGTGGAGACAGAGACCATTTCTCCTCCATTTGTATATAAACAGCAGGGCCTAGCACAGTGCCTTGAATATAGTAGATCTTGGATAAGCGTATTGACTGAATATATTAATGAACTAAAGGAAAACTCAAGGCTTTTCTTAAGCAAACTGGTGTGGATCTGGAGAGGACACTAAACAGGTCTGCCTATAGAGGATGAGGTTGGTTTCCAGGTAAGTCAGCTCTAGGATGAGTGGGAACCATGGGATAAGGGGCATGTCTTATCAGCCATGCATGGTAGTGCTGGGCAAGTGGGGTGGCCAAGAAGGCAGGGTGAATGTTAGGTGAAGTTGAGAAATCAGACACCATGGAAGAATTATCACCTGCACCACTATTTGGTGCAAACCATGGTTGGATGGTGGCCAAGAAGGGCCACTAGATGGTTTCCTTTTTCCCAATCTAGAGCTTGCATGTGACCCAAACACCTGCATTCTTCTCAGCCACAAGCAAGAAACATATGGGGGAGTTTTACAAAAAGAAATGAAAACTAACTCTGCTTTTTACCTTAACATCAGAAAAAAAATACAATAGAAAGGAACAGGAGTCATGCTTTCTCTAGTTCTGAAAATATGTGACAGGCCTGTGTTGCATGAAGTCTTCTACCAAAGGCCAAGGCCACATTGGGTCTTTGGCTCATTGAAAGGATTAGGTCTGATGAGGGGAGTGATTGAGAACGTAAGCTGGACCCAGGCAGAGCTGGATCTAGATCCTGGCTCTACCACTTAGTAGCTGTGACGACATGACCAAGCTATTTCCTGGCCTGTTTCCTCATTAGTAAAACAGAAGTAATAATAGTTAGAGGCTATTAGGAGTATTAAATGAGATCAAGTACATAAAGTACCTGGCAAAGCATAAACCCGTAATCCTCAGCTATTTTTATCATAATTGTTACCTAGGTTAAGCAGATTTTACTTTTGGGCTTAAACTGTGGACTAGGTAATTCAGATCAATCACCCTAATGAAGACAGCTTTAAAAAAGTGAGGAGAATATATGAAAAATCTTCTTGATAACATCAAAAGTTAAAAGATAGTAAAGAATTACCAGGTCAAAACTGAAAAGTGGAGAAGGAATTCATAGAGGGAAGCCCAAATTTTGAGGCTGCTTTTTCTCTGGGGGGCATTTGCTGATCTAAAACAGGTCTGAGGGGCTACATTGTGTTTTTTCAGCTTCTATGGGGGAAGGGAAACATTGGACTCTAGGGCTCACCAAGGTAGGGGTCCTGATAACCATCCTGCAGTTTGGGTTGGGACCCTAAGGGCTGCATGCGAAAGTAAGGAGTAGCTGGAAGTGAACCTACCCTTGTACAGGCTGAAGCTAGGTTTTAAGTCATCAGGCTTGGCAAGAACATCTCAAAGCCTGAAATTAGATTTATGTGTGCCTGTGAGGCTGGCAGAGGAAGCAAAATCCTCTCTGGATTTTTACTCTCTCTGAACAGCTTTATAGGCCTTGTATTATGTCTACAAATATTTTTTAAAAACCACAATGTCCAACACACAATCAAAGATAACTAGGAATTCAGGAGACAAGACAACAGAAACAAGAACAAAACAGCCAATTCCTGCTTCCTTCCGAACAGGATGAGGATGGTTCTGTCTTGGTGATCACAGATCTCAGGGCTGTTTGCTTTCAAAATGTTTCATGATTAAACCGTAGGAGAATACAAAATTTAATCATTCCTAGATTTAAGTCATGTAAAAAGAAATCTTCACAAACGTACACAGTGTTCCCAGTGAGGTCTACGAGGCAACGGGAATTTCAAATTAAAGTGGTACATGACAAGAAACTTTTGCCCTTGGTGATCATCAGTGTATTTACTTGGGTTACTATTTTACTCTGGTCATATCAGTGTTGCCATTGTCACAGTTATCACCATAACAGCACAAGACACACCAGTGGAAAACCCCAGGAGAAAACATGCTTTATAATCTGAGAGATAAAGATATTTATCCAAGAGAAAGACAGCAAAGTCTCAAACCCAAGAGACTTTACTGAATTTCTCCTCTGCATTTCTTTTCAGTGGAAGAGCACATGCTGGGTTTGTCAAGAGGATCTCACCAAGAAGTAGGACGCATACCCATGAGGAATGTCTAGAAGCAAAACACTTTCTATAAAGACAACTTCTGTTCACACGGTATCACTTGTACCAAGGTCTCAGCAAGTCTACTTGGGGGCGCTGCTTCCCTTGGGCATCTAGTTTATCTCCTTAAAGCTGAGCTGGTGGGAGCCTGGGATGGGGCATAGCAGAAACAGAGGCCCCGTGGTTAGGAGAGCTTCAGCAAGATGCTGCCCATTCAGGGGTGCGCTGGGGGAAGTGAGAAGGGAGCAGACTGTGCCATTCATGAAGGCAGATCCTCCTTGACCACCCACGGACCCTGTGAAAGCCGATTAATAGGGTCTCAGGTCCCGCCATGTTCTGTGCTCCCGCGCACCAGCCCTACTGCTCACATACTTATCACAAATTCTCATTTCTCTCCTCCAACACTCGCCCGTGTTTTGACTCTTTCCCTCCTTCCATGCTATCAGCAACTCGAAAGAAGAACAAAACAGTAAAAAGGATGCAGAAAAATCCTCCTGTTTGACTGAAAGAATTGGGTAGAGTGGATGAGACCAAGACGGGAAGGGGAGAAGCCCGGGGAACTTCAGCAGCACTGGTCCTGTTCTAGTGTATTATTATCATTCATAGTTCTACACTGGATGTATGTACGTATCAAAAAAAAATTCAAAATCGTAAAAATAGAATTTTTTATAATTTTAACAAAATTTTAAAAAGTAATAAATCCCACTTGGAGGGGTAGGGAGGAATCTTTTGTCACTCTTTTCAGTTTCTGTATCCCATGATTTAATTGTGTCCAAGTCTCTACAATCCAAAGCAACATTAGGAATGGTGTGAATTACACAATCCTTTGCTTCTGATATCTAGGTAATGCCTCGATAATGGCCCAGTGGAGTTTACCCATGAATCCGGCAGAGCAGGAATGTGTGTAACCAGCTCCTGGTGTTCTGCCCTAAGGCCTACTCAAGAACTGGGCAACCCAGGTGGTGCTCAGGAAATGTAATGGGTACTTGTTGAGAAGTTAAAAAGTGCCACTGTGCCATAATGATTACAGTACAGATTTATAACCTCGCCATTAACAGCACCTAAGATCATCTGAATTCAAAAGTAGGCCTCACGGATTAGCAGCCATCTTTTGCATTTTTCTAGACATAATGTGGAAAGTAAAATTACATTGCTTCCTGTCTTTCTTTAATTCCTTGACACCCAGTTTTATTTATACTATCTCTGGGACCTGTACATTAACAAGAGTATTTTGATTTCTAAAACTGCCTGTTGGAAAGGACTTATTTCACTTAAATGCCCTTAAAAAGCATTAACAGAGCCACCACAGTATTTATTCGATCTTATAAGAACCTCTTTGTCTTAAAGCCCATGAACTGTGTGACCCTTTCCCTTTAAAGAAAACCCTAGGAAAAGAAACATCAGAATTATCAGCGACTGCTCATTAGAACTTGGATCCCATTTCCAGAAACTGCAAAGTTATCGAGGTTTGTCTGTTTCAAATCCAAGATTACTTGTTGCTTTTCTCTGACTGGATTTATTAATTCTCTATAAATTCTTTCTGCCCCACTTGGGTGTAGCAGTGAGCCCATTTATTTACTTGTTATAGCAACAATGTAACAAAAACTGAGCCCGGCCTTAAAAATACACCCTCATGGGCCCCGAGCACCGTTAACCCTTCCTACTGCTTCTCTCGTGCTCATCAAGATTTCTTCCCCGGTATTTTGGGAGGTGATTTACTTTCCTTCAAAGACATTTTGATGTCTGATTTTATGCTGGAATGTAGCCTTTTGCTAGCCACGTCTAAATCACTGCCAGGCTCTTTTTTCAAATGAGGAAAAAGTCACAGCTGAAAGCTCAGAGGTGGAATGGCGCTCCTGGGTCACTTTCCTTTGACACAGCGTTTGGATGGCAAACCACTCCATACAAACAGTGCCCCGATTGTCAGGCCTCCAGCATGCCTCCCCTGCTGCTTTCAGGAAGCTCTTTGTGTAGCAAGTGCTAAAGCAATATTTAGTTATGGAGTGACCAAGCGCCAAAGAGCAGCTAGAAGCGTTTAAACATGAAAGAACATGATGGGAAATAACTTCTGGATTCTGCAAGTGTTTGAGGTGTTTCTCTGGACGAAGCTGAATACAGCCCGGG
Organism: Balaenoptera musculus; assembly: GCF_009873245.2. Classification (NCBI taxonomy): domain Eukaryota; kingdom Metazoa; phylum Chordata; class Mammalia; order Artiodactyla; family Balaenopteridae; genus Balaenoptera; species Balaenoptera musculus. The sequence goes on from NC_045795.1 coordinate 8,060,722, forward strand.
ACAGAGGTGGGCACAGCACAGCCATTTTTTTATATCTCATGGACCGAAATGTTCTTCGAGTGAAAACTATAAAAGGCACGAGCATTTTGGTTCTTTTTTTGTCCAAATAAATTCAACAAACCACTAAGCACTAAATCTAGATTTTTGAATTGGATTTTAGAGAGGTGCCCACAGACAGCCTTAAAGGGATGCGATTATGGAAGGAGGAAAGGGATGAGAATTTCTGCACCCAGATGCCTATGGGTATCGTCTCCTCCTAAATAGGTACAGGAAAGACGCTGTGACTTAACTGGGAGAAACGACATGATGGAGGATGGAGCAAACAGCTCACACGGCAGAACTTGGTGCCAGCTCTGAATGGCGCTGACCCAAGGCTGCGGCAGGGCTGTCGCTTAAAGAGGCATCAGACCCATCAAGGGTCTCACCCAAGCCGAGAGGGTGAAATAGAGGAAAATGGGCAGAAAACGAGTTCCAGGATGACACACTGTCTTAGCTCTTGGTAACAAAGCAGGGAGGAGAGTTTTTAACGAGGCGCTCCCCGGAAGGGTTCTCATGTATGGGACCAAGTCCGCGAACTCTGCGGCCCCCCGCTCAGCACCCCTGACCCCCCTCTCCCGTGCTCCTGCCTGCTCCTTGCTTTCTAAGACATGGTTCTATCCTCTAAAGGAGACTGCGGTTTCCAGATAGAAAGGTGGACAGGATCCTAAAGGAAGGTAAAAGAAGGATATGCCAAAACGTAGGGGTCAACTGAAATTTACATCAACGCCTGAGTGTCTTTTCTTCTTTCTTAAGAATCTTGAGGCCAAGTCGTTTTACTACTTTTCAAGTGACTCTGGGAAAGAATCAGATAAGGATGTCTGGGTCATAAAATTTTAGCCAAGACCATTAAGCGATAATCCAACCCTACTCTCCATTTCACAGTTGAGGGGACTAAAGTTTCAGAGGTTATTCAGCTCGATGACCACAGGGGTGTGAAGGAGCACCTCGGTTAGCAGGGTCCAGCAGCCCATCAGGGCCCCCCCTTCCAGTGCCATGTTGGCTACACAGTGTTTATAGGCTACACAGTGAGACAGATTAACTTCACAAATAAATACTTCTCTAACTTCACAAATAAATACTCCTAAAGAAAGTTACTTCCTTATTTGAGAGGCAAAACTTGAAATCTGGGTATCTTATGTTTTGGGGGTGTCCCTTTCACACTGGCCAGCCAGTTCTGGGAGATTTGACTGTATCTGGTTAAATGAAGTTATTCACTTGGAGCAATGTGAAGTCATTTGAAAAGACGGTGTTTCCAATGGCAGAGAAAGCCACCGTAGCAGTACGTTGGTACCACGGTCTTTACAGCACCTGGATGACCCGTTCAGGCCTTCTGAGGGTCAGCCTGCCCTGGAGCAAGTGACTGCAGCCGGGTGGCGGGCATCTCCTTGGTCGTTAGCTCAGACTCCCTCAGCATTGAGGCTATGCTCTGGATCTGAGGTGGGAGCCTTTGGCAGTGCCTTTCATTCTTTCTGACCAACAGGATGCTTTTTAGCATGCAGGGTTCTGGTGAGCTGGAATTGCTCATGAAGTGTTTAAATATGCCCTCTTATTTTAGGGCTTGGCAACATCAACCATTAGCTGGGATGTAAAAGTCATTAGCTTCAGAGTCAGACAGACGTGGGCTCAAATATCAATCCTGCCTCTTCCTAGAGGTATGTCCCTCAGCAAGTTCACTTCTCAGACCTCAGATTCCTCCCCTGTAAAGTGGAGGCTGTGACGAACACCTTATGAGACTGTTGGGAGGATTAGATGAGATTATGCACGTAATGCCCCTAATGTGCAACCAAGCTCAAAGGCACCTGCAAGTCACCCCACTTTAGCTCTAAAACGATTCTTAAAAGAAGTGAGTAGCTTAATAACATGCTGAAACATGAAAACGCATAACTATTCTGAGAAATAACTGGTTTAAGCACACCATGCTTTAAGAAAAGCAAGTATTGGGCTTCCCTGGTGGCGCAGTGGTTAAGAATCCACCTGCTAATGCAGGGGACACGAGTTTGAGCCCTGGTCCGGGAAGATCCCACATGCCACGGAGCAACTAAGCCCATGTGCCACAGCTACTGAGCTTGCGCTCTAGAGCCCATGAGCCACAACTACTGAGCCCACATGCCTAGAGCCCACGCTCCGCAACAAGAGAAGCCACTGCAATGAGAAGCCCGCGCACTGCAACGAAGACCCAACGCAGCCAAAAATAAATAAATAAAATAAATAAATTTAAAATGGATTTCTATTTATAAAAAAAAAAAAAAGAAAAGCAAGTATTATAAAAATTATTCAAATAAATCAGATGTGATTATGGCCTTGCTAAGGGATTTGTTTTGGCTTCAAAAATTGATCTACTGTGGGGTCCCTTTAAAGATGGGACTCCTTGGTGCTCTTCACACGTTGCTGGAATCACAGCTTTGAAGGGAGACATACACGTCCCGAGTGAGTCACACCTGTGCCCCTTAGACAGGAGCAGGGTGCCTCTCTGGATGGGAACCTGGACAAAGAGGCTCACGGCACAGCTATTTAAGAAGGCGCCCAGCTCTGCATTTTGCACAAGGGACTCAGACAAGTCTGCTTCTAAAAATGCGTTCAACCAATAGTAAGTCTCAGTTTTACAGTCAAATCACCAAAATTCTGTATTCTTTTCTCTCCCTCACAAATAGAGCATTATCTACTGAGCCAGCCAACATACTATGTATGATGCTGACCTAGTCTCTCTGATAAGCACAGTCACTTAGCATGAAATCATTCAGGGAGGAAGGAAGATTACCTCTGTTCGCTTCGTTTTGAGTTTGTAAGAAGTTACTAAATCGCTCCTAGAAATACGCATTATCTATGAGCTTTATAAGCAATTGCCACCGAGTTTGAAGGCCTTGGCATTGACCAAACAAAAAAGACCTTTGTTCATTTCTAAGGAGGTGTTATGGTTTGCTCATTCCACTGGCCTGGGTGACTTAACTGGGAAGAGATACTTTTCCTTTTTAAAGTGAGGTCATAGAGCCCTTGAAATGCTCAAGGACCTCGAATTTTGTGTATTTAAATTTTATCTTGACTCTTGAGGGTGGAGATTTTAGGTGAACATTCACTTCTCTGCATACACTAAAGAGCCATGGTACTGAGGAAAAAAATTCATTTAAATCAGGATTATCTTTATATAGGAATGCATAATTCTGGAACAGGGTCATATTTTATTGAGTTTATAAGTGAAGAAACTGGAGGTACCCTCTGCCCTGTCAAACTCTGATTCTCCCCAGTATTTTTGAGGGTGTGTGTGTGTGTGTGTGTGTGTGTGTGTGTAGGAAGGGAACAAAGGAATGTGAGGTGAAGTCAGAGTTTATCTTCTCTGGGAGCTTTCATTTCCTCTTAATCTATTTTTACTTGTTGGTAGACAAATCATACTGCTAATATATAGCAGTTGGTTTGCTGGTATATGAGTGTTGTTCTGGGCAACCAGATTTCACAATGCTTCACATCCCAATAAAGGAAGTCCTCAGTTCCCTAACCAATGGCTTTGGGTGTGTGTGTGCCTGCGTGTGTGTGTAATTTATGATGACTCAGTGTCTAAGAAGGCACAAACATTGTAGCATAAACTATTTATGGTTCTTATATTACCTTTCAAGGAATGGGCCTGGAAGACCTGGTTAAAATCTTTGAATCATTTCCTGCCAATATTTGGCTATGTCTCACCTTGGAAGGTAGGAAATGGTCTTTAAAGATGATGTCATGGGGTTTAGATAAATCTGTTACTTGAGTTTACTGAGTGCTACCCCCGAAGCAGTACTTGCCCAGTCCATCATACACACTATAAATGTGGGCCATTAAAGTTTTAATGAGCCTGTGAGCTCCCTTGAGATTAAGTGAAATTACAACATATTTTGGGACCACAGAGGCAGGAGAAACTGTTGGGGTGCAGAGAAAGCTTCACAGAGGAGATGAACATTGAAATGGGTTTTAAAGTATGAATAGGAGTTCACAGGTAGCACAGATGAGGAAAGGCAGTAGATACATAATAGCATAGGTAAAGGAAGCACTGTTCCTCAGTGGGAAAAGTGTGGTTCTCCTTTTTAGATGACTATAGACGTGTTAACTAATCTTGTTGTCTAAATTTGGCAAAATGCATAAAAGTTAGGCCCTCAGAAATGTTGAACGTGACATCATGCTTTGGATGCTCATTTGTTGTGAACAGAGAGTTAACATTTCAGAAAACAGATGGTGACACTCTCCAAGACCCTTCTGGGGGAAAATGACCATGTAAAATCTGACATATGTCATAACAGACTAATGAGCTGGACACGGGATTTGACTCGTGTGTGATGGTGAAGGGGTGATAAGATCAGAACCACTTTTCAGCTTATTTAAAGGTCAACTCAAATTAAATGCTTCGTTTCTCGCTTCCGCCTGTGCGTTCACTCATTGGCTGTTATCTGTGTGCTGATGGTTTGCTCTGAGCTTGGCCTATAGCAGTAAAGAGACAGCCATGGCCTCTGCCTGCCTGAATGGAATTCATAATTTAGCCCCAAACTGATCTTCAGAAGGATGCAAAGCAAATCTAATTCCGCCAGTTAGAATAAAAGCGACAAGTCCAAAGAATAATCGGAGAAACACACATAATTCCCTGTGAAGATCAGGCACAAAATGGATGAAGTCAGGGGGCAGGTTTTGATCTTTGAAGTAGAGAAATTAAGCTCTTTCAGACCTTTGTAGGCCTTATGCTTTTGAAGTTTGGGTCTAAATCATCCCCTCCAAACCACAGTTCCATATTAACTACAATTTTGCCTTTAAAAAATCGAGGACACTTCTTAAAAATATAATTCAGCTTTTGAAATTATTGGACTATGAGTAACTCATTTAATTTAGAAATGCCTGTGAGTTCTTGGCAATCACAGGCGTATTTAGAAGTCTTTGCAAAGTGAGAAAAATCTAACCTACAAATTGTTTTCACATGTAATGAAATAGTTATGACATCTAAATGTAACAATTAATGAGGTTGACATCGTGTTGTTTCCGGCACGTTTGTCTAAACGTTTATTAATTTCTATTTTGCAGTTTTTGTGTTTCATATTTCGGAGCCAAGACTTTTTATTCAGTGCTCCAATGTTCTCGTAGACCTCCGGCATTCTGCCCACAATGCCTAATGGATAAAACGGCCCTGCACACAAAACCCAGAGTGAAAAAGACCAATGAAATTAAGTCAAGGTGTCAGTGTATATGGTTTCCAGATAACTTTGAGAGTTCTTTCCACCCTGTACAAAATTTCTGGAGAACCAAAGAGAGAGCCACACACTCAAAGAGAACAGCATATATGCTAGCAATAAAGTAGTTGCCTATTCAGTGCAGCGTATGAAACACAAACAGGGCTGATCAGTTCCAAATAAACTCTGAGAAAGGAAAGAAAAACAAAGCAAGGGGCACTAATTTTTTTTAAGCCCCTGCTTTGCAAAACTCTGTGCCAGGTCCTTTCTATACAGTGTTTCATTGAATTCTCACAGCAACCCTAGGAGATAGCTATGATTATTCCCATTTGACAGATGAGGAAACTGAAGTCTAAAGAAGTTCAGTTACTTGCCAAGGGATTAACAGCTACCAAAGAAACAGAACCAGGAGTCGACCTCACCCCAGAGCCCAGGCTCTTTTCACAATCCTCATGCTGTCTTCTTGTTTCAGGAAAGGGTGGAGATTATATGATTTTCTTTCTCTCTCTAACCACTGATTTAATAAGTGATGAATCTCATTTTACGTGGATGGGATGCAAGAAGGTGGGTGGGGGCTGGAGTTTCCCAGACAGCAAAGTTGGAGTGATACAAGGCAGAATTCACTGTCTTTTTTCCCCCTATGTGATTCATTAGTAGAAAAAACTGTGGTGGATAAAACTTCTGAAGCCCACAGTCTGTAGCAACATCAAGGGAATCTTTAACTGTGGAAAGTCCCGAATCACAGATTGGAACATATCCAACCCCCTTCATGGCCCTGTAACAATGCTTCTCAAAGTGCAGTCCTGGACCACCTCCCCCAGAACCATCCCAGGAGCTTACTAAAATGCAGATTCCCCGGCCCTGGGGCTAGAATCTGGGGGAGGCCTGGGAATCTGCATCTCAACTCACCTTCTCTAGCTCTCTGGGTGATTCTTATGTTCCCTAAAATTTTAGAACCACACTTTAGTGATTCAGAACAAGATTCTACCGCCTCCTCTTTCTCTCCTTTAATAGCTTTTAAGCACTATGACGTAAGCTACCAGGAATGTCCAGTTCTGGGTTCACCATCATTTTACAGATGGGAAATTAAAAGAGAAAAATGGGTATGGGGCTATTTAGTAAGTCAGCAAAACTACTACAATGAGAACTCAAAAAAAACCCTGCCGGATCCCCCCTGTACTGAGATTAACCCTTGGAGCCTTGGCTTAAGTCATTAGTATGATTCTCACCCATTCAGAAGGTCTTGAGTCAGAAACCTCACAGAGGGAGATGTTGATGGAAGTTTTTAAAGCAGTTGTTTTTACTCAGAAGGTTAAAATCACCTGTCAGCAGCCAAGCCATCTCCACTACAAAGGAAGGAAGGAAGGAAGGAGGGAAGAAAGAAAGGGGGAGAGAGAAAGAAAGCAAAAAAGGGTGTGGGAGAGAGAGAGAAAGGAAGGAAAGAAGGAAGAGAGGGAGAGGAAAGGAAAGAAGAGGGCACGCCCACTCCCATGGGGCATGAGCCAATGGTCCAGTGGACAGGATAGAGGCGGCAGCCTGAGACCCAGGGGCACTGAGATGACTCAGGGTGAGGTCAGGTGTCCTAGAGAACACGGTGTTTGGCAGGGAAGAGCCAGGACCATCCCCTCCTGCCTCACCACGTTACCACCTCAGACCCCGACAGCTCGAAGCTCAGCACTCGGGGCACTGCCTACCCCTGAGCTCTGGTCAAGCCTCCCCCAGGTCTGTGGCATCCCCTGGAAGGGCTGGCAGAGTGCCCTTCTGGAAGCTGGCTTCCCCCTACAGGAACCACCTACCTCTTGCTAAACATAAAACCTTCCACTGATTTTAGAATTAAAAACAAAAACAAAAACACGGAGTTCAAGTGCCCAATGGTAACCCCGGCACTCCAACCTCCATCCAAGGGAAGGTGTGTCAAACTCTCTCCCCTCTAAATGGATCAAGGGTCCAGGAACAAACCTGCAGTACAGTTATAGCAAATGACATGGGAAGAAGTCCGAAGTTTTAGACTTTTCAGACTTGGAACTAAAAAGGTAGAGTCTAAAAAGAAAAACATGTCACCTTCCTGCCAAAATAAACTGTGATGAAAGCTCAGACCCCACCACCTTTCAGCCAAGCATTTCCTGTGCTGGCCTCCCCTGTCTGCCTCACACCAGCTCCGATGAGGGAGGGCTATTTTTAAGATGCACACAACCAGGGCTAAGAATGAGAGAAGTTATTTATTTATAGTCACACCTTTCAACTGTTCTTTTTCGCTCTGGAGATAGAGGCCTGGTTTGACTCTCCCTTTGAATCTAAAATCCCTGGGGTAAGAAGGACTTTGAAAGGTCACGGGCGCAGTCTATGACCCCCAGACAGGGATCACTGTTCCAGGCAATACAAGTCGGAAAGCTGTTAACTTCTTGAGGAATCCCTCCTAATGTTTATACACTCAGCTTATGTAACACCTGTGCTCTTGAGCAGTGTTTTGTAAAACACAGGTTTTGTATAAAAGGTGATTTGAAAATACATTCGTGGCTTTGTTATTTAAGGAATCCGACAGTAACTCACCTCCTCCTTTTTTTTTTTTCCAACAGAGGATTCCATTATCACGCAAATAGATATTCCATAATCTACTTGGGACTGTAAATTCAAACTCTGTATTAGGTTTTCGCAAGGCAGGGCACATGTATACGTCATGTTCTAAGCATCAACAAGCTCTATCTGGCGTCCAACTGTATCTTTTCTCTTGTGATTCAGGGATCTTTTCTTACTCTGTTAAATTAGCCCCTTCTTAATACCAAACCTCACTGGACCCATTGTAGGCCCTTGGAATTTGCCAGCAAACTGAAGAGAAAAGCCCTCCCCTGCAATGCTTCCAAGAGCATCACCTTTGTGTTGGCTATTACCCTCCACAAGTTCACTGGTATCATTTTCTTCACAGCACAATTCCCCACCTGACATTCAGTGTCTGCTTATGTCTCCTTACTACAGCCTAAGTATCATGGAGGCTAGATTCACTCTTGAAGTCATCACTGTATCACAAGCATTGAAAATATACTAGATGCTTGAAATTAAATCGGTTTTCTACTTATCTCAAATTGTTATGGCATGTGGAATTATATAGAGTGCTGAAGAGGGCCTTCCTTTTTTTTTTTTTTTTTTTTTTGACATGATGCCTTCCTAAATACCCTAGCCCCACTATATTCACCCACGACCTCAGGTATTATTATAGGAATGACTCGAAGGACAAGAGGATGGCTCTTTTCTAAATTCACTAGTCTATGTGTTTTAAATGAGTCACCCTTGAAGCTGACAACTCTCCAGAACAAGTTGGTTGGCATGACCCACTCCCACCTTCCTTGCTGCCTCTACTTCTGGTGGGTTCTTTGTGCAGCCAGGCCAGTGGGGTCATGATTCAGCTTTTGGTGAAAGGAGAGTCCTTGCTGCCTCATTGTGCTTGTGCAAAATGTGGTGCCTTGTACCACTCAAGGGAGAAAGAGAAAAGACTGGAAACTGAGTGCAGAGTCCAGGTCTAGAAGCAGGTCTATCAGAAATTTGGAGACAAACACTTGATGACACACTATGGCCTGGCATGGCTCAGGAACCCATAATGGCGACGGATCAACATTACCTGGCACAGGGTGGGCGTTTTGCTGACCAATGAATGGAAAAATAATACCCAAGCTAGGGTACTTAGATATTCTTCCTTCTTGGAAGATATACTTACTTCTCTGATGTACTTCTTGGAAGCTCCAAGTTCTTATTTTAGGAGCGTGAACACACACACACACACACACACACACGCTTTGAGTACAGTGGAAAAAATTAAGTAAGAACAAAAATCCAGTCTGTTGTTCACTCACCTTTTTACTTAAGTGGGGACCATTAGCCCCCGCCATGCCTCTCTGCACTGATGGTGGGACTTGATACACATCTTGTTCCTGGGCACCGTGGCCAGTGGGTACTTGGTAAATTCCCTGATTTTGGTAGGAAGGTGGCACTTGGTAGATGGTGTCTCGAGGGGCGCCCTGGGGGTTTGGCATTTGATAGAGCTTCTGTTGGCCAAAGGGCTGGTGCATCAGTCCAGAAGTCGGCGGGTCCTGACTGGAGGAGGTCTCCTGCACGGGGCCAATCAGAAGCTTCACCCGGTTGCCTGGGGCAATGCCTTGCCGACCGTGTAAGGAGCAGAGCCACCACCCTTCCAGTCCTCCTGTGTTCTGCTCTATGACAGTCAGGATGTCTCCCTTGCGAAAGGCCAGCTCCTCAGCACACTCTGGGACATTGTCGTATAAGGCCCTTGCCATAAGATTCTAGGAAGGAAAGAACAGAGGGAACTCACATTAGAATAGTAGCTCAGTCCCTTTAACACCTAAAGCCCATGCTCTTATGGAGAGGCACACTTCCTGGAGAGAAGAGAAGAATCTGAACAATAGCCTGTAAGGAGAAAACCAGATGGTGCAGACAGAAGACAGACCCATACATACTGTGTCTGCCACCAATGACATCAGACCGCCTCCCTGGAAAAGCTCAGAACGCCACAGAGAGCTTTCTTCCAGCAGTACACGCTGTGCCCAGGGAGTTACGAGTAGCATGGCTAAGGGTTAGAGGACGGTTCATTCTACAAAACATGCCTCTTTCTTTCTTAAACCCAGTCGAAGAAATAAAAAATTCCAAGATATTCAGATGCACTACAACAGACATCTCTTATTTTGGTAATATATTGGAGGTAAAACGAGTCAAAGAAAATCCCCAATAACAAACAGCACAAATGGCATTGATATTCAGTGTTAAAATGGAAACAGAGGTACACTGATCTCTGCCTTGGCAGGGCTTAAAAATTCTTATTCTCAGTTGATCAAGAGGTCCTTGGATACGGGGAGAATCTACAAGCAAGTGATCTTTCCATGATAATCAAGCACGGAATGTAGTGTGATGGTAGTCTACATCTCCAGATTTGATCGTGGGGAGCTACAAAGAAGTTACCCCGCGTAGGTAGATAGATACGTAATCTCTTCCTCTGGTCTTTTATTCCTACCTTTCCTGAGGGCCCCTCCTCACCCTGCCACTTTATTTCCTACGTCTTGAATCTCACCATTCACATCGGAAAGGCTCTGCTTTCCCCTTTCATGGGCCCCAAACACTTTCTCTCTTTGTGTGAAGGCCTGTCTGGCACTTCCAGTACTAAGCAACAGCCAAAGTAGGCATTCAGCAGAGAGCGGGCAGGCAGTGCATGCTGACATTCTTGGAAGCCTTTCAAAGGCTCCAAAGATTTCATTTCTTGGCATCAGTCACGTTTCGCAGCACGATGGCAGCCATCACCCCATGCCTGCTCCTTCCCGGCACACAGAGGAGTCGGGGAATGTTGTAAATTCATAGCAAGCCGTCCGAAAACTCAAAGTGATCTCTCTAGTGCCTCGCTAGAAAGTTGGGGCACACTCGGTGTCACTGTGATGATGGTCACTTGTGGGAGAAAAGACCGCTGACTGGACGGAGTGTGCTGTGACACCACATTCGTGGCACTCGGGGCTGTTGTTGTTTGGACTTCTGCCCCCTGTTTTCTTCTCTGAAAATGTGGATTCGATCTTTCAGCTTCATGCTTTTCATTCCTTTATCACTGACATCCGTTAATCATCTCCCCCTGTACTCCGCCCCGTAACCGCGGGGCTCGCACGGTGGGCTGGTTCTCTGCTGTGCAGGCGCTGTGCCATGGGAGGGTCTGCTCCCAGTCAGCAGCTGGGGGGGGGCTCCTACTTTTACTGTTAGCCACAGTCCTCTTAGTGAGGGAGGAAAGGAGATAAAGCCCTAGAGCTCAGCGCCCAGGAAGCCTGGTGATGCTCCTTAAGAATAAGGTTGACGTCCTTGTTCTTGACAGTTTTCTGATCCAGGAAGTCTATGATGTGGACAGGTGAGCAGTAAGGGAAGCTAAAGGGATACTGAGGGCCTCATGTTCCAGGTGAACGTTTTACTTAGTATCTATATTCTAGGAAGCTTTGTGTTCCTTCTAACAATTAAGAGTCCACATACTGAAAGATAAAACCATACAGCACTGTATCCTGGTTTGAGGAACCAGTTAAGGATGTGTCCTAATCCTAAAATCCCTTGTTTCTCTTCTTCCATCGTTTGGGTGTTCCGTTACTGAAAGAAAAGTCATCGAGTTGAAGAAGACAAGATGCTGGTCCTTTGTACCTAAATGATCAGAAGGAAATTACTCCACCCAAGTTGTACTGTGATGACAGAGCAGGAGGAGAGCTGACGGCTCTGGTCTCCATCCCTTTCTCTGGGGCCCATTCAACAACTGGGAATGGCTGGTAAGGAGGCCCTGAGGTGAAATCAGAAGTGATGGGGGTGGGACCAGTCCTGTGGGAGCTGAGGGTGGAGAGCTGTGCGATTATATTGGCTACCAAGAAGGGAAAGAAAAGAAACAGAAAACCGTAGAAGATGAAGGACCGCAGACCTCATCAGCATGCATGAACTCCAGGCATTCGGAGTTGGGTCACATCCACGGAGCTCCATCAAGCACTGAAGTAGAGCCCCAGACCATGCCCGACTCGAGGCAGATCGAAATCCCTGTACGAAGGCTGTTCTGGATGTTCTTTGTCTCCTGTCCCAGTGACCTTCCCACCACCAGCTAAGCAGCACACTGTTTCTAGACAGGCCTCCAGAGCTGCTTCTCCAGGAAAACCTGGAGAGCCTCTTGTGGATGCACAAGACGATCACAAGGTGATTTCTGACTAGCTGTCCTCCCCACCACTCCCAGAGATTGGGATTCAGAGAGCTTGGCATGGCTGCTAGTGGAAGCACCCGGTGCCAGCTTGACACCTCACATGCTGAGAGTTATTCTCAGCCTCGGGTGAATGGGAATAAGTTATTGAATATCTGTGCCAGCTACAGGGAGCCAATGTCTACAGCCAGCCACTCTCCCACACAGGAGGTTACGGATCCTGAGACCTTCAGAGAACACCTGGGCCTGACCTCCCTGTTTTACAGATGAGGAAACAGATCTGGGGTGGGGGGGCGGTTTATCATCTGCCCAAGGCCACACCAGTGGAGTCAGAGATGGGAAGAGAACTGTGGTCTCTTGGCTCAGTTCTCTTTCCAGAACTCTAAGCCACCTTAGCTCTGCTACACAATGTCCTCTTAACTGGGCTCCGTTCCATTTTACAGTAAAGCTCTGAAGGTGACAATTCTTTTTGTCATGTCTATGGAATAAATCAGTTCCTGGGGTTTGGGGTCCTGGCTGTGTGACATGGGCAGGTTACTTCTCCCTTGGCACCTTAACTTCCTCATCTGTAAAATGAGAATGAGGAAAGCATACCTATGCCATGGGTTTGCACTGAGGATTCAGGGAGTTAATTCAAGTCAAGTACTTTAACATCGCGGGAGACTTGGGAAGATATGACTATTTATTTAATGTGCTGATGGCGCTTTGATCTTAAGCTCCGTAGCAGATTACCTCCACAGTTCTCAATCAAAGGTTGGTCCTATTCTAATGTTGTTATTATACATATTTTTATACACATCTGATATTTCTCTTGCTCACAATTACACTTGAGAACTGTATCTTGAAGCAGTACTTCTCTGAATTAATAATGAGTTCTGGTCACTGCAACCTCTAGTTGAGTATTTGCCTATAAACAACAATAAGGAAACTATTGGTTGCATTCAAGAGACATTGAGACAAAATAATAATAATAAATTACTAATGTAATTAATAATATTATTATATATTATATTAATATAACCAGCAATTATATTAATATAATTATATAATAATATTAGTATTATTATATAATTATATTATTTTTAATGATATATCATTATATTAATACCATCACAATATTATTAATATTATATCATTATAACATTATTAATATATTATTATTATTATTACTGGACAAATTATGGATAAATCTCATTAGATTCCAGAAGAGTACAATCCATCAGAAAGTACGGAATAACACGGGTAAAGAGCTTGGCTTTTGAAAATACTTGGTGTGTTGAGGCAAGAGCTTAGTAAGGAGCTAACAGCAAAATTAACTTCAACCAGAACACAAACTGTCTCATTCAGAAGTGCACAGGCAAATCAAGAGTTAATTTCTCTGGCTAGGACTAGGTGGAGGGACCCTTTCCTTCAGGGCAGAGTTGTGATTCCTTAAGGCCACAAAGTCAGAAGGTGATTATCTGAACATCTTACGAAAACCCAGGAGAGGCAGTTTGTCTATTCAAGACCTACTCCTTCTCCCACCCTCCCTGGGATATTTATCTCCAGGGCAGGAAAGGTCAACACAGAAACACGTCAAGGAAAGATAAGAGAGCTATGTAATTCTATATCCAGCTGGATGGTGAGCCTCCAGAGGCTGGCAGTTAGAAATGCAGCTAGAGCTTGGCAAAGCACCAAAACAGTTGGGTCATAGAACTTGAAAGCCAGAGGCACTTCAAACAATTACAGTTCAACTCGTTCACTTTACAAATGAGAAAAATGAGGCCCAAGAAGTTAATGATTTGCCAAGTCAGCTGGCTAGAAGGTCACAGCGCTAAGAACACGGGCCTCTTGTCTCCAGCTCCAGAATTAGGACGGTACTGAATAAAGTCAGAGGCATGTGCTACAAAAGCTGTGGTTCTAATTAGGATGGGAAATCTGCATTTAGAGTCGCAAATCCTATTTGAGGGATCCTAATTGTAGCAGCCTCTAGCATTGACCCCACCCCGATCTTTGAGAAGAAACTGTCCTCGGCTTCCATGATTCCACGTCCGGTCCTCCCTCTTCCCTTGTTCTCATGACCGCTCATCTTCCTCCTCCTTCACAGACTAATTTCTTTTCCTGTCCCTTTAGTGGTCACGTTCCAAAGGGATCTCTCGTCTCTGAGTTTGCTCTCTACAGGACATCTCATCCATGCCAATGGCATTTAACACGCAGGTAACACTCAGATCCACAGCTCCAGCCTCGATATTTCCTCTGCTCTCCAGTCCTATATTTCCAGTTGTCTAATGAGTATCATCTTCACCTCTCACTCAGCAAGTGCAAAACCCCTTTCTCCTGATCTCTCTCAGTTAACAGCACGCATAAGGCCGCCCAAGATCAGAGCCTCAGAGGTTTGCTGAGTCACTTCACAACCTGAACCTCGGTCAGCTGGGACCTGGCTTTTCTTCCTCACGGCCACTCCTCGCTCAGGTCCTCAGCAACTTTTTTTGGGGGGTCGGGGGGAAGGTATGACAATTGCTACCCGACTGGTTTTCCTGCGTTCAGCCTCTTCCCACCTCCAAACTCATCTTCCACATCACCAGAAGAGTTCTCTTCCCAAAATCTATCTCATTGTTTTCCTTTCTAGTTCTCTGTGATAGTATTTCTTATAGTACGACTTGTACCGTCCCATTCAAGACTGGGAACTCCTTAAGTTCAGGGAAGCTGTTCTTTCTTTGGCATTTTCAGAACCAGTGTGTGAAACAAAATACACACTCATTAAGTGTTTGCTAAATTGAAATGGATTCTGGACTCTGATTTCCTGGTTCTCTACAGAGAGGGTGAAATGGTTTTCTAGAGATGTCAGCAAGATATTCGGTTGAAATTTTCAAATGGACATGGGAAGATCAACTAACAGAACCAGAAAGATAAGTGGCATGTCCAAGTCACCTAAGCCTCACGGCCAGAGAACGTGGGAGACGGCGAGCAGGAAAGGGCCCGTCCCTCCCTGTTAAAACAGGATGATGACGTAGATGGGGAGCCTGCATCTAGTGCCACAACCACTGAGCAAACAGGAAGGCCAAGAGGAGCCAGCCATCCCCGTCTGATTAAATACAATGGTCTCTGTAAGAGCCTTTTCTCCCTTTCGTGTAGCAACCTACATCTGGCGATAGATGACCGAGCACCATTCATGCTTTGCCAGAACGTTTGGGTTCTGCAGTTCCTGGTTCCCAGGCTATGCCCAAGGACTGGGAAGAAAATGCTGTGCAGTATTACAGCAAGTAAAGAGAGCTCCAGGTCACATGATCATTTCCACACCACCCTGCTCTTCCCTGCCCTTTTTTTTCCCCCCACTACTATCAAAATGTCAAGAAAGCTTATTACTCCTATTGCCAGGGAAACTATCTGCTATTCCAAATACAGAGAGGTGTGTGACATAATTTCCATGACCATTCATGCTGCTGTTTGAAGAAAAATGAGACACAATGTCTGGTGTGTCACCCCCCCCCTCCCCCACCGGACTGATAGCATCATCAATGGCCCAACTTCCTCTTATTATTTTACTTCATTCTATATTTATCATGCAGGAGCTCCTGCCAAGCCTCAGGGCTGCCACATTCTCAACAATGTGGCTTTCCTGTACCCAACCCCCCAAACTTTAGCCCTGGACTCTGGCAGGGACACACACGGACACACACACAGTAAAGAAGGAAATGGCCATTGTCAAGAAAATCGGTCCCAAAGGAAGTGGCTGAGGGATGAGCGTCAGCAGGGTCAGTCTCAGGACACACTGGGGAAGAGAAAGAAATGAGCCTGTGTTTTTACATTTGTCTGCCGACAAAAATCAGCTTAGGTCTTTTCCATTATAGTTTATTACAAGATTTTGAATATAGTGTCTTGTAATAAACTATAATGGAAAAGAATCAAAAAAAAGAATATAGATATATACATATATATATGTATGACCGAATCACTTTGCTGTACGTCTGAAACTAACACAATATTGCAAATCAAATCTACTTCAATTAAAACAAAATCAGCTTCCGTCTGAGGGCCATCCAACCCCTTTGGCTTCCTCCTACCCTCATCTTTAGGATACAGGGGGATGCGGGATTTCCCCAGAGAAGGACACAGCCATAGTCAGAAAACACGGATATCTACAAGTGTCTGGATTTTGATTCTTGGAATACTTGGTTTACACTGGATATCTGGAATGGTGAATTTTTTTAAGAGTTGAATTCTCTGGAGATTGTTAAGTAGTAGACACTAGGCTTTTAGGTTTAGGAGTTAGAAGATATGATGCAGAGCACATCCAAGTTTTTTCTCAGCAATATTTGTCCATTGCAATCTGACACACTTTTCATTATGTGATCTGAACCAGCCACAGAAAGGCAGTGTGACATCCTGTGAGGTTCCCAGGCATACTTCCTGACCCCTGGGGAGGTGTGTCCAACACGTGCCACCAAAGGGCCCTTTAGCACCTGGACCACATTTCAGCCAATGATTTTCATTTTCTGGAAAGTGCTTCTAAACCCCTATGGTGGTTATAAAGCTTACATGAGTATCTTGGACTCTGTCTAAATATTCATGTCATTTACTTTGCCCCAAGTCCTCACATCCTCTAAGATGGTCCAGCTTTGTGAACATTAGCCATGGCATCCTCTTTATGTGCGTGTACACACGTATGTGTGACCTCGCAGCCAACTTCTATTGCTTCTTGGCCGTTTGCGGAGGATGGATTTGATTGCTAATAGTATGTGAGAAAAATAAATTAGTTTTTCCTCACAACTCTGATGATCATAAATAACACATATGTCTTTAAGAAATCAATTCTCCACTCTTCTCTGGTCTTTGGGGTTTTCTTGAGTAACTCCTGAGGGTCTGAAAGAAGGTGGGAGAACACCTAGGTTTCTGTGGATACTTAGAACCAGAAGTCACCCATGGCTTGACCAGACCGACTAGGCTAGAATATTACACTACGAAGGGATCCCAGGGATCACTCTCACCCAGTCTTCTTGTTCTACAGCCCAGAGGGTCTCTTATTACATCAGCAGCAGAGCCAGAACTAGCATCTGGTTCCCTTCTTAATCTAGGATTTTTTTCCACTGGACTAGGGTATGCTTCCTGAGAACCTTCTCCATCTTAGAATTTAGTAATGCTGCTATTAAGCCCCAGAATTTATAAGCATTTGTCCCAGGTTGCCTGGTTTTGATAGATTTAAGCATAGTGTATTGGCAAAGGATCAAAAACACGGGGCAGGCACAAACGCTTTTCAGGGTCTGTCCCTAGATAAATCTGACAGGCGCCATATAATGATGAAGGCCTGACACCCACTCACCCAAAAGATAGGTTTATTAATGGTAAAACAACCATCTGGATTTCAGCCAACATTACAGTATTAGCATCAAATCACTTCTATTTGCCTGTCTAGACAAATCCCTCTAACATCCAGGTACTTGGGGAAGCGAAATGAGAATTAAGTTATAAAGGAGTAGGAGACTCTAGCCCACAAATATTACAGTATATTCCAAAAACTGTATTATTTCTCAATAGTCAAAACACACAAGTTCTAACATCTAATAAAGTATCTGAAAGAAGGGAAAGATCTTCCTATTTTTACATTCCCATGTATCTTCCTATTTTTACATTCCCATGTATCTTTCTACATCAAGGTATGCAACCCCCAAGGTATGAAGTTATATCTAAACCCACGAATGCCAATATGTACACATACTAGCAACCCTCATCTGCCTCCCAGCCAGAACCCAGCTGATGTAACTTGGACGTCACCCCTCACTGGAACTCTTTTAGATGACCCCTCAACTAGGTTCAGTGCCTGATTGCTATTATCCTGCTTAACTTGTGAGGTCCTCAAAGAGTTTTAAAAAATGGATTCGCACACTTGGCTGAGAGGGTGTGTACAATCATATACTGTCAGCACTGCAGTTGCAGAGTTGCCTCAAGAAAGAATTTTTAATATTTATTTATTTATTTGGTTGCGCCGGGTCTTAGTTGCAGCATGCGAACTCTTAGCTGTGGCATGCATGTGGGATCTAGTTCCCTGACCAGGGATCGAACCCGGGCCCCCTGCATTGGGAGCGTGGAGTCCTATCCACTGCGCCACCAGGGAAGTCCCAAGAAAGAATTTTTAGAAGCTGCAGCTTCTCAGTTAGAAGAGAGAGGAAAGATGGCAGAAGCAAATGGAGGAGAAGAAA
Organism: Balaenoptera musculus; assembly: GCF_009873245.2. Taxonomy (NCBI): domain Eukaryota; kingdom Metazoa; phylum Chordata; class Mammalia; order Artiodactyla; family Balaenopteridae; genus Balaenoptera; species Balaenoptera musculus. The sequence goes on from NC_045795.1 coordinate 8,078,820, forward strand.
ACCTCAAAATGAAACTGATGAAATTGTTTAGTGGCTGGGGATATAGACAAGCTCCTACAGGTACATATGCTACAGCAGTTTATGAGAATAAAAGAGTTTTCTTCAAGGCCCATTATTAATGGAACATGCATTTAGAACTGGGCCCTGAAGAAAGCTATTTTATATATTTATATATTTTATATAAAATAGGAGGACTATTAGGAAAATAAAGCCAAAGGAAGACTTCAGAGAATTCAGGTTGCCTTCGCGATGGTCTGATGGTTTACACGTGACCTAGTGAGACACTATGCTTCTTAGTATTTTGTGGTATTCACTTGAACAAATTCGCGCTAAGCTTAGAAGAGGAAGCTTCCTTTTGGTTAGGAACTGTTAACATTAAGTCCAACCTCGGTCATGATAAAATTATGGCAAGCAGCTTTATGATTGTATTTTTGTGCTTCTATTACATAAAACCAGTAAGGTAATTATTTTTAAGCAGAAGGAAGTAGGGGAGATTATACCAGTGATTCTTCACTAGGGGGGATTTTGTCCCCCCAGGTGATATTTGGCAATGTTCAGAGACATTTATGGTTGTCACACTGTGTGTGTGTGTGTGTGTGTTACTGGCATCTAGTGGGTAGAGGCCAGGGACACTGCTAAACATCCTGCAATGCAAGGGACAGTCCCCACTATCAAGAATTATCCAGTCCTAGATGTCAATAGTGCTGAGGGGGAGAAACCCCGGATAGAGGGATGGACATGACACTGTTAAATTAATAGAGTCTAATCTTGGTCCTCATCTTGTAAGACTAATGACAATGAAAGCACTGCCTTTTACGCCTCTGTTTCCCCATTTGCAAAATGGGGAAGAAAGGGTCTCTGTAAAATCAAAGCACAGTTATGATTACTGCGCTATTATGAGCTCATGAAGTTGTGTCTTAAGAACTGTACTCCTCCCCCTCAAAAAAAAAAAAAAATTCCTCCGGGGAAAGAAAACAAACCAGAAATGATCTCATCAGGATTACACCTGCCACACCAAAAAAACAGACACAGTTCAGAGAAACTAAATTCTTTCCCTCCAGCAATGAAGTAAGCTGCATCTGTAATTAAGATCTTAATAAGGGAGGTAGGAGGCTTGATACAGACGCTGCAGGCTGTGAGGCACGGAGCTATCCTGCCAGGTTTCAACAAGAGCAATTGAAACACAACCCCCCCTCGCTGCGTAGCGCCCTCAGGTGTTCTCTGCACAGTCCGTATTTCAAAATGGGCTTTCCTTCATTGCTAAAGACTCCTACTCCTGCAAGGAGAAAGAAAAGGACTGCCTCATTATTTACAAGCAAATGTCGTGTGGTAAATATTTTTTACAGGTAAATGTGAAAAATTTGCCGGAATCCACTTTAAAAAAGCCTCTTAGATAATTTCCTGACAAGAAGCTGAAAACAAGTTAGATAAAAGGCTGGCATAAGGCAAAAGGGATAATGCCTTTGACGGCTGATTGATCTCTGAAGCAGCTCGTGTTGACTGTCTAGAACGACCATGTGTTCCTAAACTTCCCAAGACGGTCCCCGTTTCAAATATCCTTCCCATTGTCAGACCATCTGTCCCATTTTTGGGTCTGTGAAACGTGGATACATACCTACAGAAATGATATATATTTTAAACTAAAAATAAAAGATAGGCATCCAAGTACATATCTTGCTAATGGATCTGCCTTGGCTGAATTTAGGATTTGGGAGAAAAAAAGGTAAGTACTGATAAGAATCTTAGGTTTAGTCAATGGACTGTTCTCTCATTGACAAGACGATCTTCATAAGGAAACGAGATCTATTCCAAGGGCATCCTGGCCTCTGTGAGACTGTCGAGCAGTCCAGCTTCATGGTGAATGCCATTGGGCTGACTGTGTTCCCATCACCCCCTTCCTTTACCCTCCCCCCCATTTAAGGGGATGCTCATGGAACTTAGCTCTGAGTGGAAAAGATTGGAGAATCAGAGAATAACGTGGAAGTTCTAACCCAGAGGAGCACTCAAGGGAAAAAAGACTTCAAAATTTTGCTCTACCAATGCTGTTGTGATGGCTCTGCAGCACTTGCTGGTCCATTCAAGCCATTTCCTGCTAACTCTAAGTCATACCATGGATGATTAATGACAACAAACAAAAAACAGTAACAACAAACTCATGGACAGATCACTGACATGTCCTGTTAGAAGGCTGGAGTGTCTACAAGTCCACTTTCCTGACTTCCCAGTGGCTGGCGTTGCTTGTTATGGTTACTGGGGGCTGGGGTTGGAATCCCAGCTCAGTCTTTCAGTAGAGCACAGAGCCTGGGGACAGAGAAGGCTGAGTCCTGAGTCAGCCCCATCTTCTGTGGGAGTGAGGTGCTAAATTAAGGGCAACAAACTGACTACCACAAATCAATGAGATTAAGGCTAATTCATACAAGAGACAGCATAACTAACATAAATTAGGAAAAATATTAATGACATATCATACTGTCTAAATAAATATTGCTTTAATTAAATAGAAAGATCTGGTTCAAATCATAACCATTTATGCCTTTTGGTGGTTGCAACTTTCTACTGAGTTTCACAAATAACACCCTCCCACACACACCCCCGCCCTGCCCACACACAAAGAGTAAAGAAAGGAATTAAATTCAAAATGAGCTATCAAACGTTTTTGTGCAGTGCTTGCACTTTTACATATTCATGGTTGATCAGTCTTTCTTTCTGGTAATCATAAACATCAACATTCCACATAAGGAACATTTTTGGTAACATCTTATAACTATTACCTTGACATATTAGAACTACCAGGAGGAATTCTCCTTTGCAACATACACACCAAGATCTGCAAAGAAATAAGATGCCTCCACATGAATGACAGCCTTTGAATAAGGCTCATGCACCACCTACCTAAATACCATTTAGCACAATTAATGTGCTAAACTAATTGGGGAAGAGGTTGAGGGAAACGGACGAGCCATTTTTTTTTTTAAAGAATAAACCTGTATCTAGTAGTCCATGATGAGGCCCAAGTATATGTATTTGAAAACATTCCACTGGCAATTTCATTATCTCCATGATCAGCTGTCCCACCCTCCATCTCAACCATGAAAAATCACGGTCACACACCATCACTACTTGTATTTTCTGGAGTGCCTGTTCCATCTTCCTCAAAGCACATGCCTCAATTCACCTAGATCACATTGTCTACCTTCTGAATCACTCTTTCCAGTGGAGGGTGGAAAAGGTCACCAATAAGGCATTTATCTTAAAATGAAGATTCCTCAGGAAGACAGCCTTTTGCAGCTAAGCTGTAATGTTCCCCAGGCCTGCGGAGTCCTCATTAACTAGTAAGAATTCCCTCAGGGGGATGATTGGAATGTTCAAAGTAAATAAGACGGAGGGGGTGTTGCTGACAAAGTATAAACAGGGTTTTTTTGGGTTTTTTTCGTCCCTTTTCCATGCCTATACTCTTTGCAGTCATCCATTGCCTAGGTAACTGGTAGCTATTCTCTTCATTTTAAGTTGGAAATAGAGGATTTCTTCCCAGTGGCCCCGTTTTGTTTATCTTGGCAAGGAGGCTTGGTAATTAAGTCTATATGTCACTGCAGAGTAATTCCATGGTCCCAGGGGCTGGGATTTCAAACCAATTTGTTTAAGTTTCTTTCTAACCCTAAAATGATCTAAAAATATATCACCAACACCTCTTACTTTACATCTCCATCACTCTTAACTGATGGCAGTAGGCTAGGGATATGGTTTCCCTGAGCCCCACTCACCTCCTGGGCATGTCACCTTTGATTTTTTACAGTCATGACTTTCTCTTTCCCTCGGTACTATTTTTGTTGTGGATAAACAATTGCAGCAAAGGTTTCCTCTTACATTTTTATGTATATAATGCTTCTGCACCTATATATCTGAGTATATATATTATATGTATCTTATGGTGCATCATATAATACCTGCCATTTAAAAATGCCTATTATGTACTAGAAACAGATGATTTTCATATATTATATCCTTACAACTATCTGATGAGACAGGTACTATTACTGCCATTTTATAAATGAGGAAATGGAGACCTGAAGTAGCTTGCCTAAAATTATACTGTTAGGAAGTAACAAAAGTGGGATTTGAAACAAAATCCACTATGCCATACAGCGAGACTCTTTTAACGGCTATTTGTGTAAGTATTATATGTAATTCAACATTCAATTCAATGTTTGTTGAGTACCTACTGTGAGCAAGGTCCTATAATTTCAGGAATATCAAATCTTATTAATAACAATGAAGATGCCAAGTCATTAAAATATTAGCAAGTGGGGACAGAGGTGTACTGGTAAATCCCTATGTCTTCCATCTGCATTTCTGCAAGACATCTCCAGGCCCATGGAATATTCAATAATACTCGATTATCTTAACCTAGTGACTGGGGTTTTGACATAATCCTGTCACCAAGTCTTGAGTCCACACTATCCTTTCAACATCTATTGGGCACCTACTTATATAAGGAGAGCTGGGGCTGACTAGCATTGTCTACTTCCATTATGCAGGAGCCATGGTAAATACCTTACCATGGAAAATGTCTTGCTTAGGCTTTAGAACAATCCTATGAGGCAGTTATTATCCCTATTTTACAGATAAGAAAACTGAGGCTCAGAGAGCTTAACTTGCCCAAGGTTACAGAGCATCAAGTCACAGGAAACAGAAATGCCTTTCCCCAAACCTCATATTCTATCTTGTCTCTACTGCAAGAACACAGAAGACCAAGTCCCTACCTCCGCCTCCCACCCCCAAGGCCACAACAGATCCTGGATCATACTTTTTATTCAAGGAACTCGTCTGTCAATCTGCTTCTACATACAAATAGAGGGTGAGTCTCTCGTATTCAGTGGGGCTTACCTAAAACTGGACAGCCCCAGTGGGCAACCTATGTGAGTTCCAAATATCATTTAGATAGTGATTTGATTGAAAGAGGTTAATGAGTAAGGTAGTGCTAACAGAGTAGGGCAGAGGTGAGAAACAGAAAGCCTATTGTAGGGATTATAGGACAGTCAGGGAGACAAAGGTTTAGGCTTCTGATTCTTTTATACTGTGGATGGATGAGGAGGCTTGACTCGTGGGAAGTGACAGACGAACCAAGTCACGTAGGCACAAAGAGACAGGGGCAAATGAACGGGAGCAGCAAGGGACCAAGATTTCCCATAGCAGAGTCCAAAGAGAGGAGGGAGGTAGGGGGTACAGAATGTGCTTTAAGTGTGTCACGTCTGTGTAGGTGGGGAGGCAAGCCCTACAGAAGTCAGTATTAGAGAAGCATAAAGAATGCTTGAATGAAAAAAATGAGAGATGATGAGGTCATAAGGGCATGAAAGGGGACGGAATTGGCAAAGAGGCTTGAAAAGTGGAGAGGAAGTTTTTTTAGAAGTGGGGGGCACAGAGTAGAAGCCACTGATGAATTCTCACGAGAGGACTGATGTATATTCCAGCAAGGAAAGGATGCTGAAGGGATCTTCGTTACTGTGCAACCTGCTAGATCGGTGTTCTCAGAACATCTTCAGCTCTACAAAGACTCTGATCTCTGTACAGGTAAATGGGTTTGCTCAGTTAAGAAATAAATACGTAACCAAATAATTTTTTCAAAGCATCTTTTGGTGCTTTTAAATGCACAGATCTCACATAAGATTTAAAAAGGAGGCAGGGGGCAGGAGTCCCTCATTTGGAGGGTGTGCAACACATCATTTAGAAGAGAATAAAAAATTTAAAACCGAAATGTTGAAGCCAGGAAAGAATCAGAAATTATATAGATTATAAATGACCATGCCGACTAAATCAAAGACACTCGATCACATGTTCTCAAGCCACCTTGAGAAAATAAAAGTATTTTCCAAGCCCCCTAGAAAGCTTTTCATAGTACACGCTTTCTGGTTTCCCTAACCTACTTTACCATGTTCATTCACGACGCACGAATCTGAATTTCAGAATGCAGTTTTCTTACTTGTGTTCTAAGCTCTACCTGCTCTAACGTTCAATCGGAACATTCATGAATGAGTTTGCTGAATGGCAGACTAGATAAGTAATTTAGCATTTTAATGTAGGCACACAGGGTACAGAAATTTGGCCTAGCCACAGAAGCTGCTCAGCTATTAGAGATCAAACAGGCGGGGCCCGTGGGGCACTGACCAGGCCTGGGCCTGCACAAAGTGGGTGGGGCCTCGGGCCTCTGCTCAAACACAGCTGTGCACCCACCCTCCAATTACCCTCCTGGCAGACAGCGGCGATAACCCACCCCCAGACCCTCAGGAGGGAAGCCTTCCCCGAGCAAGCCACGGCCACCGCGGCATAGCCCCCAACCCCAGTAGCCAGAACGTGCTGTGTATGTTCCGAGGAGCTTGGGGAAAATTCTTGATAAATGAAGTCCCCCGCAATTTACTGTCAGAGAACCTCAGACGGAATCCTTTAAAAAGAAATGGAACTTTACGTGCGTATGAGAGTGACTGCACCCTTTCTGTGAACAAATAGAAATACATACAGTGCAATCAAAATAGACTAGATATAGGCTAACCAAAAAAAAATTCACCAGAGTAATAGCTTGCATTCCACAGTGCTCAAGATTACCGTAAGTATAAGCTGGCTGAGCTGGAGCTGCGTGTAAAAAGCTCAAAATGAGTGGAGGCTTGGTTGTTCTCTAGTTATGGTCCCTGAAGTAGCCAAACCAGATAATCTGGTTAAAAAAAAAAAAATCTTAGGGACTTCCCTGGTGGCTCAGTGGTTAAGAATCCGCCTGCCAATGCAGGGGACACGGGTTCGAGCCCTGGTCCGGGAAGATCCCACATGCCCGTGGAGCAACTAAGCCCGTGAGCCACAACTACTGAGCCTGCGCTCTAGAGCCCGTGCGCCACAACTACTGAACCTGTAGAGCCCGCGTGCCACAACTACTGTAGCCTGTGTGCCTAGAGCCCGTGCTCTGCAACAAGAGAAGCCACTGCAATGAGAAGCCCGCGCACCGTAACGAAGAGTAGCCCCCACCTCGTCGCAACTAGAGAAAGCCTGCGCACAGCAACAAAGACCCAACGCAGCCAAAAATAATAAATAAATAAATTTATATAAAAAAAATCTTAAGAGTGGCTGGATTATAAATCTCCCAGTGAGCATTTTTAAGTCTGACTGTGCTAAATTTATAGTGTTTAGAGCAATATAGTGTCTAAAAGGTAATTCCTGACTCCAGGATTTTATAATCTAATAATTATCTGGTTTTACTACCTAAGTGGCTCGAATTAAACAACACTACCAAACATGCACTTCACTTTGCTTTGTAGAGTTACTGTCTTAAAAAACAAAAAAAAAGAATCTATTCTGCAGGAGTACTTTTTTTTGAGTTCTTATGATTTATTCAATAAGCACAAAAGGTCTTTTATATAATCGTTACCTTGATGTGCAGGAATACTCTAGATGACATAGAGTCTTAAACTTCCTGGGAGAAGAAAACACCAGTCACACAGCACATTTTAGGGAGGTCACAGAGAGTTCTTTCTTTAACAGTGGTTTAAAGTCACAAGTTCTGGAGCCAGATCACCTTGGTTCAAATCCCAGCTCCGCCACTTTTTAGCTGTGTGGCTTTGGATAAATTACTTAGCCTCTCTTTGCCACAATTTCCACATTTGAAAATGAGTATAAAGTATTAACACCACCTCATGGAGTTAATTGGAGATTTAAATATGGAATCCTGTATTGTCGTGGTGAGTCTTAAGAACTGTTATTTATCACTCGTCTACCTTTGTGCCACCTCCTCTACTTAAAATTACAAAATCCTCTCCTGAAATAAAGTCCATTATTAACTTGAGAGAAAATAGGCTTTATAAGAAAGGGAAAGTAGATTGCTTCAGCTATTGGTTCCTTTTATAGTCACCACAAGGTGTCAATCTGTCATTTGGTTAGTTGGGGAAGTCAGTAGTTTTGATGGTGAAGATGTGCACAAGCTAATAAAAATCATACATTTACAACACTTGGCAGGGTGTTTGACACTGGTAAGACCCGGCAGAGAGGCAGGTTTTCCCATGAATGGCAACCACAGTTCACAGCGTCAGCTGCCATGATGTTTTCTTTCCACAAAAGTAAAACTAAACATGATGAGGTCACTGAATAAAAGTGACTTTAGACTTTGTCACTTTTGTCACTCTCCAGATTGCAGCACTCAACGTTAAAAACAGCCATTTATACTTTCCAATAATAAATGTAGGAACGTATTTTCTCTTTTTTTCCCCTTCAAGCTGGTTTTTATGAAACTAAAGGCATTCACAATAGGCAGAAGAGGGGCAAAGATTCACTGAAGGCTAAGTAATATCTGGTGATAGGACATTATGATATCCTATCACTGTTCTAAATAAGGGAACTGTGGAAATACAGGTGAACCATTTCAAGAAAGAGAGCTTTCCTGCCAGGTAGAAGGATTTGTTTCTGGTTGCATCCTAAAGTCAAAAATATTAAGAATCTTCAGGATTATCCATTCCCCTGTTCTCTCCTATTGAGGTAGAAAATGGAAAGCTGATAGTACAGTGATAACTGATACCTCTGCCTTCAGAGAGTTCTAACCTTTCCAAGGAGAACTATAACTCATGCATCACAATAGAGACTTTCAACAGTTAGATTTAGAGCTACTGAACAAGATTTATAGCTTTTGAATAACAGGTTTATCACTGAGGTTAGCCAGTGGCTATTAGTCAGAACTGAGTATTTACAACCTCACATTAAAAAAGGATGAGCCAGAACCTAGGTAATTTGGAAAGAAAGCAAAGTAGCTCTCAGCTAGCACAATCTTGAAGGTCAGACAGGTAATTCAAATTGCGAATCCCAAAGCATAACCACCTTGCCTAAACGCGTTTTAATAACAGCATGTTTGTTTAAACGCACTGGGACTGTATCTATTCTAAAACACACGTATTCATCCTCCAAGCAAAATTCATATCCAATCCCTTGCAGTCTGCTCTGAATAGGGCCTCTGGAAGCTGCTTGCCTGGTTAGATGGGGGCAACTTAGACAAAAGGGGATATTCTAAATAAGTTATAATCCTTTTGCCGAGAATAAACACACAAAGGTGCGAAATGCATGGGAAAATATGCTGCTGAGTGTCTGACACTACTATGAGTTTCAGGGACAATAAGCTCGCGGGAGCCTTCAGACCCTCAGTCCATTCAAACGCCAATGAAAGTGTTTTCAAGAAATGGCAAGTACTCATTGGTTCTGAATCCAATGTCATTTATGGATGTCAAAATTCTCCATCATCAGCTGTATAAGGGTACCTGGGGCTTTGAACTTCTCCCACTAAAAGTACATATGGCAAACTGCTTCCCGAAGCAAACGCTTTAAAGCAAAGGCTGAAAACTGCTTGAAGAGCCAGGCTGAGAGGCTCAGCAGTTCTGATTCCTCTCTTACTACGTCTCCCGGGACAGTGGCGGCCAGGCCCGGGCGCGGAGTGCTGAGCTAAGGCGCGCTCCGCTCGGAGTTAGACACCCTCTGATCTACAGTGGCCACTGCAGCTCCGCCAGACTTCCAGGGGAGGTGGACCGGGTGTGCTGTGAGCTCCCGGCGTGGGTCTTAGAGGCTGGATCTCTGCCTGCCTGCTTGTATGCCAACCCCAGTGACTGAGACCCATCTCAGAACAGAACACAATCGGGCACAGTAGGGGTCCCTGCAGAGGAGCTGTCCTGCAGAGGACACACGGACACACACACACACACACACACACACGGAAACCTTCTGTAAAAGGCACTCTCTTACCTTATACTTCATCTCGGCAGCGGTGAATTGAGGCGTTTTCCTACACTAGTTAGACTGCATTAAGCACTGGCGTGTCCGCCCCTCCATCGAGCGCTGGGCTAAATGAAAGTGAGAACGGCCCGGCTGCAGCCAGTTGTCAGCGCAGCGCGGAGCTCCGGCACCGCTACGCCCGTCGAGCCTCTGAGCTCACTGTTTTGATTGAGGCAGGCCGAGCACGGAGCTCATTTGCATACCGCCCCGCCATTGGCTAGTGGGCCAAGGTAATACGAACGCTCCGCCCACCCTTAACTCCTGAAAACTGACAAAGAACTTGTAATGTGATCATTTCTTTTTACATTGTCAGAAAGGGTGGAAAATAAAGTCAGGAACCTTCCCGAACCTTACTCCACCCCCACCCCCAAAACCCCTGGAAAAGGAGATAAATTCTTTTTAAGCTTAACCCAAATTTTAAAGAAATGGAATTCAGAAAGCAGTCTGACAGTCGCGCTTCCTGTGACCTAGCAACTCCTTCATAAACCCATTTCATTTCAAAGCCGTTCACCTCACAATCTCTACATGAAACAAACTCGGGGAACAAAAGGTTTTCTGTCTCCGGGCCCCTTTTTACTAACTACCCCTGCTGATATCTCTCTCTCTCTTTCTCTCCTCCCTCCCCTCCCCTTTCTTGCGGCTGTTTGCTTTTTTTGTTCTTTTCAATGTTCAAAGTACTTGCAATGTCAGTCTGCAAGGAGCCAGAATACAATTCTCCCTCAGTGAAAAGGAACTTGGTAGCTCAGGCACCAGGGGTTCCCTGGCCGGCTTCTCACGAGGGCCTCACAGAGTTGAGTGTCAGCCACATTCAGAGACCTCCTCTGGTTTTGCTGAGGATAAAGGTTAGCTGTGACCTCTTAGACGGGGCTGGCCAGTGCACGCCCTATACATCATCACTGTTCACCAAGTACTGTGTTCTTTGATGGCTGGCATTTCTAGCTCCAGCTTTGAACACTGCAGTTTTTCCTTCTGACCTCTCTCTTGAAGATGACCCATTAACCCACCAACACTTATTATCCAGGGAACAAAAAATGCCCACTGTTTGACGAGCCTAATTTTAAAAACTCAGTCTTTTCCCAGTGAAGCACACAACATTTGGTTCAACTTCATGCTTTCTATAGAGAGAGAGGATCACCCCGGAGAGAACAGAAATGGTCACCTTCAGCAACTCTTCTGAGGGATGGAGCAGTGAGGGGAAAATTCCGTTTCATGGGACCTCAGGATTGAGACTCGGTGAGTGCAGACAATAGCTGTCCCCGAATGGGAAGGACTCCTACCAGACTACACGACTTGGATGGAAAAATCAGCCTTTTTCTCCTGACTGGGTTGGATCAGAATCAGTTTGATTTTTTTTCCTTCCCAATTCCCAATGGATTAAAATTCTACTTTTATGGGGCTTCCCTGGTGGCGCAGTGGTTAAGAATCCACCTGCCAATGCAGAGGACACGGGTTCGAGCCCTGGTCTGGGAAGATCCCACATGCCGCGGAGCAACGCAGCCCGTGCGCCACAACTACTGAGCCTGCGCTCTAGAGCCCGTGAGCCACAACTACTGAAGCCCGCGCACCTAGAGCCCGTGCTCCGCAACAAGAGAAGCCACGGCAATGAGAAGCCCGCGCACAGCAATGAAGACCCAATGCAGCCAAAAATAATAAAAAAAAAGCAAAACAAAAAATAAATAAATTTATTAAAAAAAAATTCTACTTTTATGATCTAAGCAAAAAGAACAGGAGAGCAACTGTCCTACAAAAGTGGTTTCCGGATACAGGGCTCAGAGTTTAGATCACAGTTTAATGTGGCACCTATTCCCTGGACAGGACCCTGCCGCCCCGACCAAGGTGGTCATAGTGAGGTTGACACAAGGTTTGGGACCTCCACTCTACCTCTTTCCCTCATTTAGCCTTAGAGTGAAAATGAGCCTGAGTGATTTTGCAAGGTCCTTCTGAATACACGTTAAGTATGCGACATATTACACTGCAAGGATCTTCCTAAGGGTCCCACAGACTTATGTGAGAGTCTAGCTGGCAAGAAATTGTTTTTGGTGTCTGCCTGGATAAGTCAAAGACCTTCTCATCTGTAAGATGAGTCTTGTGGCCTCCAGGAGATCTAGATAACATTCCTTTGGCTTCCTAAGCAGTAAAGCTGAATCCGCCTTCTGTTTTGTTTGATGAGTACCACTGAATAGTGAACACTATCTCACCCCTTTTTAATGCTTTCAAAGAGTTTCCCAAAGCATATGCTAGGGCTTTTTCTTTCTCTAGGTAAAAGCTTAATTCACACCACGTGGCTCTCCTACTTTCCTGTTTCTGTCCTGTACAGAATATACCTGAAAACCTACCTGAAGTTTATTTCAAGGTGGTTTGGGTCGTTGTAATTGTTAGTAATATAGAGAAAAGCATGAGGGAGTCAGGTAAACGTGTGTTAGAATCTCAACAAATTTCTAACTTTCTAATTTTGGTGTCCTGAAGTGTAAAATAGACAATAATATCAACCTGCTAGCGTTATAATGAGGATTAAATGAGCTAATGTGGATAGAAGTTAATAGTATTTGGCACATAGTAAGACCTTAGTAAATGATGGCTTATTAGTATTATTACATTATTATTATTTTAATATTAAATTTATTATACATTATTTTATTACTATATCATATAACATTAACATCCTATATCATTATAATATTGTTATATGATATAAATTAATTTTAAATTATCATGTTAATTATAACTATTATCACTGTTAGACTATTATTGATATTATAAGTGTGGTGGGCATTCAGAAAAAGATGGAGGAATCCCCCCATCTCTGTGCCATCCTCTCACCGGGCAGCTTTCTAATTTAACAAATATCAATTCAGAACCAACCACGTGCCACAGCTGTTCTAGGTAGGGAGAATACAACAACAGCCCAGTTAAAGGTCTTACCCTCACAAAGCTTACAGTCTAGTAGGAGTGGAGGACAATAATTAAAGGAATATATAGTACAGTTTTGGTGTGGTAGATGCCATGAAGAAAAATTAAGCAGGAAAAATTGCTAGAGGAAAACAGACCAAGGTGGGTGAGGAGAGTCTTATTTTAGAGCGAGTGGTCATGTAAGCCCCTCTAAGGAGGTAATATTGAAGCAGGAATCTGAACAACATGAGGGAACCACTCAAAGATCTGGGGAAAGAACGTTCCAGACAGAGGAAGTGACCCATGGGAAGGGCCCGAGATACAAGTGAGCTTGGTGTATTTAAGAACAGGATGCCCAGAGAGTGGTACCCAGGGGACGGAGGGAGAGAGGGGTACCCAGGGGACGGAGGGAGAGAGGGAGGTGGCAGCCGTTTGGATTTGCTCCTGAGTGTGACAGGAAGTCATGGGAACGTTTTGAGCAGGGAATGATATGATCTATTTCTCTGTTTTTACCCTTGGTTTGTTTAAACACTCAGGGACAGTAGACTACTAGTTAAAAAATATTGAGCTCTTTCTTAATGAAGCTGACATAATGCTGATAGCTGTTACTTTATTAGTGTCATCTGCTGTGTTTCCTTCAGAACCCTTTGGGGAAACACAAATGCTCTCCATGAATACAGAAGCAGCACCACCACCACCCCCATCTATCACCTGACCTTCCGGATGAAAAGATACTGTTTAAACTGTGCTATATAAACACCGTCGATTGGTTTATGTAGCCACCCTAATGCTCCCATGGGTGGCCTCATAAAACGGGTCAGGACCCCAGGGCTCGGACACTAGCCTGTGCTCAGCAGCACTCTCTCGGCCTCCCCAGACGCCCGTGCAGGCCGGAGGAAGGGAAATGGCACAGAGGCCATCCAAACCATTTTCCAGCTGCCACTGGGCACTGGTGTGGATACAGCAAAAAATCAGAGAGGATGCTAGAGGGAAGAGATTCTTCCACCCACAGCTTAGGAGGAGCCCATGTGGCCGCTCGCTGAGAGTGAAGGGGAAAGTCAGAGCCTGCGAGGGCAGGAAGCAACCTTGGGAATCATCCAGTCCAGCCCCTGGTAGAGAGGATGGAGCTGCTGCTCTGGGGGTGCCCTGCCCGGGGGCCACCAGGTTAGATCCTAACCACAGACAGTGCTTTAGGTCAGTCCTCTGTATCTCCTGTCTGATTTATTCCAGCCATTCCCTTTAGTTACCCTGCTTGAAATCTCTCCTTGTTCTGGTCTATGTTCCACATTGCTACCTGCTTAGTTTCTGGAATACAGAGCTGATCACGTTACTACTATGTTTAAAGACCTCCAGGAACACTCCAATGCCTTAAAAACAGGATCCACACGCTTTGGGCTGGACTATAATCGGATCCCACCCTCGCTTTCTGGCCTCATCTCACCTCCCCTCACAGCAACCCACATCCCACACTGTAGCCACACATTGGGGCGCGGTGGAGGGGCGAAATCACTGAATCCAAGACGCTTGTACAGTCCTGACTTTGCACGGACGGGTCCTTCTGCCCAGAATGTCCTCCTTTCACTCTTCTGTTATCAAGCCCAGTGCCAACACTCACTCTTTTGTGCTTCCTTGTCTACACCCCCAACCCTGCCCACCTCGTCTTTTCAGAACGAATCCCTCCTTCCCTGTACTATGCCCCTATTGTACTTGGACCAGGGCCCTAGCATAAGGCTCACCACATTGTATCATGATGATTTGTTGATGTCTGTTTCCCCAGCTTCCAGGTGAGCTGGTATCTTGTTCAACTCTGTGTGCCCTGCAGGCTTATACTTTATAGAAGCTTAAATGCTTTCTGAATGAATGAGTAAGAGGACCCGCGCATCTTCAAAGGACTTGTGTAATCTTGAGGTTCTGTCTGTTGCTTAGGAAGGCAGTGGGGAAACTCGTGGTTGAGGGCGGGAGTGCTGTTTACATTTATTAGACCTGGAGCTAGGATGGACCTCTTCAGAACCAGCTCAAGGCCTGTTGCCAGTCCTGGCTCTTGGACACAGGTCAGTCAGATAACTACGGCTTGTGGGCCGCCTGTTTTTATATGACCTACGAGCTAAGAATAGCTTTTACATTTTTAAATGGTTGGAACAAAATCTAAAGAAGGATAATATTTCATGAGATGTCTATAAATAAAGTTTTATTGGAACAGGCGCACCCATTCATTTACACGTTGTCTGTGAGCTGCACCAGCAGACTTGAGCAGCTGCGACAGAGGTGGTTAAACACTGAAAAGCCGAAAAAATGTATTATCTGGTCCTCCATGGAACAAGTTTGCTGACTCATGCTCCAGAAGAGTGCAAGATATATCCATCCCTGAGTTCAGATAAGTATAGATTCTGCCACATCCACAGAGAAACAACATAGAAATACCCACTCTAGAGCCATGTTTTACCATTTTTAGTTCGATACCAATTTCAAAAAAAATCTTCATTATAACAAAGTTATTGCAAAAAAATAATCCGAGGCAGCAACTTTTCAATTCTACAGGTCTCCAGAAACGTCCCCAAACAAAGATGAGCCATGGAGAGTTTTCTCCTTCAGTCCACTGGCTCATTCAGGTACCAGGCCCTGTGCTGGGCCGTCACAAACATCATTTCTCTTAATATTCATCTAACAAGCCTAACGAGGTGGGTCGTAGTGTTCTAGTTTTACACGTCACAAAACTGAGACTTGGAGAGGTTGCCACAACTTGCACAAAGGTCCAGGCCAGGGAGCGGCAGGTCTGGCATGTGAACCCAGGTTTTCTGGCTCCCGGGTCTGTGTGCTACATGGCTGCCAGGCTTCCTCTGGGTGCCTTCATTATCTGAGCCCCCATTTGTCAGTTCGATAAATTAGCATCTCTACCCTAGTGGGACTAAGCCTACCTGAGGAACACGTATTGCTCTGGAGTCGTGACTAAGGCTAATAGTGCGCACACACACACACACACATCTTACTCACTCATACTTTCAAGCCTGTGTGTGTGTGTGTGTGTGTGTGTGTGTGTGTGTGTGTGTGCGTGTGGTCCCTCTTGCCTAGACTGCCTTCCTTTCATCTTCTGCTTACCTAAATCTCGTTTTCCCCCCAGTTTGCGCCGCATCTCCTGCGTGGATCCTTTTCTAGAAAATCTCTCCATTGTTGATTCCTCCACTGCCCACCCCCGCACCCCCTGTGTCTTTCATCACCTATGGCCTAGGTCAGGGCTTCCCAAATCTGAGCTCCTTTAAAAACCAGTTGTGGATGCTTCGGCTTCTCCCCTTTAAGTTGGATTCCGCAGGCCTTGGAATCTACACATGAGAAAAGATCCTCATAGGATTCTGTATACAGCGTTTTGTGTGTGGTATATCATTTAGTGCTTAGTTATTGCCTTGTACGGTTTCACCCGTGAGGGTGCCTCCCCCAGAGTGAGATTTAAAGCAACTTGTAGGAGAGGATCCTGTCTTTCCTTCTGTCATATCCCCTTCTGCACCTGTGTAGGTAACCGCCTCGCATCTATGTCTTCTCAAAGCCTTCTGCCTTGTCCACACGCCCAGCCTTCATCGATGTCAATATGAAAGAAATAAGGCACTTTTCAGCAGGCAGGGGAAGAACACCTCTCACTCTAGGCAATCGCCCTCGTGTATCTGTTGAGCGGGTCGAGCTCTTGGAATGAATGAAAGTCTGTTATTAGAGAGACGCTCAGAACAGTCTCCAGGCTTCTTCATGTGTGTGGGGTGGAGCTTTCATTCACTTTCCCTCCACTCCTATTTTGGCACAAGAAACCTCATGAAGGCCACCCAAAGCCCACCCATCTTCCCCGCTTTTCACAGCAGTGTCCTAGGAAGAATATCTGTTTTCTGAAAGAGTTGTTAAAAGCACTGTTTTAACGTTAAGTTTCTGCAGATGGAGGGTGGTGTTTACTAAAAAGGCTGTTGACTCATGATCCTTGAATTACTTCTGCTTTGGTTCCTCCCTGACTTATTTCTTGTTTTTGCTCAATGACGAGCCACCTGGCGTGAGGTAGGGCTCTAAAGAGATTAGCAGCGGTTCCTCCAGACCTCTCTTCACCCTCACGCATGACATGTGGATTCCCACACTGTGAAGCCTTTACAAGGTCTGACTGCCCCTTCTCACTCAGTCACGTTTGTAAGTGTGTCACTGTCACCATCCTTTTGAAAGTCCACCACCCTCTCCCCCTTCCCACTGCTCTCTGCCATCCATCCCAGACTCTACGAGGTGGCTTTTAATTTTATCAAGGGTGAAGTGCTAACGTTGAGTGTCTTAGGGCCCTCTGAGTCCTTGGTAAACCATGCAAGAATACATGTAATACCGTGTCACTAACATGCTACAAAGACTCCTGTAAATGGGGCGATTGTTGGCAATACCTTGACTTGATTTTTGAAAAACTTGTGCAGCTGTAAAGTTTCTGATGATATATATATACACCTACATACTACTGATATTATAACTTCAGAATACTTAATTACTACCTTTTCTCCCCACAAAGGACTTAAAAAACGTAACCGATTAAATTATATGTCGAGTAAATCCACTCAAATCTAGTGAAATATGACAAGCATTTGTGAGGCGCCATCTTAGCATTTAGTGTTTTCTTTACATGAAGGATTTGGGGAAGTTAACTTAGGGGTGAAATAATAAGAAAAGTTAGAAACACGTAATAAAGATTTATGTTTATTCATCATCATAAATGTGCAAAGGCTTAGACTGCTACTATTTATATGTAACCAGCTGGGCAAAGGAATGAAGTTCAGTAGAACAGAAGGAGTTTTTAACAGTAAAATTGTGCAGGCTGCTGGCAAACGCTCCCTCCTGTTTTCTCCACCCTGAGGTGTTCTATTGTTGCACGCTTTAGTTTGTCCAAATAAACAATTTGTTATATGAAACTGTCATGGAAATCTCTTCTGCTGGTAGAAACTTGGACTGTGGGTGTTTACAAAGGTCAAGGTGATCTGCCAAGACCAACTAAGCAGGAGCGCCGTGACTGGACGGACGATGACCTCCACTCTTCTGAAGGCAGGGTCCAGCACAGTGATGTTGCTACACGATATGTATTAAATAAGCAGTGACAAAGGTGCCATGGTTTCCTTCTTGGTAACTTTTGTTCTTCCTGTGTGTATTCTTAAATTTGAAAAGTCTTCCTGACCCCTCCTCGCATACGTAGCACATCACCCTCTAGACGTGAGATCACGGCGCGTTATGCTAGAGCTTTGCCATCCCCTTCGCACTCTCCACTCTTTGCTACCATCTAGGTGGAATGAGCAGAGACATTTATGGACTGCGTGCCCTAAATTCCCGGATGGGGCTAGATGTTCTGTTTCCAATCCGCTCCTGAGCTTTACCATTCTCCAGACACACGGGCCGCTAAAAGTCACCCTCCCCATCTGGCATCCAGCGTGACTCCAGGGTGGAGGTGGGTGGGGAGGAAAAGGGGGGGCGGTGTTTCAAACCCCCAATAGTCACTTAACTGGAGGCACAGGGTAAACCATTTCTTTAGGGTTTGGAGATGCATTTTCCCGCCTGGGGCCCAACGAGAGCCCTCTGACCCAGTCCTTCAAGAGCCCCTGCCTTCTGTCCCCCACCGCCCTCATCAGCTGAGGCCAGTGAATGTCCAGCAGGCCCTGTCCCAGGGCATCCGGCCCGTCTGAGCAGCCCAGGCGGCCGCCAGCTGGCGCTGATGAGGGAGTCGAAGGAATCTGAGTAATGCAGGGCCTGGGGTCGGAGTGGGGAGGGCAAGACGGTAGGAATGTGATGTGGGAATGCAGCACACCCGGCGCTGCTGAATCCAAGCTTTTGAAGAGTTTGATTCATTTTAGAAAGCAAACAAAGCACTCCAGCTATCAGCAATCTTTTATTTTGTCTGCCGGAGGAATGCCTTTCCAGCGTGGGCCGGAGACTGGGTGGCTGTGGAGACACCAGCGTCCACCCTTGGCTTGCCGAGCGCGTATGGACGGCGCATTCCTTCCTGCCCACTGAAGCTGGGAAATAAAGAGCAGCTCTTTCCTCTGTAAGGAGAGCCGAAGAGGAGCCCAGCTAACGAGCAAGCACAGGACTTAAAGGCTCACTCACACACAGCACTGAGGTTTACAGATGTTAAGTATGAGTTCCCTTAATTTGCTTAAGTCCCGGCACCCTGTGATTTAGACCAGAAGATGTAGACAAGGGTGGGGAGGCTTTCTTGAACTTTGATGCCTGCGGTTCTCATGACTCATGCTGTAACCAGCCTGTGGAGCTTCTGGTCATAGGAAGGGTCGAGGGTCGGGAGAAGCAGCAAGGCCACGGTCCTCCTGTCCCTAGAAGGTGGAGGCTACGTGCTTCTCACCTTTAGATTTTCCCATCTCAGACTCGCTCTCTATCTTCTAAAGCCAACCCCTGTGCAGTCAGCTCACCAGGAAAAAAAATCTTCCCTCCTTACCCGACAGCTCTGTGCTTTTTAGCGTCTCCTCTCAAACCCACCCCGGGACTTAGCTCCCCACCTCTCCCTTCTCCCATTCCCACCCCTGATATTTCCCATCCTGCTCTCTAAAAGAACGTTTCGGCCTTCCTCATCCTAAACACAGATCCACGGTTCTTTGTTCAAAAACCTGGGGGCCAGACGAGTTGTGGAATTCAGAATATTTCAGCCTTTAGAAACAGATTCCGTGTCTATATGGCATGCTACAAAACTCCCAGTGGGACCTGGGCCAGCATCCCGCACGCAGACTCATTCAGATTTCAGCAGATGTGTGCGTATTCACGCCACGGTGGGTGAATGAAGACCATGCATCACCTTGGCCCAATCCAGTCAGGTTTTGCTGCCAAATGAGTCATGAAAGAACTCTAGATTTTTATGCTTTGTAATCGTGGGTGGACGAGCCTGGACCACTACCACACTCTCCAGTTCCTCAGGACTCCCCTCTGACAGCTCTCCTTCCCCCAGCACCACACCAAGCGCTCTGCTCTCTCTTTTCCTTGCCACCATCTGCCAGTGAGCTGCGCAGTCCTGGCCGGCCCCTCCTCTGCCGTCCTCTCCAGCCACCTCCATCCTGGGCAGTGCAGCCCAAGCTCCCCACTGTAAAGGACCAGTGTTTTCCATTCCTGAGCCATCACGCACCACTTAAAAATACAATACTAGGGGCTTCCCTGGTGGCGCAGTGGTTGAGAATCTGCCTGCCAATGCAGGGGACACGGGTTCGAGCCCTGGTCTGGGAGGATCCCACATGTCGCGGAGCAACTGGGCCCGTGAGCCACAACTACTGAGCCTGCGCGTCTGGAGCCTGTGCTCCGCAACAAGAGAGGCCGCGATAGTGAGAGGCCCGCGCACCGCGATGAAGAGTGGCCCCCGCTCGCCGCAACTAGAGAAAGCCCTCGAACAGAAACGAAGACCCAACACAGCCATAAATGAATAAAAAAAAAAGGAAAAAAGAAAAAAGAAAAAAAAGAATACCGCTAGAGGCTTCTATGTCCCTAGTAATATTAAAAAAAAAAAAAAATACATTACTAGGAAAATGCAATGAAAAAGACTTAGGAAATACAAGCCTTGTTTGTTGTTGTTATTATTGAATTCATCTGGTATAAAATGACCCCTAATTGCTGTCAGACTGCAAAGTGCTCACTCTCAGTTTCACTCCCGCTGTGGGCCTGGGCAGCGTGCAGCCCGGGGCGGGTCTGCAGATGGCGTTTTGAGGAGCGCGGCTTGAGATCCTCGTCTTCCTTTGCCCAAGTTGGGGGCTTTCCTCGGTCCTTTGCATCCCCTTGCTCACGACATTCTCCCCCACCCCCTGTCCTGAAACGGCCTCCTCCTTCGGCTTCCACAGCGGTGGGCTCTTCTTACTCCTCAGCCTCTCTCACCGATAGGTGCAGTTGGCCCCCCTGCCCTCGGTATTCGCGGGTTCCGAATCCACGATTCAACCACCCGCAGATGGTGTAGTATTTTCTGTCCAGTGCTGGTTGAATCCACAGATGCAGAGCCCGTGGATGGAGCATCCTCAGATTCTGGTATCCGTGGGAGGGTCCTGCTGAGGATCCCGAGGGACCACTGCGTTTTAGTCTTCTTTTCAGGCTGGCTTTCCCCAGGGTTGCATCCTTAGCCCTTTTTCTTCTGCATTTTCTCCTTTATCTATCTTATCCTCTCCAATGACTTCTACTCTCGTTTCTGTGTTGATGACAATCACATCTCCTGACCTGTGCTCTGCGTTCCAAACCCTCATTTCCTCCTGCACCCAAATATTCCAAAGGCTTCTCATCAACTCGTATTCACAGATTGTGACGGTTCATTTTATGTGTCAACCTGGCTAGGCCACAGTACCCAGTTATTTGGTCAAATACTAGTCTCGACTTGCTGTGTAGATATTTTTTAGATGAGAATAACATTTAAATCTGTAGACTCTGAGTAAAGCAGATAAGCCTCCATCATGTGGGTGGGTCTATCTAATCAGTTAAAGGCCTTAAGAGAAAAAAGACTAACGCCCCTCTAGGGAGAAAGAATTCTGCTCCAGATGGCCTTTAGACTGAGCTGCACCATCACCTCTTCTCTGGGTCTACAGCCTGCCAGCCTGCCCTGCAGATTTTGGACTCATCAGCCTCCACAATTATGTGAGCCAATTCCTTAAATCAGTCTCTCTCTGGGCACACACACACACACACACACACACACACACTCACACACACATCCTATTGGCCTGTTGGTTCTGTTTCTTTGGAGAAACATGACTAATTGGCATATGAACTTCCCATTGAAACTGTGGCTACTTCTAACTATTCTATTTCTATTTATGATGCCACCATTGTCCCAGATGCCTAGAATCAAAAGTTCAAATTGATCTTTTGCTTCTTTTTCCCTCCTCTTCCCACATCCAATCAGCCATGTCAATATTTATGGCATAAATACCCTACTTTCCATTCATCCACGAATGGAGATCCCTAACCACCAGACAGGCCTGGTTTGTCATAGAATGTATCCCCACATTGCCCACAGTGACTGGTCCAAGAAATTGGCATGTGACCCAGAGAGAGTGACTCTGAGATCTTCTTTGAGATTTTTTTTTTTAAGTGACAATTTTTTTTTTAATATCCTTATTGGAGTATAATTGCTTTACGTTGTTGTGTTAGTTTCTGCTGTATAACAAAGTGAATCAGCTATATGTATACATACATCCCCATATCCCCTCCCTCTTGTGTCTCCCTCCCACCCTCCCTATCCCACCCCTCTAGGTGGTCGCAAAGCACCGAGCTGATCTCCCTGTGCTATGTGGCTGCTTCCCACTAGCTATCTATTTTATATTTGGTAGTGTATATATGTCCATGCCACTCTCTCACTTCGTCCCAGCTTACCCTTCCCCCTCCCCATGTCCTCAAGTGCATTCTCTACGTCTGCGTCTTTATTCCTGTCCTGCCCCTAGGTTCTTCAGAAATTTTTTTTCTTAGATTCCATATATATGTGTTAGCATACGGTATTTGTTTTTCTCTTTCTGACTTACTTCACTCTGTATGTCTAGTACCATCCACCTCACTACAATCTCGTTTCTTTTTATGGCTGAGTAATATTCCATTGTATATATGTGCCACATCTTCTGTATCCATTCATCTGTCAATGGACACTTAGGTTGCTTCCACGTCCTGGCTATTGTAAATAGTGTTGCAATGAACATTGTGGTACATGACTCTTTTTGAATTATAGTTTTCTCAGGGTATATGCCCAGTAGTGGGATTGCTGGGTCGTATGGTAATTCCATTTTTATTTTTAAGGAAACTCCATACTGTTCTCCATAGTGGCTGTATCAATTTACATTCCCACCATCAGTGCAAGACGGTTCCCTTTTCTCCACACCCTCTCCAGCATTTATTGTTTGTAGATTTTTGGATGATGGCCATTCTGACTGGTGTGAGGTGATACCTCCTTGTAGTTTTGATTTGCATTTCTCTAAAGATTAGTGATGTTGAGCATCCTTTCATGTGTTTGTTGGCAATCTGTATATCTTCTTTGGAGAAATGTCTATTTAGGTCTTCTGCCCATTTTTGGACTGGGTTGTTTGTTTTTTTGATATTGAGCTGCATGAGCTGCTTATATATTTTGGAGATTAATCCTCTGTTAGTTGCTTCGTTTGCAAATATTTTCTCCCATTCTGAGGGTTGTCTTTTCATCTTGCTTACAGTTTGCTTTGCTGTGCAAAAGCTTTTAATTTTCATTAGGTCCCATTTGTTTATTTTTGTTTTTATTTCCATTTCTCTAGGAGGTGGGTCAAAAAGGATCTTGCTGTGATTTATGTCACAGAGTGTTCTGCCTATGTTTTCCTCGAAGATTTTTATAGTGTCTGGCCTTACATTTAGGTCTTCAATCCATTTTGGGTTTATTTTTGTGTATGGTGTTAGGGAGTGTTCTAATTTCATTCTTTTAAAGGTAGCTGTCCAGTTTTCCCAGCACTGCTTATTGAAGAGTCTATCTTTTCTCCATTGAATATTCTTGCCTCCTTTATCAAAGATAAGGTGACCATATGTGCGTGGGTTTATCTCTGGGCTTTCTATCCTGTTCCATTGATCTATATTTCTGTTTTTGTGCCAGTACCATACTGTCTTGATTACTGTAGCTTTGTAGTATAGTTTGAAGTCAGGGCGCCTGATTCCTCCAGCTCCATTTTTCTTTCTCAAGATTGCTTTGGCTATTCGGGGTCTTTTGTGTTTCCATACAAATTGTGAAATTTCTTGTTCTAGTTCTGTGAAAAATGCCACTGGTAGTTTGATAGGGATTGCATTGAATCTGTAGATTGCTTTCGGCAGTGTAGTCATTTTCACAATGTTGATTCTTCCAATCCAAGAACATGGTATATCTCTCCATCTGTTTGTATCATCTTTAATTTCTTTCATCAGTGTCTTATAGTTTTCTGCATACAGGCCTTTTGTCTCCTTAGGTAGGTTTATTCCTAGGTATTTTATTCTTTTTGTTGCAATGGTAAATGGGAGTGCTTCCTTAATTTGTCTTTCAGATTTTTCATCCTTAGTGTATAGGAATGCAAGAGATTTCTGTGCATTAATTTTGTATCCTGCTACTTTACCAAATTCATTGATTAGTTCTAGTAGTTTTCTGGTAGCATCTTTAGGATTCTCTACATATAGTATGATGTCATCTGCAAACAGTGACAGTTTTACTTCTTCTTTTCTGATTTGGATTCCTTTTATTTCTTTGTCATCTCTGATTGCTGTGGCTAAAACTTCCAAAACTATGTTGAATAATAGTGGTGAGAGTGGACAACCTTGTCTTGTTCCTGATCTTAGTGGAAATGGTTTCAGTTTTTCACCATTGAGAACGATGTTGGCTGTGGGTTTGTCATATATGGCCTTTATTATGTTGAGGTAGGTTCCCTCTATGCCTACTTTCTGGAGAATTTTTATCATAAATAGGTGTTGAATTTTTTCAAAAGCCTTTTCTGCATCTATTGAGATGATCATATGGTTTTTCTCCTTCAATTTGTTAATATGGTGTATCACGTTGATTGATTTGCATATATTGAAGAATCCTTGCATTCCTGGGATAAACCCCACTTGATCATCGTGTATGATCCTTTTAATGTGCTGCTGGATTCTGTTTGCTAGTATTTTGTTGAGGATTTTTGCATCTATGTTCATCAGTGATATTGGCCTGTAGTTTTCTTTCTTTGTGACATCCTTGTCTGGTTTTGGTATCAGGGTGATGGTGGCCTCGTAGAATGAGTTTGGGAGTGTTCCTCCCTCTGCTATATTTTGGCAGAGTTTGAGAAGGATAGGTGTTAGCTCTTCTCTAAATGTTTGATAGAATTCTCCTGTGAAGCCATCTGGTCCTGTGCTTTTGTTTGTTGGAAGATTTTTAATCACAGTTTCAATTTTTGTGCTTGTGATTGGTCTGTTTATATTTTCCATTTCTTCCTGATTCATTCTCGGAAGGTTGTGCTTTTCTAAGAATTTGTCCATTTCTTCCAGGTTGTCCATTTTATTGGCATATAGTTGCTTGTAGTAATCTCTCATGATCCTTTGTATTTCTGCACTGTCAGTTGTTACTTCTCCTTTTTCATTTCTAACTCTGTTGATTTGAGTCTTCTCCCTTTTTTTCTTGATGAGTCTGGCTAATGGTTTATCAACTTTGTTTATCTTCTCAAAGAACCAGCTTTTAGTTTTATTGATCTTTGCTATCGTTTCCTTCATTTCTTTTTCATTTATTTTTGATCTGATCTTTATGATTTCTTTCCTTCTGCTAACTTTGGGGTTTTTTAATTTTTCTTTGTCTAATTGCTTCAGGTTGTTTATTTGAGATTTTTCTTGTTTCTTGAGGTAGTATTGTATTGCTATAAACTTCCCTGTTAGAAATGTTTTTGCTGCATCCCATAGGTTTTGGGTCGTCGTGTTTTCATTGTCATTTGTTTCTAGGTATTTTTGGATTTCCTCTTTGAGTTCTTCAGTGATCACTTCATTATTAAGTAGTGTATTGTGTAGCCTCCATGTGTTTGTATTTTTTACAGATTTTTTCCTGTAATTGATATCTAGTCTCATAGCATTGTGGTCGGAAAAGATATTTGATACGATTTCAATTTTCTTAAATTTACCAAGGCTTGATTTGTGACCCAAGATATGACCTATCCTGGAGAATGTACCATGAGCACTTGAGAAGAAAGTGTATTCTGTTGTTTTTGGATGGAATGTCCTATAAATATCAGTTAAGTCCATCTTGTTTAATGTATCATTTAAAGCTTGTGTTTCCTTATTTATTTTCATTTTGGTTGATCTGTCCATTGGTGAAAGTGGGGTGTTAAAGTCCCCTACTATTATTGTGTTACTGTTGATTTCCCCTTTTATGGCTGTTAGCATTTGCCTTATGTATTGAGGTACTCCTCTGTTGGGTGCATAAATATTTACAACTGTTAAATCTTCTTCTTGGATTGATCCCTTGATCATTATGTAGTGTCCTTCTTTGTCTCTTGTAATAGTCTTTATTTCAAAGTCTATTTTGTCTGATATGAGAATTCCTACTCCAGCTTTCTTTTGATTTCCATTTGCATGGAATATCTTTTTCCATCCCCTCACTTTCAGTCTGTATGTGTCCCTAGGTCTGAAGTGGGTCTCTTGTAGACAGCATATATAGGGGTCTTGTTTTTGTATCCTTTCAGCCAGTCTGTGTCTTTTGGTTGGAGCATTTAATCCATTTACATTGAAGGTAATTATCGATATGTATGTTCCTGTTACCATTTTCTTAAGTGTTCTGGATTTGTGTTTGTAGGTCTTTTCCTTCTCTTGTGTTTCCTGCCTAGAGAAGTTCCTTTAGCATTTGTTGTAAAGCTGGTTTGGTGGTGCTGAATTCTCTTAGCTTTTGCTTGTCTGTAAAGGTTTTAATTTCTCTGTTGAATCTGAATGAGATCCTTGCTGGGTAGAGTAATCTTGGATGTAGGTTTTTCCCTTTCATCACTTTAAATATGTCCTGCCACTCACTTCTGGCTGGCAGAGTTTCTGCTGAAAGATCAGCTGTTAACCTTATGGGGATTCCCTTGTATGTTATTTGTTGCTTTTCCCTTGCTGCTTTTAATATTTTTTTTTGTTTTTAATTTTTCTTTTTTAATAAATTTATTTATTTATTTATTTTTGGCTGTGTTGGGTCTTCGCTGCTGTGCATGGGCTTTCTCTCGTTGCAGTGAGCAGGGGCTACTCTTCCTTGCGGTGTACAGGCTTCTCATTGCGGTGGCTTCTCTTGTTGTGGAGCACGGACTCTAGGCATGCAGGCTTCGGTAGTTGTGGCACGCAGGCTCAGTAGTTGTGGCTCGTGAGCGCTAGAGTGCAGGCTCTGTAGTTGTGGTGCATGGGCTCAGTTGCTCTGTGGCATGTGGGATCCTCCTGGACCAGGGCTTGAACCCATGTTCCCTGTATTGGCAGGCGGATTGTTAACCACTGTGCCACCAGGTAAGTCCCTGTATTTAATTTTTGATAGTTTGATTAATATGTGTCTTGGTATGTTTCTCCTTGGATTTATCCTGTATGGAACTCTCTGCACTTCCTGGACTTGACTGACTATTTCCTTTCCCATATTAGGGAAGTTTTCAACTATAATGTCTTCGAATATTTTCTCAGTCCCTTTCTTTTTCTCTTCTTCTTCTGGGACCCCTATAATTCGAATGTTCATGCATTTAATGTTGTCCCAGAAGTCTCTGAGACCGTCCTCAATTCTTTTCATTCTTTTTTGTTTATTCTGCTCTGTGGTAGTTATTTACACTATTTTATCTTCCAGGTCACTTATTCGTTCTCCTGCCTCAGTTATCCTGCTATTGATTCCTTCTAGAGAATTTTTAATTTCATTTACTGTGTTGTTCATCATTGTTTGTTTGCTCTTTAGTTCTTCTAGGTCCTTGTTACACGTTTCTTGTATTTTCTCCATTCTATTTCCAAGATTTTGGATCATCTTTCCTATCATTACTCTGAATTCTTTTTCAGGTAGACTGCCTATTTCCTCTTCATTTGTTTGGTCTGGTGGGTTTTTACTTTGCTCCTTCATCTGCTGCATATTTCTCTGTCTTCTCATTTTGCTTAACTTACTGTGTTTGGGGTCTCCTTTTCGCAGGCTGCAGGTTCGTAGTTCCCATTGTTTTTGGTGTCTGCCCCCAGTGGGTAAGGTTGGTTCAGTGGCTTGTGTAGGCTTCCTGGTGGAGGGGACTGGTGCCTGTGTTCTTGTGGATGAGGCTGGATCTTGTCTTTCTGGTGGGCAGGACCGCGTCTGGTGGTGTGTTTTGGGATGTCTGTGAACTTAGTATGATTTTAGGCAACCTCTCTGCTAATGGGTGGGGTTGTGTTCCTGTCTTGCTAGTTGTTTGGCATGGGGTGTCCAGCACTGGAGCTTGCTGGTCGTTCAGTGGAGCTGGGTCTTAGCATTGAGATGGAGATCTCTGGGAGAGCTTTCACCGATTGATACTACATGGGGCCAGGAGGTCTCTGGTGGTCCAATGTCCTGAACTCGGTTCTCCCACCTCAGAGGCTCAGGTCTGACACCCGGCCAGAGCACGGAGACACTGTCAGCCACATGGCTGGAGTGCCTTCAGAGTTGGAGAAGCTGGCCTGCAGTGGCTGTCCTTCTTCGCTGCACATTAGAATCACCTACTTCTTCCTTGTTTTGCCCCAAAGGCAGTGTTCCACAGAGAACAACAGTAGCCTTGAAAATAGTCACAGCTCTGAGATGGTTTCTCTTTTTCCTTTGTGCTTAGTTGGGTTTCACTTGCTCACAGTGGGCTACGTGCGGAGGCTTTGCACCCGGCTCTTCTGACCAGAGTTCCTAGTGCGGAATCTTCTTTGAGATTTTATAAATGAAACTTGGGAAAGAGAGGACACTTCTTTCCTTGGATAATAAATGCAAATGTCTGCATGACAGCGAACATCTCTTCCTCATTGTAGAGAGTGTCCACAGCAAGAGAGAATGAGTCCACACACAAAGGAAGCAAAGATATTTGGAGTGGAGGAATGGCGACAACTCTGATCCTGTTGTGTGTGCCTCTGGATCCAGCCATGCCTGAACTCTGATCTTAACCCAATTTCTAAAGCAATAAGCACACTTTTCTGCTTAACCTAGTTGGGGTTGAGCTTCTTTCACTTGCAACCACAGTGTCCTGACTAAGCCTCTGCCAAAAAGTACTCTCCTAAAGGGCATGGACTATACCTTATTCATCTGTATCCCCTGTGGTACCACATTTAGGATCTTCTCAGTCTATGTGTTGCACTGAATTCCCAGCTTGTCCTTAAGCTACCAGCTACCTTGTGAAATTGTGTGTGAATGAGAGGAGAGAGAGAAATGAAAGGAAGGAGCATTATTCCTTGGCTCCTATGAAGGCAGAAATAAAATGGAGACTTATGTATTAGGAAAATTCCATTTGGGAATTTGGTGACCCAAATGAGAAGCAGATCTACCCTTTTATTTTAAGTTCGTTGATTTAGATACACAGATTTAACAGTGAAAGGAAAAGCAAGGCATAGTTTTACTGCTAAGTGCAGGGTTGCAGTGTTTTGTCTACCTGGAGATCCGTATAAATATTTATATTACATTTCCTTTGCCAATTAACTTGTACTCGTTAATCACTGCTGAGATCTCATTCATCCCTCCACCAATACTTAACTAATTGCCCAACAGAATGCCAGGCACCATGGGAATTACAAAGATGTATAACACCCAGATGCTGCTCTTACTTCTTAAATACCTATTACGGTAGCAGCCAAAGGGACTTCATGAAGATAAACTTGTGTAGAAAAAAAAAAGCATGCCGTAAAGTTACGTAAGTTTCTATTTTAAAATCATCTGGTTCTAATTTACTAAATTTAGTACTTTAGCATCAATGCCAAAGTGCTACGTTTGATTTATGGAAATACTTTAGCACATTTTCTATCACACGCTTGTACAATATATTTACTGCTCTTTTGTTATGGTTAGAAAGATTATGGACCTTAAAAAAAGCCCTCTTTACGAGCTTGCTGATATTTTATTATAAAATGCCATTAGATGGAATAAGAAGTCTAGTAAACAATAATATTCACTTAGGAGCATTCCACATGGTTTAGCTTTTGGGGTATATATATATAAATTTAACAGAGAGGTCCATCTGGAAAATGGATGTTTAAAAACTTTCACTTTAGGCCAAACCACTTCTTTCATGGCAGACAAGTACTTGGGGACGGGACGGGGGAGAGATATTTAAATAGCAGTCATACTACACTGCTAACAAAATAATAATAACGTTAATACCAAAGGATAAAAGGATGCCAGAGACGCAGACTTCCATCACCCCAAAGAGGGAACTTGCAAAATATTCCAGTGAAATGGAATATAAGAATATGGCCATCTGTACCTCTGTATGGCTTTCCAGGCCCTGAGCTCGACCAGCTTACCTGGCATGGTAGTTTGGCGACTACCCCACGGCATTTTACAGAAAAATCAAGGTCTCGAACCAACCTCTTCACTGAAACCTCCCAGACGTGCTGTGGTTTAGCCAATGAAGTCTGCCCTGAATTTTCAAAGTGGTATTTAAGCCCGTGCATACTCATTTTGCTCCTGCCTTACCCCGGTTTTGCTCGGCTTACAAAGCATGAGAGGTTTTTCACTACACACCCACATAAAATAAGATGGCTGCCTAGGAATTCCCCCTGTGCCTGGCAGCACTGTGCTTGCTTCAAACAAAGAAACCTCATTTCCCTCAGACTTTAGACAACTCTTACAACGAACAACTGCAAAGGCCAGGCCAGTCAAAATGTTTTCATCCCAACAGGCCATCTTCACGTCAGGTTAGAGGACCTCGGATGCAGGTGTTCAAAAGCATCTGAAAGAGTTTTCATCCCAACAGGTCATCTTCACGTCAGGTTAGAGGACCTCGGATGCAGGTGTTCGAAGGCATCTGAAAGATTGATAAGTGACTGCCTGGCTGCAGGACCCCAGACGCCAACATCCTGGGTCCTCCCACGTCAAGACAAGGCTGAATTAGTATCAGAGTAGACGCGTCTACTCTGCCCTGTCCTGCCAGGATTTGCTCTCCCAACTCCTCTGCCCTGGAGGCCAGCCTTCCTATCTCCCCTTGAAAACACCGTAATAAGAAATGAAATTAAAAAGACAACAACAGCAAAGTCAAGACAACACCATGAGCTCTTACTCCTTCTGGGTTCTTCTTTGGAATGTCTCTTATTTCACCTCTTCAAGTTCATCCATTCCTCCCTCATCCTCAGCTTAAGTCTCACCTTCTCCTTGAAACGTACTCCAGTCTCTATGGATGAGTCCTTTTCCTGAATCTGTGCTATGCTCACTGTCTGTGCCACCTCATCTAACACGGGCGTCCTGGCACCGTTGCGTTTGACTTGTGATCTCTAATGGTGGTGGGAGTGCCTCTCGTTTGCGTAACAGTTGGTCTTGGAAGTAGGCATCCCCTATCTGACTCAGGCAATTTATTGAGATGCAATTCACATACATGCAATGCACCATTTTAGTGTGTGCTATTCAGTGGTTTTTAGTAGAGTCACAGAATTGTACCACCATCGTCACTAGTTCACTCCAGAACATTTCCGTCACCCCGAAAAGAAACCCCATGCCCATCAGCAGTCATTCTCCAACTCTCCTCCCCCACCCCTCCCCCCAAATCCCTGGCAACTATAACCCCCATTCTAATTTCTGTCTAGCAATAACAATTTATAACTGACTTCATGCATGTCTTTCTAGTGAAATTCCAAAGGCTAAGACAAACATGAGATTGGCTATGACATTTTTTGTATGCATCTAAAAGGATGGCGTCAGTTGTATGAACACAAGGATACATTTAGTACTTGTGAGAGAATGTAGAGTGATAACAACCAAAAAATGGTATTTCAATATAGAAAGGAAAAGCAGAAGTTAGGGAGTGTTAGAGAGTGAAGTCTTTAGAGAGAGAGGAGAAATAAGTTCTCCCAGAGACATGGAGATTATTCTCTTTGTAATTTACCACAAAGAGGTCTTATCACATGCAAGATACAGCTATGCGTATCATCTGATCTCCATAACAACCAGTCAGGTAGGGGTTAGGAATCCTATACCAGAGGTGAGGAACCTGATGCCCAGAGAGGTGAACGCCTTGCCCAGGGTCACACAGCAAGCGTTTAACCGAGGCTCATCAGGCTTCAAATCCCATGCTCTTAGTAACTTTGTTATTCCCTTTCAACATCGTGCTTACATAGATCCTCAAACTGGTGCCAGAAAAGTACCCTGATGAAGAAATTGCTGTTCTATGGAAAACAGGCAGAATACAGAGATAGGTATTACAAACACTCTCCCAGTCTGGACAGGAAAGGGTCTGGGCTGCTCTGTTAGGCTTCAGGGCTACTTGAGGGCTTCATAAAGTCTGCAGAGATTCAAGTTTCTCCTGTCTTGTGCTTTGCTATCTTCAGTACAAGGTCCAGGGCTGCTCATTCCAGCCAGCAGGAAGAGGGGGTGAAAAAAATGTGCCTTTTCCCTGAAAGGTGCCCATGGACCCTCTGCTCTCATTCCATCAGCCAGACTTGGTCACACGGCCACAGTCAGCTGCAAGGGAAACGTAGTCTCTATTCTGGGTGGTCATTCCATGACTAGGGAAGGGGAGAATGGGCATCAGAGGATGACAGCGTCAGCCATGCGTACCTACAAGGTAAACAGCGTAACTGTGTATAGTAGGTGCTCGAAATGGCTGAATGTATACACCTCAGGCTTTGTCTGCCTGTCAGGATAGCTCTCTGCTCACGGCAGATACTCAGACTGGGTCGGCAGGTTATACACTGCATTTCCCTCCCCCTGCCCAGAGGTTACGCTCTGTCTGCTGGCCTGGGCTTCCTCCCAGCCTCTGCCGCTGGTCTGCCCTCCTGGGGCACGATGAGGTAAGTGTAGAGGTCCAGGTGAAGGGGCTCCGAGAGGCTCCTGCCGGGACCAGGTCTTTCCCAGCCTTCCCCAACCCACAGAGGTGTCTGGGTCCCGAGCCCTCCCTGTTCCCGACACCCCACGGGGAGAGGTGTGCAAATGGATGGGTATGGCCAAAGCAGAGCCAGACCACCGCCCAGCTTGTGTTTCAGAGAGGACAGGAGGGAGGGAAAACTGGGACCAGGAGGGGAGAGAGCCCCCGCTGCTCTTTCTCCCAACTGGCCATTGTCCCTAGAGGTCAAAGACGGTGTAAAGTCATAAAATTTGTGAAATGCTGGCTCTGGATGAGTTAGAGCCCCGTGACAAGCATAGTAGCCAAAGCCTAAATTTAATCTGACACACCATGAAAATGAGACCATTGTACACTAGCCATGCTGGAATCCCCACATGTCACCCTCCACGGGCTTCCCAACATCTCTCCTTTTCCTCAGCATCGCAGATGGGAAGGGAAAGCATCCCTTGGTGTCCTTAACCACCGAAGAGGAGAGAGGCTGCTTGGTGCCCAGAATCACATTCTGAATCTACCGGGAGGTTTTAGCTGACCGTCCTGTGACCCTCCCCACGTGCTTCACCCAGCAGAGGGATCCTTCCTCCCCAGATCCCAGAGGGACCTGTTAGCTGAGTCCAGCGACGGTCTTTCAGCTTGACTACCATTGTTTCCTTGGGATAAAGGATTTGGGGAATGTACTGTGACTTCAGCTCTGAGATTCCAGAACTGGGCACAGCAACCCCGTCCCATTCCTCTGAGCACTGAGGTTCCTTTAAACTTCACCCTCCTGCCCAGTTTCAAAGTTCTCATTTGCAAATCAATTTAACAAGGCCCCAGGCGGAACCCCCTGGTTAACACCATTAAAATGGTTCTTCTGACTAGACGGAGGGGGTGGGGGGAATAAACCACACACCTGCAAATTCCTTACTACCTTTCACTGTAATCTTTAACCGCGGGTCAGCGTACCATATTTTAATTTCTCTAGGCACTGTGCCTGGATTTTCCACCTGTGGAGATGTCTCCAGAATTTCACTCCTATGAGGAGACATATGGAAACGATGGAGTATGGGATAAGTGGCCTTTTAATTTGGGTTTTCAAGAAATATAACCTACAATGGAAAGAATACATGCAATCCTATAAAAAATAAAGCCCTATAAAAACTGGTTGCCTATTATTTCATTCTCTTGATCTGAAGTATCTCAACATGGAAACATTAATTCAAATTGAACTAATATAGTTAGCCCCATTCTAACATTTCAGGCAAGATAAAGGTTTTGGGGAACAAAAAAGACGTTTTGCTGTGGTGGCTGTGGTTTTGTTTAAGTCACCTTTCTGGGTCTCTTGTCCTTTATTAACAGGGCACCTATGATACGGACGTCTCAGAGGGTTTGGTGTTAACCAGGTGGGTATATTGGAGTCTCGGCAGTTAAGTAAGGAGCTCAATCCATACTGCAGAGGAAAATAACAGCCTTCCTGTGGAGAAGTTACGTCCAGGAGCATCGTCAGTTCTCATGGCTCTCTCTCTCCCCTCCAAGGTGGGCAGGACCCATGTTAGGGCCCCAGTTTTGGAAGGAGAAGGCTGAGGCCTGCCCATTTTCTGTGGAAGTGATTTGCCCAGGCAGCAGAGCCAGTTCAGCCTGACTCCAGGCTTCCCGGTTCGAATCCAGGTCCCTCCCACTGACGGGTTTGTTTCCAGTGACCCATGAAAGTCTCAGTGACAGACACTCAACCACTTTGGGGATTTGGGAACAGTTACAAGGGGAAAACAAAGCAAAACTGGGAATAGGCAAGGTTTAACTGAAGAATACAGTTCTTTTCTCTGTGGATCAATTCCAGGGTATGTTTGCCATGGGCTCTGCTGCTTGACACCTCAGGCTGAGTTTGTGTGTGTGTGTGTGAGTCTGTGTGTGTGTGTTGGGGGGTGAAGGGCAGAATTCTCCCCTTACCTCCTGCTTAGACTTCACATAAATACCTCCCCACAGACTCGTGTGCTTCTGCTCTGCCCACGGGTTTGAGGCTATGTTATTTGACCCGTGTCAGTCACAGGCTGTATTTTGCTCTCCCCACGTGAACCATGTGAATTAGAGCCTAATCTTCAGTCCTGGGTGTTGTAGCTCTACCCCTACTAGATCTTCATTTCAAGTCTGTCCTTGGACTCTCAGCTGTGGCAGTGGAAGCCTCTCCAGAAACAACTGGTATTCTCATTTTCTACCAGCCTGAGCGTGTCATGAACTTTTTGGCCCACTGGCAGCTGAAAATACAGATGAATGCAAAAATCAGAAAAGGGTTTTGGAGGCTCTAAGAAGGTGCCAATCAAGTGAAGGAGTAGTAGGTTCCCACTGAAATATCCAAACCAGCTCTCGTGTCCCTACCTTGCGCTAACTCATTTATCTCTGCTTGCTTTGAGTGCCTCCGCAAACCTGTGCTAATATAGCTTTCTGTGGGTCCGAGGGGGCCCTTCCTTTCCTTTAAAGAGAGCAAAACAAATTAACACATGCACACAGACACCTCCGACTCCCCAACCCCTCCGTATATACACACACACACACACACACACACACAGATACACACTAAAACATGATTCATGGAGACTGGCGTTAAAGACCCTGGAAGTTATGGTTGACCTTTTCCCAGGCTTCCTGAAAGCATCCCCTTCCATGGTCAAAGAAACACTACAGAGATCAGAAAGGAGCCGCTAGGAAATCGACATCTTTGTTCCATGTCACTTCCACTGTTTGGTTATATAGAGCCTTTTCCACAGGCAAAGCATCACTATCTTAATATGCAAAGTCAGAAATGGTGACTATTGGAGAGAAACTCATTCCTAGCCTGGTGTAGTTCTATTTTCCCAGAAAAAGCTCTGTCTCTCACATACATGGTTTGTTTTTGTGTGTAAATTGATTTTGTATCCTATGGTCAACATAGCCTTTTTTAAAAAAAGAAATAAAAGTTAGAACAGAGAGAGATGATAGGAATGCATTCCCCCTGCTCCATTTCAACACAGAAATCATTCTTTTGGAAAACTGGGCTTGAGCAGATGTTTTTGACGCTTCCTGATGGTTGCCTAGGAATAAAACATTATCTTCTGAGGAAATTGTAGGGACACAAGACTGTTTGTCTTAATAATCTAAGATTCTTGCAAACAGCTGAGTCCCAAGGAGGTCAGGACATATTCTTGCAAAAACCTCTAGACAAGGATCAGATTATGGTCAAAAGAAAATGCATAGACTTTAGTCCTAATAGGTTCTCAAGGCAAAGTCCTACGTTGGTTTTGCAACGTTCACATGTGCACATGGTCCCTTAACTCAAAAAAACTTGTCAAATCAAAATGAGTTTTAATTCTTGTTAATAATAATAAAAAAAAGTCTCGCCTTGAAGGATTGTACGGGAGGAAAAGATATAATGAAATCAAACAAAGCCTCCCCGGTTGTGGGCGTCTGGCCACCACCATCGAGGTTACA
Organism: Balaenoptera musculus; assembly: GCF_009873245.2. Taxonomy (NCBI): domain Eukaryota; kingdom Metazoa; phylum Chordata; class Mammalia; order Artiodactyla; family Balaenopteridae; genus Balaenoptera; species Balaenoptera musculus. The sequence goes on from NC_045795.1 coordinate 8,114,348, forward strand.
GGGAGCAGATGTACTGTAGCAGTCAGTATTTCTGACGGGAAAATTTGATCAGAGTCTCTGTCTCATTCTTCACTTTTATTTCCTCCTCCTTGAAAAGTCATATGTCTCCAGGAAAATCGCAGGAAATATACGCTTTTTCTTCTCCCTGTACAACCCTATGCCCTAGGACAAACTCACATTTGATTGTGAGTTAAATCCTGAACTTTCAGGTTAACTTACTTAAAATATTCAAAATTGAATTGCTGCTTTTCTGTTTTTTTTTAACGTATAATTTTATGTATGGGAAACTATGGTATTATTTTGGAATTTAACTCTAAATCTGTGAGAATGTTATAAAAACTATCAACAAAGTCCATTCCTTCTTCCCGAACATAATAGGCAGCAAGACAAGTATGCATTAACGGCACGTATGACCGCAACATCACCCCAAGGACTGTACACAGATGATAAAATAGATCCAGCACCCGCCCTTTAAGACAGTGATGATTCAGTCAGTGATATGACAGCCTTAGAGACAAACCAGTAAACACTGAGAAGGAATTACATTCATGTGATCATTTTGTATTGGCATTCCTCTGTGTGTGTGTGTGTGTGTGTGTGTGTGTGTGTGTGTGCGTGCACACGCATATTGTTATTTGGAACTACCAGTTAATATCACAGCATCTCCAACCATATGGTAAAAGCATGTGGTTAAGACTGTTAGAGAAAATACAGGATAAGTTCCATTTGAATTTCAGATAAACAATGAATAACTTTTTAGTATAAGTATATCCCATGAAATATTGGGGACGTATTTCTGCAAGAAAATATTTGTTTCTCTGAAATTCAAATTAAGCTGGGAGTCCTGTATTTTTATTTGCTAAACCTGATAACCTTACATGCAGAGAAATAGTGTTACTGCCCTGACAGCCATCTGGAACAAGAGGAGAAATCCCAAAGATGACAGTAACTTACTGTTAATTAGAAGATGTTCACAATATACCTAGTTTCTCACCCTCTGTGAAGAAAGCACCTCTTCCCATCTGCATTCTGTATCATCTCTTAGAAGCTCAAGTGGGTAGAATGTCACTGGTATTAGTGTTATCTGAGAGTGGCTACTTGAGATTATCCCTATCACCGGAGCTTTAACGAGTGGCATTTCAGTTCAACAAATATTTATTAAGCACATACAACTTTGCAGAACAGTAATGTAGGCTGAGTCTCTTTTCTCCAGGAGTTCAGAATTCAAAGGGGGATACTAATATGTCTACAATGGATGTTAATTAAACCATATATTTGGTAATTAAATATATATTTTATATATTTAATTTAATAAGAATTAAATTGAAAGATACAAATAAAGAGCTACAGGATCACAGAGAGGGACAAATAAATTTTGTGAGCGCTGGGAGATGAGAGAATTTCACAGAGGAAAGAGTGGGTGAACTGGGCTTGGCAGGAAAGGAAAACTCTCAGTGGGGAGAGTCAAGCCAACAGCTTCCCATGCTAAGAGGATGGAAACACTAAAGAGACAGAAATAAGAATGTGTGTTCAGAGAGAGTATTCTACCCAGGAGGGAACGATTCTTTCGCTTGCTTGTTCAGTAGGTGCTTATTGAACATCTATGCACACATCAATATGTAACAGCAATTGAGTAAAGAGCAATGAAGATGAGGCACATGGTGCCATGACCTAGTGAGGGAGGTGGGACAAGGCCTTTGTGATGGAGGCAGTGATTGAGTTGAGCCCTCAAGGGAGAATAGAATTAACCAGGCGACAAGGGGTGATGAGGGCCTGGGAGGAGGAGGACATTAGGCAGATGAAACAGTATGTGAAAAGGCCCTGTGGCAGAAGTAAACAGGAAGCCTTTAAAGAACTGAAAGAAAGCCAGTGTGTTTGGAGCACAGAGAACATGGTGGGATATTATGTTTGAGAGGCAGGATGCAGTTGGATCCATGCCAGGCCTTTTGGGATCTGTTAAGGAATTCCATCTTAATCTCCAGAGCACTATAGAGCCATTCTATGTGTTTAAGTAGGAGTATAACATAATTCGCTTTGAGTTTGAAAGAATCACTCTGACTACACTGGTGAGAAGAGATTGGAGGGGAACCGGATAGCTGTGAGGAGACCAGTCAGGAGGCGACTTCAGTAATTTGGGCAGGAATTGAGGGACACCTGTATTCTCCATCTTCTCTGATGATTTTTTCGCTGCATTTCCAGAGGGATCTGGGAAGAGCACCACTAGGCCTCTAATCAGCATATCACAGAGCATCTGGGTCCTGATGGCCCAGCAAAGTGAGAAGAATTTCACATGTCACTATGTGTGGTTATTGCTAAAGTGTAGTAAGGCGTGTGGTCTCATACCTGTTCAGCAGAGTGCTAAGGGGATATTTTAGGCCTCAGATGGGTAGTGGAATGCAGGCAGACTGACAAGCTTACTGGCCTTGGCAGTTTGGAACCTCCTTTCCTGTGCCAGGCACCTGACAAGGCAGAGCCCCAACTGCTCGAGCAGAGGTCTTCCTGTGGCATCTTCAGGGAACTAACATTTTTCTTCTTCCATTGGTTCCTTTCCTGCCAGGTGTACCGGGGACAGGAGGGCAGAAAGGTTCTATAACTCTTGGCAAACTCTAGACCCTCTCCAGCCCACTCTAAAACCACAGGGGCACCTCTGCTCTTAAGAGTTGGCTGTACTCACCAAACAATTGCCAAGAAGAGTTGGTGGCATCTCTTTCATAGTATTCTCTTTTTTTTTTTTTTTTTTAATTATTAGCACCTTTAATTATTATTTATTTATTTATTTATTTGGCTGTGTTGGGTCTTCGTTTCTGTGCGAGGGCTTTCTCTAGTTGCGGCAAGCGTGGGCCACTCTTCATCGCGGTGCGCGGACCTCTCACTATCGTGGCCTCTCTTGTTGCGGAGCACAGGCTCCAGAGGCGCAGGCTCAGTAGTTGTGGCTCACGGGCCCAGCCGCTCCACGGCATGTGGGATCCTCCCAGACCAGGGCTCGAACCCGTGTCCCCTGCACTGGCAGGCAGATTCTCAACCACTGCGCCACCAGGGAAGCCCCATAGTATTCTCTTATATTTAATTTCTATATTATATATATATACGTGTTACAAACTCTGTGGATTCAAAAGGACCTTTGCAGGAGCCTTTTAGGATCGGCAAGTATGAGCTGATTTGGGTGAAGCTGTATGTTGTGCACACTCAGAGCAGTCTCCACATGGATGGCACATTTCCTGACTGGTCCACGTTCGTGCACCTTCCAACTTTTCCGCAGGCCGAACCTCCCTTTGAGTAGCAGTCGTCAACCTCTGAGTACGTTGGACACATGCTCATGAATGCCAGGAAACAAGGCAAAATTTCTAAGTATAATGGGTCATGTTGGTTCTCAGGACCTGTGAAAATGCAAAGAATGGCCCCTGGACTCCTGGTTCTAGACCAATCCTCTTCTGAGGGGCCATAAGCCACATGGATCTTAATAGACCCTTCAAATGAGGCAGCCCAGAGTGTTTCACCGTTGCCACAGTCGACATGCTGGGCGGGACAGCCCTCTGTTTTGAGGCTGTTCTGTGTACTGCGGAATGTTGAGCAGCATCCGTGGCCTCTATACACTGGATGCCGGAAGCACCCTCTCTCTCCAGTTTTTTCTTTTTTTTTAAATTAATTAATTAATTTATTTATTTATTTGGCTGTGTTGGGTCTTCGTTTCTGTGCGAGGGCTTTCTCTAGTTGCGGCAAGCGGGGGCCACTCTTCATCGCGGTGCACGGGCCTCTCACTATCGCGGCCTCTCTTGTTGCGGAGCACAGGCTCCAGACGCGCGGGCTCAGTGGTTGTGGCTCACGGGCCTAGTTGCTCCGCGACATGTGGGAACTTCCCAGACCAGTGCTCGAACCCGTGTCCCCTGCATTAGCAGGCGGACTCTCAACCACTGCACCACCAGGGAAGCCCTTTTTTTTTTTTTTAACTCCGAACGCTTTTATTCTTTTCCTTCCATCTTCTTTGGTTATAGAATTTTTATTTGCCATGGTGTATAAAATTTACATTTTGTTTTAAAGTTTTACAAAAGCTTAACATGGAATCCCTTATTTGTTAAATAGCTTTGTTGGTCACCAGACATACTCTTGCTTATTTTTCCTTTTTATTTTTATATATTATTTTTTCTTTCTTATTCATTTCTTCCTTGCCTGGAAACCATTTTTAGAAGAATGTTTGTTGATTTGAAAATATTGTCTTTACATTCCAGTGGCATATTTGCAGTTTAATTATTTCCTGGATCATACTTTTCTTCCCCTGAAGACATTACAGGCATGATTTTAATGTCACTTAGAGAAGCCTATGTTGTGCAGAAGCCTCTGGTCAGCCTGACTGTTTAGATGACAAAGGATTATTTCTTTTCCTTTGTCCTCCAGGATTTTAATTAGGATAGAGCTTGCTGTTGATAATAATTCTGTCAACTTATCCATAGACATCATACAACTTTTCAGTATTTTGAAGCACTTTTTTTTCTGGAAGGTTTTAAAAAATTATACGTTTGTATAGTTTTCTTTTTCCATTTTCTCATTCTCTTCATCGGAAACACTAATTAAGAAATATTGACAAATACCCCCGAGGGGGCAGAATGGCCCTTAGTTGAGAACCCCTGGTAGAGACTACCCTCCTCATTTATCTAATGGGAAAACTAGGACCCGGAGAGGGAAGGATGCCTCCTGAGGGCCCACGATTCCACGGGGACAACGTGGAACTAGCCCTTGGGTCTCTGGACTCCTAGTCTGGGTCTGTCTCCCAAACAGACCATTTTTCTGAACTTTGCTTTGTTTCTGTCGCTGCCCCCACTCTAGACACTGCTCCTTCCCCTTCTTTTCTGTTCTAATTTCTCCTTTTATTGGGTCTTCTTGCTCCTGAGGTCTGCCTAGAAGCACGAGGAGATTTGCAAAGTCAAATTCCAAGCTAACAGACGAGCTGGTCTCAGGCAAAACTCTAAACAGGATGAGAACTGAGGCTTTTCATTTCTGCCTTCCCCCAGCCCGCAGGGCTCCAGGCACAACGTACATGCTTCGTGTGTGTGTGTGTGTGTGTGTGTGTGTGTGTGTGTTTTAACTGAGGAGCATGAAGGTTATCTTTTTTATTCCTTGTCTCCTGTTCCAGTGATTAGTCTCTTGCTCATAGACAAGTGTCCTATGTCCATCTGCTGCTTTAAAAACGGAATCTTACAGCCTTCATTCACACCAAGATATGAATAACTGATAACAACCACAAATGATAAGTTTCTGCAGAGTTGGCATAACCTGAAAGAGGCAAAGTGCAGAGGCAAGAGGCTCTGTTGCAACTATGTAACTGGTGACACTTCTGTAGCACCTAAGTAGGGACCTCTTTCTAAATGAATCATCTAAAACCAAAGTCCAAAGTGAGTGCAGACGAACTCAGATTTCATCCCAGCATCTTGTAGCATACACAACAATTTCCTGGCATAAGTACATGTTTACAAGACTTGGACCTTTCAGCTATGGAATGCTCTGAGGCTTGTATGTGCCCACCAGGGAGGCTCAGGGGCTTAGTCCGGCCCCCACTGCTTGCATATCAGCATTTTCCTCGCAGGAGAACAGTGTGAGAGCTGGGGCCCAGCACCCAGATGCGTTCTGTAGTAAAAGGTGTGAATGCTCTTCTCTGAACTTTGCTTACTTAATGATCTAACAGGATTGCTATCAAGAATGTGAAGGGAAGTGGTTTTGTGGGTTTTAATGCATTTTTTACATTTAACTTTTGGGTCACTCACTTTTTGGTCTGAAGCCACTTTTTTGCTATCTGACCTGCTTTGAAAGCCAGTTTGCCATCTGTGCCCTTCACCTGGAATCTGGACTGGAGTTTGCAGGTTCTGAACCACCCAAAGCCACGCAAGTGGTGACAGCCCCTGGGTGACCGTGCCCACACTTCCCTCCTAGAGTGAGGTCATTACACCCTCCGAAGGGGTGATGTTGCTCCAGGTGGAAGTGCACAAAATCATAAGCTGTTCAGGGCTGGTTGTGTCTCTAAGCAAAGTAAAGCTGGTAAGCGTCTGGGGGAAAGGTTATTTATTACTTCATAGGTCTCTGGCGTTGCAGATGCTATTCTGTCGTAAGAGGAGCTGCAATGTGAAACCAGAAAACACACATATCATGTCTCTCTGTCGGCGCTTGGTGCTGCTGTTTTTCTTGGGGGTCCAGGGAGTCTCTTCGTGCAGGATTGCGGGGGACTTGGAAACATGACCCAGCTCTGGGCAGTTCACGTGATGGACCCGGACGTGGCTTCCAGGTCCGGAGGGAAACATGCTTGGCCTTTGTGCTACACAAAGTGGGTGTCCCCGCCTCTCCTCACCCGGTGACCCCAGGCCAGCTGAGAAGCCTTATGAAATAAGACCCTCTGGTGGGATGAGGACTCCTCCCATCGCCTTTACTCTGATAGCCTTGCAGGGAGGGCTGTTTCTGCCAGTGAAGGTATTCCTGGAAAGCACTCCCCACCTGGAACCTGGTTATTCAGAGCATTTTCCAGTTAACCTAAGCTTAAAGACCTTCCACCTCCAAAGGCCAACTTGAAAGAGGGGCAGAAATGGTGAATCCCAAGTTTTTTAAGAGGCAAATCATTGTTTAGATTTCTATAAATTAAGCATGTGATCATATCCTTGGAAAGAGCAGGGCCCTAAGAAAACTTGATGTAAAAGGCAGATTTTGAAGATGAGTATTAGTCCTCTCTCCCCAAACCAGCCTTACAAAGGGGTGCCTCCACGAACAATTTTATGAGTATGTATAAACATCCAATCTTAGAGCTCTCGGCATGTGTTATTATTAGCAAAACTGACTGCTTGTACAATGGAATTCTGTTTGTATCCTCTTATTCTAAGCCAAAAAGTGACACCCTGCAAAAATAATACACAGACATGAGTGGTCTGAAACGTACTCCTTCTCCATCCCTGGAGTTAGAAAAACAAGTCAGATCTTTAGCATATTGTTTTAAGATAGACTGACCAAATATGAATGTCAGTAATAGCCACTTTTACATCTAGGATAAAGACATTTAGAGCCACACGAATAAGATCAGAACTATGAGAGATCAGATGAGATGGCTGACTGAATGGTACGGTGGCAGGAGTTCAGTGGTTGCCTTTTAAAGCAAACACACACACACACACACATCATATTTATCTTGATTTTCATCAGCTTAGTTGGTTTTCAGTTCATTCATTCAACATATACAGAGCCCTTTTTATTTGCCATGTGTCATATAAGGCATTAGGAATCTATAGATAAATATGTCACAGTCATTGCCCTCAGGGAGCAGTTAAACTGTATCCTGTCATTTACAAACTGTACCTAGTTTATAATTTTAATTTTCCTAATTAGAAACGGAGACATACTACCTGGCAAGTATGACTACTTTTATGGGAACAACCGGAGACATGATATGAACACAGGTGATGGAAAATCCAGGATATATGGTGGTTGTTGATAACTTCTGCCATATTTTTACCTCATTTTCTCTGCTTCCCCTTATTCTTGCTCCACCAAAACCCCAAATGGGTGAAATCTGGGTGGTGAAATCTCACACCGGCCCGGTGGCGAAGCTTGCAGACCACCACATGGTCATTGTTGGGATCTGTTAGATTCTTGTCTTACCCTGAGGATGTCAACTTTGGAACTGATCTTCTTGGAAGAAACCTCCTTCTTAATCACCTCCCAAATTCCTCAACTTCATCTGACTTTGAAGCATTATCTTTTTAAAGAAATAGACAAATCAAAAGCCTCAAGTGTTCTGGAATATTCCCCAATGTGGAAGTTTGGTGCTGAACATGTGTCCAGACTAGATTTGCAAAGGGCTGTGGTTTTACTGAAGGCTTTTGTCTTGCAGCCCCCTGGACCAGGTTCTATTTGCTGTGAGTTGCTAGTGCAGAAGCTCCAGCTTTCAGATGGCCAGAAAAGGAAATTAGCAAGTAAGTTTCAGAAAGAAAGCACCAAAGAAGCTTTGCTTTAAAGATTTACTTTTTTCTGCACTTTGAAAAATTCTGGCGGCTATCTTGGTGACAGGTTTGTGGCAACATTCTTCTGGCCTAGGCAAATGTTTGCTCTTTTTTTTCCCTCCCAGACTGTGCAATCAAGAGCATATGGGTCTTGAGTCCCTCCCTGCCCTAAGGTGGAAACATGCCACCTGACCTTCTGAGTGTAGAAGAAGGAACACATAGACTTTGTTCACTTCCCGGATTCGCTGCTTGAAGCAAGTTTAGGAATTTATGTGTGGTTGGAATGGGGATTTGATGATTCTGGAACCTGCATACCACTCCACATTTCCAATTTGGCTTCAATTGTTATCCCAGGATAGGGTTCTTAGAGAAAAGCATTTCCATCCACAGAGCCCAGAAAACTGAAATAGAAAACTCTGAGTTAAACATAATATAGATTTGCTAAAAGACTAAAATAAGTGAAAGCCCAGCAAATACATGGAAAATATGTTTGTGGAGGCGCAGGGAGGAGGGATGTTCCTGGATTTCAGATAGGTGTGGTTTTGTAAATCATGGCACCTGCTTTATGTAAAGGTCACAAATAAAATCAGGTGACATTGCAACATACAGAATCCTACATTAAAGTGTAAACTCTGGGGCACATACTCACCTAAGAAAATTAGATCGAAATAAGTTATTCCATTTTTTCCCATAGCATTTCTATGAAATCTAGGATAGCCAATGTTTTAACAGAAAATCTAAAGGAAATGAACAATAAGTCTGTGGCTAATTGTTAATTCTCATGATTTCATGATATGCATGGCAATTGCATTTTTGGTTTTGTTTGAGTCCATTTCAAAGCTATTAAGCATATGTTCCAGGTTGGGTATGTATTCCAGGTAAATCATTGTTTAAATATTTAAAATCATTTAAATCAAATAACCAGGCAGGATTTTGTAGCTTTTTTGCGGGGAGCAGGGTTCGGGGTGGGGGGGGTGGGTTGCGATTCTGATTAAATGTAAAACAGTTCAAAGAAGTTCAAGAGTCTGGTCGGCACGATTAATAGTCTGCAGTAGATATTAGAAATCCAGACAGACTAAAGGCAAAATGCCTTCCCCTTGTAGACAGACTGTATTCTAACCTCCAAGGACTCTGCTTATTTAGTCACTCTCTCAATTCATCTGCCTTTGCCAGCCCAGGCTTCATTGGATTAGAGAGTAGTGGAAAAACCCCCTCCCAGGAGTAATTGTATCAAATTCCCCACGTGGTTAATCTGTCTGGCACACGGATGGCCCTCTTGAGCTGTAGAGAGCACACGGCAGGGAGAGCCGTCTTGGGCTGGCAGTGCTTGCGCTTGGAAAGTGAAAGCAAGCTGTTATTTTCTCCTCGTCAACCCACATTCCTGGCCTTCGACAGCATGAGGTCATCGTTTGGTTGGAATGGAAGAGTGTGTGTTAAGGTCACACATGGAGAGGTGTCATTTTTGTCTGGGACACTTACACAGGGAGCTTGTAACCTCTTGGGGATGGAGCCCCATTGTTTTCACAGGAAGGAAGTTCATTAGTCCTAACCAAAATTTTAATTCATGGTTCGATAAGCCTATATCTTTGCAAACCAAAGTGAAGATGGAGGACAGTCTATTTCCCTCACAGTAATCCCTGTAGAGCATCTCTTAGTCCTCCTGGGTTCAGGTTCAGACTTCCCCACTTACTAGCTGTATGATGTGTGCAAATTCCTTACCTCCTCTATGTCTCAGTTTCCTTGTTTTTAAAACAGGGACACTAATAGTACCTTTCTCCTAGGGTCGTTGTAAAGATGGAACAAGATCACTTCTGTAAACAACTTAAAGCAGCGCCATGTACATGGGAAGCACTCTGTTAACTATTATTATGGTTAAATTCTATATCCTGATGTTTCACTTATTTTGCTATTCCCTCATGCATCCTTTTTTCCTGAGCCCTGGAGCACGTTAATAGAATTCTTAAGACATCCCCTTTATCAGCAAATGTTTAAGAGGCTTTTTGACACAATCTAAAAAGATAACTATTCATACAGTCTGGACTTTCCATGTGCTAAGATTAAAAATGCAGTCCAAATGCAGCAGGGAGAGAGTAGGTGATAGTGAACTGAGTGACACTTGAAGAAGCTGGAGATTTACCTGTCTTGAAAGATAGATAAGTACTTAATACCAGAATGTCGCCGTGGAATCACGGGATGATTAGTCTTTGGTTATTTCATATGTACCATTTTGGAATGAATGGGAATATTAAGAGTATATAAGAAGACCTCTTTGGTACCCACTAGGGTACTAGAAGAACTAAAATAACAAGGTGTGCCCAAAGGGCAGAACTCAACTGCAGATCTTAAGTGGGAAAATTAAGCAGAAAGAAGACTGGAGGAGAGAGAAACGGTGGCTTATTCAGGGAAAGGGGAGGGAGCGATGGCTCTGTGCATTCTAGATCCAATGGGAAGAGAGAGGGAAGAAGGGAAAGAGGAGCCACCAGAGTTCCCTTCACGTGGAAGGCGGGCAGTGGGAGAGGAGGGAGGGTCTGCTCCTGTCCTTGTGAGAGAGGAAGAGGTGGCTCTGAGCACAGCACAGGGTGGGGAGGCCAGAAGAGACTTGCCCAGAGCTAGCAGTCCACCATCTCTGCTTTCTGAAGGGCAGCAATGGCCTTCAGGTGACTGGAGCAGGCCAAGGTGTGGCCTCAGTAAGTGACGTCCTGGAGAGGAGGAACCAGGGAGCCCTGTGGAGCCACAGCGTCCAGTATCCCGTGGGCTCAGAGGTCACCGCAGTGGGAACTGGCCGTCGACTCCAGCAACGATCCTGGAGTGGCATCTGTGAAGCTTGAGGGCAAGAAACGGTCACTCAAGAATTGAATCTCGGGGCTTCCCTGGTGGCGCAGTGGTTGAGAATCCGCCTGCCAATGCAGGGGGCACAGGTTCGAGCCCTGGTCTGGGAGAATCCCACATGCCGCGGAGCAACTGGGCCTGTGAGCCACAATTACTGAGCCTGCGCGTCTGGAGCCTGTGCTCCGCAACAAGAGAGGCCGCGATGGTGGGAGGCCCGCGCACCGCGATGAAGAGTGGCCCCCGCTTGCCACAACTAGAGAAAGCCCTCACACAGAAACAAAGACACAGCACAGCCATAAATAAATAAATTAATTAATTAAAAAAAAAAAAAAGAATTGAATCTCCAGCCAAGTTGTCTTTGGAGTATGAAAGTGGCAGACAGCTGTCATCAAGGATTCAAAAGCTCAAGAAATACAGCCTCGATGGGTCCTTTTTGCAAATAAGAACTGTCTTGAAAACCAATCCAGCCATAAAGAAGATGTGATATATATATACACAATGGAATATTACTCAGCCATAAAAAAGAATGAAATAATGCCGTTTTCAGCAATATGGATGGACCTAGAGATTATCACAGTTGTAGAGAACAGACTTATGGTTGCCAAGGAGGAGGAGGTGTGGAGGAGGGGAGGATTGGGAGTTTGGGACGAGCAGATGCAAACTATTATACATATAGGATGGATAAACAACAGGTCCTACTGTATAGCACAGGGAACTATGTTTAATATCCTGTGATAAACTGTAATGGAAAAGAATATGAAAAATAATATATATATGTATAACGGAATCATTTTGCTGTACAGCAGAAATAAACACAACATTATAAATCAACTATATTTCAATAAAGAAAACAATCCAGCCAATTAAAAAAAATGAGTCAAAATAAAGAATTCAGGAACTGAGAGGCTGTGGATTCATTTAAAATGGAACTGAGACCAAAGAACTGTAGGAAGTATGGCTGAGGAAGAGAACTTAAAGGTCACATGTAAATATAACAAATCAAATTGGGGATGGGAGGAACAGGGGTAGGAGAAAAATATAAGTTAGCTAACTTCCTTATCTTTCCTGTTAGAGAGTCAGTACATACCATTTCATGTTGAAAGAGAAGTTTAAAAATAACAATTACTTCAGCTCTTAAAATCTTGCATAAACATTTTCTTAATTTAGGGAGACCTTTTAAGAACCCATCTCTCTAGCAGTTGAAGAAACATTTATTTGAAAATCGTCAGTTTCTTCAGTTTTCAGTTTCTTTCTCATCTGAAAATTAAATATAATTCTATTTTTTATTATTTATTTATTTATTTATTTATTTTTGGCTGTGTTGGGTCTTCGGTTCGTGCGAGGGCTTTCTCCAGTTGCGGCAAGCGGGGGCCACTCTTCATCGCGGTGCGGGGGCCACTCTTCATCGCGGTGCACGGGCCTTTCACTATCGCGGCCCCTCCCGTTGCGGAGCACAGGCTCCAGACGCGCAGGCTCAGCAGTTGTGGCTCACGGGCCCAGCCAGTCCGTGGCATGTGGGATCTTCCCAGACCAGGGCTCGAACCCGTGTCCCCTGCATTAGCAGGCAGATTCTCAACCACTGCGCCACCAGGGAAGCCCTAAATATAATTCTTTTAATTTAAAACTGCACGAGTATAAACTCATTTTTGTAAATTTCAATATGGAATCGTGGGATAATTAACCCTGGACTATTTTGTAGAACTTCTATATAGATTCAGGCTTTACACCTGTCTGTGTTCACGGAGAGTATTCTGGAAGAACATGCACAAAATATCAGCAATGGTTATTTCTGCATGGTGAGATTTTAGGTGATTTTTAAATGTTGTTTTTCAAAATTTTCTCTATCACTTGAATTTTTCGAGCGTATTTGCTGGGGTTTAACTTATTTTATTCATTCAACAAATCTGCACTTAGAGTTTTCAATTTTAGTTCTCCAGGATGTGTGGATGGAAACACGTTTCTCTAAGAGCTCCATCCTGGGAAAACAATTGAATCGATTCATGTATTGTCCTTGTGATCCAGAAATATTGGTAGGAAAGCTGTATAAACTAAAGCTGGTCATCTTTCTACAGAACAAGAGGCAATTCTTTTACAGGGCTTGGGAGTGAGGAGTTGGGGGAGAGGTGTCATGGGTACAGAGGGAATGTGTTTATTAAATAGTGGCCTAAACCAGTGGTTCTCAACTGGGGGTGATTTTGCAACCCCTGCTCCCCTGCCCCCTCCCCCCCAGGGAACATTTGGCCATGTCTGGGGACATTTTTGATTTTCACAACTGGGGTGGGCAAGTGCTACTGGCGTCTAGTGGGTAGGGTCTAAGGATGTTGCTAAACATATGAAATGCAGAGGACAGCACCCACACCAAAGAACTACCTGGCCCGAAATGTTAATACTGCCATGGTTGAGAAACCCTGCCCTAAAGTCTTGGAAAAGAAACCATTGTAGAGACAATTAATTCACTCACCAGAGTGAGCCCGGAGGCAGAGGAGCCTATTTTGGAGATGAAAGCTCCCTAAGAAGCTGAGTTTATTCTTTCTGGACACAAGGGTTTTTAGCCAAATACGTTTATTAAAAATAAGTTTTCGGTTTTGTGTTGGTCTCTAATTAGTCTTCGACTACAGTATTGATTCGTTTGTCACTGACAGATGAAAAATTGCCATTGGAATGAGTGGTCTAAGTCTAACCGAGGGCAGATGTAGTTTCCAGTAGTGCTTTGACTGAGCTGGTCTCTGGTCTTAGTGCTTCAAGCCCAGCCAGGTTATCTGAAGTCTCTGTGAAACCGGGTGATGGTCTGGATCAGCCGCATTAAGCAGGAAGTTAATGCAGGAACACTGGACCCGTCTTGGTGTATAAGCATGTAGGGAACAAACTACCCTCCCCTCACTCACCATAAGGACCATCCATCACTGTGAATCAGGAGCAAAGCATCAACAGACGGGAGCGGAGATGGCTTCAGCGGAGTAGAGATTTTGCTGTCAGCCCAACAGCTTTTACAGCACGCATATGCCAAAGAGAATCTGCACGTGCTGGAATTACCTGTCTGGCTTATGATGATAAACGGCCCTCATGTGAAAATGTCAGCACCTCTGGCTGCTGCTTTCAGCAGCTCTTTCTGAAGTCAGTATTCCTTGATGTCAATTATTTTATTTCAGGCACAGTCATTTCTCTGGCAGCACTTCCTGCAAATGTGTCTTTTCAAGAAAACTCAACCTGGAAATGGCTTGTGACATGCCGTCTGACTTTATCATGCCAAGAACAAATGACTCTTGGGCTTATTAGATGCCACATGAACTGATGAGCTGAATTCTTGGTCTGAAGTTTTGATGAGGTCAGACGTCTCTGCAAAATAAAGAGCTACCACTTCCTTGGTTGCAGGGGTGTAGTTTCCAAATATCTTTTTATAATGCCTTAAGACTTGTACTTTGACTTGGCTCTAATGTATATATCTTAAGAGATGTAGAATTGGCTTTACGGTAGTAGAGAATCTTTTGGTACTGGAGAGCAAGCTAGGCATCCAGGGCCGTTAGAGGCTTTGGCTTTCAGCTAAATACGCTGATTGCTGCATATATTATTAATTTATAGCCGAGATCCTAGGCGGAAGGGGGCAGTGTAGATGTAGCACTAATGAGATAGTATGAAAAGAAAAAACAAAGCTATTATCATGTCTATTGAGATAAGGATCTTATCTGGGGGAGAAGAGTCGACTTTCTTCAATTTTCCGTAAACTCATTATATTTGAATATTATATCTAAGGCTTATAATAAGGTTTATTTCTAAGCATATTCCATAAAAATAGATTGAATTTAAGTAGAGAAACGTAAAAAGGGAAGCAACTGACCTCTGAGGCCTCTCCCAACAATGCCTTTGTCCACAGCAGTCGGGCCTTAGCAAGTCTAAGGTGGGAATTTTGCATACAATTTTTAGGAACAAGTTATATTACATGTGCGAGAATCTTAGAGCTTTCTTGGATCTAAAATAAAGCCCCATCTCCCTGCAAGTTTCCCCCTTACTTGGAAAGTTTTAAAACCACGAGGATAGTGTTCTCCAGTCATATTTCAGAGAAGAAGCTTAAGACAAATCCTTAGGGCTCAGTGTATGCCCCTTGCCCATACGTGGACTTGGACACATTCTTTTTTTTTTTTTTTTGGCTTGCGGGATCTTAGTTTCCCAACCAGGGATGGAACCCCATGCCCCCTGCAGTGTAAGTGCAGAGTCTTAACCACGGGACTGCCAGGGAAGTCCCTGGACACATTCTTCGGCTCCCTTTCTCTAGACCCCATGTTGTCTACCAGCCTTTTTGCAAACAAGCCTTTCCCCATGCACTTTGCAATGTAATTGAAAAGTATTGCAAAATGATACTTCCTTGACAGGGACCTATGTATTTCCTAAATCTCCCTTAGCACACATTTACAAAGCACCTCAAAGATGACTATTCCTGGTCATGGATAAATCTGGGCATTTTGTGTTGATTTTCACTAGATTTTCTAAGGGATCAACGTCCTGATTTTATCCTTGATTTGGATTCATTTATCATCATCCTCTATGGCCTTGACTAGCTCTCAAAGAAATGTTAGTTTAACATTAAAGGTATAAAGCATTTGTAATATTTGGAACCTTAGGTATTTTGTATTAGCAACAATAAAGACTTCTGTTACCATTAACATATTACATTTAAATAGCACTGTGTTGTTTATGAATCATTTCCACAGGCAGGCCATTTTGTTATCTGATTTTGTAACAGGTACAAGGAAATCAGGAGAGGAGGTATGACAATCCTCTCATTCCCTCCATCAGCCCTGGTGTGTGTACCAGGCAAACGCACCTGCCCTGGGCTCAGCCAGTCGCACCCTCACCCCCATTTTAGCTCCTTTCCCTGGCAGCTGGGGAGAAAGGCAATCTTACACGGCATTTTCGAACAATTCTTGTGAGTCTCGGGAGAACACAGAAATAAGCATACTTTGAAGTATTCTATACATTGAGCTTACAATTTAACTCTCAAGTGGAAATCTTATTTTTTCAATTTTCCAGTTATTCTAGGGCACCTTTCAGGAGCTGCCACATACTCAAGACATGAGCCAATATGTCAATTTACTAATGTACTATGTCCTTCTCAGTGACTTGTCTACTGTTTGGGACACCCCCTTTACAGAGCAGGGCATGTGAGCGGCAGAATCAGGTATCAGGAATATGTACAGAATTAGGGAAAATGAACTGAGGTTTGGAGAGATACTTGGCCTAAACCTTTGAAAAATGTGATGAAAACCTCCTGAGCTGACAATATATCCGCGTCCAATGTCCCCTTCTGGTTATTACTTGGCTTTCTCTGTAAGTTTTCAGGTAGGGATCACACGAAATGCCAGCATTCTGTTTCTTATGAGAATAATTTCAAAAAGTGAACCAACCGAGTGGCTCCAGATTAGGACAGAGCTTCCCGTACGACCTGAGAACTGGGAGGGAATCACGCCCACACGATTGCTTGGCCTGGTCCACGGTATTTTGAATAGATTAGGCATTCTAGAGGATTCCCTAAGCACATCTGCATTTTGGTTGATGTCACCCCTGGACACAGATAAGAGCAAGTTTCTGGGATTCCAAAGCAGAGCACGAACTTCTAGAATATAACTATTTGGGCTGGCCAAAAAGTTCGTTCGGGGTTTTCCGTACCGTCTTACGGAAAAACCCAAACGAACTTTTTGGCCGACCCAATACCTTCTAGAAGTACCAACCTGTGGGGTGCTGCCTAGCCTGGGCTCCACCTGACTTTCCCACCTATTCTTTCTCATCTGATTTCTATAGGTTATACATCAATTTCTTACCCATTAGATTAATCTGTAAGTTCCCGAGAGTCTGATTAGTTCCGGGACAAAGAGAATATTTATTTATGTGTTTATTTACTTATTTATTTATTTTGGCTTCTAGGAGCAAATCCTGGGATGCGGTGTTATCTGGGAACAGGAGGCAAGTGGCTTAGTTGCCTGGCTAGTCTCTCCTTTTTAGCAGCTCTATTTCCTCGACCTCTAACTGAAACGCAGCAAATGGAAAAAACAAAAGGACGTATTTTCTGGGAAATTCATAACAATAGAAGTGTTGCTATTTTGTTTGCTGTAACATGGTAGAAAATGAAAATAGATCTTCAATTAATTTACATCGAGTTATTCTCTGATTTATAAACTATAAGGTAGCGATTTTAATATTGGACGTCTATCAATCAAGGTTAACAATAAAACCACTATACTTGTAAAAGGCATTCACTTTCTAACACAAGAGGAATAAAAGAGCAGATATAGGAAATAAAATAAGACTAAGTTAAAGTTGTTGGCTTTTAATGATAATAAAGAATTTTCCAGTGTTTGGAAAAAACGGACTAAATTTATTTTTATTTTCATTTCATCTTAGTTCCTTAACCTAGTTTCAGAGATATTTAAATCTGCTTGAAATTAGGAAGAGAAATTTTACTTGTTTATAAGAAAGTTCAGCGAAGTTGAAAGCTGAAATTAGAATTTGTGAACTTAAAGAAAAGGCCCAAATTCCCGAGATTCCTTATCATGCAAAAGTGCTGTTCTCTTCTAGTTTTAGATTATCTAATGTAAGCCCAAGGGTCTGAATTTAACTGTAGTCAGTGACTCTAACCCGTTTACTACAAACTGGGTATCTGGTGAAGGTTTTGGGCTGGGGGAGGGCTGGTGATAGCAGCATAGGCCTCTGGAACCTCTGCCCCCATGGTTCTGTCCTGTTCTCTGTTTGATTAGGTCATGGGGCATTCTCGGTGCTGGGAACTACTTGAACAATTAGTTTCTGACGTTCTCTCATGTCTTAGGCTATTTAGTAAGCTGGTGAGACCTTTGGGAAGAAGACTGAGAGAATGGTATCTGTCCTATTTGTTTTGGTTTGTTTTTATTCCCAGGGGTACATATATTATGATGACAAAATGGATCACTTATTATTGGTTTGTGCTGGGCTAAATACTGAGGTGGTGCTCACGACAAATAACTGGACTCTTCCCTCAAGGATCTTCCTGAGAATAATCTCTTTACTTCCTCCAGTGCAAGCCTACAGTAAGCCGTAAAAAGTAAACAAACACTCCCTATTCATAAACAAAGAGAAAATACTCCCCTGATATGAGGTGTGCCATAAGGCTCCTTCTAGCCTTCTGTCAACTTCAATTAACAAGCAAAGCTACAGTGTTCATTACCCTGACGTTACTACATAGTAGGTAGTTATTAGCTGCTCTTAAGGGAAGCTATAATTACAGCATCGTCAAATGCAGGGTATGTGCTGTCTCCCCGCCCCCTCCCCCCCTAACTTTTAATGTGCCAGGGATGCCAACATATCTTCACACTGTTCTAATTTAAAAAGTCTCCAGTGATCTCCAGCCCCCCCGGCATTTCCTACCCTCCCAGGAATAATAGCAACACTTATCTACCTAAAATAAACAAGCAGACACTTTCTGGACAGCCGGAGACCTTGAATGGTCTCGGCCACAGCTTATCAGCCTCCAGTGACGCAGCTGCAAAGCCAGGAAAGTCTTGAGCACTTAACGTTACCCTGAACAGCAACATCCCTAGCAATGTCACGTCTGCGTTCACGAGCTGAAACTCCAGGAGGTTAAGTGGCTACAGATATATATCAGTGTTACTCATTTATTCACTAGCTGAGTGCCTACCATGGTGATTGGTTTTAGGAACACAAAGATGAAAAGAACATTGCTCCTGCCTCCGAAGGGTTTTCAGTCTAGCTGGACAGACAAACCCAAAGAGATAGTTAGGAATCCAAAGGGGGGAATCAATGAAAGAGAATTGCTTGAGGATTTCAGGGTAGGCTTCTAGGAGAAGGTAACACCTTAGCTGAGTATTGGGGGAAAAAAAGAGGAATTAGCTGACAGAAGGGAATTGGAGGTGGGTGGGGCGTGGGAGAGAGAATTCCAAGCCAAGGTGATGGTAGAAGCCAAGAGAAGCTGCTGAGAAACAGCAATTGATTAGTGCTCGCGGTTGACATATTCCTAGGACTTTAGAATCCTTTGCTGATGTGTTTTCCCTGCTTTTGAGTCTTCGGCAGGGCAGAAAGCTCTGCTCGGGCAGTGTGGGCTTGTCCCGGGTTGCAGCGTGATTTGGCTGCAGAGCTGAATCTGGATCTTAACAGTTAGCAGGTGCAATCTGAGCTCTTGGGAGACACCAGCGCCCCAAGAGAAGGGCCGATAGGTGCATTCCAAGCAGTTAAAATACTGCACCTGCAAAAAAAGGGGCCCAGTGTAGAGAGGGGGTAAATACACCCTGGAATTTTAAGAAGTAAAGGTAGAACATCATCTGCTTTATTTTTAGTCCTGTTTTATGTCCACCCTTACTCCTTCTGTGTTTGGAAGGAAAAACGCAGAGTCATGACACTTTGACACCAATTACATTACAACTGAATCTGGAGCTTCATTCATCAGGGAAGTTGTAGGTCATCTGTTCTGATGTTTTAATTCTCCCTCCGTCTTCCTTCCCTCCTCCCCAACCTCACTGAGCCGTTTTCTCCAGCTGTCATTGGTAAGGAAATAGTAAACATGCACATAGTTTAAGTATGACAATACTATACAGAGCTGCATCTGTACCGCTGCTGTGTAAACCAGGCTCGTGTATCGTAAAACCACAACGAGCAACAAGACACATCCCTTCCCTTAAAGCATATTTCTGTCTGGTTCTTGTATTGAGACATTTCCCCAAGCTCATCTTAGGTGGTCCCACTGCAGAAGATAGCTGTCGTATCAAAGGACAGCCCAGTGAAGACCTGGCAAACCAGAGCAGGACGTGCTCCCCCTCTGCTTCCTCCACTGGCCCTGAGCCTGGGGACTCAGTTTACCCTCCTCTACCGAAGCTGAAGACATGGCATCCCCATGTCTCACGAATCGTTCCTTATGCGAAGATAAGAAATCTAGTCACTCTTTCCATCCTCACTGGTCACAATCTGTGGCTCCTCCCACCTGCCCAAGCCCCGTGGAAGGAAGCAGGGACTGATGCGATATGTCCTTTTAACATTCAGCACTTCCCAAAAGCTATGATTGTTTTTTCAATAAAAGGAAACAAAGCGATCACCTCCTACTTTTCAGGTTTCTTGCTACAAGTACAATTGACAGCAGGTTGACCTAGATGTGTCTTCTTGGCTTGCAATGTGTTAAATTAAGGTAGGATGTGTGAGCACCAGGTAAAAAAATGGAGAATACCACTGTCTGATGGATTTTCTTCGAGATCACGAACTGGGAAGATTCCATTTTTCACCAGTGGCAGAAGGTATGTTTCCTTCCTCTTTCCCTAACCACAGCCTGGATCCTTGCCTCCCCCTTGCACAGGCCTTGGCTTCCACAGACCCTGGAGGTATGTGATCTAGGTGTAGAGCGCTAGGAATGAGGTCTCGGGGGGGTTCTCCAAGTTAAGGAAAGAAAAGCCATGCTTGGGAACTGCAGTTGAAAGCACCACTTCTTTCCTTCTGGCCTTATCCTAGCCCCACTTCGTTGCACATTCTGCACTGCGCAGAGGTGAGCGTTGTTGATCCGCACAGATACTGGATTGTTGTGCTTCTTATCTGGTCTTCATAACCGTCTGCTTGCTTTTCATTTCTCTTCCCTCCCGGTTTGATTAATCACTTCTCTCTTGACCCTGAAACCTTTGGGGTGTCCAAAGTGAATGGATCTGCCACACAGCTTTGTGCGGGGGTGTGAAAGATATCCCTGTTGCTTAATTGTTGCCTAGTTTAACTCAGTCAAGGAAGTGGTTTCTTCAGGGTAGGCAAGGTGAAGGCTTGTTGAAAGGGGTGTCTGAGATTATGGTGTTGTGAATTAAACAGCCATATGATTACCTATTTACCTTTCCTTACAGGAGTGTATATTTTATAATAGCTATGTTCATTTTTTAAAATTATAAATTTATTTATTTATTTATCTTTGGCTGCGTTGGGTCTTTGTTGCTGCACGCAGGCTTTCCTTAGTTGCGGCGAGCGGGGGCTACTCTTCGTTATGGTGTGCGGGCTTCTCATTGCGGTGGCTTCTCTTTGTTGAGGAGCACGGGCTCTAGGCGCGCAGCCTTCAGTAGTTGTGGTACGCGGGCTCAGTAGCTGTGGTGCACGGGCTTAGTTGCTCCACAGCATGTGGGATCTTCCCGGACCAGGGATCGAACCCGTGTTCCCTGCATTGGCCGGCGGATTCTTAACCACTGCACCACCAGGGAAGTCCCAATAGCTATGTTCTTGAAAATGGGTATTGATGTTGAAATTTTAAAAAATTATTATAAGTACTAGTGCAGAGGTATTATTTAAGACTCTGGTGAAATGAAAAAGCACTTAATAAATGAATAATCCTTCTCTAATTTGGTTTCCATAAAAAAGAGTACACCAAAGGTTGAATTGAATTTGCTTAAAGCGAGGGCAAGCGGCATCGTGCCACGTGTCACACAGAGCCACCGAGGCTGAGGCATGCGTACCCATCTGTCTGCCCACTTGAACTGCCTTTGACGCGGTGCCCGTCAGCCGTCAACTCGCTGCTCCTTTCCTGCTGGCAAATTCCATTCCGCCAGTGACTCAGTATGACGTCATTGTTATCAAGGAATGGATCCCACAGCTGGAGGCAGGACTGACATCCGTAACCTGTAGAGCACCTGTTAGCAGTTCTCAGCACGTTCAATGGGTGGTTGTTCCCTGGAAAATGACTCTGTCCGCCTGGACCAGCTGACCTCCATGGATGTGATTCCTGCACTCAAGGGCTCTGACCACTTGTGCTGGGTCTGTTCCTTCCTCAGTAGCATTTCCCCAAATTGAGCCAAGAGAAGAGGCTGCCTGCATTAGTGGTTAATGACACTTCCTCCCTGTGTAATAATGTCGTTCAGCCACAAGCTCCAGTTAAATCGCAGAACACTACGGGGCTTATGGTCCTTAATAATTTTCTTGAAATGTTTTCAAACCAAATCTAAATGTCCTTTTGAGACCACATTCTTCAACTCTTTCTATGTCAAACCTGAGAACTAGGTTAGAATTTGAATTATTACTTGTTAGGAGCCTTTCGAATGTACCTTAGTTTTACACATAATCTGGTCTTCAAGTTTTATGGGAGTAATGATAGAATGATAATCATGATAATCGTGGTATCAGGGACTAAGTAATCTGGTCCTTGTCTAGGCTGCCCAATCATCATGGAGCGTCTTTGCCATGTGTCTGAAGGGGGATGAAGGCCTTGCCCCTAAGATCTTTTCCCAGCCCAGGAAGAGATTCCCCAGTCCCCAGTCACTGGCTCAGTTAACCCCTCGGTGCAAATGGTGCTACGGCTGGTGCCACACTCTGGGCCTCTTTGCCAGGGAAGGTTATGGACACCTCCTCCCTTTCCCACAATTACTCCTAAACCTATTCCTGCTCTCCAGGAGCTTGAATGCCTATGTTTTCCCATTTTCCATTAGTCAGTTATTTGATCAATTTATTCATCCACCACTCCCTGGCCTGCTGGACACAAAGCACACAAAGTATTCCATGTTGGGAAGGCCAAGCTGAATAAGACCCACTGCATGTTCCCCAAGAGCTCACGGTGCAGGGAGAAGGCCACCACGTGCATGGCGAGCAAGCACAGTATCTTGTGAGAGGTGCTGTGATAAAAATGCAGACAGAGCATCAAAACAAACGGAGCAGGGACTTCCCTGGTGGCGCAGTGGTTAAGAATCCACCTGCCAATGCAGGGGACACGGGTTCGATCCCTGGTCCGGGAAGATCCCACATACCACGGAGCAACTAAGCCTGTGCGCCACAACTGCTGAAGCCCGCGCACCTAGAGCCTGTGCTCTGCAACAAGAGAAGCCACCACAATGAGAAGTCCGTGCACCACAACAAAGACCCAATGCAGCCAAAAATAAATAAATAAATAAATAAATTTATGAAAAAAAAACAAACAGAGCAGATGTCACCATGACAAGTTCATCATTTACTTCTAATAACGTTCATCACTATGACCCGAAAGCTGAGACATTCTTCAAAATCACTCATATTACTCAGTATTGGACCTTGTCTTTTCTAGTGACACAGGTGGACAAATGAGGGGTAGTGCTCTTGGAGATATTGGCTTTGCTAAAATAGAGCCCACCTTGAAAAAAAATGAGAACTGAAGATATAAAATGCATACTTCAACTTAAACAGGGAGTTATCTTTGGATAATTTCTACTTTAAAGTATTCTTGCCTTGACATCATCTTAAGACAAGTCTTCAGATACTGATGGATACTGATCTTGAGTAAATTCATGGATGTGACATGAATTCAAAATTTCAATCAATAAACTAGATTTGGAAATGGGAGACATCTTTCAGCCACTGAAATCATGCATATAAAAACAGAGATGGATTAAGAAGTATAGTAAAAATCCCACCTATACCATTTGAAATGGAAATTACCTGGGTAGAAAACTAACCTTGATTAAGGGAAATGCTTACATTACAGATTTTTAAAATGCAATTCAATCACTATTATTTACATACTATTTAATTGGCATTCATCCTATGCTAGCCTGCATTATTAGTAGTATGTGTGTGTGTGTGTGTGTGTGTGTGTGCTGTATCCTCCCTCCTTATCTAAAATGTAAGCTCCTTAAGGGTCAGGATCTATTGAAGCCCTAGGGCCTATGTGTCTATGAGTGCTGCTATTTCTGCTATTAATGTTTCTGGCCCACTCTGACCCCGAATCAGCAGTCAAAATCCTGCCAACTCAAATCTCACCAGGCCTCTCTTAACTTCAATCCAGCTCTTTCTTGGGGCATTGGCACCACCCCTGTGATGCTTTTGCTTACGGGCACCTCTGTCCTGGGAGAGGGACAGGAGGGGTTTCATCTTCTCTCTTTATTCAGAAGAGCCCAGTAGTAACATTTGCCAGGCTCCCGAGGGGGAACAGAGCCAAACAGTGGCTGTTATGATAGCACAGTGTGTATGTGATGGAAAGCATGAATCCGAAGGAATTTGGAATGAACATAATGGAGTAATGAGGATGAATAGTTCAATTAAATCTGGTCAAGGAATATCTAGTTATAGGATCTGGAGAAAACATGATGATGGAAATGAGGACAGGGTCATGGCAGGGTCTCCAGTGCAACCGAGCCTGTGTATCAGCACAGAATCTGAACGTTCCAGATGCACCCAGGCGTGAATCTACAAGTTAATCATTTTCATTTGCAATATGGGGCAGTGGCAAAACATGGAGAGGAACCTGTCACACTGCGTAGATGTCTACGGAGAAAGCCACCCCGAGCCCTCTGTCTAGAAGCCGCTGGCAGATAGGGGCTTCTACTTCTATTTAAGCAGCTCAGTACTCGTAGGTAGTGAGACTCCAAGGGCTGTTTTGTAGGTCAAATGTAAACACATCGGAGAATGGCTACTTAAGTAGAAAGTGGGCGGTTGGAAGACTGGAGTCTTTATTGGACAAAAGGTCAACATTCATGAGTGAGAAGAAAGAGGTGGTGTTTGGGGGTGGGGAAGAGATGGAGGAAGACATTCCAAAGTATGCTGCCAGTCAGGCTCAGGAATGTGTTTCAATGTTAGCAAAGGGAGGGAGCCAGGAGCTCTGTTTTCTGAAGCACAGGTGCAGGGGATGGGAAACAGACCAGGGTGAGCAAGTGGGAAAAGGGCTCAGACAGGAGCAGGAGCTAGTCCGTAGGGAGGAGGGGCTCTGCTCTGAGCCCTGAAACACCCAAAGAGCTTAGGATACTTTTTAGAAATTGGACTTCTGCCCACAGCCATGTGTAGCCATCTCAGTTTGGCATGAAAGGTCTGTGGTGATGGCACCTTTCTCCCAGAATGAGTGTGGTTTGAGGGGCAATTCTCTGTCTGATTCTACAGCGGATGCCATGTCAAGTTCATCCACGCTAGGGCAACAGGGACTTTCTCTGGTGACTTTGCAGCTCAGGTAATAATTCATAACAGATACATGTGCTGGTTTTTCTCCGTTTGCCTCCTTACCCACTCAGATTCATTCTCCCCTCTTTTCTGCTCAGCTCTGTGCCCTGGGAGGGTGACGCCTGAGGGCTGCTTCCCCTCTGCCCCCTGGCTTCTCCCTGGGTTCAGAGGTTGGAAGGAGAGAGAGGTCGTGGCATTTCTTCCCTGCTCCGTCCCTGCTTCTGTGTCTCCTCTTTGACAGTTGCCATGTCTCTCTACAGCCTCAGCTTCCACTGGATTCTGTTAACGCTACTGCTGCCCTTCCCCTTCCAGCCTAGGCTAGTTACAACTTCCCACCGCGGCCAGTCTCTGGATGCCATGGCACCCCAGGTTTGCTCCCTTAACCCTGCCCACATCTCCATCTCAACTCCTTGACCATCTGAAGTGTTTAAAATTTGTTTCTTGCCAAACCCTGAACTGATAACACTAACTTTGTTGAGTGTTATTATGTGCCAGGCTCTATTCTCAGTCCTCTGTGTGCACTGACCCACTTAATTCTTAAACTTTATTGATGAGGCCAAGGCACAGAAAGGTTAAGACATTTGCCCAAGGTCACACAGTAAGTGGCAGAGTCAACTTTGAACCCAGGTATTTGAACTCTAGACTCTGAGTACTTAACCACTGAATCATCCTACCTTTCTCTAGCTTGAGTCACTTCCCTGGAGCACAGCTAAAAACGAGAAAGTGAGACCCAAAGACCTCTAAAATACATGCCCCAAAGGTTCACTTACTAAAGCTTATTCATAGGCAGATGTCTCAGATCACAATTCACTCTCGTTTTATGCCTACTTATGACAGGATAGGCTATCAAATTTCCCATCGCAGTGGTTCTTAGCTTTGGTTGTACAACAGAATCATCTGGGGAGTTTTCATCTATCCCTATGCCCAGGCCATGCCCTAGACTAATGCTTTCACAACTTTGGAGGTGGAACCCAGGCTGGAAAATTTCTTAAGCTCCCAGGAGATTTCAGAATGCTGCCCAAATCTGAGCATCTGAGAACTGTCCTAACCCACAGCAGCAGTTACTGGAAGGCAGGGGTGATGAGTGAACAGGCCTGGTGATATAAGTAAAGGGTAACAGCTGGCAGCTATCCGAATGGAGGATGAAGAGGAGCCGTGGAGAGTTTGCCCAAGAACCAAAGAAATAAATAAAAAATAAAGCACGATCTGGGTTCATTTAGTGCCTGGGAAAACTGCTCCGAAGTCTGAAGACATTTTATTTTTTTCTTATTACTACATTATAGTAATTGTCCTGAGTCACTTTAAAAGGTAGAATTATTGTCAATATACTTTGTTTCTTGAAGCAAAGGACATGTATACCTTTTAGAAAACTCTTTACCCCCAAAGATTACATCAGTAACGTTATTCTTAAATAAGGTAGAGTCAGGTACCTGGAAGATACAGTTACAATACAATATTTCTGATTGATCTATAGATGCCAGATAAAGGAGGAATTGCTGTTTGACAGCAAATGTTTATCAAAATACACTTGCTGACCTTTAGCAGAAGCTAAGCTCACCTGCTCTTGATTCATGGTCACAGTGGACATTTTTATATTTTTCAGTCCGCACATGGGTGCTAGGCCTTTGTAAAAACAGAGGGTGCTGCCAGCGGCTGGTCCTCTTGGAAATGGTCGGCACAAGGAAAACGCAGGCTTCGTGTATCTGAATGTCGGATGCGGTCTCCTAGTTGTTATTGTTGCTTGTTCCTTTTGGACTGGGCTTGGAATATTCCAACAATCTGTTCCTGGCGGCAGACCAAACAACTTTTATTCCTTTCTTATGTTTCTTGTGGCTGGTCTTCTTGTTTACATGCTTGCCTGCACAAAGCTAACGTGGGATGTGATGACGGTTTGCACGCTGCCCCGCGGCTGGCGCTGGTCCACTCACCGCACCCCCTCCCCACCCACCAGGAGCTCAGAAGCAGGGGCACTGACCGAGGGGAAACTCAACAATGGCCATTCCAACGCAAGCAAGGGCCCCTCTTCTCCTTTCACCCGCCTCACCCCTGCTCCTCTACTCCCACTAATGCCTCTCCCCCCTCCCTGCTCTCACAGGGCCCTAGTGCTCTTTTTTTATTATGGTTTTATTATGGTTTTTTTATTATTGTTTTTTTATTATGGTTTTTTCATGGTTATTTCACCATGAAAATAAAGCTTCAGCCCAGGTACTCTGGGGGAACTTCAGGGTGTGGCTCCTGGGGACCGTCTTACAGTGACAGTCTTGCACAGACAGTTCCTGCTGAGTGTCTCATCCTCGGCACTGGTGACACTTGGGGTCGCATCGTCTCGTGGGGGACTGTCCTGTGTGTTGTAGGACGTTTCGCAGCATCCCTGGCCTCTACCCACTAGGTGCCAGTAGCAGCCCTTCCCCCAGGTCGTGACAATGAAAGATGTCTCCGGACATTGCCTGGGGGGCAATATCACCCCTGGTTGAGAACCACAGATGTAGACCCTGACTTTCAACTTCCACTGGATGCTGGGGTCAAGGACTAAGCTAAAGTCTCAGTGACTTTCGTGCCAGCACTTGGCTGTGAGATGGGTGGGCTGCTGTCCTCTAACTAAAGCATCGTCATGGAGACGAAGAGTTGGACCTGTTTTATATGGACCCCCAGGTTGACGGGGAACTTTCCAGCAGTCAGAGTTGTCCCAAGGTGAAATGAGTGGCTTCGGAGTGGCTGGTCTTCCCTTACAGGGCAGGCCGGATATCCTCTATTCGCCCTTCCAGAACCGTCTCCACCCTTCTCTCCCCGTCTCCGTGGCCCAGACTCACCTGTAGGGACTCCGTGGATGGGCTTCCTTGCCCTCCGGCTTCTAGTTGGAGGGAGGGAGGAGGTGAGGTCAGGGTGTTGATTCCCTGTCTTCCCTCATCCTGCAAGGTTGCTACGGGCTGGCTGGGCCCCCGACAAAGGCTGAGCTCCAGTTGGGTGGCCGCCCTTCAGTGCGCTTGGCCTCTTCCCAGGGAGGCCTCAGGTACCAGCCCTGGTGGCCGTACCACCCTGTGGTTTTGCTCTGCCCAGCCCTCTCTCGTAGCTGGCCCTGGCATCAAATCCTCTGAGTTCCTGTTAAATTAGGATAATTTGGATATATCATATATTTCTAGCTGGGACCTTGTCTAATACGCAAAGTCGTGGCGACTTTATATTGAGGATACACAGACCTTCAAGGCCTCTTCTGATCCCCGGATCTATGATGCTATGGTAGGCAAAGGTGAGTGTTTCAATAGTTGCTTGAACGGTACTCCGAGGAGAAAAATCTCTTCAGCTTGGCTGAGAGATAATGCATATTTATTCATAAATATTTGTGTCATCGCTGTGGAGGAAAGACGGGCATGTTGGGAACACCGAGCACTTGCGTTGCAGATGGTATCAGTCATCGGACAAAGAACCCCTCTTACAAGCCCTTCTTTCGCACAGAATTCTGACTGTTTTCACCCTCAGAGTAGCCATGTCCTTCAAGAGACTCTGGGCTGTTCCTCAGCCCCTAGATGTGAATATTGATTTATTTCATTCTTCCTGCTAAGATGAGCTTAGGCACAAGTGTGTGACGCGTTCTGCATTAGCTGGAAAGGGAGTTCATCAGAGGGGCTGCTAGTAAAATTTCCTCACTCATAAAAGGAGAGACACAATAAAAGGCTCTTCCCTTTACCCCACCTCTGGACACTGTGAGGGCTGTGATATCCAGAGCTGCAGCAACCCTCTTGCTACCATAAGGAAAGTGGAGCCCAAAGATGAAGGGATCTTGGGCCTTGATGCCATCTTTGAGTCAATGAATTGACCAAACTTAGAACTACTCTTCTTCCAGAGTTATATCATGTGACATAATAAATGTTCTGATTGTTCAAGCTACTTTTACATGAGATTTCTGGTACTTGGCCAGCAGCCCAAAGTACCCTAATACACTGTTCCAGCTGTTCATCTCATTTAATCCAGTAATGAACCGTAGAGATTAAAAATGTCATCTTAAGCCTCTCAGCAGCTTTTGCTCACTCCCTCCTTGAAAATCTTTTAAAATCGGGCTTCCGTGTTACTGTGCTCTCCAGCTTTTTCCTCTGCCCCATTGGCTATCCCATTTCACTCTTTTTCTAGATTCTCCTCTTCTTTTTGGGACTCTTCTCTTTTCCAGCAATAGTCACCATGTGGGTTCCCTCACCCGGTGCCATAAATTTCATTACCAGGCAGACGCCGATGGCCCCACAAGTAAATCTCTAGCCCTGATTGCTCCCCTGCTGCCCAGCCTTGTATATCCAGCCACCTACTTGACCGGCCCCTTGGCCATCTAATGGGCAACCACAACTTCACGCGTCCGAAACAAAGTCTTGGGGTGCCCCCTCAAAACATCTTCTTCTCCAGGTTTCTATATCTCAGTAAATGGCATCCTCTTCTTGCACAGGCCAAAGTATCGAAATCATCCTTTATTCCTTTCTTATTCCACAACATGCAACCCACACCCTACACCTGTTTAACAACTGTTCCAAACATTCATTTCTTGCCTCTTTTCACCACTGCTAGTCTAAGCCACAGAGCTCTCTGTCCTGCACTATGGAAACAGCTCCTTCTGGCTCCTCCTGCTTCTCTGGCCACCCTACAGTCTGCACTCGGCACATCAGCCCCAGTGATTTTTCTAGAATAAGTCAGATCTTGTTATTCCCCTGCTCAAACCCCCCGTGATTTCCCATCTCACTCCGAATACACTCAAAAGTCACTATGCTGGCCTACGATGCCCCATATGATTTGGCCCCTAGACCCGCCTCCAACTATCTCTTTACTGCAACCATATGGGACTCTTTTATTTTCCTTGAACATGTTTTCTTTTCCTCGAGCCCATGTCTACCTTATGACCTTTGCGTTGACCACTCCCCATGTCTGGGATGTTCTTCTACCAGCTAGACCCATGTCACATAACTCACTAAATTTTTTATTAAAGTATAGTTGATTTACAATATTATATTAGTTTCAGGTGTACAACATAGTGATTCAAAATTTTTATAGATTATACTCATTTAAAGTTATTACGAAATATTGGCTCTGTTCCCCGTGCTGTACAAGATATCCTTGTAGCTTATTTATTTTATACATAGTAACTTATGCCTCTGAATCTCCTACTCCTATCTTGCCCCTCCCCCCTTCCCTCTTCCCATTTGCAACCACTAGTTTTTTCTCTATAACTGACACCACTCACTTTCTTCAGGTCTCGACTGGACTGCCACTGCCTCAGAAAGAACTTTAACACTCTACCAAAACTTAACACTTTAAAACTTTAGAACTTAACTTTAACACTCTGCCAGAACTTTAACACTCTTTAACTTTAACACTCTACCAAACTAGCATGTCTTTTCATTTTCCATTTCTTTACCCTGCTTTATTTTTATGCTTACAATGTCCCACTCCTTGACAGTCAATTACGTATGTGTTTGCTTATTATCTGTCTCTCTGACTTGAAAATAAGCTCTGTGGGAGCAGGAATTTTGTTTTGTTCGCTGCTACATCTCCACTTTAAACAACACCTGGCTGTGTAAGATTTGCTGAATGAATGAATGGCTCAAATCCATTATCCCTTTATTGTATAGCAGAGAGCTTAAGTGGAATCTTAGGTTACAGAGAGAGGGAAAAAGGCAGCTAGGATTAGGACCCAAACCTTTACTCTTCTGGTCCAGGGCTCTTTCTGTTACTTTATACTGTCACATACCTGAATAAGTTAATGATTATTTTTCCTTCAAAGGTAATTTGTGATTTTATAGGGAACAAAGTCATCAAGCACAGAAATGGGTTTCCAATTGGGCAGTTTGTGTCAGCAAGCCAGGAGGGAGATTATGTGTGTGTGTGTGTGTGCATGCGCGTGTGCGCGTGTGCAGTGGTGGAGGGTAGGAGTGCTGGGTGACAATAGGTGCAAAAAGTCTCCCTGGACTTGGATATCATATCACACCTCAAAACCAGTCTAGTATGTAACCTGGACCCTTCTTTACCCTATAGCAAGTAGATGCGTCTTCATGAAGGAGTTAGCTTTCTAAGGATTTTAAAAACAATGAGAGAAAAAGAAATGCAACATCCAGATTGTAGAATGGGGGGTCTGTGTTCAGTATCAGGGTCAGGTCTTTTAAGAATAAACCTCCTTCCAGAAAACAGTTCAGTCTGCGATATTCAAATCAGAAGGGAGGCATACCTGAAGGTGTTAACCAAGTAGCCTAGTTTAGCTGTATAAGCTAATAATAAAATCTGCCCTTTATTGGGTGCTTACTATGTTTCAGATGCTGTTTAAGTGCTATTAATGATAAAATCAACACCCATTGCTAACATTTATTTGTGGCTTACTACATGACAAGAATATATAATTTTAAGTGTTTAACAAGCTCATTTGACCCTCATGAGAACACTTATAAGGAAGGTGCTAGTATTTTCTGCATTTTGCTGATCAGAAAACTGAGTTCTAGATGGATCCTGAATTTCCTAAGATCGTTCAGCTGTGAGGGATTTGAACCCAGGCAGTTTGACCCATAGCCTGTGCTATATTAAACTGCATACTTGTGCCCTCTCATTTAATGATCACAATTCTAGGAAATAGGTACTATCATCCCCTCTTTACAGTCCCTGCGTTGAATTGCCATAAACCGATACAGGGGCTTAAGCCTCTGGTGCTTTTAAGTTAGTCTTGAAGATATTGGTCATCCTTCCTTATGGTTTGTGATTGAGAAATGTTCACAGTTCTCTGCACACTGAAAACTACAAAACATTGCTGAGAAAATTAAGGAAGACCTAAAGAAGTGGAGAGATATGAGGTCTTCATGGATCAAAACATTCATTATTGGTAAGATGTGAACTCGCCCTAAATTGTTTATAGACTCAGCACCATCTCAGTCAAAAGCTCAGTGGGTTTTTTTTTGTAGAAATTGACAAACTGATTCTAAAGCTCATATGGAAATACAAAGGACCTAGAATAGCAAAAACAAAATAAAACAAACAAAATTTTAAAAACAAAACAAAAAAATGATAAAAGAGGAACAAAGTTGGAGGACTAATGCTACTTGACGTCAAGGCTTATAAGGTACACTATTCAAGCTTCAAGATAGACCAATAGATCAATGGAACAAATACATATATAGGCAACTGATTTTTGATAAAGGTGCAAAGAAAATTTAGTGGGGAAACATGGTCTTTCCAACAAATGGTGTTGGTACAATTAGATATCCACATAAAAAAATGAACTTCAATCTATACCTTCCATCATATAAATATTAACTCAAAATGGATCAGAGAGACATGTAAAGCCAAAAACTATAAAACTTCTGGAAGAAAATGTAGGAGAAAATGTTTGTGACCTTGGGTTACGTAAAGATTTCTTAGACACCACACCAAAAGCACAATCCATAAAAGAACAAATGAATAAATAAGACTTCATCAAAATTAAAAATGTCTGCTCTTCCAAAGACAATGTTAACAGAATGAAAAGACAAGCCAAAGCCTGGAAGAAAATGTTCACAATACAGATATCTGACAAAATAATTACATGTAGAATTGATAAGAAACCCTAAAAACTCAATAATAAGAAAACAACCTGTTAAAAATTGACAAAATATATGAACAGACATTTTATTAAAGAAGACATATAGATGACAAATAAGCACATGAAAAGATGTTGAACATCATTAGTCATTAGGGAAATGCTAAGTAAAACCGTGGTAAGATACCACTACACATCTATTTGAATGGCTAAAATTAAAAGAAAAATATGACCATACCAAATGTTGGCAAGTGTTGTAGGAACTGGAACTCTCATATACTGCTGATGGGACTGTAAAATGGTACAACCACTTTGGAATCCAGTTTGTCAGTTTCTTAGAAAGTTAAGCATAGACTTACCATATGACCTATTCATTCCTTCCTAGGTATTTATTTAACCAAAAGAGAAGAAAACACATACTTATGCAAAGATTTTAATTTTGCTGAGTAAAGGGAGCCAGAAAAAAGGGTATGCTTCATTTATATAAATTTCTAGGAATTGCAAACTAATGTGCAATGGCAGATAGGAGATCAATGGTTTTCTGGGATGGGAGTAGGAAGGGGCAGAAGGTGGGATTATAAAGAAGCATGAGGAAATTGGGGGAGGGGTGATGGATATGTTCATTATCTTGGTTGTAGTGATGGTTTTACAGCTGTACGTGTATGTCAACATTATCAAAACTTACAGTTTAACTATGTGTAGTTTATTGTATGCCAATTATACTTCAATAAAGCTGTTTAGAAAAACCAAGGAGTTAACATCTGTGGAGATAGCTTTATACGTGTGTGACAAGCTGGCATGAGGTCACAGAGTATACAAACCCTTCTCCCTAGACACACAGGAAGACAGACAGGCAGACAGACAGAAACACGTACACACACTAATAAAACACCTGTAGAGACTAGGGATAATGCTCTTGAGTTTTCAGGCCATATTCTTTATCCCCTGCATCTCTGCCCTTTATGTACTGTCCTATATATCCCAGAGGTTCGGTAGTAGAGCCTTTTGACTTTATTTTCACTTCAACAGGTTTGTGTGAAATCTAAAGCCTCGAGTGCACAAGATTTCAGACAGAGTTGTGGGGTGGAGAATGGAGAAGGACCTACTGTATAGCAGTAGGGAGAAGGGACAGGGGTTAGATGCTAACCCACCAGCCAGCAGGTGAGAGGTGCCACTTAACCTTTCAGCTTCTGGAAGCTGAAATTTGTAATGAGCTGTCACTCTATTTATCACCTAACAGTTACTGCAATTGGATAAGGTGTGAAAAAACCTGGAGAACATTACCTGTCAATGACCTTAGTATCTTTGATGAAGCTGTCTCTGGTGGGGTCCCAGATGTAATTGAAAGTCAGCACGTAGCCTGTTAAAATGGTTTAGGTTCTTTCCATCCCTCCATTCTGTGGACTGTTTCTGGCTTACAATATGGCAATTGTTTTGTCAGATCACTAAAGACAGTCATATTATTAGAACATCTTGATCTTGACTTTATCTATGTTTCAGTCAAAATTGCACGAGGCTGGTTCAGCTGCAGTTCCAGAAGCGTGTAGAGTGAACCTGAGCTGTTGCTGGGTAACAGTACTGCCTGCCCAGGTGCACCCATCAGGTGATGTTTACCTTGACGTATATACCATGGTCTAAGGTCAGTTAGGTTCATAAAACTGATTTTGTTGGCATGCTCAAGGTGGAACTGGCTCACAGCATCAGCTATAGTTAGAGTAATTTAAAATAAAAAATACAACTGGCAAGTAGACTAGAAAGTTTTGAGGCAGCTCTGTAGGCTCAGGTAGGCTCACTACATGAGGAGCCAAATTATGACAAGGTTGCTTGGTGTCCACAGAATCATAAAAAAAGGCTCTTAATTGGTCTTAGAATGTTACTGTCAATGGTTTGAGGCACTTTTGCCCACAATAGGGATGGTTTCATCAAGAGAACCATAATGCTTTGGTCAACACCACCAAGACTGTGTCTTCCCTAGATGCTTCACGTTGATGGGCTCTGCCATCCAGAGGGCTTCTGTGACACTCTGATTCTTTTTACTGCTTCCTTGGCTAACCAACTCCTGTTTACATAGCCTTCATCCAAACAGGTAAGATGCAGCCAATTAGTTTTCTACTCACTAACTTAAAATCACGTGCACATCCTGCCCATTACTGTACCCCGGGATCTGTGGGGCTGAAGTTTGAGATGCTCCCATACACTTCTATTTTATATATAGCTGGATAGTTTCTTGGCTTATTTCCACAGCTGGCTAATTATATCCTTCCTGTTTTTGCCAGTTTGTATGCATTTTATCCGTGCATTTTACTAGTTTCACTCTGAAAGCGACCTTACTTCCAGGTTCCTTAAAGATACCTAACTAGCCTGCCTCCACCTTTCCTGCTCCCCATACTGACCACTGATTTGAGTTCAAGTTTTGCCAACAAACCTAATCCCCTCACTGTCTTAATAAGATGGCCATGATATTTCCCCAACTCACAAGAATAATTTTTTTTAAAGAAGGGGAGCAGTGAGCATGGAAAATAGAGAATGAGGGACTTCCCTGGTGGCTCACTGGTTAAGAATCCGCCTGCCAATGCAGGGCACATGGGTTCGAGCCCTGGTCCGGGAACATCCCACATGCTGCAGAGAAACTAACCCCGTGTGCCACAACTGCTGAGCCCGTGTGCTGCAACTATTGAAGCCCACATGCCTAGTGGCTGTGCTCTGCAACAAGAGAAGCCACTGCAATGAGAAGCCCATGCACCGCAACGAAGAGTAGCCCCCGCTCGCCACAACTAGAGAAAGCCCACGCACAGCAAAGGAGACCCAATGCAGCCAAAAAAAAGAAAATAGAGAATGAGGTAGAAAGATTGTAAAATAAAGGCACATGTAATTAAATTTTGTACTATTTTTAGTATCTGATCTGTAAACCTGGAAATGTGATTGTATTTTGGCTAAATAAAGTAATATAATTGGCACTGCCATAAATCTAATTCCTATTATTATTGTTACTTGATTTTATGTGATAATGTTTAGAGTAAATCAGCACCATAATTTCCAGCCAAGTGGCAGCTATTATTTTTATTTCTTTTCCCTCCCTTGCTGTTATGGTGGTGGAGGGGAGACCTCAGAATGTTAAATAGTTTGACTAAGATTCTTAGAGAAACTAAGAGAACTAATGTGCAGCCTTTAACTACTCAGTGTCAGATCTCCAGATGAGAATGTTAAAATTCAGGCAAAAAAATCCAGATATAGAAACTGTGTGAAGGTAAAGTCAGAATTTTAAACAGTTATATAAATAACTGAGTGTTCCACAGACATGCAGGTGGTCAGAGGTGCGGCCAAGGTTTACCCAGATTTCCACACGGGAGTTCTTTCCACGAGTGAAGCACTGCTCTCCAGACAACTTTCAGAACCTGACAAGGAGACCAACCTTCCCTGGGCCCACTCTCTCATTCTTTTCCAGGTATTTTTTGGAAGGTTCTGTGTCTTCTCATGTTCGATTTCAACTGAAAGGAGGACATCAAGGCATCTTTTCCGTGAGACAATGTGATGGTTGTAAACCAGGCTGGCACCATCCAGAATTTCTCTTCCTATAAACTCCGTCTCCACCCTTTAAGTTCTCTTGACAGAATCAAGCACAAAACACAAGCCCTAATAGGTGACTTTGGCCTCCGAATAAAGCATTACATGGTATTCTGCTTCTATTTTTCTTGACTTTCCGCAAAGTAATTTAATATCCCTAAGGAGCCAAGAGGCATTTCCTGTAATTAGGGTTTGCTACTGGCACTTGCTGCCTGAAACAGTCATCTGTCCAGCTCTCAGACTGAGGGGACTGTGCTGGAATTGTGGGTTCAGGGCAGGGTGGTCATAGTCTTCCTCACCCTGGAGTCCTGGATAGAAGGTTCTAGAAACGATGCTCCAGCTGTATCTTGAGATTTTATGAGCCCTTTTATACATTAATTGGAAGCAACAGGAATGGGTAGGAGGCCTCTTGGCCAGCACTGAACTGAGCTGTCACTGATTAGCTGTGTGTAGCTTATGTTCTCTGGGTCTTTGTTGCCTCAACTAAAAAAAAACTTGAAAGGATTGAAAGCAAGGGGCATTTAAGGACTCTCTGAGGCAAACACTACTATCATCTTTGCACTTCTTAGTTCTCAGCCTTCTTTGGGCCAGTAGCATGCTGGTAGAAGCAATTTACTCCACTTTCCTGGTCTGCTCCCTAAAAGGTCCCACACCCTCTCTCTTCTTATCTATGCTGCTGGAAGGGAGAGACCCTGAGATGTGGGGGCCACATGGTGGAAAACCCAGATTCCTGAGGAGAGCTGCCCAAGAAAGCCACAGACTATCACAGGGGTGAGGGCTGAACTGTATTGTGCTAAACCACTGAAATTATAGGGTTTACTTGTTACGGCAGCTCGCTGCAACACTACGCTGACTAGTGTTTTCTTCCAGCTCTGTTGTGTCTGAGGAATGGCAAGTATAGGACAGAGGCAGAAAGAGATGTGAACACAGGAAGGAAGCACTAGATGTAAACCTACTGTTTTGCTTGGATGTCATTCTCAAGGATGCTTCTCTCAAAGAGCCAGTGAAAAGACAGAGAGGGCTGTGGATAATACTTAAAGCATAGGGGATGCATGGTTCTTTATGGTGTAACGGCGACTCTGTGTGTGTTACAAGGCCCTGGTCAAACCCGGAGAAATATTTTTAAAAAGAGAATAAAGGACAATTGTGAGAAAATGATGACAGAAACCTCCTTCATCAATAAGAGAACTCAGAATAGGTCTAAGGACAAAAAGCTCACTGATTCCCACACTCGTGATGTTTGTGTGGAGATGGTGAATATAGAGTCACCTCAGACTTCTTAGTGATTGCGATATTTTTGTTGTGCTCTTCTAGAATTTTTTTTTTTTTTTTGTCATATGGAAAGTGATTAGGTCTGGGTGGCTGCTGATCACTTGGGGAAAACAGACTGTTCTTTCCATGTTCTTTTTTTTTTTTTTTTAAAGATTTATTGATTGATTGATTGATTGATTGCTATGTTGGGTCTTCGTTTCTGTGCTAGGGCTTTCTCTAGTTGTGGCAAGCGGGGGCCACTCTTCATGGCGGTGCGCGGGCCTCTCACTATCGCGGCCTCTCTTGTTGCGGAGCACGGGCTCCAGATGCGCAGGCTCAGCAATTGTGGCTCACGGGCCTAGTTGCTCTGCGGCATGTGGGATCTTCCCAGACCAGGGCTCGAACCCGTGTCCCCTGCATTGGCAGGCAGATTCTCAACCACTGCGCCACGAGGGAAGCCCCTCTTTCCATGTTCTTAGTTTAATATCTTTTCAGAATGGATCCCCACAGATAGCGTTTTCATCTTGACTTATTTTTACTGAGCGAAAGTACCATTTTCAAGAAACCCCCAAAGCTTCATATTTTCGAATAAATGGGGCCTCTCTGTGGGAAAAGAAAGCCACAGAAGACAGTGGGAAACCACGTGGCCCCGTGTTAAATCAGGGGAAACGTCTGGTAGGGATAAGAAAGCTGGTCCAAGCTCAGGGGTCACTTTCTGTGTTCCGGCTCCTGTTTACTTTCTGGACCTAAGTCAGGTGTCTCTTTGACAGTGTAATTTCTGCAGTGCCTCTGGGCTTTGCGATCCATAATCAAACACAGTAAACCTTCAGCAATCCCATCCAGGGGAGCTCAATTTGACTTGATTTAGATGAGAAAGTTAAATCTCTGTCCAGACATGCTTCTTTGCAGGCACAGCGACTCTTACACCTGCAGGACACTTCATCTTGGAATATGCTTCCCATTTCCCAGACAAGCTCAGGGGATCTGCGTCCCCCAATAAAATTCCTGTCTGCACTAAATTGCCTTATAGTAGAGATTTATACCTCAATAAAACTACATCTTGAAAAGGAGAATTGGTTTGATTGTATAACTGACATAATTTATGCATGTTTTAGTTTTGGAATAGACTTGGTATTTATGCAAGGGGGAGAGGTCTTTGTGATGTGATGTGTATTTCCACATCGACAGAACTGGTGACAGTCAGGACAGCGGGAAGAAGTATCCTCAGGCACCTTTAGATCACACCAGAATTTGAGAAACACCCTCCTTCAAGTTAGGAGATCAAACCTCTCTTCCTGGCTTGTAATCAGTTACCACCCACTGACTATCTGCTGAAAGAAAGGGAAGGGAGCAAATGCTTTTTGGATGACTTCTTTGTATGAAACATTATGCTACATGCTCTAAGTATATATGTTTTATTTAACTCTTTCAACAGTCTAACAAAGTTGGCAGTATTATCCTCATTTTGCAGAGGAGAAATCGGAGGTTGAGAGAGGGTAAGAAATGTTAGTAAATAGTGGGGCAGAGATTTGAACCCAGATCTTTCTGTCTCCAAACAGCATCCATCCTTTTCCCACTAAGCCACTCGCTCACTCACCATCCTGCTCGGCTTCCTCTATGTGTCCAGAATTGGGCTCAATGTTTTAGGGTTCAGAATAGGTCACCTTTCAACCTACTGAGAGACATACTGAGAAATTTCTTAAGAAGATGATGGTAAATTCTCCCATGCACTTAGGGAACTTCTGTTCACGTGTATGGCTGTGGACGCTGCAGTGCACTGACCAGGAGCCCCACTTGAGACCGAGCAATCATCCCGTCAACGTCTGAAGACTCGGCCACTGGCAGCTCTCAACCGAGCCCTCCTGAGATTGTCCTCGGCCGAAGACAGCCTCTCCGGCAGGTCATGCCTCCTCCCTGGGGCAGCCCACGTCCTGTAACTAGTCTCCACCCCCTTGCCTTGGTTCCGGACAACTCCGAAGGGCCACCCCAGAGGGTCTGTGTGATCAGCTGGGGCCTCTACTGTGACGGCACTGCGGTCCAGCTCTCCCGCTGCCTAATCCTGCTTCCTTTGCCGCTCGTATGTGTTCCTGAGAGCGCTCCCCGTAACCCCCTGCACACCAGTCTCCATCTTTCCAGAGTTTGCTTCTCTGGGAACTCGACCTGTGAGGTTGTCAAATCAAATTTGCCCCGTGGATAAATAATGCTTATGCTTAGTCAGTTAACGGGCTCATGGCCCCCTCCAAATTCATAGGTTGAAGTCCCAACTCCCCATATCTCAGAATGTGACTGTGTCTGGAGATAAGGTCTTTAAAGAGGTGATTCAGGTTAAATGAGGTCATTAGAGTGGATGCTACTCCAATAAGACTGGTGTGCTTATAAGAAGAGATCAGGACACAGGCACACACAGAGGGGAGACCGTGTGAGGACACGGCGAGAAGACAGCCAACTACCAGCCAAGGAGCGAGGCCTGAGAAGAAACCACACCTGCTGACAGCTTGACCCTGGACTTTCTGCCTTCAGAACGGTGAGAACATACAGTTCTGTTGCATCCCCTGGGCTGCAGAACTCTGTAACGGCAGCCCCAGCAGACTGATAAAGGCAGATTTCGAGGCACTTCTTCATTTCAGTCCCTATTCTTCCATCTTTACTCTTAAGGAACACCCAGAAGTCTGAACAGGTTAAACGGTCTTTTAGATGCAAGGAGGTAAGGTAATAAGTCTCAGTAGACAGTTTTCATAGTCTCGAAAATATGTCAAAATATCATATTTTAAAAGAGGTGCAAAAGGAGTATGTGAACTACCCCATCTCGTTGCACATTCCGTTTTAGGACAGTCATCACAAGCCTATAAGTCCTCCGTCTGACACCTATGTTGGGCCTGGAGTGAACTTATATTTCATGGGAAAAGGATGCCATCTTCAAGTTCCGTCAGTCAGCACTTTTCTGGCCCTCTGTGAAGCAAGAGGTCAGCGTGGCTTTTCTTCTTTAGGTACACCCTAACAGACCATGTCCAACTGCCAGCTTCCTGCCTTCGTACAGAGGGGAAGAGTAAGAAACGCCAAAGAAAAAGCTTTGTAGTTTAAGACATTTTTCTTTCAGTTTTTCCGAGCCAGCCTTTGTATCTTCCCCAGCAGTGCGTCGGGGAACGTTTAACTACCAGCTTTCTAAAAATGAACCAAAAAGAAGCTGCAGATTCCTGTGGTGTAAACACCCCCATTATGGCTGGCATCAGGCTACCGAGGTGGGAGTGCACAGTGGGTCTGCGGGCCGGACCAGCTGCCTTCACACGTGCCGATTCCCGCTGTGCGGCAGAAGAAGGTCGTCCGCTGGCGACCCTCAGCTGGCCCTCCACGTGGCCCTCCAGGTGGGGCCTGTGCTCTCCACTTTCTCCTCAGGGCTTGACATTTTCACGGTTACCTCAGGGCTTGCTGTTATTTGCGGAGCTTTTTGGTAAGGGGCTTTCTTTTAAGAGTATCTGTGAACGTAGCACAGGTTTCCCCAGACGATGTTTCTGGCCATGCATGCACTCACGGTGTCTCCACTGCTTCTCCTAGAACCAGAAAACCGCAGCCCGAGGGGGCTCAGGAGCACAGCCACGTCAGCCTAAGTTCGACTCTTAAAGGCCCATTCTCTCTCCAGGCCTTTCCTTACGCTCTGCTTCTCCCATCTTCCCCCTCTAGTGGTTTCCTTTAACTGCAGAGACTTTTTTTTCTTCTGTGCTCTGGAACTCCAGGTCTCATTGGAGGGCTTGGTATGTGCCAAACACAACTCTTAAGCTATTTACATAATTCATCACCAAAACATCCCCTCAAGGTAGGTGCTATTCTCACTCCCATTTTATAGATGAAGAAACTGAGGCACAGAGAGGTAAAGTAACCTGTTCAAGGTCCTACTACTGTCAGTGGCAGGGCTGGGATTCAAATCTAGCAGGATGGCTTCACGGCCATATGTTTAACCAGCACACTGCCCTGCAAAGAGCAGTAGGCATGTAGCCTTAGGAAGCACTGACAACAGGGAATAAATGCTCCTTTTTAATAGGAGACGCTAGCAATTGCCAAATAGTTACATTCTACGTAGTCTAGTATAAAGTTACATGTAAGTGTATGTGTGAATGTATGTGTGTGTGTATGGAATATTTAAATAAAGTTCAATAATGAGAGAAAGACTACCCAGAAGAGATGGAATTAATGATCTTAAAGGACCCTTGGACTCTGAACATAGATAATTCCAAAGCAAATTGAGGATTCCAGGTGGTAGGACTGTTCAGTTTTCAGGTTTAGGGCACCAAAAGTTGAGAAGCAACATGTATTTGAAATACCATGGAGCTAATATTCACTGCAGGGACTCAAATGAAATGAAATAGTGGCTTGCTTTAGAGAATGCTATCTCCCCTCCCTCTCTCTCCCTCTCTCTCTCCCTCTTCCTTCCTTCCTTCCCTCCCTCTCTCTCTCCCTCTTCCTTCCTTCCCTCCCTCTCTCCCTCCCTCCTTCCTCCTTTCCTTCCTTCCATCCTTCCTCCCTCCCTCCCTCCCCTCTTCTTCCTTCCTTCCCTCCTTCCTTCCTTCCTTCTTTCCTTCCTCTGCTTTTGTCTCAGTTTAGTAAAACTGGCTGAGTAGGTATAAAAAAATGAGAAGAGGTGATTTTTGTTTCACTCTTCATTAAGAAGTTCACACTGGGGCTTCCCTGGTGGCGCAGTGGTTGAGAGTCTGCCTGCCAATGCAGGGGACACGGGCTCGAGCCCTGGTCTGGGAGGATCCCACATGCCGCGGAGCAACTAAGCCCGTGAGCCACAATTACTGAGCCTGCGCGTCTGGAGCCTGTGCTCCGCAACAAGAGAGGCCGCGATAGTGAGAGACCCGCGCACTGCGATGAGGAGTGGCCCCCGCTTGCCACAACTAGAGAAAGCCCTCACACAGAAACGAAGACCCAACACAGCCAAAAATAAATAAATAAATAAATAAATTTATAAAAAAAAAAGAAGTTCACACTGAATGACTTGAGGAATCACAAATAAATGTAATCTGCTCCAGTTTGAATTCATACTTTGGTTTGGTTGAAGCCTCAAAATGTCCAATTCTGTGACAGATTTTTGTCATAGAATCCGAAGACTAGGAGGAATTTTTAAGGGATCATTACTTTAAAACACTACAGTGATATGACAATCTTACTGGTTTTTAAAGGCTTCCAGGAAAGTCCTTTTATTACTTACCAAAATGTTTTAAGAAAACACTTGTCATTTTGCTTAACTTACAGCCTTTCTCTGTAAATGAAATAGGGCCCTGTTTGGATTGACGCGGCTGCCTGGTGCTTTCTGATTTATGTTGATGGTTAGTTCTCCACGTGACACACACAATGGATTACTGATCTCAACACATAAGGGAATTAACTTTCTTTCTGTCGAGCACAAGTCACTTTATGTGCACTTTCTCATTTCATCCTCAAGACAATCCTCCTATCACCATTTTATAAATTTGAAAACAGAGACTCAAAAGCCTCCAGTAAGCGGCTCACACTCACATAGGAGTGAGGCTAAAGCCAGTTCTGCCCCCAAGGGCACCGCGCGAGGCCCCGCCGCCCGTCTCCAATAGAAGTCAGTTAATAGGTGCAATTACACATCACTTCTCCTACTTAGCTTCCATGAAACCTTTAGGAAGCCTTGGTCTGATAGGAGAGTTGACTCTTTTAACCTTAACCTCCACCCCAGGCCAAGGTGGTTTTCTTGGGGAATGGCTGAGTGGAAAAGGAATGGTTCAGAGATGACGGGCAGACAGAGAAAGGAGGCACCAGAGAACTGGCTAATCGGTAACCTAGGTGATCAGTTTCTGGAGGTTCAGAACTGTAACCTCCAGACTTGGGCACT
The DNA here is from genome assembly GCF_009873245.2 of Balaenoptera musculus. Classification (NCBI taxonomy): domain Eukaryota; kingdom Metazoa; phylum Chordata; class Mammalia; order Artiodactyla; family Balaenopteridae; genus Balaenoptera; species Balaenoptera musculus. The sequence goes on from NC_045795.1 coordinate 8,157,237, forward strand.
AGTTACACTAGGTGGAATATTCTACCTCTTTCCCACAAGACTGCTTCCCCTGAGATTTCTGAATGGAAGAGGATTTCCCGTGGGCATCAGCATGCCCGTGTAAAAAGATACCCATGTAACAGAGCAAAATCTGGTGGCCTAAAATCAACCTTTCAATTTCAAGTGTTAGTGGCAGTCCTGGGTGGGAAAGGAATGCCATTTGTGTTACTGTTTCAAAGGAATTTGTCCCAGTTGAGTTGGACGAAAGAGACGCACACGAAATGCCTGGTTTTTTCATCGCTACTCACCCTTGCCCACATTTTCCCAGGTGCTTCTGTCTGTTAAGCCAAGGAATGTTGGAGCTCTGGGTCTTGAAAAGGACAATTCCAGTGTTGTAGTCGGCTGACCAGGTTCTTCGTTCTCATAACTCTGCTTAAAGAATACACGATGTTCTCAGGCCAGTGTATGACATTAAGGAATTCACAGCTTCCTGAGCCTGAAAAGAGAAGTTAAAAACAGTGGGTAGGGACTTCCCTGGTGGTGCAGTGGTTAAGAATCCACCTGCCAATGCAGGGGACACGAGTTTGAACCCTGGTCCAGGGAGATCCCACATGCCGCGGAGCAACTAAGCCCATGCGCCACAACTACTGAGCTCACGTGCCACAACTACTGAAGCCCACGTGCCTAGAGCCTATGCTCCGCAACAAGAGAAGCCACCACAATGAGAAGCCCGCGCACTGCAGAGCAGCCTCCGCTCGCCGCAACTGGAGAAAGCCCACGTGCAGCAATGAAGACCCAACGCAGACAAAACAAAACAAAAACAAAAAAAAAAACAGTGGGTAAACTCTGGCAGAGGCTGAGATGCTTTTCATCACTTAAGGGTGGCATCATAGCAGCTGGAAAAGCCAAATCTATATTAATGGAATCCATCAGTTATTCATGCAGTTGAGGATAACATTTATGGAGCTCATACTATGCATTAGCTGGAACTTTGAAGATGGCATAAAGTATGGTCCCGTCCTCAAGGAGCCCACAGTCTAGGAAGGCAAACCAAACAGTACAGTCCTGTAAAACGTTACAGCAACTCTGGTAGAATACTAAGTGGGTCTGGTGAAGGCACGAAGGAGGGAGAAGGTAAACTTTGGGTGGAGTCTTAAGTGATGCGTAGATGTTTGTCAGGTGTTTGTTTCTTACTGGGGCAAAATGGTAGAAATGAGTGATCTTTCATTGTCTGTAATCTACAACTTTAGTCCTGTTATTGATTTAACTTGTTTTTCTACCTCACTGCCTCATCATCCTCTTTTAAACTAATCTAATATGTTGCTACTTTGATAATCTTGAAGCCACAAAATGTGCCCGGCTCCACTTCTCAGCAGCAGTTTGTGAAGGTCCCTGGAGCCATATGCTTTTCTTGTTTCCCCAAAATGAGGAAAACTTGTACTTTGGCAATGTGGCCTTTAAACAGCTTAGATGCAAAGCCCAGAAATTAGATTTTTTGGGAAAAAAAAATTGCCTGGGCTTTTGGTTGGTTAGTACTGGCCAGTTTTTCACTTCCCCTTCATCATCTCTCAGCCATAAGGTTCAGGTTTGGGGGGAGGTGTGTGTGTATCTTTATGGACCGTAGTTGAAATATATATTCTTAGAGAAACCCTGATACTTAAACCATGTGGGGCACTTGGAAATCTTTTTGAGAATCAGAAATCTGAATCTTTGTAAAGGGAAAATGTTTTTCCCATCAAGAATGAAAAAATAAAAGCTAAATGAATGTTTTAAAATGTGGAGCTGAAAAATAAGGGTTGCGTCTAGGACATAGTAGAAGCTCGGCAAACTGTGTAATGAACCCATCCAGCTGCCTTGATGGAGAGAAGTCTTCCTAGCACTGCTTTCCAAACAGAGGATAATTGGGAGTTGGTCTTCTTTCACTTCTGCTAGGATAGGAACAGCCTTCTATAATTTCGGTTTGATAAACACAGTATCTGTAATCTTGTTTAAGAGGGAGGAAAAGGAATTTCCCTCGGAGGCACTTGCAGTGGCTCGGCAGGAGGACACGGGCCCATGACTCATCGTTCTGCCTGAATCTGTCTGTGTCACTCAAGGATCTCGGTCTGGACAGTGGAGAGAACCAGCAGTGAGAGTTATTGTGTCTCCAGCATCTGTCCATTTCCCCCTTAGGTCTTCACACCTTGAGGCATTTTAACGGCCCAAGGTGTCTGAGCTTAAATGCAAACACTCTGAGCTGATTTGTCTGTGGGGATCCCATAAACTGCAGCACTAGCAATAGAACATATAGAGATTTCATTAATTCTTTATTGTGAAATATAACACACGTACAGAAAGCTGTATAAAACAAATGTAGAGCTTAATAAATTATTGTAAATGTAAACCCCCCCAGGTCAAGATATAGAATACTGCCAGGACCCCAGAAGTTTTCCAGTGTCTTTCCTAATACAACCCTCTTTTTCCTTTAAAAGTGGTACTGCCCTTCAGAACTCTAATGGAAAACTGATGAATTCATAAAAGTGCTAACAAAAGATCAAGATGAAAAAAAAAATTAATTACATGGGACTGAGTGAACTAATGAGGATGATTATAATTTTTGTGACTTTCTGTTTGAATAATAAAAAAAAAAATCCCACAAGGACTCAAAGGCAAAAAATATACAAATCAATTTTCACTGCAAAGTAAAGGAGCTGTTACAGTGGAGGATTACTGGACTGAATGTCAATATTATGACATAGTATGAGTGTGTTTCGTGTTTGGTAATTGCAATCATTGTTGCTTTTGTTGTGGTCATCCATTTACAATGCTTGGTGTCAGTTTATTGATCTCTTGTAAAAATAAAATACAGTGTGTGTGTGTGTGTGTGTGTGTGTGTGAAAAAAAAAAAAAAAAGAATATGCCTGCCAATGCAGGGGACACGGGTTCGAGCTCGAGCCCTGGTCCGGGAAGATCCCACATGCCGCGGAGCAACTAAGCCCATGTGCCACAACTGCTGAGCCGGCGCTCTAGAGCCTGCGAGTCACAACTACTGAAGCCTGTGTGCCACAACTACTGAAGTCCATGCACCTAGAGCCCGTGCTCCGCAACAAGAGAAGCCACCACAATGAGAAGCCTGCGCACCGCAAAGAAGAGTAGCCCCTGCTCACCTCAACTAGAGAAAGCCCGCGTGTAGCAACGAAGACCCAACGCAGCCAAAAATAAAAAAAAAATACATTTATTAAAAAAAAAAAAAAAAGTGGTACTGCCCTAAGCCGCACACAGGGGCTCTCTGCTGGGCCTGTGCTTTGGGGCTTCAGCTCTCCTCCAGCCATGCCCCTTTCCAACGGGACAGGGGCGTCTGTGAGGCCAAGAGGCCATGTCCACTTGGAACTCATGTCTCCCTTTCCAGACAAGGCAGCAAGCACGGGGGCATTGGAATTCCCTGTCCAAATGATTCCAGGCCCACTCCCAGGTCTTCCCGGGGCTCTTCCTCAGTTCCACCTTCCTGATGGGTGGCCCAGGGGCAGATATTTGTAGGATGCTGTGGATGAAAGTTAGGCAGTACACATACTTGAGCACAAGGTCCTTGAGGTATGGGATGGAGCAGGGGTGGGAGGAGAAGGCGGATGGCCTGAGGGTCTGGGGGCCGGCTCTTCTTGTGTCAGGCGTTCCAGCAAGAAGCTTTAAGTCGTCCAAGAATTCTCAGGTCCAACCTGGTCTTGCAGGTTGCAATGAAGATACGTTTGTCAAGGTAGGAGGATAGAACAGCTGTTATTTAATAGCTTATTAGTTTAATTTACAACTTTTAAATACTAAGGGCTATGGTATGCAGTTCTCCATTTAAGCCCCACAGATGTTAGCGGTAAGCCTGTCTAGAGGCAGCTATCCTGACTATGATGGTAATCCCTCCTTGCTTTTCTTTATACTTTACCCACTGAAGTCTGCATTCCTATATATTAGTCACTCTTCCCTGTTTTTGAACTCTGAATAGACAGATCATACAGTATGTATTTATGTTGGCTTCTTCCACTTGGCATTATGTTAGTGAAATTCATCAACGCTGTTGCCTATAGCTGTAGCTTGCCAATTTCATTGCTGTATAGTGTTCTATTGTATGGATAGCCTTCCATTTTAATGCTGATGGACAACTGAGTTGTCTCCGGTATTAGACCATTACGAACAATTCATGCTATGCAGATCTTTATCTATTTCTGTTGTTCATATACCTAGGAATGGAACTGTTGGATGATGGATATGCATATCTTCAATTTTAATGGAAAATACCAAAATTTCCAAAGTGGTGGCACCAATTTATAGTCTTAGCAGCAGGGTATGAGAGTTTCCATTGCTCCTGACAAAGTTTGGTACTGGTTTTTAGTTTTAATCATTCTGTACTAGGAGTGTTTTTAGTATGCCACTAAAAAGTTTCTTTTCCCCCTCCCCCCCAGTTATTTTGTACTGGAAGATACTAAAGTGATTCTAGTAACTTGGAGTTCTGAGTTGACTGCTAATAATGTCAGTAGATGTATATTAAGAAAAGATCTGTGGCCTTGGAAGATTCACAGTCATAAGATCCAAATAAACAGGGTTGGCTCATGTAGCATTAAAAATAACACAGAGATTAGCAAACTGATGTAGGGTTGAACCAACACACCAGATATGCAGCTGGTGTCGACCTCATCCTTTCATAGGGATATGTGTGTCCCCAGAGCATGCTCTGACCCTTGTGGCTAGGTACAAATTGCTGAATTACCCAGCTTGGGCCAGTCAGGACCGCCTTAGAGGAGGAAGATCAGCTGAGGAGCCCACTGGCCGCAGCTCACCAGCATGCCACATCTGGCAGCAGCTGTCCCTCTGGGAGGCAGCAATGACCGTGTGCTCTGGTCAACAGCAAGCAAGGGGCATGTGCAAGGCTCGTCTGCAGAAACAGGCACAGCCTGCTCACTGCCCACTTCCTTCTCTACCTACCTGGGCCCCTGAGCTTCCTCACTTCACCCTCCTCTTGCTAACATCCTCAGCCTCCTTGCCCCTCTGTCCTTTTAATGTACCCTCCTCGGCAAAGCCCAGCTCTGGATCAACTCAACTGTTTACTTTCTCTGCATCAGTCTCCCAGCTGTTGAGCATTGCTGGAAAAACCTCACACCCTGCAGATGGTGCCACTATAAACTTTGGTCACCAACGCCATCTGGACCCTTGTTACGGTCACGCAGCCCTTCTCTGTTCCCCTGGTCCGCTCACCTCACATTCGTCCATTTTTCTGTTACAGCGATAACAGATCCTCTTCTGTAACGATGTATTGGGTGCCTACTCAAGACAAAGCTTGCTATCGTCCACTATACACAGGGCTATTTCAAACCTTCTCCACCCTCCTCAAGTCTCTGGTTCTATTTCCTGTCCATCTACTGAGCCCCAACCCCAAACTCCACTGTCAGCCTCAATAGGCAGGCTCTCCTGCTTCACGAAGAAAGCGGGGCCATTTGAAGCAACTCCCTTGACTTCCCTCCTCCATATTTGTATATCATTTTGCATCCAAACTCATCCCTTTCTCCTTCCCACCTCCTTGTGATAATACAGGAAGTGTCTCCCCTCCTACTTAAGCTAATCCCTCTACCTGGCCTCGGGGCCATCCTCTCTTATCTTCCCAGGGACATCTCTCTATGCACCCACTCTCTCCCCTGACTTCTTCCCAGCAGTGGTCAAGTATGCTCACGTCTCTCCCTTAAGGACCTGGTATCAGGGACTTCCTTGGCTTGACAAAGATCTTCATCCAGACAGGGCAGGAGGCAGTGCTATGGACTGAATTGTGTCCCCCCACCCCTGCCCCGACTCCCCAGTTCATATGTTGAAGTCCTCAAGCCCAGAATCTCAGAATGTGACCTTGCTGGGAAACAGGGTTGGTGCAGATGTAATTCATTAAAATGAGGTCATACACTCTTTGGATCTCAGTGTCCCCATTTGGGACATGAGGGGTAGTTGGATAGTACTTTTTGTGGAGTGCAGTTCCAAAATCTGTGGGAACAGAGGTGGTGGGATGGGAGAGGGAGTTTAGGAGAGAAGGCTCTGAGCTCTCCATCTCTCCTTTGACCAAAGCAGGTCCAGTTTTAACTGTTTTATGTCTGGGAACTTTTGGTAATATTTGGCTTAAAAAGTGTTTCATGGTTTAAAAAATAAAATTAAAAAATTCAAATCTACTGGCTTAGGTGATATCTCAGATCCTTTCCAACTGCAATAGCCTATGATTACAAGGTTTTACAAGTTAACACATATGGGTTTGATGAACACATAGCACATATTTTTCTCAAAAAAAGCCTGATTTAATAAAATTTATTTCTTCTCAGTAAAGGAAATTTGTTAAAGAACTTATGAAAGCAATTTAATTTTTAAGCCTTTTAAAGACCTTCATATAGAACAGTTGTAAATTAGAAAAGCAACCTTTTTTTGGACCAGATGTTGGGATTTGGGGTTTAGAAATATGCCTGCTGTCCACATGGAGCTATTAGACCCATGTGCAAGCAAGCACTTGTACACAAATAGGACCTTCAGATGATGAGCTCTTGAGAAGAATAACTGTGTCTGTTCCATCTTTGTTTCCCCAGGACCCAGCTCAGTATCTGGTACACAGTAGGTGCTTACTAAAAGTTTGTTGAATGAGAACATATGATGAAGTAGACTCTTTCCCTGGAGCTCGGTGAGAACTCTCGGTGGTAGGAAAGAAAAAGAACTTCTTTCTAAAGGAAGGGGAGGGTGGAGTGGAATCCAGAAGAGGGGCAGGCATGGGTAAAAGTGGCAGGGCTCTTGGCCTAGGCATGGGTAAAAGTGGCAGGGCTTCTGTGTGAAGGATGGTTATTTCTGTGGGACGGGATATTCAGAGTTGAGAAAGGCAGCTCTCATGGCTCCCTCAGGACAGTCTAAGTTCCTGGTTTCCTGGCAACCTATTTTATTTCCCACACTGAGGCCAGTGGACCACTGAGTCTACATTTTCCCCATTTGTCACTGGGTGTTTCCCTAGTCTGGTATCTGATCCTTATGTTTAAGTCCTTGATGGGAAGAGGCTGGGTTGCTACTAAGATAAGCCAGGTTCTGCAACCTTCATCTTCCATCTGGCCATACGCAACTGGCAATGCGGTAGGATGTTCATGGCAGGAAGACCAGTGGCCTGAAATCAGGAGACCTGGGCTCTAGTCCCAGGTGTGTGGCTTTGGGCAACTCAGCCATTTCTAAGCCCCAGTTTCCTCATGTGTAAGATGAAGGACTCAGACAAAAATGTGTCCTCAATTCTGTGTCTTATTTAGGTTATTGCTTGGATATATAATCGGTGGGATACGACGAAAGGTATTATTAACCAAAGACAGTATCTCTCTTTCTCTCTGTCTCTGACCCTGTCACACTGTGTGATGTTTCCACCTTGCTGTGCCTTTGAGATAAGGCCTTGAAGGTGATGGTGAAAATGCAGTGTTATTTAATTAAAAGGCACAGAAGCTAAGCATTTATCAGTAGTGAACATCATAAATGAGTGTATTTATCTGGTCCCCCTTTCACCACCTGGGTAGTGTCCTAAGGGAATGGGGCTTGCCCTGGGTCAGATTTATGGGTAAAGGTGTCAGAAAGACCCTCATCAGGGGACCAGGTAATGTTCCGTAGAGGAGGACACCAAGAGGAGGAGGAGCAGGGCCCAGGGGCAGAAACCAGCTGGGCCCCCCTTGTGGCTCTGAGGACAACTCTGGGCCCAGGACTAATGAAGCCAGCAGAGCACACTGGCTGTTACTGTCCGGCCACTGACAATGCCTGAAACAGAGGCCTCTTGAAACTGCACACTTATTGACTTGTCTTCCTTAGTAATTTCATTTCCCTAGGCTGTGGAGCCATACTGAGATGCCGGCCAGCTGATGATAGAGTCCTTCTATCATGTTGGGATTCGTGCAGTTTATTTTGGTAGGTAACTAAGACAGAACGACAGAGTTAATCAAACCCTTCATAAAACAGTCCATCAGCCACCTGCTTGCAGAGCAGAAAGTCAGATATTTTTGCTGCTCTTTGGCAGAAAGATCAGCCTTCCCTTGATTCCCATTCAGAATTCTAACCAGGTTACCTGTGAAAACTTCTTAATTATGGTATGTATATATTTTCCATTTGTGTAAAAACAATAAATAAATAGCACTTATCTCATCTGGCCACGCCAAAGAAGAATTTGTTGAGGATTTAATACCTTAATGCACTGGACATACTTGAATTTGACTAAACAGTCAACTTGGGTGATTTGGCTCAATTTAACCAGTTTAAATATCGTTGGTGTATAGATTTTCCAATGACCTTGGTTCTTTAAGAGTGATCCCTGAGGGGATTGGCTTTTAAGTGAATTGGAAATGCTCAGGTATGTTTCAGAGATCTATAAAATAAGCCTTTCTTTTGTTTTAAATTGGTAAGACTCAGTAAAGAGAGTGAGGTGAAAAGAGCTGTCTATTAGTTCATCCATGTGCACATCTAAATGTGCACCCCGGAGGCAGAGCAACTAGATAATTCATGTTTAAAAATTTTCTGCAAACAGCAATATATTCCAAACTACAGCCAAAACCCTGACCAAGAAAAAGGGAATGGCAGTGCTCATGAAATAAATGAGAATGGCAGTCAGAGTTCTAAGTCCTTTAAACCCCTTTGCACTTAGGTAATGTCTTGCTGAGCGCACGGCCGTGGTTCTTTTCCTGGTCTTTGCCAGCAAACTTTTAGGAACCTCCTGGCAGAAGAAGCCTCTGTTTCAGGCACTGTTTGCTGCACCTTCCACTCCTGTCGAGTTCTTAGATGCTGACTATTTATAGGGACTTTCAACTGCCTCCTTCTCCCATCTGGTATTAATCTTTATTTCTTCTTCTTTACTAGGTTCTGACTCATCTCTGCCCAGACTGACAGGTTTCCTGAGGCCTTGTTTCCCCAGACGTGGTGCCCCACCCAGGTAACTCAACTTGCTGCTGAGGAAAGGAAGGTCTTGATTCCCAGGCTCAGAGAATGAGGCCATGATCACTCAATTTTCCAAGTCAGAATTGGAGAGTTTTCCTTAGCGCTTCTGTTATTCCCACTCCCCACATCTAATCAGTAATGGGATCTTGTCCTTTCTAGCTCCTTAGGACCTCCATACCCCTCCGTTTCCCCCCATCTCTCCATCTCAGTTGCCACTGTCTTAGCTCATTGCTTCTCTCCTGGACTGTTGAATTGTCTCCACACTTCATCCTCAAAACAGTGGGGAAGACTTTGAAGAGTTTTAACTGAGAAGTAACGTGATCACATTTCCTTGTCACAAAAATCACACTGAATCTAGTGGATGAATTGAAAAGGCGTCTGGAAGGGTGGTGGAGAGAAATCCATTACAAAGCTCTGCTAGGGTCTAGATGAGAAATGAGGAGGGTCCGGTTTAACCCCATGACAGAGACAATGGAGAGGTGAGGAGGTGGGTATTAAGCAAGTAGAATGGATAGAGCATAGTAACTGGTTGGAATTAGAAGGCAAGGGAGAGGGAGTGTCTGTTATAAATGTCTCCCAGGTAGAAGCTTAGGAGATTGGGTGGATGATAGTATCATTATGAAAAAGAGGCAATTAAGAATTAAATCTGTGAGAAAATGATGAATTTAATGACATGTTAAGTTCCAGTTTCATGTGGGGAATGTCATATGGAGAGAGAACCCGTGAGCAGTGACACACAAGTCTGGGATTCAGAGTGAGGTTAATGTTGAAGACACAGATTTTGAGTCTGCGCTTATAGCTGGTAGTTAAAGCCAGGGAAAGTATGACACTAGTGGACGGAGCTTATAAAGTAGGAAAGGAAGACAGTGTGCCCCCAGGGAATGCCACAGAGGGGAAGGGGCTGGAGAGGTAGGAGGAAATTCAGGATGCTATGCTGTTACAGAAAGCAAGAGAGGAAAGAATTCGACAATTGGATTATGGACGTTCTTAAGAAAATCAATTTCAATGGAGAGTTGGGGACAGATGACAAATGCCATTGGGATGAATAGTGAGAGGTGAGGCATTTCAGACAGTGAGTCTAGATTTCCCTTTCTGGAAACTTTACCATAAAAACAAGTGGAGAAATGGGACACAGAAAAGATGACATACAAGATCCCTGTCTTAGGAGCATGTAGCAGTGGCCTGTGCACAAGAGAATAGAAAGGCAACTGTGACGTTTAATTTTATGTGTCACCTTGGCTGGGCCACAGGATGCCCAGATATTTGGTCAAACACTATTCTGGGTGTTCCTGTGAGAATGTTTTTGGATGAGATTAACATTTAAGTATTATAATTTAAATGATTTAAGTAAGTAGACTGAGTAAAGCAGATTGCCCTCCCTAATGTGGTGGGCCCTATCCAATCACTTGAAGGCCTAAATAGAGCAAAAAGACTGACTCTCCCTGAGTCTGAGAGAATTCCTCCTGCCTGAATGTCTTTGAACTGGGACACTGGTGTTTTTCTGTTTTTTGACTCAAGACACTGGCTCTTCCTGGGCCTGTCAGCTTTTGGACCTGCTTCAGACTCCACCGTCAGTTTTCCTCATTCACCGGCCATCATACTTGTACTGGAACTAGATCACTGGCTCTTCTGGGCCTCCAGCTTGCCTATCCACCCTGCAGATATTAGGACCTGCCCATCTCTCTAATTACATGAGCCACTTCCTTATAGTAAATCATATATACATGTCTTCAGGTTATTGCTTCTGTTTCTATGGAGAACTCTGACTAATACAGCATAGAATGGAAAATAAAAGGGAAAAAAAAAGGAAATAAGGAAGGAAGGGAGAGTGAAGGGAAGGTGTGGGGTGGATGAAGTCCATGAGAGCCTATGTGCTTCAAAACTGTAAGGAGAGAGCCGGTGACCGTTTAGCTGTCTGTAATCTCTGATAGCATTGAGGACTCATTCCTGTTATGTAACTAGAATTAACCTTCAGACTTTGCTGTCTTGGAGTCTCTTGTCTTGCAGAAGCGAGACTTCCTAGCTTGGCTTGTTTTCTTGTTACTTAGGAGCTGTTGCTAGCATAAGGTCATACTTAGAAAATTGAACCCTCAATAAGATTAGTCAGAGACTTGGCTGCTTTCTCCCTGGCCATTTTGTCTTTAGGTTGAAAAAAGAAACAGCTCACTTTCCTAAAGTGACATCACACATCACTTTGAAATATGCTCTACAGGCCAGCCCTGAAATCTATGGGGTTTTTTGTTTTGTTTTGTTTTGTTTTTTGGAAGCTCATGAAAGAGAAACTTTTGTTTTAAAAAATGTTAAAAGATTTTCTTTTTTTACTCTAAAAAGCTTCTCTGATAACCCAGTTATTAGGAAACTGTGTGCTGAATAGAAACAGTAGCAGAGGTGAGAATTTGTCCACTTCATACCTGACTCATTTCTGCCATATGATAACCTCAGAAATGACTGGGGTGATTTACATGAGAGATTCATTGGGCACTCAGAATTCATTTCATGTCTGCTCTATTTTTGTAATCCTTTTTGTTATACTATTGAAGTGACTAAGATAAATCACTTTATTTGTGGTTGCAGCCGATGCCATTTGGAGTATCTGCCCAGTCTCTCCGCTCGCTCAGGGTAGTAGGTTCCAGATTTCAGTTTGGACAACATGATGCTTTAGTGTTCACAGCTGCCTGGACCTGGGGTGGGTGCCTGACCCAAGTTCAGAGTCAAAGTCCTTCACACACACACTGAGTCGCTCACGCAGACCCTCTCCCAGTGCAAACTTGGGTGCACGGCTGCATTTCTGCCTCTGGTACCATGAGCTATATGCTTGTCCTTACGATGACCACCTCCCTTCCTTTCTCACTATCCTATTCCCCACCGAGCTGAGTTGAACTGTATTTTATTACTTGCAGCCAAAAGAGTCCTAATTTATTTAGCCATAATTTAAAAAATAAAAATATTCCCTTCTTGAGTTGAAATAAGAATTTCAACGGTAACTGCTGGGAACAGTGCGTTGGGGAACACAATGTTCTAATTAAATAACTACCCATCCTCTCTAGGCTCTTCCTCATCCCAAGAAAGCCTCAGGAACTAGTCACAACAGGCAATGCCACACCCTTGGAGGAGGTGTGGTCAGTGCAATATCTATGACAGGTGACTTGTCTGAATCCATCAGGAGTACACATGCATACACCTGTGGACCCAGCAAAAGCATTTGTGGGAATTTATGTTACAGATCATTTATTGTATGGGTGCAGAAAAAAAAAGTATATACATATAATCATACAGGTGCAAAAAAGACACAGTAGAACGTCACTTGGTAAAGCATTGTTGGGAAGAGCAAAATATCAGAAACAATCTACATTTCTATTAATATAGAATTGGTTAAATAAATTATACAAATCCATACAATTGGAGTACTATGATGCTGTAGAAAGGAATGAATAAGGTCTTTCTGTATGGAAAGATTGCTAAGTGAAAAGAGCAGAGTGCATGAATGAGAGGAACCCACAGCTCCATGAAGCGTTGTAGGAATGAGACTGGAAATCCCTTCCCTGGGGACAAAATCTCCTATTCCTCATATTCCACGATAGAAACCATGCTTAAAATTTTACCATGTCTGAGAGAGAGAGAAAACAGTGACTCAAAACCCACACTAAGGTAAGTAACCTTAAATTGCTCTTTTCCTCGAAAATGAGGATTCCTCATCTTCATTATCGATGATAAAGTCTGAAGAAACAACTTCCGAGCTTACTTGGGACTGCCTAAGGTGGTGCTGACAGATAGGAAACAGGCGTCCTAGGTAAATGTGAATTCCAGATAAACAACAAATACTTTGCATACTAAAGTGATATGCTAAAAACTATATTAAAACTTATTTGCCGTTTATCTGAAATTCAGACTTAACCGGTGGCCTGTATTTATATTTTGCTGAATCCGTCAACCCAGGCCCCACGGACTAGCCTGCCCGAGTGGAAGCTCCAGCCTCCATGGCTTGAGACACAAGTGGGAAGGCCCATTGGTCTCCGTCATTCCAAGGAAATGACAACCAGACACCCACTCATCTAAGGACCAACCAGATGCCCCGATGGGCGTGACAACCGCTGCGAATTTCTCTGCCACCTCCTGCCCCAGCAAATGGCCACCCTCCAGGCCTCTGCTACCGCTCCAGGTCCCACAGAGAAGCACGAATACCCCCTTCACTCGGACGGGTGAAGCTCACAACCATCACATTTGATGGACTTTGTGTTTCTAATAGGAAATATGGATTTGTGCTGCTTTCCCAAATTTTCTCACCTGGCCTGCCCACTCTCATGACTTAAAAAGACAGACTGACTGTGTATTCTGTCAAGAAACTCCCTTCTAGCAACCAGAATATGGTCCAAGGCAGCCCCTTCTAGGTGCCAAGGTATCTGGCAAGCCTCGAAGGTGGTAACCCATCATCTCAGCTGCTTCATCTGAGAGGAGGAGGGTGGCTCTGATGAAACATCACTCCCACAGCAGAGACCATCTTTCCAGTTATGAGGGGGCCTGCTCAAGTCTTGACTGTGACCCCCCCATCAGAGAAGGGGAGCAAGCCTGTCCTCAGGGATGTCAGCTCGTATAGGCCCTTCATTGGTTCAAGGCACAGATCGTGCTCATGGAACACTGCACAGCTTTCCTCCTCCATCAAAGAGAAGAATCTCCTGCATGGGAAGACCTCTTGGAACGTACACCTTGGGTTACCCGCAGTCTACATGTGAGGCCAGCTCTGCAATTACGACACACACGATGACAGTGAACACAGGTCCCAGCACCTCCTCCCAGGGACAGAGGAGATGTGTAAACCCCACAAGTGGTAGGCCTGTCTTCTCTGAACCTCGGTCCCCCCAGGTTCCAGCTTGGTGAGCTGACAACCTGTCTTCTGAACAGTCCATAGGATTGGAGGCTAAGCTTCCAGCTTAGCTTTCTGGAAAAGGCGGGCCCACAGAGGAACAATTAAAGACAATAGCTGTGCTAGATCAGTGCCACAGAAGAGGACTGGCTCTTTCCTGAAGCTGCAGCTCACTGAATAAAGGCCAAGCCACCAGCAGCCACAGTTCAAACAGAGAAGCGCAGCCACTGCAGTCCTGATTCAGAGACACTGAACCCTGCACGAAGTGTGGGCGAATAGTCGGGTGTGTTACATCATGGAGACTGATTTCAAAGTGTGGTGAACCCAGTAGGGTTTTTAGGGCAGACACACAATTGCTTGCAAACAAGTAGCAGGTACGATGAGCAGCGTTTTGTGTTTCTCTGTAGGTTTTCTCTTTGGTCTCTCGAGGGGGCTGGAAGAAACCCAATTCTGAAACTCAAACCTGCATCGGCCATTATTTTCCCTTAAACTAGATCTGAACTTAGGAGATCTTCTGACTTTATTTGCCAAATTCTAATGGGAACTGAGCCCTCCAAATATTATTCTTATTATGTTGTGCTAATATTTTTTGCTGGAAACACATCATACCAAGATGTCTTGGACCCCTTCCTTTACCAGACTATTTGAAAGCTCAAATGAGCAGACATCCAACTTCCGGGCTGATCCAGGTTTTTCATGATCAAGCCAGGGCAGGCAAAGATTCCAGGAAAAGTCTCCTAGGAAGGCCAAGGATTTCTGAAAGTATCCGTGGACAAACAGATGCAATATTACTGGGCTAATTCCCACAACTCAGCTAAACTGATGAAAGTGCTTTGTGGATTATTGGCAGGTAGACTGACTATGGCCTGGGCCCTGGCACCTGAGGCCTGAGCTGGGGGAAACCGCCGGCCGTTCAAATGCCCCCTGGCTGCAGAGAAGCAGGCGAAGTCAAGGGGCATCCAGTGGGGACTGGGGTTTTGGACACAGTATTGCCAGGCAGTCACCTGGCCAAGTCTGTGGGGATGTGGGAGGGGACCCAGATACTTTTAATCACTCCCAACCCTTCTCCTGTATGTCCCTCTTTCTTCTTCTCCCCTCCCCAGCAGCTCACCAGAAATCATGGCCTAACGGAGCAGGATGGAGTTCAGTGTTTCTCAGGAGAGATGCACAGACCACCTGCATCAGAATCTGTGGAGTCACTGGTTTAAAATCCGGATTCTTGGGGCCTGCTCTAGACCTACCTACTGAGTCTCTGTGGGGAGGCCTGGGAAGCTGCACTGTTCACAAACTCCCCTGGGTGATTCTTACAGGCACTAAAGTTGAGAAGCATCACTAGAAGTAAAAGGGTCTCCAATTAGCAGCCAAAACACCCAAGTTCAACTTACTACCTAGATGGTCTTGGGCAAGTTGTTTATTACTTTCCAGCCTCATTTCCCCACCTGTAAACATGGGTATGCCATTTTATGGGACTGATTTTTCTTCTTCTTGAGGATTCAATGGAATAAGACACAGGACTAGGCTGAGCTCTTGCTAGATTTTAGTACCCAGGACCCCAGGAGAGATAGAAAAGGGATGGTGAGCTAATGAAAATCTTTGTAGGCCTCAGGGTGTATATATTTTACAGCAATCTTCAAAGGCTCAACTTTTTCTGGATGGACACAGAGCACGGAGGTTTAACACCAAGTGGCTAGACTACCCACTAAAGCCTTACTAACATAGCCAGGAGTGGAGGATATGGTGCCACAAGGAAGAAAATGTGACAAAGAGATGCTTTCAGACAAGCAGACACAGGCTAATATAAAAGTGGAATAATACACCTAGCTAAGAGCATAGGGTAAAAACCCCACATGCCCTCAGTCACTGATTCTCACCAAGGGCAATGGTGTCCCCCAGGGAACAGGGGGCCAAGTCTGGAGACGTTTTTGATCGTCATAACCGGGGGGCGCTGTGGCATCTAGCGGGCGGAGGCCAGGGGTGCTGCCACACATCGTCCAGTGCAGAGGCCAGCCTCCCATTATGGAGAATTCACTGGCTCAAAACGTTAACAGAGCCGAGGTCGAGAAACCTTGCTCTAAGCTAACGCAGAAGACTGAGTCACGGGTGATGGAAGGAGGCCTCCAGGTGGCTAAACACCTCCCAAGTCACAGGGTTCTGCTGCTGGATTGCAAAGTCTCACAGATGGACCGTGCGACCCGGGGTCCTGCAAGCTGGAGGGTCACCACTAACCTCTTTCCGTATCACGTGTTCAGCGTAGCCAGTTTCCTGCTTGTTTCCACCATGAAACAATCGGGGAAAGCGTTCCTAGAGCTTTGGCAAAGCAGAAGTGTTGTTCTCTGCAGGGGAGGAAGGAGGCCGTCTCACTCCTAGCAATTGCTTCTATTTTTACCAAGAGGGTAGAACAAGAAGAAGGAACCGGGGAGCCCGGCCGTCCAGCGGGGTTTGCCCCTCTAAGGAGCCACGCCCAGGCTCACGGAGCGGAGCTCACAGGCTTAGATGGGTGCCGGGGAGGGCACCAGGTTTGGGACCAGGTCCAAATGGCGGTTGTGTTATGACAATCCTTTGCCAGCACCTTGCTTCCATGATCCTCGGCTGCCTTTCGTGGATCTTCCCCGGTTCTTTCAGGTTAGTGCTCGTTAACCAGCTCCCTGGCTTTTCTCCCTCTGCTTGGTCCCCTGTCTCTTGCTGTCGCCTCTTTCCTGGCACGGCTTGTGTTCTGGGGCTATAGCTCCAGAAACAAATCTCTTTGTGTGCCCCAGACTCCTTCTGCACAAACTCCCCGTGGGCAGGGCTGGCCCACCGGTTTGGTTTCTTTCTCAGGACTCCGTCCACATCCCCTGGGATCCCTGGACCATTTTCACACATGTGGCCTTCCTGCCTGCAGGGCCAGCGTCATGGGGGTGTGTGACCCGTGTGGTCACCGGGACTTCATGTTCAGAAGGACCCTACGCTGAGTTTGATGCTCTACTGTCATTTTGAAATTCTTAAATGTTTTTCCTTTGAACTTGCATTTTGTAAGTGAATTCTGATGGGGCAACAGAGCATGCACACGAACAGAGGAGATACACACACAGTCCGTGTGTCTGTCCCTTCTTGCTGCCCCACTCTCACAGACGCTCCCATGAGCACCGAATTCCAGTGGACCCTCAATGTGTGGGAGTTCACAGAGACTCAAGGCGAGTACAAGGAAAGTGTGTTTTGTCTCCAACTGAGTTAGCTGGGGAGCGGGAGGGATGCTGACAGCCCCAAGAGGCCACACTTTCCATCTGAACCAAGACTTGCTTCTAACCCAGAAAGAAGGCAGTGGTTTCTAAGAAACATGGATGAGCAAAGAGCCCTCTCATGTTCTTTCTTCCTCACACTACTTTCCTGCACTAGCGAACGACTTGACTGATGCTAAAAATGATGACAGAGAAGGAAAGGGAAAGGTCAGGCCACCCATAGTCCCTTTCCTTTCAGTCCTTCTTTACCCATCAGTAAGCTGAAGGTAGAGACTGTTACTAAAACGTGCATGCATCAAGAAATGAAATAAAAGCAGATGAGTTGGTTTTGCGCAGCTTTTCCACTGTTACGGTTAAGAATGAAATATGCAAATTGTGTAATTTTGGTGATTAGCATACTCGTTAAATGCTCTTATATTTGCATGTAAAACAGGCATCGCACAATATTGAAATGAAAGGGGTAAAATTTATGCTAATGATTTAAAATTTAAATTTTCCTTCACTTAGAGTGGCATTCAATAGTGGCATTTAAAAAAAACAACAACAACAAAAGAAACGATGACAAGCCAAGAGAGAGACTCTGGAAGAAAGGAAAAAGCTTTTATTTTAGTACCTTTTATTTGGCACCTTTTCCCTGCTTTTTAAAAAAGGGCTCCCACATTTTCATTTTGCACCGGGTCCTGCCTGTATGGTCTTCTTCCTACAGCCACAGTGGATTGTTGTGAGGCTGTAGGAATCTATTAGCCTGTGTGCACAGGCAGTGCCCAGGAAGTGAAGTCCCCTGGGAGCAGCACTGAACCAATGACCGATGGAATGGGAGGTATAAAAACCCCAGCTCCTGTGTTGTCCCTTCAAGACAGCCTTGTCACGTGGCCTGGACCAGCTCCAAGCTCCCCTGTGGGTTTGATCCAAGTCACCTTCTATCCAACTTCGCTCTTGGCAGTGTGCCTTTCCTTTCCTGCTCTTGGCAGTGTGCCTTTCCATGGTCCCACTTCCTCACTCCTTACCAGTTTTTCCTGGGGAGAGTTCTGAAACGACCACTTTCATTTGACCTGAAACGCCATGTCCATATCTCTAGAAATCTGGGCCCCCGCCAGCTGAAGCATTCAAGGGTCTGTGGACGAACTCACCTGTCCTCCTCAGTTCTGTGATCTGTCTCTGCCAGGGCCACTTTTTGTGAGGTGTCAATGGTAGATGGCAGGAAGCCCAACGCCATGGACATTCCCAAAGGAGTCTTCTAGAAACGTTGAGTTTGAAGGTTTACAGTGAAACGTTTTATTCAAACATCTTTCCATGCAGGTCAGAGGGAATTTGGACAGTACTTTGGAGGGCGGGCTCCACCATGGGTCACTCTACTGCAGGCAATGTTCTGGGCAGGTCTGGGCCAAGACCCCAGTGAGAGAAGAGCGGACGGCTCCGACCTCAGGGAAATGTGCTCTATTTACCTAACAAGCCTCCTGACGTCACAGTGTCCCCAGCTCTGCTTGCTTTGCTGGGGGAAAAGAGAATAAAATGTACAAACAGAAGGCTTTGTTTTACCTGTTTAAATGAGTCATAATCTATTCTGTAAAAAATTGGTCTGGAACCAAAACAAAAGTCGTACCATCTTTTTCCACTCATCCAGGTACATGGTTACTTATCCTGAACAATCCTGGAAAGCCCTTTCACCTTCTCTGCCCGGAGAATTTTTATCCATGCTTCAAAACTCAACACAATGTCAATAGGCTCTCTTTCCCATTGCCACCTCAGAGCCCCACGTAAGTATTTGCATGTATGGTTGCCATGCCCCCTTAGAATGTAAGGACTTCAAGTCAGAATCTTTATCTTATTCTTTTTTAAAAAATTTATTTATTTTTAAATAAACAAATTAATTAATTTATTTATTGGCTGCGTTGGGTCTTCATTGCTGTGAGCAGGCTGTCTCTAGTTGCGGCGAGAGGGGGCTACTCTCTGCTGCAGTGCGTGGGCTTCTCATTGCGGTGGCTTCTCTTGCTGCGGATCATGGGCTCTAGGCATGCGGGCTCTAGAACACAGGCTCAGTAGTTGTGGTGCACAGGCTTAGTTGCTCCGCAGCACATGGGATCCTCCCGGACCAGGGCTCGAACCCGTGTCCCCTGCATTGGCAGGCAGAACCTTAACCACGGCGCCACCAGGGAAGCCCCATATCTTATTCATTTTTGAAGCCTCACAACCTGGTGCAACACTTGTTATATTACTGATCTCAGAAGCATTTGATTAAATAACCATAATGGCAGCTATATGAACCAGGCCCTACACTGAGCACTTCACATGCATTATTGTCTTCCCTCTTCACAGCAACATGATTAGGATCTATAAGGTGGGCATTAGTATCCTTGTTTTACCGTTGGGGGAACTGAGGCCAAGGAAGGTTAAGTAAGATCTTGCCTAAGATCACACAGCCTCCCTAGCCATAGGACAGAGTCAAATAGCACCAGAGCCTGTGTTGTTCACCACGGAATAAATGAAGTTGGTGAATAGATATTTCCAAGGTGGTCAGGAAGAGAGCTCATTAGAAGGCAGACTTGTCTGTACAACGGCCTCTTAATTAAACAGAACAGCACAACCTTCCGAGACTGAACCAGGAAGAAATAGAAAATATAAACAGACCAATCACAAGCACTGAAATTGAGACTGTGATTAAAAATCTTCCAACAAACAAAAGCCCAGGACCAGATGGCTTCACAGGAGAATTCTATCAAACATTTAGAGAAGAGCTAACACCCATCCTTCTCAAACTCTTCCAAAATATAGCAGAGGGAGGGAACACTCCCAAACTCATTCTACGAGGCCACCATCACCCTGATACCAAAACCAGACAAAGAGGTCTCAAAGAAAGAAAACTACAGACCAGTATCACTGATGAACATAGATGCAAAAATCGTCAACAAAATACTAGCAAACAGAATCCAACAGCACATTAAAAGGATCATACACCATGATCAAGTGGGGTTTATCCCAGGAATGTAAGGATTTTTCCATATATGCAAATCAATCAATGTGATAAACCATATTAACAAATTGAAGGAGAAAAACCATATGATCATCTCAATAGATGCAGAAAAAGCTTTTGACAAAATTCAACACCCATTTATGATTAAAAACCCTCCAGAAAGTAGGCACAGAGGGAACTTAACTCAACATAATAAAGGCCATATATGACAAACCCACAGCCAACATCGTTCTCAATGGTGAAAAACTGAAACCATTTCCTCTAAGATCAGGAATAAGACAAGGTTGTCCACTCCCACCACTATTATTCAACATAGTTTTGGAAGTTTTAGCCACAGCAATCAGAGACAAAAAAGAAATAAAAGGAATCCAAATCGGAAAAGAAGAAGTAAAACTGTCACTGTTTGCAGATGACATGATACTATACATAGAGAATCCTAAAGATGCTACCAGAAAACTACTAGAGCTAATCAATGAATTTGGTAAAGTAGCAGGATACAAAATTAATGCACAGAAGTCTCTTGCATTCCTATACACTAATGATGGAAAATCTGAAAGAGAAATTAAGGAAACAATCCCATTTACCATTGCAACAAAAAGAATAAAATACCTAGGAATAAACCTACCTAAGGAGACAAAAGACCTGTATGCAGAAAACTATAAGACACTGATGAAAGAAATTAAAGATGATACAAACAGATGGAGAGATATACCATGTTCTTGGACTGGAAGAATCAACATTGTGAAAATGACCATACTACCCAAAGCAATCTACAGATTCAGTGCAATCCCTATCAAACTACCAGTGGCATTTTTCACAGAACTAGAACAAAAATTTTCACAATTTTTATGGAAACACAAAAGACCCCTAACAGACAAAGCAATCTTGAGAAAGAAAAACGGAGCTGGAGGAATCAGGCTCCCTGACTTTGGACTATACTACAAAGCTGCAGTAATCAAGACAGTATGGTACTGGCACAAAAACAGAAATATAGATCAATGGAACAGGATAGAAAGCCCAGAGATAAACCCACACACATATGGTCACCTTATCTTTGATAAAGGAGGCAAGAATATACAATGGGGAAAAGACAGACTCTTCAATAAGTGGTGCTGGGAAAACTGGACAGCTACATGTAAAAGAATGAAATTAGAACACTTCCTAACACCATACACAAAAATAAACTCAAAATGGATTAAAGACCTAAATGTAAGGCCAGATACTATAAAACTCTTAGAGGAAAACATAGGCAGACACTCTATGACATAAATCACAGCAAGATCCTTTTTGACCCACCTCCTAGAGAAATGGAAATAAAAACAAAAATAAACAAATGAGACCTAATGAAACTTAAAAGCTTTTGCACAGCAAAGGAGCCCATAAACAAGACGAAAAGACAACCCTCAGAATGGGAGAAAATATTTGCAAACGAATCAACGGACAAAGGATTAATCTCCAAAATATATAAACAGCTCATTCAGCTCAATATTAAAGAAACAAACACCCCAATCCAAAAATGGGCAGAAGACCTAAATAGACATTTCTCCAAAGAAGACATACAGACGGCCACAAAGCACATGAAAAGCTGCTCAACATCACTAATTATTAGAGAAATGCAAATCAAAACTACAATGAGGTACCACCTCACACCAGTTAGAATGGGCATCATCAGAAAATCTACAAACAATAAATGCTGGAGAGGGTGTGGAGAAAAGGGAACCCTCTTGCACTGTTGGTGGGAATGTAAATTGATACAGCCACTATGGAGAACAGTATGGAGGTTCCTTAAAAACCTGAAAATAGAAATACCATATGACCCAGCAATCCCACTACTGGGCATATACCCTGAGAAAACCATAATTCAAAAAGAGTCATGTATCACAATGTTCATTGCAGCTCTATTTACAACAGCCAGGACATGGAAGCAACCTAAGCGTCCATCAACAGATGAATGCATAAAAAAGATGTGGCACATATATACAATGGAATATTACTCAGCCATAAAAAGAAACGAAATTGAGTTATTTATAGTGAGGTGGATGGACCTAGAGTCTGTCATACAGACTGAAGTAAGTCAGAAAGAGAAAAATCAATACCGTATGCTAACACATATATACGGAATCTAAAAAAAAAATGGTTCTGAAGGACTTAGGGGCAGGACAGGACTAAAGATGCAGACGTAGAGAATGGACTTGAGCACACAGGGAGGGGGAAGGGGAAGCCGGGACCAAGTGAGAGAGTGGCATGGACGTATATACACTACCAAATGTAAAACAGATAGCTAGTGGGAAGCAGCTGCATAGCACAGGGAGATCAGCTCGGTGCCTTGTGACCACCTAGAGGGGTGGGATAGGGAGGTGGGGAGGGAGACGCAAGAGGGAGGAGATATGGGGATATATGTATATGTATAGCTGATTCACTTTGTTATAAAGCAGAAATTAACACACCATTGGAAAGCAATTATACTCAAATAAAGGTGTTAAAAAAAAATCAGAATAGCAAAATTCCTTACGTTAAAAAGAAGCCATTTTACTCTCCCAACTCTATATGGAACCAATTTTCATTTTAACCAGTTTTTCCCAAGTCCACTGAGCGTTGGTATCAGAAGGTCTCGTTACACAGGTATTTAGTTCTGTTGCAAATTAACAGCAATAAAGAAACCAAGCACAGCCACAGAACCAGCCTCCTCCCAGCTCATGATTATAGCTTGCTGGGGGACTCTACCAAAATTGCATTGTGTGTTTACGACACAAAGAAATTCTTGAGGGTGGTACTGATATACCCATTAACGACACTGGTATTTTTCACCCCATGGGACAGACAAGGAAAAGGGATTTTATTTTGTTATGAGAAGCACTTTCTTGCTTATAGTTAACTTTTATTGTTCACAAAGGATTTCAAAGTATTACCAAAGAATATGAACACAATACTTGAATCATCTGGGCATACTGGACTTTCATAGCCTAATGGGTGGTGTTTCACACTGCATTTCTTTTCAATTCATCTTGGATTCATTAAAAATAAAATCACAGATGTTCACCAGATTCCTCGTCCCCCACCCACCTCCAGCCTTGGGCACTGAGGATGTGGGGCACTTGGGTGGCTTTCTAAGGCTTGGTCAAGGCTGAGGACTTGCCTGCGGCCCAAGTGATCCTGTTTCTGGGGTGTCTTGCTTCCTCGTCCACTTAGGAACCAACGGCCCCATAGTTCAGGCAATCTGGACTTGGAGTTGTCATTTATAGCCACCCAAACTTTGAGGATGACGAAGTTATGAAAACATGAGAAATGGACTCAACTAGGAGGAAAAGTTTTGAGAACCACAAAAAAAGAGAAAGAGGAAGGGTTGTATAGTGGGAAAAGTGATGAATTGATGGTTAGAGAGACTTAGGTTTTAGGTAGGGTGATCATAAAATTTATTATCCAAATTGCGACTCCTGTGAGGTTGAGAGAGATTACTGCTGATAATTCTGCTGGGACAGCAGGCACTAGTGGGGACTGTCCTGGTATGGCATGGTCACCGTAGTTCCAGGACACTAACTAGCTGTCTAAGCTTTAGCAAGTCACTTAGCATCTCTGAGCCTCAACTTCTTTTCACGAAAGAGACAACCTACAATCTTCCCAGCCTTTTTCCATGAAGGACCTCCTCTTCAACTTCAATCTCCGTGTTTTCTTCATGTTTCCTCCCAACTTAAGGCCTCTTGCTCCACACCTAGGGGAGTTCTCCTAGAGTGTATTTACAACCTTAGGAGATCAACAGGGAGCAGGCATGGAATAACTGAGCAGCTGGTCATTCTCTTCTCCTGTCTCCCCCACCCCTACCCCATACTATCTCACTCTAGGGGAAGAAATGCAATGGTCAAAAGCCCTCTGCAGATCGGGCAAAGCGGGTCTCAGATCTGAGGCCTGCAGAATCAGTTGGAGAAATAAATAAAGGATACGTTGGCTACCTAAATGCTCCATGGGTAGTGCAAACATTCTAGATTCTACAGCAGCACACTTGCAACGTGCTCAGTGGGGCAGTGCTGCCCACCAAGTGCTATTGGGAAATGAGCGTTAGGGGATGGTTGGTTGTGACAATGACGGAAGGTAGACACCACTAGCATTTTGTGCCCAGAAGTTGGGGGTGCTAAATGCCCTGCGATAAGCCAGAGACACTCGCATAGCAAAGAGTCATTCCACCCCAAATGTTAAAAGCATCCCCACCAAGAAACACTGAATAAAAGAATGGGCTTTTAAGTCTTACCTGTAAAGAATAAATTAGACCCTCTTAAGAGGGCTCAGATCACACTGGACGGCTTGCTATGGTGCCGGAGCATTGGGCAGAACTTCCAGAGGGAGCCACTTGGTTCTGACAGGCCCTGAATAAAAGGAAAGAGCAGAGGTGACACCGAAGGCACCGTGTAACTCATCCCCACCCTAGTCTGAAGTACACAAAGTATTTTGTGGGGCGGTTTCTTTTTTCTCTCAATGTTTACAGAATTGTTGAATCATTGTTTTCATTTGCTTATGAGATGATTGACGTCGTCCCTGAAAACAGAAAAACAACTTGAGCTAAATCTAAAATGCATGTATGCAGGCAACAGGGCGGTCCCTGGTCTCTGCTTTGCCTTCTATGGTAAACCTGGACTTCTCCTGAGTTTGGTTTCATTCATTGCAGCTAGAAGTGTGTGGCGAATGAACTTTTCACCAGTCTTTCCGTGGAACGGTTGACTCAGCTTTGCCGTGAGTTAGTGGCCCCAGGGGGAGAAGGCCAGGGCTCCTTCTCCATAAGATGCCTCCTGAAAGGGAAGAAGTCACTGACGACCCACAAAGGACGCTGTGGCCATAAATATTTCAGAATTTGGCTTCCTTAACATCTTAAATAATGGAAAACATTTGCTTGTTTAAGGCTTCTAAGTCCTCCGGTCTTTGGATTCAATCTCCAGTGGCGAGGTACAAGCATGACGTCATGGTCAGGAGGAATGCACAGCACATAAAGCCTCGCCTGGGTCAGAGGGAAGCGCTAAGCTCTTGAGAGGGCCCTCAGACAAACATACAAATGTGGCCTAGCACATGTCAAAGACCTGTGCAAGGGCAAACATCTTCATGACTTTGGTCCTGGGAAGAGAGACCCGGCCTGGGATTAGAATTTACAGCTGACAAGCTGCTGATGAGGCAGTTATGGCCATTTAGTGCACGAATGGCCACTTTGGGAACAGGGGGCTTAGCACATCAGGCTGGAAATCTCAGAGTGAAGTGGAGGCAACCCCGTTCACCCGTGCTGGGATAAGTTTACTCACCCCACAATCTGCCCCCTGGGCCTTTTCTCTGCCTTCCTTTGATTTACAGCCCTCCCTGCAGTTCTGTAGAGCTTTGACATACATGACAATTTAGCATCAAGGGAATTCTCAAGACCAGGGGAAGAATATCTTTCTGGGCTATAAATGTCACTCTGAAATTCTTCTCATCTGTAATGTTTCAAGAGCACGTGAAATGTGCATGGCTTGCCCCCTGCAGTGTCCCTGTGCTCTAAGCGCTCACAACTCCCTGAGCCTATCTTGCTCACAAGTGTGCTTACACATGTCCTCTATGACCCCCAAAGTGTCAGCCAGCTTTACTGCAGTGGTTCTCAACTGGGAGCAGTTTTGTCCTGTGGGGGACGTTTGGTAATGTCTAGAGACATTTTTTTCTTTTTTGGGCCATGCTACGTGGCATGTGGGATCTTAGTTCTGCAACCAGAGATCGAGCCCGTGCCCCCTGCAATGGAAGCGTGGAGTCTTAACCACTGGACCGCCAGGGAGGTCCCTAGAGACATTTCTAAACCACTGGACCGCCAGGGAGGTCCCTAGAGACATTTCTGATGATCACAGCTGGATGGGAGGTGTTACCAGCACATAGGGGATGGATGCCAGATATGCTTCCAAACATCCTACAATGCACAAGACAATCCCCCACAACAAAGAAGGATGCAGTCCAAAACGTCAGTAGTGCCCACACTGAGAAACCCTGCGCTGGGGTAAGGGTGGACCACCTCTGCATAGGCCAAGAAAGTAATTATCTGAACTTGCACTGTGATGGAACTTTCTGTGATAATGGAAATGTTTAGTATCTGGGCTGGACAGTACATTAGCTGGGAGACACATGAGGCTCTTCAGCACTTGAAATGTGGTCAGTGTGACTAAGGAACCAAATTTTTTATTTTATTTACTTTTAATTAATTAAATGTTAATCATCTCATTCAGCTAGTGACTACTGTTTTGGACAATGCAGGTCCATATAATGGGAGCTTAGAAGCAGTGGAATAGCCTGCCCTGGCGGGTTATCTACTCCACCGGCTTATAATTAGAATTCCACAGCTAGACACTCCTTCTTTAGCTAAGACTTTGACCCATATTGGTATATTACCCTGGGAGGGAGATGACCTTTAATTTATCAAGAACTGATGCTAATTTAATATGATTAATGGATCTGAAAAATGTTTGGGGGGCCCTGAAGTGAAGGAGAGGACAGCACGAGATGGGGGGCTTGGGGGCGGCATCTAGAGGAAAGCTGAGGGGGTGGTGACATGTGCTAGAGGTAGCAAAGGCCACCTGTGCCTACTTTCATCACATAAGCTCTGCTGAGAACAGAAGCCAAATACAGTCGTCCCTTAGTATCCGCTGGGCGTGGGTTCTAGGATCCTCCACGAATACTGAAATCCACAGATGATCAAGTCCCTTATGTAAAATAGTGTAATAGGGTTGGTCTGTGGAACCGGAGGAAGAGGATGCCAGGGAAACTGGAACAGGGTTGGCAGGGAGGGGGGGAACCCGTGGAAGAGAAACCGGAAGCAGAACCCATGGAAGCAGAACCACTGTACTCACAATTCCCACTCAGATATATGTTCTGTGAAGACTAGAGCCAAAGGGAGGCAGAAGAGACCAAGTGTGTCACAAAGGCGAACCTGTTTCCAGCTCCTTCTCTGCCTGCCTTTGGCTTTTAGGCCAAGTCTCCAACCACTAAGATATTATGGGGCTCCCTCCCTTATGTAGCCCAAATAAAAGCAGTAATAATCCACAAAACACAAAATGGTTTTTCCCTTTGATCTGATTATGAAATTTTGGATAAGCTCGTCAAAGCTGTATGGTTGTGATTTCTGCTGGTGCCCTAAGCACATAAGTGCCTCCTTCTTAATCTAGCTCTGCTTTAGGGTCTTAGTTGTAGGGCTTACAGTCTTTGTAGTTCATTGAATAGCTAGCGTATTGTACAAATTTTCCTCAATGAAATATTGTGTACTCAACTTTAAAATTTTCTAGAGAAGGACGTCACCAACCTCACTTGGTAAGCTACATCTACCCATGTCTCTTGAGATGGGGAAAGAATAATAACTAAACCAAACCAAACACAAGTCCTCTCTTCCTAAATGTTCTATAGGGCTCAAACTGGAGGTCCTGGGGGCATAGATTTTGGTCATTCCCCAGGGGAACAATGGAGATTGAACAGAAAGAGTAAGTCCACCAAAATTATGACAGGGACTGGGAACTGTGATACAAGGAGAGTTAAAAAGATGAGAATTCTTCTGTCTAGAAAGACACAAGGTGAGAGAGATACATGATGAAAGAAGACAGAATTGCGAACTTTGACTTTTTCACAGATCGCTAGTTTGTCTGAACATGGCAGGGGTGAGAGGGGAGCAGAGGGGAAGGTAGGTAAATTTAGGACAGTAAAAGGAAGTATTTCTGTCTTAGTCCATTCAGGTTACTATAAACAAAATACCATGGACTGCGTGTTTATAAACAGCAGAAATTTATTTCTCATAGTTCCAGAGGCTGGGAAGTCCAAGATCAAGGCACCAGCAGATCTGGTGTCTGAGGGCTCACTTCCTGGTTTATAGACATCCTATCCACATGTCTCACATGGAGGAAGGGACAAGAGAGCTCTCTGGGCTCTCTCTTACAAGGGCGTTAATCACATTCATGAGGGCTCCACTCTCATGACCTAACAACTTTCCAAAGGCCCTACCTCCAAACACCATCACACTGGGGATTAGGTTTCAATGTATGAATGTTGTGGGGACACAAACACTCAGCCTACAGCATTCTGTCCCTGTCCCCCTGAAATTCATATCCTTTTTGCATACAAAATGCCTTCATTCCATCCCAATCGCTCTCAAAGTCTTAATTTCTTTCAGCAGCAGTTCAAAAGTCTAAAGTCCAAGGTCTCATCTAAATATCATCTAAATCGGATATGGGCAAGAGTCAAAGTGTGAGTCGTCCCGTGGCACATTCCTCTCCAGCTGTGAATCCCTGAAACCAGACAAGCTATGTGCTTCTAAAATACAAAGGTAGGACAGGCATAGGATAGACCTTCCCATTCCTATGGAGAAATAGGAAACAAGAAAGGGATGTCAGGTTCCAAGTAAGTCCAAAACCTAACAGGATAAACAGCATTAAAACTCAAGGCTTGAGAACACTCCTCTTTGGCTTAGTGCTCTCCCTTCCCGGCCCACTGGGGTGGCAATGTCACCCCATGTGTCAGTGGGACAGCCCGTTAGTGGCTCTCTGCTAGGGCTCTGCCGCACCGTGGCTCTCTTCTGGGCCCTTGTGGCTCCCCCAGGGGGCCCTATCCATGCCATGGTTCCACTGGATGCAGCCCAAGCTGAGGGACCTCCCTGCAGGGACCCACACCTGAAGCACTGCAGGGGCATCTTGCCTCACCTGACCCAGAAAGCTGGTCCCACCCTTTGAAATTACTCTGCTCCCTAGGCCCTTGCACTCTGGCCTGTGATAGGAGTGGTGTGTCATGGCCTCTGAATTGCCTTCAGGGTCATTCTTCCATAGCCTTGAAGAACAACACTTGGCTTGAGATGGCTGAGTCATATTCAGCTCCTTAGTAAATAGTCGCTTGGCCATACTCTTCATGTTCTCATTTTTTGCCATATGGACAGGCTGAGAATCTTCCAGATCTTGAAGTTCTGCTTTCTTTTTGCTTAATTCCATCTTTAAGTTTTTTCTCTCCCCTCAAATTTTGCTATAAGCGGTTGGGAAGAGCCAAGCTGTACCTTCTGCACTTTTCTTAGAAATAGCTTCAGCTACATATCCAATTTCATCATCCACTAGTTCCACCTTCCACTAAACACTAAAGCACAAACACAATTCAGCCAAGTCCTTTGCCAGTTTGTTACAAGGATGGTCTTTCCTCCAGTTTCCAATAGCATGTTCCTCATTTTCCTCTGAGACCTCTCAGAATGGCTTTTCTGTCCATACTTCTACCAACATTCTTTTCATGATTACTTAGGTATTCTCTAAGAAGACTGAGGCCGTCTCTACAGTTCTCTTTGCTTTCTGAGCTCTCACCAGAATCACCCTTAACGGTCCATTTATCTCAATGTAGGATTTTTCTAGCATACTAAAAATTCTTCCAGCCCCTACCCATTATCCTCACTACCCAATGCCTCCACGTTTTACAGTATTTGTTACAGCCGCACCCCACTTCTCAGTAGCAATTCCTGTCTTAGTCTGTTCAGGCTGCTATAACAAAAACACCATAGACTGGGTGGCTTATAAACAGACATTGATTTCTCACGGCCCCGGAGGCTGGAAATTCCAAGATCGAGGCATCAGGAGATTTGTTATCTGCTGAGAGCCCTCTTCCTGTTTCCTAGACAGCCATCTTCTTGCTGTGTCCTCACGTGGCATAAGGAACAAGGGGGCTCTCTGGGCTCTCTTAAAGGAGCACTAATCCCATGCATGAGGGCTCCACCCTCATGACCTAATCACCTCTCAAAGGCACACTTCCTAACACCATCACGTTGAGGATTAGGTTTCAATATATGAATGGGGGGTGGGGGACAAACATTCATTCTATGGCAATTATTTAATACAGTGTAGTAGTTGGTGGGGAGGAGTGATTTAAGAGCCTTTAATCTCAATGCCAAGGGCTGCAGAAATAAAGAGCTCAAAGATGTTTAAATAAAAAATGACAGTTCCATAATGAATTCTTGACTGGAGAAAACTACGGGGTTTAAAGCTAATCTCTTGAGATAAGCACAGAGAGGGGCTCCATCTCCTTCCCATAAGGACCCCTGTGCCGTTCTCCAAAACGGGACACTAGACCCGTCTTGCCATAAGTCTTTGGGGTTTATCTCATTTGGCCACTCCCGCTGTGGAATAGAGGTGAGCTAATCTGCTAAGTGAGTTTGCCATTTACCCATGTTTGACACAAGCAGCTTTTACATGTTAATGCTAAACAGGCTGAGAAACACAGTACCCCCCTGGGAAGAAGTGGGAGTTTCCCTGTGGCAGCAGCAAGCCCAGGCATATGGGGTTGGGAGCTGTAGTTCAGATGCACTGATAGCTGTTTTTAAACTGATCCACTCTAAGTCTTTGAGTGCAATGGCTGATTATTGGGTCAACAAACATGAAAAGCTTTGTCACTGGCCCGAGTGTGAACCAAAAGCAACATGTTTTTCATGAGCATTTAGGATGAAAGATGTAAGATTAAAACAGAAAATCTTGGTAGCAGTGAGCACCATTTGAGGGTCTTTTTTACGTGTGCTTTGCCCTAAGAGAAAAAGTAAAGCAATAAGATCTATGAAATGTCCTTGATCTTTTTTCAACCCAGGGTTGTAAGTCCTGAGTTACCTTCATGTTTCCATTACAAGAACTGTAGGGTAGGGTTTCCAATGGGACTTTCAGCTTTTAGCTTAATAAGACGATGACATTCATATATAGTGGTGCAGTGAACAAAGGTTCAAAGAAACACTTTACTGAGTGCACATTTGACCATATCATGCCTCTTCTTAAAATCCTTAAAATTTATCGGAAGCTCTCCATTACCTGCAGGATGGGGCCAGGGGTCTCCTGGTGAGTACCTGTACCTCTCGTCTTTGCTCCCATCTCATTGAGGTACTTCCAGTTCTCCAAATGCTTCACATTCTCTCGTAACCCCACACCCTTGCACGTGCTCTGCCCTCACAGTCATATGCACCTTCCCTGCAAAACCAAGCTCAACGACCCTTGAACTATCCATAGATTCTCCTTTGCACTCTGTGCTTCACTTCATTATAGCCCCCATCACATCCTACTGAAATTACCTCCTAACTCAACTGTGAGATTCCTGAGGCTGGGACTGGGTGTTATGTTGCAACCATCCCCACTTTCCGAATGCCTAGCATGATGCCAGGCACAAAAGTAGTAGCAGGTCCATAAATGCTTAATGAGGGAAATGAGTGAGTTTCAGTGAACTGCAAATGATGGAGAGCTTTTTGACAAAGGTGCATCCCATATTTTCTCTTTGGCAGAATAACTGCTAAGAGAACAGTTAAAGAAGAGCAATAAATGCTAATATGAGAGTACGTTCCTATCAGCTCCACATAAAGATATACTCTAAACCCCGCAGTTTCCCTTAAAGTAAGAACAGAAATAGTTCATACACTTCAGAAAAAGAAAAAGGAAGGAGGGAAGAAAGGAAGGTAAGAAGGAAGGAAGGGAGGGAGGGAGGGAAGGAGGAAGGAAAGTCCTTTGCTTTTGAAAGTCTACCTCAGGCACAAGAGAAGAGATTATTTATATTTTGTTCTGAGGCTTGGTCCATGAACATAAAGAAGAAAGCCACTGAAATTTATTACTTTCCATTCATAAGATTAAAAGAGGAATGTCTTTCAGTTCCTAACTGGTCAAAAGACACAAGTTATATTTCAACCATAAACCTTTTCTAAAGAAGCTCAGAAGTGTAGGAGTTGCATTAGACAATGGAAACCAAGCTGCACCTAACATGAAGCACCTGATTAATTAGTCTGTTTGCCAATACCTCCCCTTTTCATTTCTTTGGAA
This sequence comes from Balaenoptera musculus, assembly GCF_009873245.2. NCBI lineage: Eukaryota > Metazoa > Chordata > Mammalia > Artiodactyla > Balaenopteridae > Balaenoptera > Balaenoptera musculus. The sequence continues at coordinate 8,188,986 of NC_045795.1, forward strand.
ATGAATAAGCTTTGTTATTCGCCTCCACTGGACTTATTGTGCCTCTCAGGGACTGAGGCCCCTCTTGGAAAGAGCCGCTCCATCTCCTCCCCCTCTCGCTGTGGAAAGGGAGTGCCAGGACAAGCGTGCCCTCCCAGGATGCGGGGAAGATGTCAGGTGAGTGACAGGTGCAGAGGCTGGGCAGGGCCGCAGCGCCTGGAGAGGCTCGGCCTCCTGGCAGAGAAGGCTGTCTCAGCTTGCTTCCCTCTGCGATGGCTCATCAGGTGCAGCTGGGATTTGGGCGGCCCGCAGCTGTGTTTAGGAGGGCATTTGTTTTATCTACCATATCCTTTGAGGATTTCAGGGCAGGCCATTTAATCTATTTTAATGAATGCTCTGGCAGTTTCTGAACACGGGGCTGTGTCTGCGTGCCCCGAGGAGTGGTTATTTTCACTGTTGCGGAGATTGACTAGAACATGTATTCACGGATCCTTTCGGATGTCTGTTTCCTCTGACGTTCCTCCAGTTCAGGCCTAAACAGGAAGACAGCTGCAGGGAGAGAGGCTTCAGCTCGGAAGCTGGGGTTCCCTGGTTTTCTCCCTTTTCCACATACTCATCAGCTCATCGGTCACCTCTTCATACGATTTATAACCCTTTAACAGTTTGCAAATCTGCCCCCTAGATTGGCTAAAGAAATATGGCACATCAATTAAAATCAAGTTGTACAAAGTCGCTTAATGGAATAGGAAAATGTGATCTATGCAGGGGAGAGATCGGCTTACAAAAATAGTTTTTGAGTAAATGACTACATATGTTCATATATATGATTTTGAAAAGAAATAGGAGCCACACAAAAATAATAATGCTTATTCCCGGAGTGCAATTAAGGATCATTTTGATTTATTCCACACACATTGAAAATTTTTTTCCAATGAGCTTGCATTGACTCTTACAATCTGAAAAATAATATAGAATTATAAGGAAATGAAATGAATGCATGCAAATAAGAGAAAACAATTATTTCCTATCTCCTCTAGTCCTGTCATCACCGCCATAGTTTATTGCTCATTTTTTCCCCTCACCTACAAAAATCTCCTTGTACGTCACGCTCTCTTTAATCTGTCCCATCTTTAGTCATTCTCTCTCAGAAAGGTCTTCCTGTAAAGGAAATCTGACCAAGTAGCTCCCCTAAATCCTCCAGGGTTTCCTATAGAATAAGGCAGTCCAAAACCCTCAGGCTGAAGCTTAAAATGCTTCAGAAGCTCGTCAGCACCTGAGGTTCAATGCCAACTCTTATGTCCCCATCCCAGGTCACTGGAAGGCTGTCTGGGTCTCTCCTTCTTTGAAAACGGCATCCCCTGGGACCCCCTTCTCCTCCTTCTTGCCTCTCCCTGTCCTCACGTACCTCATTTATCTCTGACCCCACCCTCAAGAGTCAACCCCAGGGACTCTTTCCCTGGTGGCAAGTGGTTAAGAATCTGCCTGCCAATGCAGGGGACACGGGTTTGAACCCTGATCCGGGAAGATCCTACATGCAGAGGAGCAACTAAGCCCATGTGCCACAACTACTGAGCCTGTGCTCTAGAGCCCGTGAGCCACAACTACGGAGCCCACGTGCCACAACTACTGAGCCTGCGCTCTAGAGCCCACGAGCCACAACTACTGAAGCCCACGCGCCTAAAGCCCGTGCTCCGCAAGAAGAGAAGCCACTGCAATGAGAAGCCCGCACACCGCAACGAAGAGTGGCCCCCGCTCGCCACAACTAGAGGAAGCCCGCACACAGCAACGAAGACCCAACGCAGCCAAAAAAAAAAAACAAAGTCAACCCCAGCGTCACCTCTCACAGGAAGCCTTCCTTGCCTGCAGTTAGGGGTACTCTTTTCTTGTTCATATCTCTGTATGAGCACTTACAACATCACATAATTACTACTTTGTGTGTCTCTTTTCTCCACCTGAAGGGAAGGCAGATGCTCTGTCCTACTCTGTGCTCAGCTCCCAGAGCAGCGTCAGGCACTAGGAGGTGCTTAATAGACATTAGTGAAAGACTATACCCTTAGCGGGCATTGACGGGAGGAGGGGGCTGAGGGAATCAATTCTATTGATTTATTGCTGTGACTGTAGAAACTGCTAATTCTTCGTTAACCAAGTTTAGGGTCTCTCTTTCCTCAGAGGATGGTAATGCACTTGAAAATTTTAAGATATTCAACTATGCCAGCATTTATCTACTTTATACACTTGGGACATGAGATGCATCCCATTAGCTGTGCTTTATAAACACACTTCAATATACTTCCCCTTTGTAGCAAGGTAACTCTGGATAAGTGAATGTTACTTGGTGTTATGGGTTGAATTGTGTCCCCCTTAAATTCATATGTTGAAGTCCTAACTCCTAGCACCTCAGAATGTGACCTTATTTGGAAATCAGGTTGTTGCAGATGTAATTAGTTGAGCTAAAATGAGGTTGTTAGGGTGGGCCCCCTGATATAATATGACTATTGTCCTTATAGAAGGGGGAAATTTGGACAGACAGACAGACACACACACACAGAGGGAGAACGCCATGTGAAAATGAAGGCAGAGATGGGGGTGATGCTTCTACAAGGCAAGAAATGCCAAGAATTGTCAGAAGACCACTAGAAGTTAGGGGAGAGACATAGATTTTCCTCAGAGCTCTCAGTAGGAACCAAACTGCTGACACCTTGATGTCAGACTTTAAGCCTCCAGAACTGTGAGATCATAAATTTCTGTTGTTTAAGCCACTCAGTTTATGGTACTTTTTTTACAGCAATCCTAGCAAACGAATACACTCAGGGACCCTTGAGTGAAATATCAGAGCGGAGCACTTTATCCTAAATCTCCACTATTGAACTCTCATTTTGGTCCCAGCGTCCAGCATGATCATGGTTCATTTCGCAAATGGGAAAGGGAAAGACCTATTCTACCTCTTTTGAAAATTTCATTATGGGTGTTATTTTTTTTTTTTCCTAAACTTTTAAATATTTTCAACTGAGAAAAACAACATATCTGAATTTAAGTACATACAGAAATAAATTCAAGAGGTAAAAGGATAAATAAGTCCCCTGCTTACTCTCAGCTACTCAACTCCCCTCCCCAGAGGCAACCTCTTTTATGTCTGTGCATATGTATATTTCATTTTTTACATAATGATCATATACTCTAAACATCATTCTGTCTGTACCTTGATTTGATCGCTGAGTTTCCAATGTTGGAGATAATTCTCTATTAGAATACACAAACATGCCTCATTCTTTTTGAGGACTGCATTGTGTTTCTTTGACAGATATTTTCTGCCTGTTCTTAATACCTTCTCGGCTGGCTTTTCTTAAAACAAACAGAAAGCATTCCCAAAGTTCTCTCTGCGGCCTGCACAGGGCTGAGCCTGCCCACGGTTCTTATCCCTTTAAAGAGATGGATATTTTCTTTGTCACCAGAGGTTGTTAGATAAGCTTTAAACCCCGTGAAAGCTGGCTTTCCTCATGTTTTATGCAGGTATCTCCAAAGCACAGCAGCTTATGTCTGGTGTACGGCTGGCCCATCTTGGCTCACTAGATCTTGTTTCAACAAGTTTTTCTTCTCCCATGGGCTCTGCTAGAAATGACCAATTAGTTACATGTTGGGCCAGATGAAATGTGAGACCACATGCGTTAATCAAAACCTTTGAGTAATGTATCCATTACCTTCCTGTGGCTCATGGGGCCATCATTCACTTCCCAAATGCTACTGCACGGGGATTTCAGGACTCACCTGACTTCTCTCTGCTTGCATTTCTTGAATCTTTCCTACATTTTTACAGAGACAATCGGTAAATGCTTCTGGTTCAACAAGATTGTACTTGCATTCGTTATCTAATTTCCCAAAATAAGTTAATGAAGCCATTCAGCTGTAATATAAATAACTACATGCTACTTCATATGGTTGATTCTGAATGTGAGCTTAAGGAGCTAATGGCTATGTGTAACTCATTAATTTTCACCTTGAATCTAAGAAGCTGTTTAAACATTAGCCATGGCCACAAATTCAGATGATCTTCACAAGCCATATTTGCATGCAACATCGTCCCTAGTGGGTCTGTGATTTTTGAATAGGCCAAGCAGCCCATGTGCAGGACATAAATTTCCTTCTTTTTCAAAAAGTATCTGTATCTCATTCATCCTTCAGTGTCTGATTACACCCCAGGAGTCTTCCAAAACCTGCCCTGTCTTAATGAATAGCTTTCCCTCCTTATTTAAGAGCAAACTGTGCACCTCTACTTAGCTCTTGTTTCTTTCAGTGTTGCTTAAGATATTGTTTCCCTGCTGGCTTCCTTTCCTAAGCTGCCTACATGCCTGGAGGATAAAAGCTGTCTGTCTGTGCCCCTCAGACAGAGAAGATCAGTCAGTATCCATTGGTGAAGAGATGACCATCACACATTCAGATTATCAGAGAGCAATAGTGAACATTTATAGAGCACTCACTGTATACACATAAGGCATCATTTAAATAATTTTACACAAATTATCTCATTTAATTGTCATAATATCCTTTATGTGATATTATTATTGTTATCTCCAGTTTATAGAAACAAAGAGAGACATTTTAAGCCCCTTGCCTAAAATCACACAGCTACTTTTTGACTTTAGATGATGTATTCTTAGACACTAAGATGCCTGTGTCTTAGCGAGCCCTAAAATCTACAAAATTGATAAAAATCTAGCCATCAAATTTGTATAATATAGAGGTTTAATTAATTTGAAAGTTCTGTCAACCAGTTATTTCATGGCCTTCTAATTCAGCTCCTTGCTTTCGTCCTAGAGGTCTCTTCTCGACAGACAGTGTGATCCAGTTATAACTCAAATCAGTTCTTGGCCCCCAAACTTTCCAATGCCTTTCCATTTCACTAGAGTAAAAGCCAGAGTCCTTATAATGGCCTATGAAGCTAAACAACAGCTGTTCCCACCACCACCCCTCCCCTGCCCACAACCTCTCTGACCTCATTTCCTACTCTCTCTCCTTTGCTCACATACTCCAGCCGTGTGCCTTCTGTGCTGTTCTACTAACAAGTCAGGCTTCTGCCTCACAGCCCTTTCCACTGAAGTTTCCTCTCTGAAATTCTCTTCCCCCAAATATTCCTCACCTTCTTCGAATTGTTACTTAAAAGGAAACTCCTTGGGCTGATGACTGATGGAGTAACTGGTTCCAGACTAGCTCATCCCCTGTAAGCATAGGAAACTGGACAAGATGAGCACGGTAAGATACTTTTCAGGCAATGGAAAATAACCAGCACAAGACTTCAGTGCTTGGGAGAGGGGAGCGTGAGGGGAGCCCCACTGCTGTCCAGCTCTCTGCCTGGAGATCTGAACTTGCACAGAGCAGAGTAGTGCTGTGGAGTTGAAAAGGCAGGGATCAGGGTTCAAGGCAACTGAAATGGCTGGGATCTGTGCAGAAAGAAAGTCCTAAAATTCTATGCAGATGTGTGGGGCGGTCCCTCACGAGTTCATGGCTGACGGCTGGAGTGTGCACGTGCCAGGCAGAACCATCCAAGCCTTACCAAATATCAGCTGCTATGGGGTTGAGACTGAAACAAATATAATAAAGGTTGAGCAGTTCTGGGGGTAAACATGTGAGTATTTAAACTTAAATTAACAAAAATTTAATGAAATTTAAAATTCAGTTCCTCAGTCATGTTCAAGTGTTTAATAGCTGCTACCATACTGCAAGGTGCAGACACAGAGTATTTTCCTCAATGCAGGAAGTTCTACTGAACAGTGCTGATCTCGAGTCTCTATGATGCACAATTCACAATGTCCAGCAGTCAGTCAGAAATCACTAGATGTCCAAAAACACAAATAAGCAAAAATCAGGATTGTGTAATTCACAGTAGACAATAAAAGAAGTAAAAAGAAACCTGATTCTAAGATGGACCAAATGTTGAACTCAGAAGATAAAGACTTTAAGACATATGTGTTTTACAGTATATATTCAAAGAATTAAAATTAGAAATATACTTATTAATTTTTTAAAAAGGTCCTAATGAGTGAATAGGTAAGGATCTTAGTAGAGAAATGGATATCATAAAAAGAATCACATGGAAATTCTATAATTGTGCAATACCCAAAGTGAGTCATTCACTGGAGGGGCTTGGAGTGAAGATGGTAGAAGACTCAGTGAAGCTGGAAACACATCAGTAGAAATTATCAAAGAGAGAAAAAATATTAAGGAAAAATGAACAGAGGGTCAGGGACCCATAGAACAGTATCAAACAGTTTAACACATGTGTGATTGGTGTCCCAGAAAGAGAAGAGAGTGAGGACAGAAAAAAAAATCTGAAGTAACAGTTGCCAAGAAGTTCCGAATTTTTTAAAAAATGACTTACAAATCCAAGCTCAAGAATAAAGATAAAGAAAATCCTACATAGGAACATCATAGTCAAACAACTGAACACTGAACATAAAGACAAAATTTTGAAAGCAGCCAGAGAAAAAAGACAAATTAAATACAGGGGAACAAAGTTAAAAATGATTGCTAATTTTTCATCAGAAACAATAGCGGCTAGAAGACAATGAAACAACATTTTTGGAGTATTGCATGAAAAATCCTGTCCACCCAGAATTCTATATGAAACAAAAATATTCTTCAAAATTGAAGGTGAAATAAAGACATACTTAGATAAACAAAATCTGAGAAAATTCATCACCAGCAGACCATGCCAAAGGACGTCCTCCAGTCCAAAGGGAAATAATACCAGATGGAAATTACAGAAAGGATGAAAAGGAGGAGAAATGATAAATAATCGAATACACAAATTGTGGTATATTCATCCAATGGATTAATACTCAGTAATAAAGAGCAGTAACTATTAATAAATGCAATAACATGGATTAAGCTGACAAAAAGAAGCCACATACAAAAGACTTTGTGCTATATGTTCCATTTATATGACATTGTAAAACAGGAAAAACTAATCTATTGTGATATAAATAAAATCCGTGGTATCTTGGGGTGGGGCTAAGAGAACGACTATAAAAGAGTGAGGCGAAACTTTCTGGGGAGATGGGAATTTTCTACAGCTTGATTAGGGTAGTGGGTGTATATGCTGGTCAAAAGTCATCAATCTGTGCACTAAAATGTGTGAATTTTACAGCAGATAAATTAATAAGGTGGGTTAAAGTTTTTTTAAGGTACCGTCTCAGGGAGGCTTTCCCTCCTATTTAAAGCTGCACCCCAATACTACTTATTTTCAGTTTTCTCCCTAGTACATATCACTGTCTAACACACTGTATATTTTATTTATCTTGTTTTATCTTCCCTTCTAGAATGTAACTTCCATGTGGGCAAGGACTTTTGCCCATTTCTTTCATTTCTGTGAACAGTGCCAAGAACAGTAGTTGGCACATTATACTTAATAAATGTTGAATGAATGAATGAATGGATGAATGGATGAATAAATGAGTGAATGAATTACTGAATCCTTTACTGTTATCAAATGTAAGATTGAGTAGACAGGCTAAAATAAAGATACACTGAAATATCATGGAACTCGAGACACTATATTTTAGTCTAACTCAAAGTTAAAAGGCAAGAAACCTGAGTAAGAAAGTAATATGGACTAAATACATAAACAAACCGTTGGCACGTCATGTGAGATACTTTACCCAGGCTCTCAGGTGAACTATGGATGTTTACAATAAATATTACCTCAGCTTTTTTTTTTTTTTTTTTTTTTGTACTTCACCCACTAGAAAATAGAGGTGTAACTTGGGAGTTAGGATGATAAGGGGGAGGGAAGTGGGGTTGTAGTTGGCAAGAGATAGAGGTGGGTAGGCTGCTATTTATCTTCCTGAGAAGGAAGGTAAATAGCACCTGGAGGCCCCTTTTTGGCTCTTTTAGAAAATTAGTAAGAATAAACTCTCTTGGGAATTCCCTGGTGGTCCAGTGGTTAGCACTCTGCGCTTCCACTGCAGGGGGTATGGGTTTGATCCCTGGTCAGGGAACTAAGATCCCGCATGCCCGTGGTGCAGCCAGAAAAAAAAAAAAGAATAAACTCTCTTAAAGGTATAGACATTGTGACACCTAGGCCTGGCACATCTCTGGTTACAGAAAGTACTGATAAGCACTTGTGATGGACATAATATTAGAATTTGTGTGGCCTCAATTCCTAAGAGTTAGGCCCCTCATTTAGCATCAAATTCCAGACAATTGAGAAAAATACACCTAGTCCATCCTACGGGAAGGTCCACCCTATTGAAGATATTTACCTTGAAGAGAGGGAAGTCATTCAAAGTAGGAGAACGTTTAGAAGGGGCGTGTGTGCAAAATATCCAACAGCATCATTTGTGCTCCTGTCCTAAGTGTCACACCCTTCCCATGAAAAGAGCAAACTGGATTCCAAGTTTCAGGTAAGGGCATGTTGATTCCAGGTCATAGTTGATAAAATAAGATTTGTACCTGCAGAGCCATCTGGATGGCTCTGAAGTACGTGCCCTCATTGCTGCCGCCTCCAAGGCAGACGGCAACCTCACTTCGACCTCTACTGCACTTAGATTACATAGCACACATTCCAGGGACCACATTCTGCTGGGTATCGTCCCTGGTTCTCAGCCAGCTTGACCGCTCCCCACCCTCCCTCATGACCATCAGCCTCTCCATCTCCAAAGTTGAGAAAACAGGTACCTTTATTCTTATCATTAAACAACAACAACAACTTTCTTCTCTTCTTTTTCATCCCTCTCCTTTCCCCGACTCCTGTCCCCAAACCTCATTAGAGAGTTAGTATTTAAAGAAGCTGGAGACTGAGACTCAAGGATGGGGGAGAGGAGGGGAGAACTCATACTTCCCATTCCATGACCTTCTGAGTGTTAAGAGTTATAAATGCCAGGAGTCAGCCCTTCCAGTGGTAAGAAAAGGAATCTGGGAGCATTCCTGTAAAAGTAGAGAAGATATCAAAATAGAAAGACGTTGTGTAAAAGATCTTCTTGTCTGGAATAAGGTGACTGGAAAGAGGGACCAGGGTGAGGCAGGATGGAGAGGGAATGGGAGTGAGAATGAAGTAAACTTAAAGGTTCTGAGAGAAGAAAGAGGGACAAGAAATCCACCCAAGGGAATATCTAAGATCTAACAGGGAGTTGCTGGGAGTGGAGGATGGGAGATGGAGAAGATGTGTTGATTGGTGCTTTGAACCAAGTCGAGGAAACTTGACTTTAGTAACAAGACACCATGACATTTATGACTTATTTCAACAGTTTGGGGCAGTGTGAAGGAATCTGGGGGCTTCAAGTTACTTGTGATGTTATCTTGGTTATCTTGGTGTGCTGGACAGCAGTGGAAAAGTGAACACCAAAGTAGCAGGTGTGAGTGTGTGTGTGTGTGTGAGAGTGTGTGTGCGTGTGCAAGTGTGTGTGAGTGTGTGAGAGCATGTGTGTGAGAGCGTGTGTGAGTGTGTGAGAGCATGTGTGTGAGAGCGTGTGTGAGTGTGAGAGCATGTGAGTGTGAGTGTGTGTGCGTGTGTGTGTGCTGCACTTTAGCTCAGTATGTGAAGCAAGAACCTGCCTCCTCCCCTGCTGTCATGGCTTCATTTCCAGGGGAACCTCAGATTGCCCAAGACTGAATCTGCCCTTAGTCCCCTGTCCCCTACCCCAAGTTTCCAAAGAGACTTTCTGGAGGACGGATGATCTTCTTTTCAACCCCATAAACACCTGTAGAGGACTTACCTCCGAGTTGAAAGTACACAACATCATGCATTGGTTGTAAATACCAATATATAGAAGTCAGCATAACAGCATTAGTGAAAGGTATTTTAGGCTGAGATCAAAAGGCCGACTCAGTGTGATAGAAGGGGGTGTAAACAATTCCCAAGCTCACCTCGTGCTATTTTCTCCAGCTCAGGCCCTCCAGCCCACAGGCCTCTTGCTGCTCCTTAAACACGACCTCTGCCCCCGCTCTCTTTGCCGAAGGCTCTGACCCCTGACCTCCAGGGTCACAGCTCCTGAGACCTCTCTATCTGAAGGGTCTCCTATGCCACATCGCCCACTTTTGCTTCTTGGCGGCACTTAGCACTCTCTGGCACAGTCCAGGGTCTCTATTTATTTACTTGGCTTATCTGTGTCCCCACCTTTGGAATATAAGCTCCGTGAGCACAGGGACTTTGTCTGTCCTCTCCTGCACCGAGGACAGCGTCTGGCGCACAGAAGTACTCAGTAAGTGCTCACTGAACAAGTAAACATGCCCGTTGATATAGTATTTGTATCTGTTATGTTACGTAGAAGGCATTTTTCTGCACTAGGTACTGATTCAGCAGTCCCTCCCAGCCCTACCATTTCATACAATGATGAGGACGGTCCTTAAAAGACAAGAGACCAGTGTTAGGTGTTAAAGACTCACCCCGAAGAGCAACGCTCTTTACTGAGGCAGCAAATATCTGTAGTTCACTTTGGTTATGTGGTCACGAGAAGGCTCAGAGGCCCCCAGGTGAGTTCAAAGTGCCCTCTGTTTGCTGGGTAGAACAAATCTTATTATGAGGCACACACCAGAATTCGCAGGCAGGGAGGGCTTGGCCCTGTCTTTGACTCCTCTCCAGAGTCTCCGTCTGAGGCCGGCGTGGACCCTTGCCGGGGAGGAGTTCAGGGCTGGGGAGCACTGCCATTGCGGAGAGGATCCAGGCTGGCTGCTGACGGAGCAGTCGCCGGTTCAGCTTTTCAAGGCTCCCCGACTTGCTTTGATCACTCAACCAGTAACTGCTGCAGCCCTGAGTCTGTGCTCAGGGTCCCCCTGAGAGAGGGTGTGAAAACCCCTTCTGTCTGTGAGATCCCAAACAGCCAGCTTCGGCCCAGAGCTACTGAGTCAGGGCTGCCCTGAAGCTGAGTTGTGAAGGGTGAGCCAGTCCTCCCAGTTGCCCCTCCTCACCTCCGCCTTTCCACCCCCCAGCCCCTTCTCCTTTGCCCTTCACGGGTCTCCGTTTGGGCAAAGGGGCTGCTGTGGCCACAGCGTAGCCAGCCTGCTTTGCCCAGCCCTCACCCCACCTCTCCGCCAAAGAAGCAGAGCCAGGAGGTGCACGTGAAGAGGGTCACCGGGGCATGAAGACTGGGGTGCCCGGCCACTTCTTTTCCTCTTTATGAGCTGCAACTTTGGGCAAGTCACTTCACTCTGAGACTCAGTTTCTTTCCTTGTAAATCTGTGATAAAAATGCCCAATCTGAGAGTAGGGGCAAGATGGCGGAAGAGTAAGACATGGAGATCACCTTCCTTCCCACAGATACAGTAGAAATACATCTACACGTGGAACTGCTCCTACAGAACACCCGCTGAACGCTGACAGAAGACGTCAGACCTCCCAAAAGGCAAGAAAATCCCCACGTACTTGGCTGTGTGGATGAAAGGCTCTTGGTGCTCCAGCCAGGCATCAGGGCTGTGCCTCTGAGGTGGGAGAGCCAACTTCAGGACACTGGTCCACAAGAGACCTACCAGCTCCACGTAATACCAAACGGCGAAAATCTCTCAGAGATCTCCATCTCAACATCAAGACCCAGCTTCACTCAACGACCAGCAAGCTACAGGGCTGGACACCCTATGCCAAACAACTAGCAAGACAGGAACACAGCCCCATCCATTAGCAGGGAGGCTGCCTAAAATCATAAGGCCACAGACACCCCAAAACACACCACCAGACGTGGACGTGCCCACCAGAAAGACAAGATTCAACCTCATCCACCAGAACACAGGCAATAGTCCCCTCCACCAGGAAGCCTACACAACCCACTGAACCAACCTTACCCACTGGGGACAGATACCAAAAACAACGGGAACTACGAACCTGCAGCCTGTGAAAAGGAGACCCCAAACACAGTAAGATAAGCAAAATGAGACGACAGAAAAACACACAGCAGATGAAGGAGCAGGGTCAAAACACACCAGACCTAACAAATGAAGAGGAAATAGGTAGTCTACCTGAAAAAGAATTCAGAATAATGATAGTAAGGATGATCCAAAATCTTGGAAATAGAATAGACAAAATGCAAGAAACATTTAACAAGGACGTAGAAGAACTAAAGAGGAACCAAGCAATGATGAAAAACACAATAAATGAAATTAAAAATACTCTAGATGGGATCAATAGCAGAATAACTGAGGCAGAAGAAAGGATAAGTGACCTGGAAGATAAAATGGTGGAAATAACTACTGCAGAGCGGGATAAAGAAAAAAGAATGAAAAGAACTGAGGACAGTCTCAGAGACCTCTGGGACAACATTAAACGCACCAACATTCGAATTATAGGGGTCCCAGAAGAAGAAGAGAAAAAGAAAGGGACTGAGAAAATATTTGAAGAGATTATAGTTGAAAACTTCCCTAATATGGGAAAGGAAATAGTTAATCAAGTCCAGGAAGCACAGAGAGTCCCATACAGGATAAACCCAAGGAGAAACACGCCAAGACACATATTAATCAAACTGTCAAAAATTAAATATAAGGAAAACATATTAAAAGCAGCAAGGGAAAAACAACAAATAACACACAAGGGAATCCCCATAAGGTTAACATCTGATCTTTCAGCAGAAACTCTGCAAGCCAGAAGGGAGTGGCAGGATATACTTAAAGTGATGAAGGAGAAAAACCTACAACCAAGATTACTCTACCCAGCAAGGATCTCATTCAGATGTGATGGAGAAATTAAAACCTTTACAGACAAGCAAAAGCTGAGAGAGTTCAGCACCACCAAACCAGCTTTACAACAAATGCTAAAGGAACTTCTCTAGGCAAGAAACACAAGAGAAGGAAAACACCTACAATAACAAACCCAAAACATTTAAGAAAATGGTCATAGGAACATACATATCAATAATTACCTTGAATGTAAATGGATTAAATGCTCCCACCAAAAGACACAGGCTGGCTGAATGGATACAAAAACAAGACCCATATATATGCTGTCTACAAGAGACCCACTTCAGACCTAGAGACACATACAGACTGAAAGTGAGGGGATGGAAAAAGATATTCCATGCAAATGGAAATCAAAAGAAAGCTGGAGTAGCAATTCTCATATCAGACAAAATAGACTTTAAAATAAAGAATATTATAAGAGACAAAGAAGGACACTATATAATGATCAAGGGATCGATCCAAGAGGAAGGTATAACAATTGTAAATATTTATGCACCCAACATAGGAGCACCTCAATACATAAGGCAAATACTAACAGCCATAAAGGGAAATTGACAGCAACACAATCATAGTAGGGGACTTTAACACCCCACTTTCACCAATGGACAGATCATCCAAAATGAAAATAAATAAGGAAACACAAGCTTTAAATGATACATTAAACAAGATGGACTTAATTGATATTTATAGGACATTCCACCCAAAAACAACAGAATACACATTTTTCTCAAGTGCGCATGGAACATTCTCCAGGATAGATCATATCTTGGGTCACAAATCAAGCCTTGGTAAATTTAAGAAAATTGAAATCGTATCAAGTATCTTTTCCGACCACAACGCTATGAGGCTAGATATCAATTACAGGAAAAGATGTGTAAAAAATACAAACACATGGAGGCTACACAATACACTACTTAATAACGAAGTGATCACTGAAGAAATCAAAGGGGAAATCAAAAAATACCTAGAAACAAATGACAATGGAGATACGACGACCCAAAACCTATGGGACGCAGCAAAAGCAGTGCTAAGAGGGAAGTTTATAGCAATACAAGCCTACCTCAAGAAACAGGAAACATCTCCAATAAACAACCTAACCTTGCACCTAAAGCAATTAGAGAAAGAAGAACAAAAAAACCCCAAAGCTAGCAGAAGGAAGAAATCATAAAGATCAGGTCAGAAATAAATGAAAAAGAAATGAAGGAAACAATAGCAAAAATCAATAAAACTAAAAGCTGGTTCTTTGAGAAGATAAACAAAATTGATAAACCATTAGCCAGACTCATCAAGAGAAAAAGGGAGAAGACTCAAATCAATAGAATTAGAAATGAAAAAGGAGAAGTAACCACTGACACTGCAGAAATACAAAAGATCATGAGAGATTACTACAAGCAACTCTACGCCAATAAAATGGACAACCTGGAAGAAATGGACAGATTCTTAGAAATGCACAAACTGCCGAGACTGAACCAGGAAGAAATAGAAAATATAAACAGACCAATCACAAGCACTGAAATTGAAACTGTGATTAAAAACCTTCCAACAAACAAAAACCCAGGACCAGATGGCTTCACAGGTGAATTCTATCAAACATTTAGAGAAGAGCTAACACCTATCCTTCTCAAACTCTTCCAAAATATTGCAGAGGGAGGAACACTCCCAAACTCATTCTACGAGGCCACCATCACCCTGATACCAAAACCAGACAAAGAGGTCACAAAGAAAGAAAACTACAGGCCAATATCACTGATGAACATAGATGCAAAAATCCTCAACAAAATACTAGCAAACAGAATCCAACAGCACATTAAAAGGATCATACACCATGATCAAGTGGGGTTTATCCCAGGAATGCAAGGATTCTTCAATATACGTAAATCAATCAATGTGATACACCATATTAACAAATTGAAGGAGAAAAACCATATGATCATCTCAATAGATGCAGAGAAAGCTTTCGACAAAATTCAACACCCATTTATGATAAAAGCCCTGCAGAAAGCAGGCATAGAGGGAACTTTCCTCAACATAATAAAGGCCATATATGACAAACCCACAGCCAACATTGTCCTCAATGGTGAAAAACTGAAACCATTTCCACTAAGATCAGGAACAAGACAAGGTTGCCCACTCTCACCACTATTAGTCAACATAGTTTTGGAAGTGTTAGCCACAGCAATCAGAGAAGACAAAGAAATAAAAGGAATCCAAATCGGAAAAGAAGAAGTAAAGCTGTCACTGTTTGCAGACGACATGATACTATACATAGAGAATCCTAAAGATGCTACCAGAAAACTCCTAGAGCTAATCAATGAATTTGGTAAAGTAGCAGGATACAAAATTAATGCACAGAAATCTCTGGCATTTCTATACACTAATGACGAAAAATCTGAAAGTGAAATTAAGAAAACACTCCCGTTTACCATTGCAACAAAAAGAATAAAATATCTAGGAATAAACCTACCTAAGGAGACAAAAGACCTGTATGCAGAAAATTATAAGACACTGATGAAAGAAATTAAAGATGATACAAATAGATGGAAAGATATACCATGTTCCTGGATTGGAAGAATCAACATTGTGAAAATGACTCTACTACCCAAAGCAATCTACAGATTCAATGCAATCCCTATCAAACTACCACTGGCATTTTTCACAGAACTAGAACAAAAATTCACAATTTGTATGAAAACACAAAAGACCCCGAATAGCCAAAGCAATCTTGAGAACGAAAAATGGAGCTGGGGGAATCAGGCTCCCTGACTTCAGACTATATTACAAAGCTACAGTAATCAAGACAGTTTGGTACTGGCACAAAAACAGAAATATTGATCAATGGAACAGGATAGAAAGCCCAGAGATAAACCCACGCACATATGGTCACCTTATCTTTGATAAAGGAGGCAAGCATATACAGTGGAGAAAAGACAGCCTCTTCAATAAGTGGTGCTGGGAAAATTGGACAGATACATGTAAAAGTACGAAATTAGAACACTCCCTGACACCATGCACAAAAATAAACTCAAAATGGATTAAAGACCTAAGTGTAAGACCAGACACTATCAAACTCTTAGAGGAAAACATAGGCAGAACACTCTATGACATACATCACAGCAAGATTCTTTTTGACCCAGCTCCCAGAGAAATGGAAATAAGAACACAAATAAACAAATGGGACCTAATGAAACTTAAAAGCTTTTGCACAGCAAAGGAAACCATAAACAAGACCAAAAGACAACCATCAGAATGGGAGAAAATATTTGCAAATGAAGCAACTGACAAAGGATTAATCTCCAAGATTTACAAGCAGCTCATGCTGCTCAATAACAAAAAAACGAACAACCCAATCCAAAAATGGGCAGAAGACCTAAATAGACATTTCTCCAAAGAAGATATACAGATGGCCTACAGACACATGAAAGAATGCTCAACATCATTAATCATTAGAGAAATGCAAATCAAAACTACAATGAGATATCATCTCACACCGGTCAGAATGGCCATCATCAAAAATCTAGAAACAATAAATGCTGGAGAGGGTGTGGAGGAAAGGGAACTCTCTTGCACTGTTGGTGGGAATGTAAATTGATACAGCCACTATGGAGAACAGTATGGAGGTTCCTTAAAAAACTACAAATAGAACTACCATACGATCCAGCAATCCCACTACTGGGCATATACCCTGAGAAAACCATAGTTCAAAAAGAGTCATGTACCAAAATGTTCATTGCAGCTCTATTTACAATAGCCAGGACATGGAAGCAACCTAAATGTCCATCGACAGATGAATGGATAAAGAAGATGTGGCACATATATACAATGGAATATTACTCAGCCATAAAAAGAAATGAAATGGAGGTATTTGTAATGAGGTGGATGGAGTTAGAGTCTGTCATACAGAGTGAAGTAAGTCAGAAAGAGAAAAACAAATACAGTATGCTAACACATATATATGGAATCTAAGGAAAAAAAAAAGCCATGAAGAACCTAGTGGCAAGACGGGAATAAAGACACAGACCTACTGGAGAATGGACTTGAGGATATGGGGAGGGGGTGGGGTGAGATGTGACAGGGTGAGAGAGTGTCATGGACGTATATACACTACCAAATGTAAAATAGATAGCTAGTGGGAAGCAGCCGCAAAGCACCGGAGATCAGCTCGGTGCTTTGTGACCACCTAGAGGGGTGGATGGGGAGGGTGGGAGGGAGGGAGATGCAAGAGGGAAGAGATATGGGAACATATTGTATATGTATAACTGATTAACTTTGTTATAAAGCAGAAGCTAACAAAAAAAAAAAAAAAAATGCCCAATCTATCTGGCTCAGAGTATCTTTAGGTTCAAAAGAGATGACGGATGGTGTACAGAGTCTTATCCAACCTTCTAAACTGAGAAGTTCACAGTTCACAGGTTTTCAGGAGCTAGCCTGGGCAATACAGTTTGATCTAGTAAAAAATAAACGAATTTACAATTGGCCCTTAATGGCCAAAAGTGGCTTCAAGGGT
Organism: Balaenoptera musculus; assembly: GCF_009873245.2. NCBI lineage: Eukaryota > Metazoa > Chordata > Mammalia > Artiodactyla > Balaenopteridae > Balaenoptera > Balaenoptera musculus. Next base: position 8,206,122 of record NC_045795.1, read on the forward strand.
TATACCATTTGGGTAACATATTTTCATTTCTGTCCAATCTCTTCCTGTCTATCCAGCCTTAAGGAGAAATCATTTAAGGTGAGGATTTCAGGTTTCAGGCTGACCTCTAGAGGCAATGCCTTGAGAGAGAAGGGGCTTTGAAACACTCAGATCATAGTTTTGACGATTGTCCTTTTGGCTCATACACAAAGCCGACCCCCACAGAGCCTCATATAATCTGGACAGGGCCACAGCTGCTTTAGATGCCACCGTCACTAATAAACAACCAGTTATTTTGCAACTCTTGCCTCATCAAAACCATGTTTTTTCTCTTGGTTCAGTTTCCCTTTTAAAAACACTGATTACAAATTGCAAAGACCAAGCAGACCTGGGCAACCCCAAACAGACGTCTTATCATCTGGCTTTGGCAACTTCCTGTCCTCTGTGACAAACCGTGGGAGCAGAAATAGAGACTCACAGACTCTCAGAGTAGATGGGAACTCAGATGTCAGCAGGCCTGACCGCCCTCAATGTCACCAGAAAGTGAACGTGCTTATTGGACACCTACTCTGTGCCAGATGCTATAGTGAGGGCTGGAGGGGATACGACCGAGATGCTGAACAAGACCAACTGCTAACCCCGAGGGAGGGCGGCAGGCAAGGAGACAAGCAGTTGGGATGCTTGGATAAACAGAGTGTAGTTGTACCCTCAGGGACTCGTGGAGGGGATGGGATGTCAGCCAGGCTTGGGAGAATCAGAGAAGGTTTTGGGGGGGGCTTCCCTGGTGGCGCAGTGGTTGAGAGTCTGCCTGCCGGTGCAGGGGACATGGGTTCAAGCCCTGGTCCGGGAAGATCCCACATGCCGTGGAGCAACTAAGCCCATGCGCCACAACTACTGAGCCTGCGCTCTAGAGCCCGTGAGCCACAACTACTGAAGCCTGCGCGCCTAGAGTCCGTGCTCCGCAACAAGAGAAGCCACCGCAATGAGAAGCCCGTGCACCGCAATGAAGAGTAGGCCTCGCTCGCCGCAACTAGAGAAAGCCTGTGCGCAGCAACAAAGATCCAACGCAGCCAAAAATAAATAAATAAAATAAATTAATTAATTAAAAAAAAAAAAAAGAAAAGGTTTTGGGGGAGAGGCGGAGTCTTGAAGGAAGGAGAGGAGTGAGCCCGAAGATGATCAAAGGGGTGGATGGAAAGACATTCCAAGTGGAGTTTACAGCCTGTGCAGGGCACAGAGGCCAGAAAGGAAAAGAGGTGGGAAGAGAGCAAGGGAGACCGAGAGGGCGAAGTGAAGGGGTGAGGGAGGACCAGGGTCGGGGGATGTTGCTGAGCTCTTGCACGTCTGGGGAGCTGCCAGTTCAAGGTCAGGGGCGGAGGGAGATGAGGCGAGGAGTCCGGGCTTTCCTCTTCCGCAGCGTTAACAAGCCCAGTCCCTTCTGCTACTTCTCATAGGACACAGGAGGCTTTCTCCCCAGAAGTATGGGGCTTGAAAACCCCAGCTTTCCTCCTCTTATCTCTCCTCTAGCGAAGTGAGTTGTCTACACCAGGGGTCCCCAACCCCCAGACCGCAGACCGGTATCAGTCTGCGGCCTGTTAGGACCCGGGCCGCACAGCAGGAGGTGAGCGGCGGGCGAGCGAGTGACGCTTCACTTGCCGCTCCCCATCCACTCCTCATTGCTCCCCATCAACCCCATTGCTGGCATTACCGCCTGAATCATTCCCCCAATGGCCCCATCTGAGGAAAAACTGTATTCCTCGAAACCAGTCCCTGGTGCCAAAAAGGTTGGGGACTGCAGGTCTACACCACAGCCATCCAAGCACAGATGGAGCAGATGAATCCTCTCCAGGTCGGCAGTATAGACATTTACACAGCACTGAGCCCAGTTTGCTGTGCTTTATAACAATCAACGTCTGGCATTTGTTTTTCGTGGAGTAACTAATGCTGCCACCGACCACTTCCTCTTCACTCTTGCCTGTTCCGCAGGAACATGATCTTTTTATGTTGCTTTGTTTCCTTATGCCTCAAGTATAACTACTCAGCTTCTTCCTGCAGCTTCATTCTCTGAACCTAGGTCAATGTTAATTCAGAGTCTTAACGTCCCCCTTCCCCCAGGCAACATGGCACAATGGTAAGAAGAGTCTTCAGAGTCAGAAAGATCTGAGTTTGAATCTTGGCTCAGCTAGTTATTAACTGTGTGACTTCAGGCAAGTGACTTAACCTGTCTGAGCTTCAATTTCCTCATCTGTGTAATGCGGACAGTATCTATTCTTTAGAGCTGTGAAGAGCTTAGCTAATTTAGGTAATGTCCTTGGTACACAGTAGACATGGGAGTATGGATGGCTATTAATAATAAAAACAACAGTAGTACTAATGATGATGACCTGGTACTTCTACTCACAGCCCTGGATCTACTGACTTAGAATTTCAGTTTTCCCATCTATTAAGTGAGGATAATGGCAATTATTTGGTAGAGTTATTTGGGGATCCAATGTGATAAAAATGTGTAAAACACACAGTGGGCTCTTGGAGCATGGGTATATCACCGTCTCCTCGCCCTCCAGGGCATTCTTCCCCTTTTAGCTGTCACATCCATCACTAGGCCCTTTCCCTCCATCTTGAGATGCTCCAGGCAGGGGTCTCAAGCGCTTTCTAGGCAAACGGCCTCCGAGATGAGGTTCTCCTATTTGGGTTGCCCAAGATCAAAGAGTCATTTTTTCTGTCCCTTGTTTCTCTCTTGTTCTCTCTTGCCTGTTATAGGTTGAATTGTATCCCTCACTCTCTCCCCCAAAAAGGTACCTTACATTCCTAAGGCCCAGTACCTGTGAATGTGACCTTATTTGGAAATAGGGTCTGCAGATTTAATCAAGTTAAGATGAGGTCATCAGGGTGGGCTCTAGTCCAATATGACTGTTGTCCTGACAAGAAGACAAGAGAAGCCACGTGGAGCTAGAGGCACGCAGCGAGGAGACAGCAGTGTGAAGACGGAGGGAGATTGGAGTTTTGTCACCACAAGGCAAGGAACACCTGGGGCTGCCAGAAGCTGGAAGAGACAAGCAAGCCTCCTCCCCTAGAGGCTTCAGAGAGCTCATGGCCTCACCAACACCTTGATTTCAGACTTCTGGTCTCCAGAACTGTGAGAGAATACATTTTGGTAATTTCGAGGCAATCAGTGTGTGGTACTTCGTTACGCAGCCCTAGGAAACTAACACATTGGCTACGTTACTAGTTTGAATCCACATGACTGAGAGGTTTATTCATTTGTGAAACAAACATTCCTAAGCCCACCTTTAGGATTAACTAGTTGTTTATCCAAATTAGGGATGTATTACGCAGTTATGTATAACATAAAATAGATCAAATGGAGTAAGGTTAGGCTGATGAGGAAGGGGAAAAAAACTGCTTAAGAAGACTCAAAACCCTACCTTACTGATGGATAAGAGACAGCAACTTTCTGTAAGAGCTGGAAGGGTCTTACGTGAATGTCAGGGCGGGAAGGGTAACAGAAGGTCATGATTCAGATGTCTCTGGGGAGCTGGCATTTTCGTGCTGATTTGATCTAAGATTCCAGCTTATGAAGAGATGAGGTTTACAGACTAAAAATTAGCCACAAGGTACAACTTTACTCCTGGCTTAACAGAAGACTGAAAGAATAAAGCAAGCAGCTTGTCAGAACTTGCAGGCCAGCGTGAGATGCCGTGGTTTGAACAAAACTGAGTTGGCCTGCGTATGAATTACAGGAAGAAAGGAAGGAAGAAACTGAGCTCTAAGGCTATTTGTTCCTTTTCTGCGGGACACGCTGAAGAAAAGATCGAGTCTCGTGTCACAGACCCAGCGGGAAAACATGGGGCCAGATGGGGCTGAAGGGGTGTGAGTCACCAGCGTCCCGCTCTCAGGAGCTCCGTATTTGGGAGCCCAGCAAAGGCTCATCATGATTCTAATGGAGCCGTCTTGGTTCTGGGGCTGCTGTGAGCTTCAGCCAAATGTGTGTAGGTCTTAAAAGTCAGAATGGATGGTAATGGCCTTGGACTCACACAGCCTCATGTTTCAGGGAAAAATAGTACTTAGAGCTCAGCTGGGTGGGGACGGAGGAGGAAACTGGGGTACACACTGTTGAAGGCATGATCAGATCTGATGGGGACGGGCATGGGCCCACCGCCGGCCAATCAGAACCCTCCATTGTCCTGGCCACAGAATTGGCTTAGGAATGGGCACAGGGCACACGTCAGCCCAAAGAGAGTCAATCTAGGGACTTTTGCACAGACTATGTCGGGAATGAGATGCAGTCAGATGGGTGGCTGAGAGAACAGTGTGTTCCCGGAGCTGCTGGGGGCACCTTGTTACTGTTGGAAGAGTCAGCTTGAGTGAGTTCAGGGATGGAGAGAGAGACTCAGTCCTGATGAGACTGAGCCCCTGTATCCAGCTGTGCCCAAAGCTCTTTTCTGTTACATGAGCCAATATGCTCCATCCTTTTATCTTCTTAAGCCATCAGCAGTTAGGTTTCTTTTACCGGCAACCTAAAGAGTTCTTGACTGATACGCAGACCTCAGCAAGACAACAATAGGACCACAGCACATACCACAAAAGTATATAGAAGCCAGACAGAAGATTCAACCTGTATGCACACGGCATATTGGACCTGAGGGCTTGTAAAATAGAGAGGGTATAAACACAGGAATGGTTACAAGAGTATTTTAGAGTATTTTAAAACACAAAATGATGGTGTTATTTCTTTAAATCCTTCTGGAATTAGGGAATAAAGACAAAGTTCAAAAAAACATGATAATCTGAATCCTTGCAGTAATATGGCATCACCCCCACCACCGCCATCATCATCATTTCATCCCAAAGGCAAGAAGTGTGGGTTTTGTCTAGGCTCTGACTTAGGGCAACCGACTCACCCAGGTTTGTCCAGTGGGACTGTCCCGTTTGAAAACTGGAAGTCCCCCATCCTCTGGACTCCCTTAGTCCCTGGACGGTGAGTCATGCCATGTTTTGGGGAGCTCCATGTTTTTATAAAGCGTCACAGCGGCCCCTGCAGAAGGGGGAGGGGTGCCAAGTGACCTCTTCTGCTTTGGTCATCGGGGTTTCTCTTCTGTATGTTTTAAAAGTCGGAGATTTCATTCGGGGGCAGGGAAACCTGCTCTCCGAGGGACCTCCCTCTAGAATTCCATGATTTAATTATTTTTGTTACAGGACAAATTGGCTCTTATAGACCAGTGGTTCCTGCACCCGGCTGATCCTAAGAGTCACCTGGGAAACTTTAAAACGATATAGGTTCCTGGCTGCCACACCTGGAGGTTCTGACTCAGGTGGAATCCGGTGGAGCCAGAGGTCTGTATTTTTAAAAATCTTTGCAAGTGACATATACATATAAATTATTCACAAATGTCGGTATGTTAACAACCATTAGTAGTAAATCACTTTCCACACACCTCACCAATGGCTAAGACATACCATTGTTTGAGACACCATGTTCCAGTTCAGCTTAAACTTTCCGGGCACTGGGAGGGCTTGTGAAAACACAGCTCACTGGTCCCCACCCTCAGGCTTTCTGCTTCTGTGGGGCTGGGGTGACAGGGAATTTGCCCTTCCAAGACGCTCCCAGGAGGCCATCAACTACCTTGAGTAGCACCGTTGCAGACTGTAAGCTCAGCTGAGTGTCTAGTCGGGTCTCCTTAATCTTTGTTATTATTATTACTCTCTCATCTCCCCCTAGGATGGTGGTCTGTAAATTGTTGATAAATGAACACGTGGATAAATGTTTTATGGGCCTCAACGACAGTGACTTTTCCACCAACTTTCTGAAGAATATTGTGTCCTACACCCCTTAGCATGTCAGAAAGGTTTCTGCTGGTTATCTAAGGAATATTGATTGTATTATAGGACCTCAGCTGAGGACATGAGTGGGAACAACAGGATTTCCGGCTCTCGGCTTTAGGGGCTTTGTGCTGAATACAATAAAGTAAGGGCTGCCTCTATCCTGGGGCCTCCAGCCACGCCCACTGGACTCTCTCAAAGACTCCATTTTGCTTGTTTGTCACTTTCTAAGGCTGGTAGGTTTATTTTTCACCCACTAACTCCTTTCTGGCTTTCTTTAGCTTGTCGTCACATTTACGTTTTTAAATTGATTTGCTGGGACATTACCCAAGCATATTCTGGTTGCAATGATTTTTTATTCCTGTGGGTAAACTTGTCATTATCTCTCTGGAAGCCTAAGAATGGCTATTCCAACCTCTGCTCAGGCTGTGCAGGACCCCTAACGATCCCCTCATCCTCTGGCCTGTTTGTTCTCTGTTGGTGCCGGCACAGCTGTGGGCACCTTGGCACTGTCTTCCCACGCATCTTCACTAGTTAAAGGAATGTTTCTTGGACTACAGAGATCTACGCATGGCTGCAACCCAGACCTCAACCCAGACACACCGCAAACAAAGTTAGAAAGGAAGAGAAAGCCGCTGACCATTATTAGCCACTAAATAGGGGAGCTTCCTGTCCAAGTCCTGCAGGAACATTCAGATGGTGTTTAAGTGGCTTTGCAACTTTTATGTAAGTGCTTGAAATAAGAAGCAGCACCCAGAAAAACACTAATAATACTAATAATAGAATTTAAAGATTTCCTATTTATTTCAGATTCCTGCTACCATAATGATATTACAAACAGCTGCTTAGTTGGTATACTGTCTCGTTACCCTCGAGAAAATGAGTGTCCAAACGAGCAGGAAACAGAGTCCGTACATGGGAGAAATAATCCCTTCTAGATCAGTTCTACATCAGCCTAGCTGAATGGCCAAGTCTGTGGCAATGAGCAAAAGCCATTCATTACCCAGTCACTGTGGGTCCCGCCTCCAGAGCTAACTAGTCAATAACTAAAGGAGCAACCACTCTGCTATTTCATAATGTCAGCAGCATGACAGGGGCAATGCCTGTCTGATGCCATCCGTGGCAGAAATGCCAGCCAGTGAAGAACTGTCCTCTAGTGCAAACTGGTCTGGGAGGTTTGGAAGGTTCCAGAACTTTTTGATGTTGTGTTCATGACATTTGTGTTTCAGGAAACGTCTCTCCCTGGCTGACAGGAAAATATCATGTTAGATAATAAATAAAACTGAGGATTTTTTTTTTAAGTTTTAACTCTCCATTTGGAGAATTAAGTTACTCTAGGGGGAAAATGGGTATTTCTCTTGTAGATATATGTTTGTTTGTGTGTGTGTGTGTGTGTATAAAATCTAAATGTGACCCTGGTACATGGGCAGGAGGAGAAATTAGTCCGAACAATGGCAGAGGCACAGATACTCAAGGAATATTTGGGAAATTGCATAGGAAAAAAATAAAGTCTTAATGAATGGTGTTATGCTAGCTTTCTTCCCTTTTCGTCTTTCTCTTTTTCTCCCTCCCTCTTTTGGATGTTCTGCCTCTTGCTTCTCCTCTGCATGTCTTAAGCCTTTCAGTAGCACCCTTGGGCCCAGCTACTAGCAACAAGAGCCACAACGAATACTTTGACCTCCATATTCTATGAGCTTCATTTCTTATTTTTTTTCTAGACTCCATTATTTATTCCTCAAATTAAAATATTAAACAACCCCGGTCACATTATTCTTTCATTTAATTCCCTTCTCAGTTTGCTTTTCTCACTGGAGGAAAAGATTTGTGTAGGTGCAAAAATCTGGCACTGGGTTGACTATAGCCATGCAGGAAATACCCACCTACACACGTGGGCTAAGTGATAAACCACCAAGCCCAAAGGTGAATCTCTTATTCAATGGCAATACGTTAGGAATTGAACGTTAAAGGAACAGACCTTTACTGACCAGTTACCATGTGTAAATTCCATACGAGGCTCTATGGGGGACAGAAATGACTAAGAAGTTTACAAAAAGCTTCATTTATTAGAAGAGGCAGATGCATGACAATGAACTAAGCTAATGTGGAAATAAATTATTGCTCCGAGACTCTTCCTTTCATCATACTGTATGACCATATTGCAATAGCCATGGATAATGCATTATTTTTTAACTTAAATTTCTTTCCTTGCAAAGTTTCTCTTTTAGAATCAAACTATTGATGCAACATTCAAAGGATTCTGCTAGGTCTATTCCATTTCTAAATCTTTTTTTTTTTTTAACTAAAAGATCCCTCTCAGTCAGCTGCAGTCAAGGACTCCAACTCAATGCAGAGATTCCTTTGGTTCAGCCTAATAAAGTTGTGCCACAATTGTCTACAGCACCTTCACAGCTAGCTGATGGATACATCTGCTACCCATCCCACTGACAAAGCCAAAGACACAAAAACCTGGCGAAAGATGAAGTAGAGGGAATTCTGTGATTTAAGGAGATTGATTAACTGGTTTGCACTGGGAGGAGGTGGGCAGGAGAAATGTCTTTGTCAGAATTTTTTGAAGACTAAAAATGATTTACAATTGGATGATTTCAAGTATCAAGTGAAAATTCACTATCTAGATCTTATAAAATAAAATTCTTAGGGCATTTAGATACGTATTCTGAAAAATGAGAGACATCAACAAAGCATGCCTAACTGAGTAGGAGGGAAAGATTGTGGTAAATCCAAAATATGCTCATTTAGGGCATTAAAGTACTAGACCATGTCTACACTCTAGAAGTAGGTTTAATCAATGAGGGTTCTGCACCATAGTGTGATATTACTTGTAGCTGGAGGAAGCTATGTCTTCAAAACAGCTACATTTAAAGGCTCCATCAGCTACCAGTCTGAGAAGGGAGGGATCTCCCTTCCTAGCAGAGGTCTGAAGAATACTCTTTGTTTCTGCTTGCATGAAGTGAATAAACGCATGGATGTTTTTAAGTCAGGTAGATGTGAATTTAGATTCTTAGCTCTGTAGTCATTCTAAACCTCAGTAATTTTTTTCCATTTAATAATAATGGCTAAAAATATTTTAGGGCTTCCTAAGTGTAAAGCACTGTTGTAGGCAGTGGATATATTTTACTTCATCTAATTTCACAATAATCCAATGAGGTGATGTGCAAAAAAGAGTTAACACAGCTGGCCTGAGGCTGCTATCCTTAAAAAGCCTTGCTTACATGGTTGACCCTGAGCAGGCATCTGGGAACTTGGGTTTCAAGAGGGTTCCCACCATTCCCTGAGAAGAACTACTCACTGTATGTAACCATTTGTACAAACAATGGGGTTTACGCTGAACACCTGCTCCCTCCTGGGAGTCTGGAATTTTGGTATGTGCCACACAGAGGGTGCCCGAGTGACCGGCCCTCAGTCAAAACTCTAACACTGAGTCTCCAGTGAGCTTCCCTGGTAGACAATACCTCACACCAGTCATAACTCGTTGCAGGAGGAATCCAGCATGTCTTGTGTGACTCTCTGGGAGATGAACCTTGGCAGCTTCTGCCTGGTTTCCTCCGGACTTTGCCCTGTGTACTTTTCCTTCTGCTGATTTTTTTTTTAACGTCTTTATTGGAGTATAATTGCTTTACAATGGTGTGTTAATTTCTGCTGTATAACAAAGTGAATCAGCTATATGCATAAATATATCCCCATATCCCCTCCCTCTTGCGTCTCCCTCCCACCTTCCTTATTCCACCCCTCCAGGTGGTCACAAAGCACCGAGCTGATCTCCCTGTGCTATGCGTCTGCTTCCCACTAGCTATCCATTTTACATTTGGTAGTGTATATATGTCCATGCCACTCTCTCACTTCATCCCAGCTTACCCTTCCCCCTCCCCGTGTCCTCAAGTCCATTCTCTACATCTGTGTCTTTATTCCTGTCCTGCCCCTAGGTTCTTCAGAACCTTTTTATTTTTAGCTTCCATATATATGTGTTAGCATTCGGTGTTTGTTTTTCTCTTTCTGACTTACTTCACTCTGTATGACAGACTCTAGGTCCATCCAGCTTTACAACAAATGCTAAAGGAACTTCTCTAGGCAGGAAACACAAGAGAAGGAAAAGACCTACAAAAAAACCCAAAACAATTAAGAAAATGGTAACGGGAACATACATATCGATAATTACCTTTTGCTGATTTTAATTTGTATCCATTTGATGTAATAGATCTTAGCTGTGGGTATGATTGTATGCTGGGTCCTGTGAATCATCCTAGTGAGACACTGAACCCGGGGGTGGGCTTGGGGACCCTGACACAGATGTGTGACATTGTTATTACCTCAGTTTTAAAGGTGAGGAAGCTGATTCATGGAGAGGTTAAGTACCTGTCTTAAGGTCACACAGCAGGCACATGGCACAACCAGGATTTGAACTCAGGCAGTCTGGTTCCAGAGCCCTTGCTTCTAACCCCTATGGAGACTCTAGAATTATAGTAGCAATACCTCCTTCGTTGGGTGATTGTGAGTCAAAGGAGGAGTGTTTGCTTAGCACATACTAAATGCTCAATAAAACTACTATTATTTTGTTATGCAACAGCCATCTATCCCTTCCACCTGCTAATCAGGAAATCTAGCATACATTTCCCACAGCTCAATGACAAGTAGAATGTCTTCAAGAAGTTGAAACATCTATGAGGAGGAAAAAGGGACGGGAATGGTATGGCACTCAGCCCACTATTTTTTTAACAATAATATTTATTATAATACTTGTTCCTTACGAGCTAATTGGAACCTCGACACCTTCCCTCCCCTTTCTTCACCTCTTCTGTGGTCTCCTTGGGTCCACTGGAGACTGGACACTGGAAACTGTGGTGACAGTGATGGAATCAGTACAGCAGCCTGAGTGTTTAGAAGAACTGGGGCAGAGTTGGACAGGGATGGGTGGTTTTAGCTGAGCCCCTTTCATTATGGTAACCGTATTTTCTACCAACCGTTCCCCAAATGGAACACATTGTCTTACAACAGAATACTTAACATTCTGTTTGCTGAAATTATTTCTCAATCGCCCTCACTCTTTCCTACCTTTCAAACCTTCTAATTAATGCAGGAACATCCTGTTTATTTCCATTGAGGAAACTAAATGACCTCAGCATTCCACAGACCTATTCTTGCACTGCTTTCAAAGAGAAACAACTTTCTGCTAAATGCCTGTTTTCTCTGCATCACAGCAAATGAATGGCAAGTTTCTATGATGGCTTAGTTGGTGGACCAAGATGTCCTAGTTAGCGTTGGAGTTGGCTAAAGCACAGTATATCTACATGGTAGAATTTGGAGGGTAAAGGAAGATGCCCCTGTTTTAAAACCTCATCTCCATCTACTCCCCAAAATCCCCTTTACTAGAGAAGCAAACGTCTTATTTCATAGTAAGGAATATGACTTAAAATGTAACTATAGCAGGAGAGTAATGGCTTGGCGTTCCACCAAATGAAATCAATGAGATCAAATCCTTCCTTACAAGCACATTTTGATAAAAGTAAAATTGGAAGGAGACCATGGATATCAGGTATTTGAAAAGAGGACTTTGTCATAACAATTGCCAGAAAAAGGAAATGGGATTTAGGAAGAAAAACTGGTGGTACCCAAGGATCACTTCACGAATACAGCAGATTTTTCCATGGGAAATCTTGGGTTTTGGTGGTTAGCACTTTAAAAGCAATAGAGGAGAGATGGAAATAAAATTAAAAGCCTCCTATTTTCAAGTAAATGCATTTTTCAACTAAGAAAAATCAACGTCTTCACACCAAAGGCATCTATGCTGTAAGGATCCACCACAAGGAGTTTCTTAGTCATTAGATGAATGTCTTTAAGCAAATGACTTAGTTAAAAGACCAGGGTTTCAGTTCTAGCAGTTGTCATATGATCACTTGCCTGACTTCACATGGTCTCCTCAGTTTCATTATCTGTAGAGTGGAGGAGATAATAATACTCCCCAGTACTGTTGTGAACATTAAATAAGTTGGTTGATGTGGGTCAACGTTCTGACGGAATTGTAAGTTAGTACCTAAATGTTAGCTATTAACATTTTGATCCAATGATGTTAACTAGCACCAAGATTGAAGAGGAAAACCAAACATAAGACAATGACCTAGTTTTCACTGTACTGGACGTCAAGAAAGGAGGGTCACCTCAGGAGGAGAGCCTTATAGAGCTAAATTACAAATAGAAAGGGTGCTGCAGTAAACTCACTACATGACTGGTCAAAATATTAGCCTTTCCCCATTGCAACCACCTTAATCCTTCCTCCTGGGTCTGTCTGGTTGAAATCACACACAGTGGTCTAAACAGGCAATGGCATCAATTAAGACTTAGGTCAGAGCCTCTGAAGTAGCCAGTGATTTAGTTTCTGGGATTAAGGAAGACAAAAATCTTACCAATGGCTGGATAAGAATAACATTCCTTTCTATTGTGATCATCCTACATCAAGGAAATGTTTGAAATTTAGGCAGTGTAGTATGATGTGCCTGCTAAAGTTATTATATGGTTGAACTTTTGAAAAACACAGCGGCACAAATGTGTTTTATCAATCTTTCCTGTTGGTAAGAATCTTGGAGAGAGCAAATTTGACTCATCTCCCAGTGCAGTTCACTCTAAAATGGATCATTGTTCTAAAGGACTCATTTTGCCCTGTTGGATTCCGGTCCATCTGCTTGGGGTCCCCCCTCCCGTCACCATCATTGTAACATCCTGTGCTTGCTCCCAGAATGCTGCTGACCGTCATTAGGCTCAGAGTAAGCTGCAATTAGCAAGTCTCTCAGCTTGTCTCCCAAGGAACTTATTTTTCAGTGGAAATTTTTGTAATGTTCCTGTCTGATTTTTTAACTCTTCCCTGGAGACCAAACTCCCCAGCTCAGTCCTTGGCACTGCGATTCTAAGAGTGAATGATACCATACCCTTTGGGACCAACTAATTACTGTAATTTCTTAAATTTAGCTAGTAGCTGTTTTGGCATCCTCTGCGCGGTATCGCTTGCAAATTAATCCTGCCGAACTGTGAAATGTCTGGCTTTTCTGTTTGAACAATCAGAGATTTACAAGACAGGATCTTGGCTCTCACAAGGCCTCTTCAGTGTGGTCAGGGGTAGTAAGCAAAAGCCTCAGTGTTTCAGGGACCCATGCACTTATTTACTGGGAGAAAGTGATAAGGTGTTTGCCAAGGTCACCCCGCTCAGTGACCTAGGGGCTGCTTAAAACTTACCGTGGATAACCACAGCTGCTTTTCCCGTCTCCCCCTGGGCCCACATGGCCATTTGCAAATTGAGAAGGAGAGATGGGGATGGAGGATAATCAGAAATCCAAACAGATGCCGGAAGGCTTTGAACTTAAAAGGCAAACAATGATGATTTATTTAACTTATAGGTAAAATAAACATAATTTAATCTATCAACTATATTTATTCCTGTGATTTCTCATTAGCACAGAAAATCAAGAGTCGTCTGTGCTTTAAAGGTTAATACAGGGAATTCCCTGGTGGTCCAGTGATTTGAACTCCAGGCTTTCACTGCAGAGGGTGTGGGTTCAATCCCTGGTCAAGGAACTAAGATCCTGCAAGCCACACGGTGTGGCCAAAAAAAAAAAGGCAATACAATGATTTTTTTTTTTTTTCTATTTATTAATGAGTCACTCTGAGGTAACTACTCTAACACTTGGGCACCTTACAAATCAACACAAATGAGACAAAGGATCCCAGTAGTTTTCCGACTTTAAACTCTCTTGAAAAAAAGTTTCATGTTGGCAGGGACTGTTGGTCTTGTTCCCCTCAGTGCCCAGCACCCTGTAGGGACTCCATCAATATTTGCTGACTGATGACTGAGACGCAGGTTGGTCGACACGATGACAAAGGAAAGCTAACTTTAAAAAATCCTTCTTATATTTCCTTTAAGTAATGGTACCTCTGTGATCCTGTTTATCACCTAGATAATGAGATATATACCATTTTGACTTTCTTTTCGGAGGTTGAATTGAATTAAATTGGATTGTTCCATTCATCCTAGAAGACTTTTCTATATATATATTTCCATACTCTCCTCTTCTGGAATTCTCTTTTCTTGTCAAACCCTACTCATTCTTTAGGTTCTGTTTCATTTTTGAAAACGTATTCTCTCTCCTCTTCCTCCTACCAGCTAATAAGTATCGAGTATTTAATGTGTCAAATACTGCTTTAGATACTTGGTGTATATTGAACACTCAAAGCCATGTATTGACTCAGAACCTTCAAAACCAACCAGTGAGGTAGGACTGTTATTACCTCCTTTCTGCAGATGAGACACTGAGAAACAGAAAGGTAAAGTAAATTGCTCAAGAGCACACAGCGGCTGGGTAGTAGAGGAGGAATTCTAACCCAAGCGGTTGGCTCCAGAGCTGCCCTCTTAAAGGCTCCACCAGTTACTTCAGCCCTCCTGGATCTGCCCATTTTCTGAATTCCAATGATCACTTTTTTTTTTTTTTTTTACGAGATAGATAATAATGACCATTTCATTAAAAATGGGCTTATACTATACATTCCATTGTATTTGTTGTTTTGAATTTAGTTCACGTCTTTTCATGTCTTGGTGTGTAGATCATCTTTATTCTTTTTTTAACAGTAACATAGTATTTCAAAGTGCGGATTGCCAAATTATAATAAGGACGTCACTGATGGACATTCTGATTGTGTTCACACTTTCAGTAACACGCACACTTTCATCTCAGCCTGAAAAGAAAAGAATCCTGGGCTAGGTTGAGCTCAAGTAGGGAGTGTTAGGCCAAGAAGATCACCTATGCTATTAAGAAATAAGTTATTCATCAGAGAGAAAATATGACACAGAACAGACCAACACTTCTCTAACTGGGTATTCAAGGAATGCTATTGTTGGGGATGTTAATTGGTGTATGTGAAACAATCTTTTCCCTCTGCAATACTTTGTTTAACTATGAAACAGACGTATCTCTCTGCTAAATCATCCTGGCAGGAACCCAGGAGGGCCAGTCCCTGCATCAGAGGCCTGCTTAGAGTAAGATATTACACAAAAGCATGACTGAAGTTTTCCTACAGCTAAAGCAAACAGCCAGCAACATTTTCTCTGAAAAAATGCTCAGGGCAAAAGTATTCTTTGCTCTGCTATGTTAAGTGGAACTCTGTTTTTCAATCACGCTGTGATTAAAATACTAGAGCAGATTCAAATTTGCTTTCCTGCGGAAAGTCTGTTTTGCCTACGATGTGTGCAGCCCAAGAGGGTGGGCTTCTGGCTTTCACAAAGGATTGCCAGGCCTGCTGCCCACTCGTCTGGTGGCAGCTCCCACCGGGGCTTGGGAGGGGATGGGATGACTTCCCCTTCTGCCCTCCCATGACCTGCACTTGGGTCAAAGGGATCAGCTCGCAGGTCCCCGGAAGCGCATTGGTGCCCGGATGCCTTGCTTCTTTGCTCAGGCCACTTTTTCTTCCCGTCACAATCTCCTCATGCTTTTCTATATCCTTCCTATTCTACAAAGACCATCCTGAGTCCGCCTCTCCTGAGGAGGCTTCCTGGCTTGAATGGTTCTTCTTCCCCTACACACTAGGCTCATTCCTAACACTCACTAGGTCATTCATCCATTCATTCAACAGATATTTACTGAGCACCTACCAAGTGCTAGAGATATAACAGTGAACAAAACAAGTCCTGCACCCATGGAGCAGGCATTTCAGGGCAGGAAACAGACAATAAGCAAACACACAGGTACTCCTATGTTAGGTGATAATAAGTGCAGGTAGTGGAGTGGGTGTGTGAGATGGGGATGGGGCTATTTTATAAAGCATGGAAGGGGAGGGTGGCATGATAAGGTGACATGTGACTCAAGAGCTGAATGAAGAAAGGGAGGGGCCTGATGAGAAAAGAGAGGAACCTTGCACATATCTCCTGGAAGGTCCTCCTAGTTCAAAAGTCCTGAGTTGGGCACATGCTTGGCCTTTGGGGGAACATCAAGGAGGTCATTTAGCTACTTGTTAAACGTGATTTTTGTTTTACAAATGTATGCTCTCGCCTCAACTCAAATGTAAGATTCTTGAGAATGGGGCTTTATGTTGGAGATAATAGGTGACAGTTTTGACGATGCTTTCTTCAGTAAAATTCCACTCTTTGAGGTACACCACTTTGTAGTATACATCCTTGGGCCCTCTCCAGCCCTTACCTAAAACTTTGATTGGATTACTACCGCTAGCTTTTGGCAGCTCAAATATCCTAATAAAATACCGATGTTCTTAGGGTGGAGGTCAGGTGTGTGAGACTCCTTTGCCTGCGGCCACGTACAGCACTTAGCAAGCCAGCACAGGTAATCTCATCATTTTAAGAAAATGGATTCTCAGTTCTAGACAATATGAAGTAATGCCTTATTTAATGCCTCTCTTTGCTTCAGGAAAAAAACCAAAAATGCAAGGAAAAAAGAAACCAAGAAAGTAAACAACTTAAAGCAACCAAAGAAACAAACAAATACCATCTAGTGGTCTTAAGTCTTCCCAAATCAATCCTTCCAAAATCATAACACTTTCATTCAGTGGTTCTTTTATCTGTCTTGCCATAAAAATGAAGAAATTATGAGAAAATTAAATAACTATGTACTAAATACCTTGGTTATTTTATTTTAAATACAATTGTATGCAATTTGTTAATCCTCACTGTCATTCATAACTGAATTATATGTGCTTTTGAAAGCTGTATAATGGAGAGCATGTGGTGTACAATTGTTGAAATGTGTTTATGGTCGTCATATAATTCACAGCTGAGGTCCCTTGTCAACCATAAAGTCCATGAAGACACAACCTCACTAAATCCAATGCCATATTATAAGGAAAACTGGATTTGATTGACTCGAGTCATATTTGCAGTGCTTCCTGAAGGCATGAAACCTACTGTAAGTCGTTTTAATTCCTTGACCACTTCCCACATATGAGCTCCTTGAGGATGGGGACTTTATCTGCTTGGCTTCACTATAAGATCCTCAACACCATGCACAGTGCCTGGCCCAAACAGGGCTCTTAACAATTGTTGAATAAATAACTGTTAAATTATTTTCTAAAAGGAGATATGTTATCTGTGATGGTTAATTTCATGTGTTACCTTGGTCAGCCCAAGATACCCGGATAAGCAGCACTATTCACAATAGCCAAAACATGGAAACAACCTAAATGTCCATCAACAGATGAATGGATAAAGAAGATGTGGTATGTATATACAGTGGAATATTACTCAGCCATAAAAAAGGACGAAATAATGCCATTTGAAGCAACATGGATGCAACTAGAGATTGTCATACCAAGTGAAGTAAGTCAGAAAGAGAAAGACAAATATAATACCATATGGTATCACTTATATGTGGAATCTAAAATATGGCACAAATGAACCTATCTACAAAACAGAAACAGACTCACAGACATAGAGAACAACAGACTTGTGGTTGCCAAGGGGGAGGGGGTCGGGAGAGGGAAGGACTGGGATGACCAGATGTAAACTATCATATACAGGATGGATAAACAACAAGGTCCTACTGCAGAGCACAGGGAATTATATTCAATATCCTGTGGTAAACCATAATGGAAAAGAAAGTAAAAAAAAAAGAATGTCTGTATGTGTATAACTGAGTCACTTTGCTGTACAGCAGAATTTGGAACAACATTGTAAATCAACTAAACTTCAGTTTAAAAAAAAAAAATCAAGTTAAAAAAACATACCTGGATATTTGGTCAAACATTATTTCAGATGTTGCTGTGAAGTTATTTTTTTAAGTAGGATTAGCATTGAAGTCAGTAGACTCTGAGCAAAGTGGTAACCCTCCATACTCTGGGTGGGCCTCATCTAATCAGATGAAGGCCTTAAGAGAAAAAAGACCGACTTCCGCTTCGAGCAAGAGTTCTGCCAGCAGACTGACTCTGCGCTCAACTGCAACATCACATCTTCCCTGGGCCTCCAGCCTGCCAGTCTACTCTGTAGATTTTGAACTTGCCAGCTTCCATGAATGCATGAGTCATTTCCTTAAAATAAATCTCTCTTTATATGTACATATATACACACATCCTAATGGTTCTGTTTCTCTGCAGTATCCCTTAGTCTTTTACTCTTTCAGTGAACTAGTCAATATATAAATGTAATGTACCAGGAAGTATCCTCACCCACCAAGACCCTACAGTCACCGAAGCCAGACCAGTGACACAATCCCTGACACTAGCAATTGACCTCAACTTCTTCACTCTGGTGGAAGGACAGAGAGCATTACCTCCTCAACGTTCTCTCTTGTGATGTAAAGCCCCTGCACATTTTCCCTCTAGAGAAACAGGTGCTAAGAGAACACAGAGCTTGCTACAGCCATGCTGCGATGCTGTTCTGTGAGAAGGCACAGGCTTACTACTGTGCTTTTCGGGGAAAATACTTGCCATGGTGATGCTGAGCCACTGATAGTATCACTTCCTCTAAATATTTCCACTCTTTATAAGTGAAGCTGTGGGTGGGGAATTTCAGAGTCACGGAACTAGTCCAAAGGTTACGAAAGGTTCACGGACACGGTACCATTTGATGACTATGTGCTAATTAGTCCCATATACTCTAAGGAAAAGATGAATCTAAAAATACATCAGTGGGAAGGCGCCAGGGGAGTTTTGTATGAAATGTGGACTCTTCAGGCTCTAGCAATGTGGTTAGTACTCATGGTGGCCACTTGCTGATTGGGCGGAGGATGCTTCTGAAAACTAAGTTCCACATAGATCCTTGCCCCAGGGGTTTATGCGGTAGGGGAAGTGGACAGCGTGAGTGAAAGCGTTCCTTAATGTGCCCACAACCAGCACAGTTCTCCACCCAGGAGTCATTTTTATTTCTTCTTTCCCTCCATTTAAGGCCCCTTTCCTCCTTTGATGTCTTTTTCCTTTTGGCTCTCAACTGCCTAATTCATTCACCTTTTATCCCCAGTTAAAACCTGTTTCTAACATGAGGCAAAGCTTCACGCCTCTGCTGGCGGGATTTTGTGCATGAGAGAAGGAGAAATTTGGGAAGCATTGTGCCTTCCTGCAATCATACTCCGAGTCTTCACCTTTGGCAATGACCTAGCACTGTCAATTGATAGAGACGATAAATACATTGTCACTTGTTTACACAACAGAATGCTCTATAGCCGTGAAAATGAGTTGTCAGCACGTATTTACATCGACACGGATAACCCTCCAAAACAACGTTGAGCCACAGAGCCAGTTACGGAGGAACGCATAGGGTATGATTACATGCGTTTAAAGTTCCCAAACAGGCAGAAATCAACTGCATATACACATAAACGATACATAAATTAATTTATATATAAATTGCACATACACATATGCATGTATGTACACATATAGGCACATGAGGCCAATCTGAAAAGTAACGGAATGTGATTAACACAAAACTTAAGACCGCAGTTCCTTTCAAGGGTTGGGAAGGTGGACAGTGGGTACACGTGTATTTGTTTTCTTATTTCTACTATTATTTGGAATGTATGTACACATTTTATGTACCTCTTTGTAGTATGAAGTGTTTTGCATTATTTTAAAATTTTTCTAAAATGAAATTTATCTGGATTATCAACCCTCGTTTCCCACCTTCCTTGGAAAGTGGAGGGAGGGCCCTGGGGGAGAACAGCTGCCTATAGAAATTAAATAGAGTTGAGGTATAGACCTCCTTTAATCAAAGCTTCTAATCTGAAGTGAATGTGAAAAGGAATGTGGACGCATTGGCACCTCTGCCTGTCACCTTATTTCACCACTGCTGAGTTACTCTGAACCCCCAGGGTTTGTCCTTAGGGCAGAACTGCCTTGCAGTGGAGCCTGGGGCTGTGTCGATTTCAAGCAGTCTTTCCCATCACTGCCTGGACGTTTGGGAGCCACTGTGGTCACAGTGAAGTTGCTTATTTTGATGACCAAAAAGCCTGCAGCACACAGAGTGGCTTGGACACCCCCTTCCGAGGACGTCCACGCCACTCCTGGCCCTGCAGACCGCGTGGGATGGGACATGGCCGTGCCGTTGAGGGGCACCGCCTCTAGGGGAGCCCTGCCCAGTCTCTCAGTCAAGTCCCACGTGCCAGGGTTTCCATATCAAGTGTGCTGCCAGTACAATGAGTAACACGATTCTTTTCTTTAAACTGACTCACTTTTAGGGTGGTGGGGGACGGTGAATTGGAGGAAGGTGGTCAAAAGGCACAAACTTCCAGTTATAAATAAGTACTAGGGATGTCATGTGCAACATGATAAATATAATGAACACTGCTCTACGTCATATAGCAAAGTTTTTAAGAGAGTAAATCCTAAGAATTTTTGTCACAAGGAAAACATACTTTTTTTCAATGTCTTTAATGTTGTATCTATATGAGATGATGAATGTCTACTATGATAATCATTTCATGATGTATGTAACTCAAATCATTATGTTGTACACCTTAAACTTATTCAGTGCTATATGTCAACCATATCTCAATAAAACTGGAAGAAAACAAAAACAAAAAAAGAAAAATAAATAGACACTTTTTTTTAAACTTAAAGACATGTAAATTAAAAAAAAAAAAAAAACTTTCATGCCACTCCTGCAAATAAAAACACATTGCCATTGTTGTTACTAGAAGGTAGTCATTAAAAAAAAAATGCAGGAAAACAAAACCATGATATTAAATTTTAGCTAGCTACCATTGCCTGCTGATATCAGGCTTATAGCCTGAGGTCTACTTTCTCTTTGTGCCAAAGGTAAATGGCCACAGGTTAGAGGGGTCTTTAGATCAGGTCTACAACAGAGGATCAAAAGAGAGAAATGGAAAAAGATTTCTCTGTGTGACAAAGCCTAGTGACTCAATGTGATTAAATGCCATATCTGGGTACCAGGTACCATATCAAATTATCATATTGTGTCCCACACTTTGGAACTTTTGATCAAATGAGTTTATGGGGAGACAGAGAAGCAGAGTGGAAAGTGGAGGCAGTTTGCAGTAGGATGTGTCTTCACGTGGTGTAGTTTCGTACAGGACAGGATAAGTCTAAAGGAGCTTCCCCATGCTGGTACCTGGGTCCTTTCTCCAAGTGGGACCTCACAAGGGAATGAGAAGGACCCTCTCCCACCCCGGGCCCTTGAGTGGATATGAGGTGTGTTGCAGGGAGGGAAGGGTGAAAAGAGGAGAGGAAAGCCATTAAGGGCACATTACCAAGCCAGCTACCACTGTGGGCAACTGCAGTACAAGTCCAGGTGGAAATTTTGAGAAAAGGTGAAAGACTGTCTTAGAGTCATTCCACTCGGGCCCAAGGGAGCTGGGATATTTACAGCCCATTAGAGAGTTAATTTCTGGACGTTTTCATTTGTCTTTGGGCAATTACAGTGACCCTACCTGGCCTGGAGAAAGCCCTCAGGTCATGAGAGAAAGATGCAGGCTGTTAGAAGTCTGCCCAGTCCTGCTGAGGCCCGAAGGACGTAGGCAGGACTCTGACTGCTTCTACTACGCCCCTTCCCTGCTAGATACTTTAAAAATTGTTACCACGTTTAATCCTTACCCACAGCCCTTCCCGATAGCGATTAATTTCCCCTTATTTACATATAAAGGAAGAGGCACCGCGAGTTACGTCATTTGACCAAAGTCATACAGTCTGCGTTCTCCTGCACCTCTGGTTATACCTTTCTAGTCTTCTTTTTCCTTTCTTTTCTTAAAAAATATTGAGTGAAACTCACATAATGTAAATTAGCCAATGTAAAGGGAACAATTCACTAACATTCAATATATTCACAATGCTGTGCAACCACCCCCTCTATCTAGTTCCAAAACATTTGTATCACCCCAAAAAGAGGCCCCATACCCATTAAGCAGTTGTCCTCCATATTTCCCTGCTCCCAGACCCCAATCTACATTCTGTTTCTATTGATTTACCTATTATGGACATTACATTTAAATGGAATCATACACTTTGGGGGCCTGGTTTTTTGAGGTTCATACACGTCGTAGCATGTATCAGACCTTCATTCTTTTTTTTTTTTTTTTAATTTATTTTTGGCTGCTTTGGGTCTTCGTTGCTGCGTGCAGGCTTTCTCCAGTTGCGGCGAGCGGGAGCTACTCTTCGCGGTGGTGTGCGGGCTTCTCACTGTGGTGGCCTCTCCTGTTGCGGAGCACGGGCTCTAGGTGTGCAGGCTTCAGTAGCTGTGGCATGCAGGCTCAGTAGTTGTGGCTCGCGGGCTCTAGAGCACAGGCTCAGTAGTTGTGGCGCACGGGCTTAGTTGCTCCGCAGCATGTGGGATCCTCCTGGACCAGGCATCGAACCCGTGTCCCCTGCATTGGCAGGTGGACTCCCAACCACTGTGCCACCAGGGAAACCCCAGAACCTTCATTCTTTTTTTGTGGCTGAATAATATTCCATCGTATGGTTATACCAGAATTTATTTATCCATTCATCTGCTGATGGACATTTAAGCTGTTTCTACTTTTTCGCGATTGTGAACAGTGCTGGTATGAAAGCATGAGCCCCTGTTTTCAATTCTTTGGGGTATATAGCTGGGAGTGGAATTGCTGGGTCATGTGGTAATTCTGTGTTTAACTTTTCAAGAAACTACCTAGTCTTCTTAGAGAGCTCATTCTCCTCTCCCTCTATTTGAATGTTAGGATTTCTTGAGGTTCCATCCTAAGCCACCCCCCTCATTTCTCACTTGATATTCTCTCTCAAGGATGTTTCATCCACACCCATGGCATCAATCAGCATCTATAGGTTCAGGATCCCCAGGACCCTGCTCTGAGCTCTAGACCAGCATGTCAACTGCCTGGCTGACGTCCGCCTTTGGATGTGTTCAGGGCCCTCCAAAATCATCCGCTCCAGAGCGGAACTCAGCCCAGGCCTGGTCGTCCACCAGCTACTCTAGTCTCTGTGAGCGGCAAGCAGCATCAACATCCATACGGATGCCCCAACCAGAAAACTGGGGATCGTCTTCAACGCTTCCCCTGGGGTCTCCTTTCCTATTTACCCCCGAGTCCTGTTGCTTTTCCTTTCTCGATGACTCTTTATCTGTCTAGTTCTGCCTCTACTGCTACCATCCTTGTCTTGTCTGTACTCCCAGTGATATCCTTGCTTGGCTGACTGCATCAGCCTTCTAACCGGTCTCCCTGTCAGCAGGTGTGGCCCATCCCATCCATTCTCCACGCAGTAGCAAAAGGGATTTCTTAAAAATGCAGATCAGACCATGACACCCCAAGCTTCTCCACCAGTTTTAGAATAAACAGCATCTTCAACGCTGCCTCTTTCTCCAGTCTCGTCTTGAGCCACTCTTCTCTTCCCTCTGGCCACACTGGCCTTAATTTAGCTGGACAATTCAGGTCTCCCGCCCGGGGAGCGCCATAAGCTGCTCCCTGCACCTGGCACCAGCCAGCCCTTTGCCTTGTTCACGCCTGTTCTTCTCCAGTTGTCATGGCCCCTGTGCTATGGAAACCTCGCTGACGCCCAGGCAGATCACGCTCCCCTGCGATGTGCTCTGGTCCTCATTGCACTTGGGTAATGACTAATCAACAGACTACAAGCTTTTGGGGGGCAGGGCAATGTCAGTTTTGCTCCATCTTACTTAAGTTTTGACTTAAAAGTGGCTTCCACACCGTGAATACTCACTAGAGACTTGTACAGTAATTTAGTGACCTAATTCACAAGAAACGGTGGAGCTCTAACATGAAACTGATTTCACACCCTGCCCTTTCCACTGCTCCCCTCTGCTCCATTCTTAGAACAGAAATGTCCTTAAAAATAAGCAAACTTGGGAGCAAACAGAAACAAGGAGGAAAACCGCTTGGCTGGTTCCCAGGGTTCTGTCGTGGAGGCTAGTTCTTCACACCCACTTCTGGGTGGGGAACCAGCTGCTGGGGGGAAGGGAGGGGCTCTCCAAGCAGGAGCTGAAAAGACCAGAGGCCCCTCCCTCACCTCTGGTCACTAGCTCGGGGACTAGCCTGCTCACCAACCTCCTGGCGGCTTGAGAGAGCATCTGACCCTTTTAGAAGGGCTTTTCCTCTTTAAAGCTGTATGTGTTCTTCATTTTGAAGTAATTTCAGCACGATAAAAAGTTGCCTCAAGTCTTTTGCGGAAGAAAGGCAATTGAATGAATGAACACATTAAATGGATTAATATACAGAGAAAAGTAAGGGTGGAGCTGTTCGGGTGGCCCAGTGTGGACACAGAGAACAGTGTAATGTGTCCCCAACCCCTCAGAGGGGATACTAATGACCCATTCTCTGCAGAGCCTGGATACACACAGAGTCTGATTCTCATCACCACTTCTTGCCCCCCCATCATTCCCATAGAGGCTGAAAACGACATTATAAATGACACTAATCCACCATAAATTGTAAGTGACAGCCCACACTTAGAGGTTCTGAAATAATGAGGAGAAGTAAAAGCTCAGGGTCATTTCAGGTAAGCTCTCCGAGGCCGCTAGGAAGGGGGCGGGGCCATGTATTTCACACACCAGGAAGCACCTACCCAGGAAGATATGAAACTAGAATCACATAGGTATTAAGTTGCACCCTGAAGGAGGAGACTCCTTCCTCCTGAGGCCTGCTGAGTCCCTCCCAGCAGCTGCAGATAAGGGTGCCCCCAGCAGGGAACACAGCGGGTTGTCTGACACCAACTCAGGAAGTCAGAGTCTGAGTGAGCCTCCTGCCTTCCCCTCAGGCCGCAGCAAGTGTCTGGGAACTCACCCAGGGCGGAAGGCTGTGGGATCCTCTGGTCGCGTCCTTGCCCTCCCTCTGGGCAGGCGGGCGGGAGGTGGCGGCTCAGTCCTGCCTCATGGCCGTGCTTCTGTCTTGCTGCAGCCGCTAGACTTGCTTCTGAAGGCAGCTGTGAGCATTTCTCCACGGAGCAACTGCACACGCAGACTGTGAATGGCGACCTTGTGGGTGTTTTTCCTTCCGGTTGCTGTGAAGTGATGTTGTCTCAGTTCATTTCCTCTCTGTGCATCTTTTTTTTTTTTCCCCTCTGTCAGACCCCCTGACACACTGAGGACCACTGGTTGTTTAGGGACAGGCGAGCCATCTAGTTCGGATCGGCACCGTTTGCTATTTTGAGAAAGAGATCTTTAGATTAGGATCGCCATGAAATTCTGTGAGATGTACTTTCTAAGTGGCACAAGCACCTTTCTAGGCTGCACTGAGGCAAAAATTAGGCTTTTCAAGACCAATCAATTTAGGATTTTGTGGTTTTATGAGCTCAATATGTTCTAAAGAGTTCTACTATAAATTGACATGAAACATCCTTTCATTTGACAAGTATTTATTGAGCCTGTACTCTGTGTGCTGGGGGCTAGGTACCCAAACAGATCATTCCTACGTACAACGTGATATAGAAGCCTAGATTTGATTATGTGAAAGGGAATTTGAAAGTATTTCATCCCAAACCCGTGTCTTCTTCCAGCTGGGCATTTGAGTAGCATACAAGGGGAAGTACTCTGAGACTGACCACCTGGGTTTGGATCATGGCTCTACTCTTTAAATACTTTTGATCCTTCTGTGCCTCAACTTCCTCATCTGTAAAATGGGAATAATAAAAGGGCTGCTGTGAGAATTGAATGAGTTAGTATATGTATTCAAAGAGCACCTGGCACAATAAATAAGTAAACAGCATATGCATGCTTACCCTTATTATTAGTGACAAATTATACATAACTTCAGTCCTTGGTTTTTTTTTCCTTTTTTGCCCCGCTTCCCACCCCTTGCTGGTGCCTAGGAAATGACTTGGGGGCATAGCGGATTGAGGGAAGAGGGAGATGGTTTGAATGACTAATATTCCGAAATGATGTGGTGGTGCCTGATGTTTCTGCTCCTGCCTGCTCCACCCCCGAGACAAGGACAGGGCTGTCCTTGGCCTTCCCCTCATCTTTACACTCTGCTCATGCTGTCTGTTGCACTCTTGCGACTTCTGTTTTCTTGTTGTTTTGTTTTGTTTAGTTTTAATTTCCTGTAATACTTCTCTGAAACTCAGATCCACGTTATTTAGTTTTAAATGTCGAGCTGGCCTGAATCATGCTAAGAAATGCTCTGTCCGTAAACAGATGCTACCTTTAAACAAAGAAACAAAAACTCAGCTCAATGCCTTGTGCAATTGGGACTTATAAATACATCAACAATAAGAAGATCTATATTAATCTTTATACATGTACATAATTAGCAAACTTCATGGTACAAATACCGTTAAGGTACTCCATTTTTTTTCATTCTCTTCCCTTTCCTTAAAAAACTATTCTTGAGTACACGCTATATATCAGGAACTGGTCCAGATTTGAGGTAGAGTTATTCTAAGTTTTTATTTTATAGTGCAGAGTATTTATTCATGATACATAATAGAAGTAGAGGAGAAGTACAGACAGTAAATAATTTTTTCAAAATGCTCCCCTATGCATTTCCCATATCAGTAAAATACCATTATCAGTAAAATATTATTTGCTTCATTAGATGTTTGTGCAGTATAAATTTAAATGCTAAATTTTAGAAAAAATAGTTTACAGTTATATAGTGTAACTTGAAGATTAATGCTATCTAGTTGTTTCCATAAGTCGATGATACCCTAGATATTCTAAAAAAACTAAGCTTGGGCTTCTTTTAAATAAAGTCCTTGAGTTTGGCAACTTGATTATCCTTAACTCTGTTATTTCATCTACATCCTCATGGCTTCTTTCCCCACTTTGAGCTGCCTGGACCTCCCACTGCTGAGCTCTTCAGGATGGAGAGAGGGCACATCTGTGAAGGCAAACTAAGGAGCTCAGACTTTGTCCAAAACAGATCAGATTGTTTGCAAAAAACAAGTTAAATATTTTTCCCACTTGGAAAGATGGAAGTTTCCTACGTCTGTTTTCCTACTTACAGTCTTAGATTTCCTTCTTCTTTTTTTTTTTTTTTTTTGTGGTTTGTTTTCTTCTTTTGATTAGTGGCAGGTTATGCCACATATCAAAATTTTGACAAACCACAGATGGTTCTGACAAAAAACAAACAAGTGTAATTTGTAATCACTGTATCCAATGAAGACTGTGTTTACATTTTCATCTTTATTTACACAGTCTTCTTGACTGCTTTAATTAGCTTCTTCATGCCATCTCAGATTGCTGGAATCTCAGCACCACAGAATGGTTTATAACTACCTGTTAAGCAGTAGCTAACCTCCAGGCAATGGTTTTGAATCTGTCATGAATATTTGGTCCAAGCAGGGCCTGCTGTATGAAGTGGAGGCTGAGGGGTGAAGGAGAAAGAAGTGAGGAGAATTTGAGAAGATAAAAAGTTTAAAAAGTCTATGGTCAAGTTGTGTCCGTGTGTGTGTATGTGTGTGTGTGTGTGTGTATTTATGATTCCATTTGCTTGACTCATTTCCCTCCACGACTGAAGACAGTATTAGCCCTGGGGAATCAGCTGCCCACTAAGGAATTTAAATGAATATGCTCAAGAGTTGGTTTGGCACGTTTTACGAGCAGTGTTGTCTAGTATTATAACGTATGCCTCCTCCCTTCTCGGGACTGTGAGTTGGTCTTGTGGTTTTCATTTTTAGATGAAGAAATCAGAGTTCAAAAAGATCCAGCTCATTTGTCCATTCAATAACTACTGTGGACCTGAAAACTCCTCTGAGCTTTCCTGCACATTTTTGATATACCAGTTCACAAGACTCAGGGCCTGCACTCAAGAAACTCATAGCTTAGTTGGTAGATTATCTAGTGAGAACACGATTCCCCTTAATGGGTTCACTCACGATATTAAAAGCATTTATTGAACAAGTGCTATGATAAATAAAAAATGAATGAAAATCAGCTCCTAAGAGAAATTCCAGTCTAGTAGGCATGACAAAATGAACCTTATTCACCTTCCTCTTTTGTTCTCTTGCTGCTTACAACCCTTCTGTTCTCTCTCTTGTAACAGGACATCTTTGCCTTCCGTCTCTTCTGTTCTCCCGTCCATCAACCAAGTCCTAGAGTGTCGCGCTCTTACATTGCCAGAACCCCATGGAAAGCTATTTCAGTAACATGTTAATGTCGATTTCCTTGTTCTTGTTCTTCTGGGTGTTCACCCATTCCCAGCCCTAGGTGGAAGTTCAATCTACTTTCTCTCATGCTTCAGAGCAACCCAGACTCACTGGGAAAAAGTTAACAAAGGCCAAATTGTTTCCTGGCATCTCTCTCTCAGTAACCTCAACTGAGGCCCTTCTGCTCCTCAGGAATCTTCTCACTCATTTCCTACTCTCTGTCAGGTCTTCTTTCCAAACTTTCCTCTCTCTCCAGAAGCTCTGAGCCCAGCCCTGAGCTCACACCATGCCGAGGTAAGATGCTGATGTGAGCTCTTTCAGCGTCCCTCATGATCTCTGCAGAATTTCACTCTTTCATCCATCCAGCTCCTCATTCTCTGGTCATTCTTCAATCCTTTGAATTATAGTTTCAAGCATTACCATTGGATTAATAAAAATAGTAATAGCTACCATTTTTGATGTTTATCATTAGGAGGAAAATGACATTTTCATAGATGAAACCATTCTTCTAGCTCACAGAACAGCTGTTTGAAGAAACATGCGTTCCAAGAAGAGCTAAAGGAAGAAAGACTGAATCCTTTTCAGGACAGAACTGATGACAAACATAAAGGGTTCTGATTTATTGGAGACATTCATTGCATTTAAGCATCTGGCAAACACCAAGCACTGATTTGTCCATTACTTATATCTCGATCACCTATCCCTCTATTAAATGATAACCACCTTTGACTTCCCAAAGAATAATTAGCAAAATCTTGTCAGTGTTGATTTTGCCATAATTTTTAAATTAATTTTTTAAATATACAACTAATAAATTTATATTATAAAAAAACTAACATTGAAGGTAAAATTAAAGTGCTTTCCAACCATCAACCCTAATTTCAGGTCTCGCCTCTGCTTTGCCCAAAGGGAACCCCTGGTACCTGTTTGGTATGTATTCTTCGAAGACGTTTGCTAGGCATTTACACGAATATATGTAACCACCACTGTCAATTTGCAACGTGCACGTGTGCAACCTTGCCCTTGAGCGCGCTCTTGTGCACAAACAGAACACAAGACTGAAACCATCACATTATGCTCGGTTTCTGAGGAAACTGTACAAACTGCTGTTCTGGTTTCACATGAAATAGGAATTTGAAAGCAACATCTTATTCATAAGAATATACAAAATAAAATTACACTGCTGTTTTCGATGGTTGAAGAGATTAGACTCCTCCAACTAACTGACTTTTGACCATTTGTTTTCTAAATATACAAAAATGTGGATTTACATCCAACTGGTTTGCCCCTGAGTAGAGATTCCCAGATCAAATACCAAAGGTTGATTAGTCATTTGATAAGGTGATTTTTCTGGATTTTCCTTTATTGCCTACACAATCACTTAACCAAAAAATCAAGTCAAATCATGCCTCTCCCGAGGTAGGTTTGCTGCCCTGACAGTGACCCAGTCCCAGGGAGGGACTGCCAAGTGTCATGATAATTTACAGCTCCTTTTTGCTCTGCCATGGCTGGTTCTTTAGCTTTCCTTTCCCTTGAGCATGTCCTCCTCCTGATTCTCGGAGCAGTCTCCATTTCACAAGCCCATATTGACAGATTCCTACTCTAAAGACTTAGAAATATTTTTTACTGATTCCTGGTACTTAAAACCCCAACACACTTGTTCCCTTTAGTTTTTATACAAGTATTTTACTCTAAGACAATCGAAATTCTAAAAAGAAATCCAACTTATCCCTCCTCTATTTTTTTTTTTTCCCTCCTCTATTTTCCCCACAACTTTTCCTATCGTATAAGCGAAAAGCCCTGTGCCCACAGGTTCACGGAAACCCTAATACTTAGTGCCTTAATTCTATCCACTCTTCTTCTTACTCTGCCTCCTTCCTTTCATGCTCAGCTTTCCTGAAAGAGTTGTTTCGTCTACACTGTGTGCTCCCACTGCCACACCTTCCATTCCCTTCTTCCTCGCTGCGTTCCCTCCATCCTGACCTCTGGCTCCCACCCCCTGCTCTGCATGCAGTAGTCCCTGTTAATGTCACCCATGGCATCCTAGATGGTGAAACCAAGACATCACAATGGCTTTCCTCTGTTGCATTTAAAATGACCGATCACTTCTTTCCTCTCAGACCCCTCTTTCTTTCTCTGGGGGATCCCGCTCAGCTCAGTTCACTTCCTTCACAGTTCACTACATTCCCCCCCGCTTATTGCTACTCCTGTTCCACCAATGGACCTCACATATTTTCACTCTACTTCTCCCTCTGGATGGGCTCCTCTACTCCCATTTAGGTCTGGGGCGAGTCTTCTCCTCCTGACTCTCCACTAATGTCATTATCATCCCTTCAGTCTCTGTCTTAGTCAGTTCTAGCTGCTTTAACAAAATTCCATGGGCTGGATGGTTCAAACAACCAAACATTTATTTTTCACAGTTCCGGAGGCTAGAAGTCTGAAACCAAGGGTGCCAACACAGTTGGGTTTTGGTGAGGGTCCTCTTCCTGGTTTGTAAATGGCTCTCTTCTTGCTGTATCCTCACATGGGGGAGAGAGATGATCCTTCTTTGTCTCTTCCTATAAGGACACTAATCCCATTCATGAGGGCTCCATCCTCATGACCTATTTACCTCCCCAACGTCAATCTCCTAATGCCATCACACTGGGGATTAGGCTTCAACATAAGAATCTGGGGGGGACATAAACATTTAGTCCATAGCAGTCTCTCTGTCCTAAGACATTACAAACATTTCCTTGCTTCTTAAATCTAACCTGTCACCAAATCCTGATATTTAAAAAATTAAATCTTAAATCTTGTTGACCAATTCAATACATGCCCACTGCTACTACCTTAGACTTTCATTGCTTGGACTGTCACAACAATTTCTAACTGTGACAGGGCACAAGGTGGGTCCTCAGGAGATATTAGTTGAATGAGCATCTCCACAATACTAGATGTTCTCATAGAAAACTTTCAAATCTCCTCATGTCACTGTCTGCTTAAAAACTTCCACCAACTCCCTGTTGCCTACAAAACAAAGTGAAATGACTTAGTTGGTGAATCGAGATCCATGCTCTCTTCTTAGATTCTCTCCTTCTTATCCACACCTAGAGTTCCTCTCACCTTCCCATCACCCTGCACTGCTCACTCTTCCTAGTATTTCATGTCTTCTCATGATTTGGGGATTGTAAAGGCTGTTCCCCTACCCAGAATGCCATTCCTTCTCTTTTAGGCAACATGCTTCAAGACTGTCCCCTGGACAGAGAATCTTTTCCCCCTTTCACTGTCACCAAAACTTCTATTATTGAGCTCAACACATAGTATCATAATAGTGTGTCTGTTTCCTTGGACTTCAAGGTTCTGGATGGCAAGGAACTGTTGCTTATTCATTTTGTTTAGACCAAACTAAATATTTTACAAAGTGGTCTGTAGAGGTCTTGTATCAAAATCACCCACAAGGTGGTTAAATATAGATCCCCAGGTCCCACCCTTGAATTGCTGAATCAGTTTCTCTGGGGAGTGGAACCCTCCCAGCTAATTCTTATGCACACGAACATTTGGGGACACAGTTACAACATCCAACAAACATTTGATGAATAAAGACATGATGAAAGTGTTAAGATCTCTACTCCTGAAAATCTGCTCTATTTCCTTCATTCCTCTGGGGTGTAGTTTGGCTGGAGACAGGTCCAGGGAATTTGGCTCGGCCGCAGGTCAAAGTGACCTAATGGGAAACAGCTTTGCGTTATTCTCTAATCAGGTCATGCAAAGCACCTATTGTCCTGTCTAAATGCGAAATTAAGTTTAGGGCCATTCAAAGCCCTGAAGATGGTTGGTCGTGATAAGAGCTAACAAATTCTTGCTCAAGTGAGAACTGGTATTTCGGGCATGCTCTGCAATTTTAACTCACCAAAGCCAAGTTCTTAACCTTAAGTGGTTCAGAAGTACCTTCAAAGGAGTCTCACTGTCTCATTTGCTGTGCTTATCACCAGTATTGGTAACTCTAATATCAGTTAATAGTCCTCCCCTATTGACATTGGGTGAGTTGTGAATGAGCCTAAGAGTTTTTAGACTTTGGGTGAGGCTGATGGACTTGGGAAGCCACAGGGTCTCTAAAATGTCCTTTTAAAATTTCTTCAGTAGATTTTTGAGCTCCATCAACATGACCTTGAGATCTGTCACAATGCACCATACCAGGCCTAACAAAGACTAAAAAACGTGCAGTATCTAAATGACCTCAGGACTACACAAAGTACCTTCAACAAATGTTTGTTGGACTTGTTATTTACCAAATAAATCTTACCAAAAGTACACAAAACAACTTCTTTATTACACAAGTAACATATACACATTGTTGAAACCAGAAAAAGTAAGGAATTCAAAAAAACGACATAACCAATGTTACACTGGAGTGTGTATACATTTAAATGTTTTCCCATATATATGTAGAGTGATATTACAGTGGATTAGTTTACTATTGTTGCTATAACAAGTTACCACAAAATTAATGGCTTAAGACAAAAGACATTTATCATCTTACAGTTCTATATGTTAGAAGTCCCACACAGGTCTCCCGGGCTAGTTAGTGTATAGGCATGGCTGCATTCTTTTGGAGGGGCTAGGGGAGAGTCTGTTTCCTTGCCTTTTTCTCTTCTAGAGGTTGCCCATATTCCTTGGCTCCTGGCCTCTTCTTTCATCTTCAAAGTCAGTAATGTTGAACCTCTATGACTGTTCCTCTATAGTTACATCTCCCCCAACCTCAGCCGGGAAAAGTTCTACTATTTGATTTTAAGGACCCAAGTGACTAGCTTGGACTCTCATGGATAATATAGGAGCCCAATTCAAGGTCTCTAACTTCATCACACTTGCAAAATCCCTTTTGCCATGTAAAGTAACATATTCTTAGATTCCTAGAATTAGGACGTGGACATGCTGGGGTCATTATTCTGCCTATCGCAGGTAGAGACTGAACATCTAATGTTCACGGAGGTTAAGTGACTTACCCAAGATCACAAAGTTTGTAAATATTGAACCTAGTAGTTAAATTCTTTCAGATTGCAAGAGTTTGACACAATCAGATTCTCAGCAAATGAGATTTACGATGAAGGCACGTAAGGAACAACGGTAGGGAGTTCGCGTAAACGTAGGACCGAGCCTCCCAGGAACCGGCACTTCATCCTCAGCCCACAGACCCCGGGATCTTGCTGACTCTCAGCAGCGGCCACCCACAGC
Source organism: Balaenoptera musculus (assembly GCF_009873245.2). Taxonomy (NCBI): domain Eukaryota; kingdom Metazoa; phylum Chordata; class Mammalia; order Artiodactyla; family Balaenopteridae; genus Balaenoptera; species Balaenoptera musculus. The sequence goes on from NC_045795.1 coordinate 8,239,149, forward strand.
ACCACGTGAGGCCACTGCCTGTTTCTTAATACTGCTCATACCCTTTTTAGCTCCCTCCAATGTCCTGCTTAGCTTCTCAATCATCTTAAATTCTACTGATTCATGGCTTTAGCCCACTGTCTCCTCTCCATCAGTCTCTTGGTTTTTGAACCCTTCTGTCACTTGTATTTTTCTCTCTGTATCACCTTCATACTTCTTAAAAGAAAGGATCTGATAGAGTCCGTTGGTCACTACAGGGCACTGGACACCCCTGTCCTATAGAGGGGTCCCACTGGATTATCTCATTGGCTGGTGGTCAGCTTACAGATGGCCATCTTCAAAAACAACTGCCCCTTCCTGGTTCCATCAGCCAGGATCAGGGGGTCAAATGTGATGATCTGTTTGTAAGAAATCACTTAGGGTCCCTTCCCTCAGAACAGGGCCATGAGCAAGTGGGCACAAAGAGACTCTTCTCCAAAGCCTCGGCCAGAATGTCTTCCCCACGCACCCCTGCATACGCTGCAGCTGAACCATATCTGGGAACCACAACTGGAATAATCTAGCTGAATGAAAGAGTATAAGCAGGGGCTGAACAAGAGGAAGAGACAGTGCCCAGAACTAATACTGAATACGGACATTTTGAAAACGATTTAGGTAATTGTTTTCAGTACTTTAAGGCCCTAACTGCTGATCTTCAACAAAGAGGCCACACAGGCTTATGAGAGTTCTAAAATTATATTGTATTTATCAGTCACCAGGACCTCAACTTGCTTCCACAAACCATATAGGGCCTTGTGAAATGAGGCTTTGGAAAGGGGACCCTGTTGTTTCTAAATTTTCACCCATTTGTTTCCCTATCTGCATTTGCTCTGAAAGGGGAAAGTGGCCTCATTAATTTGGAAAGAATGAGTCTAAACATGTTTCAGAAGGAGAAAAACTCTCTTGGGCATGCTGAAGCCCGCCCCACCCCCCGCCCCCCCGCCCTTCCTGATGGAAGAATGTTGCCATAAAACTTTCATCTGATATTTCCCACAAAAATGTGAGCTGTGGTCGCAGCTCAAAGATGCCAACACAAATTCGAACACAGCCACCTCCTGACTGAAAACACAATCTAGGCTGTTCTTTAGTCTGGACCTCGGTCACCAGGGACACAAATTGATTTTAAATTTCAATTAATTACGTGGGAGGAAATGGCCGTCTGATAGACAGAGGTCTTAACATAAATATTTCTCCCTGGTGACAGAGTACTGAGATGCTGCCATGTTACACACAACCAGGGTTTTTTCCATGTGGCGTGCTCTTTTTTTCTCCTCCTCTTGAGCTTTTAGAGAGAACGCCAATGGCATGTTATCACCTCAATTTTCTATACCCTGTAATAATTCATTGAATTCATTCATCTTTACTCTGAAATACACAACATTCTTCATGCTGGCAATCAAAACATATTTTTTTTTGAGCAATTACCACTATGTTAGGAGCTGGGAATAAACCAGTGGGTAAAAATATACACAGTATGTTGTGTATATTGGATGCTTTGGCTACAAATACTGTAAAAATAGAACTTAAAGTGGCTTGAACAATAAATACCTGTTGCCTCACCATGCAAGAAGTCTGGGGGTAGATCAATAAATATCTTCATGTCAGTTTTATTCTCAGGTGGTTGGTTCCCTCACAGTTGCAAAGTGGCTGCGATAGCTTTAGGTAGTACCTTCTCAACCACATCCAAATGCAAATAAATACATAAATAAATAAGCCAAAATGAAGACACCTCCCCTTTTTGGGTCCCACTCCCCAGCAGAAATGCCCTCACGTCTTAGGAGGCAGAACTGCAATCACAAGCCTGTTCCTGAGCTGATCAACAGCAAGACAAATGAAATGGTCATAATTTGCTTAGACTAGTCAATTTTGGCTCCGGGGATTAGGAAAAGGGCTCAGTCTTTGCTGAAGCACAGGGTTACCCCATACAGAAGAAATCCAGTTCTGTCAGCAGGAAGATAGGATTAGCCTATTGGATAAGAAACCAGCAAGTCTGCCTCTTGCAACTTCCAGATACATAGGAGGGACGGGAAAACACTCCCCAACATACACGTTTTTCATAAGGAGTCCAAAAGACAGAGGTTCCAGTATCCGTTAGTAGTTACAAGATCTTGGGTCAGCCTCCTGGAACCTCAATTTCTGAATATGCAAAATGGGAAATCATATCTATCTCACTGGGTTGCTCTGAGGATCAAATATATTAGCACTTGCAAAATACCTAGCACTGTGCCTGGCCCATAGGAATTGCCCAAAACATGCCATTTCCTTCTTCAAGGCCCTCAGGCTGCTCAAGTCTAAATGGCTGGATAACTGACAAGCCAATGAGCCTGTATTCTGATTGATAAGCACTGGGATATTAGGATTTACAGAGGCTTCCTGGGGGAGGTATTACTATCACAGTTGCCAGGAACCATTAAGGTCCCCAAAATGCTTTTGCTACCTCCAATGGGTCCTTTCCATTTTGTCCTATTACTTTATCTTTCTGCAGCCTTGCTACTCTTGTCAATCCCCTTTCCTTTGGAACTCTATCTTCCCTTGTGTTCTGTGACGATTTTATCTGGGTTTACCGCCTTCCTCTCTAGCATCTTCTTTCCATGCTCCCTTAAAAGGTCCTCTTTATGGCCTTCCCCAGAACTGTGTTCTCCACCCCTGCTGCAGTCTCACCTGTCGATCCCCGACATGAGATTTCATCCTTTCTTATAGCCTCAATTCCTAGTTATATATTTACGACACATATTAGACATTCAATACATATTTCTTTCATCCATTTTTAGTCAATCATGTATTCAACAAGTATTTATTGAAGGCCTGGTACTATATGCCCATTACTGTTCTTCATGCTGGAGATATAGCAATAAATAAAACAGACCAAACCCTGCTCTTGCGAACTTACATACTAATGAAGAGACAGATAATGAATAAGCAAACATTTCCTGTTAGAGATGAAGTAAGTGCCATGGAAAATATCATGCTGCATAAGTAGGGAAGGAAGGTCGGGAGGGAGAGACAGCTCCTTTACAGGGTGCCTAGGAATGCTTCTTTGATAAGACATTTACACACAGACCTGAAAGGTGTAAGTGACCAAGACATGAGGCATGGCAGCGGAACAAAGAACACAAGTGCCCTGCAGTGGGATCGAACTTGGCATCGTCAAGAAACCCTCAAGGGGCTAGAATGAAGTGATCCAGGGGAAAGAGGAAGGAAACAGATCAGGGGGCAGTGGGGAGGGTTTCACGGGCAATGTCAGGGCTTTGGCCTCGCCTTTGAGGGAAATGGAGAGCCACGGGGTTTTTTTTTTGTTTTGTTTTTATTTTATTTTTATTTTTTAAATTTATTTCTGGCTGCGTTGGGTCTTTGTTGCTGCACTCGGGCTTTCTCTAGTTGCAGTGAGCAGGGGCCACTCCTTGTTGCGGTGTGCAGCTTCTCATTGTGGTGGCTTCTCTTGTTGTGGAGCATGGGCTCTAGGGCACACAGGCTTCGGTAGTTGTAGCACGCGAGCTCAGTAGTTGTGGCTCGCGGGCTCTAGAGCGCAGGCTCAGTAGTTGTGGCGCACGGGCTTAGTTGCTAAGCGGCATGTGGGATCTTCCCGGACCAGGGCTCGAACCTGTGTCCCCTGCATTGGCAGGTGGATTCTTAACCACTGCGCCACCAGGGAAGCCCGAGCCGCTGGGTTTTAAGAAGAGTGATAGGATCTGACTTACACCCTTAGAGGATCATTTTGGTGTCTCTGTTAAGAAGAGACCCTGGAAGCCAGAGCAGAGGCAGGAATTTCTGTTAGGAGACAACTGCAATAATCAAAGCAAGAGACGATGAGGGCTTGGATCAGGGTGGTAGCAATGCAGTGTTGAGAAATGGATGAATTTTGGCTCTAATTTGAGGTGAGATCAATAGGATTTTCTGTTAGATGTGGGAGTGAAGGAAAGAAACCAAGGTTAAGCCCAAAGGTTTGGGCTCTGGCAAGTGGAAGGAGGAGTGGTCATTTTCAGAGATAAGGAAGGCTGTGGGGGACCTGGTGGGGAGGGGACAGAGAGTTAGATTTGGGGCAGGCTAAGTTCTACACGGTTCTTAGACCCTGTGTAGCTGTTGAGAAGGAAGTAGGATATATGAATGTGGACACCAGGGGAGAGGTCTGGAGATAGACCTTTGGGAGTCACCAGCATATAGGGTGACATCTGAAGCAGTGACACTGGGTGAGATCACCAAGGGTGTGTGTTTGAAAAAGGGAAGCAAACTGACGAGTGGGCGTTGGGCGTGCGACATGGAGAGGCCGGGAGAGGACAGTCACCGGCAGAGGAGACTGAGAAGTGGCCTGAGACAAAGGACCACCGCCAGTGGTGCCCTGAAAGGCCAGCAAAGAGGGTCCAGGGGGACATGAAGTGTGTCAACTGCTGAAAGGGGAAGTACAACGGAGGCTGAGAACTGCCCTATGGATTTGGGGATGCGGAGGCCACTGATGACCTTGACAAAGCAGTTCCAGTTGTGGGTGGGAGGGAACGGGAGAAGCTGGAGGCTGCAGTGTAGACAGCTTCTCCAAGAGCTTTGCTGTAAAGCAGAAGAATGGGGTGATAGTGGAAAGACGGTAGAGGGTCGAGGGAGGCTTTTTTTTTTTGGTTTTTTTTTTTTTTTTTTTTTTTTTAAATTATTTTATTTTTTTAAATTTATGGTTGTGTTGGGTCTTCGTTTCTGTGCGAGGGCTTTCTCTAGTTGCGGCAAGTGGGGGCCACTCTTCATCGCGGTGCGCAGACCTCTCACTACGGCAGCCTCTCTTGTTGCGGAGCACAGGATCCAGATGCGCAGGCTCAGTAGTTGTGGCTCACGGGCCTAGTTGCTCCGCGGCATGTGGGATCTTCCCAGACCAGGGCTCGAACCCGTGTCCCCTGCATTGGCAGGCAGATTCTCAACCACTGCACCACCAGAGAAGCCCCCTGGTTTGTTTTTATGATAGGAGATTTAATATGCTAGAATAATAGACAATCTAATCGGAAAATTTTTATGACACAGGGGAAAGAGGAGTGAATTGTTGGAGTGAGGTCCTTGAAAAGGGTAAGGGGATGGGATATAGGAAATAGTGGAGAGGTTGGCTTCCGTCAAGAGTTTAGTTAAACTACTCCGTGGCATTTCTGCCTCAGCACTCATGTTGTTTGGCCAAGTGACCTGCAGGGGCCTTAAATGGACACCAGCCCCTCATACCAGCCCATGGCCTAAAGAATAGCCCACAGAGTCACAAGCAAATGTAAGTTCCTGATATGACTTCCCCGGCAGCCCTTGTGAACAAACAGGCTCCCCTGTCTCCCAGGGCCCTTCCTTTGTGCGCCCTTAGATAAGACCCCGTGGAGCTTACCAAAACCACACTCATTTGGTTTGAATTGACCAATCTGGCCTTAGCCTGGGAAACCCAGGCACTCCCCCATGACCCTAATAAAGGCACATGCCCCAGGACCTGTCACTCTCACAGCCTGTACCCTGTCTTGACCTCCCCTCATGGCCCCTGGCGGCCTGCCCTGTACTTCCTCCAGGACCGATGAGTAATGAACCTATTTCAGTGTTTCTTGTGGTCTTTTGTTGAACATCATTCACCATCTCACACCCTGTGCTTTCCTTAACAAATGCTAACAAAGTTGTTAACAGCTTCTCCTGAAGAGGAAGGGCAGACTACAGGTATGGGGGTGTGAGTGGGTGCGTGACCTCTGCTGACCCTTCTAGTTTTTCCTGTGAAATAGAAAATAAGGTTATCAGCCAGGACTGAAGTCTGGGGAGGAGGCGATGGGGGTTTAAGGAGAAAGGACAGGATGTGAGATGGTCATCTTGGAGAGTGAATGAACTAGGGAAATGTGCTAGGGTCACTGAATCAACACTGGCTACTGCGTGCTGGCTCCCATCTCTAGTTCTGAACACTGGTATTGCTCCTGAGCTCCAAACTCGTATACCCAGCTATCTACTGGTATTTGCCCCCTGGCTTTCTCATGGGCAAATTAAAGCCATTCTCCTGTCTACCCACTCCAGCCAATCCTCCTACGCTCCGTATTTCAGTGACTGTCACTCCATGCCCCCCACCCCCCCTTTCCAAGCAGAATAATAAGCCTTTGAATAACTCATAAACTAGAGTGGAAAATATTTCTTATTTTCTGAGGTGAGAACGCTGCAGAGAATCAATGTTTTGGAAGGACCATTATTAGTTCAGTTTGAAACATTATCAACTCAAGATATCAGTGAGAGATCCAATTGGAAGTGGTGAGTAGTTCAGCTGATACACACTGGGTGGCTGACTGATTATTCCTTTAGTAATTAGGAGGTGTGCATAAGGCCACAGTTCACCTGGGGCTCCTATTAAAATGCAGATGGTGATTCAGTAGATTTAATGCTAAGCTTCAGAGTCTGTAGTTCTCACAATTTCCAGATGATGCCAACAGTACAGGTTCACAAACCTCACTTTGAGGGGCAAAGGTTAGGAGAAAGAAACCATGCAGATCATTTCAATTTAATGGTTCAGAGTTATAATAAAAAGGGAACTACATGGACATAGTTCAGCATAAGAAATTAGGCAAACCATGGAGGGTTGTTCACTGGCAGGGCCAAGGAATGTGTTCTCAGTTCTGAGAAGTATGTAGAACCATGGAAGGATTTGAACAGAGCATACATCGTTCTATTGCAAAATGCTCATTGAAAGTCAACCATGTGTCAATTGCTACCTCAACAGCGGTGATAACACAGTGAACAGGGAAACCGGGGATCTTGCATCCTGGAGGGGTTAGGGAGCTCACAGTAAGCAAACAAACAAATAAACAAGGACATTTTAGATTGCAGAAGTGCTGTAAAGAAAATAAAAAGGATTCACGTGATTGAGCCTGGGGGGACTGCTCTAGTGGGAGTAGTTGTTGAGCCAAGAGGTAACCACGCAGTGGAACCGGTCAGTCCTGCAAGGATCTGGGGGAAGAGCATTCTGGGCAGAAGGAACAGCAAGGGGGTGGCCTTCAGGTGGGAGTGAGCACTGAGGCAGGAGGACCAATCACGTCAGAGTGACCGGAGCCTAGCGAACAAAGGGAAGTGGTATGAGATGGGGTAGGGAAGATGAGCAGGGGCCAGGCCATATGAGGGCTTTGAAAGCTGCGCTAAAGAGTTTGCATTTCATTTAATGTGGGAATGAAATAATCCAATTTTTAAAAGATAATTTTTGCTACTCTGTGAAGACTGTATTGTCCGTATGTTTGTTAGGTCCGGTGGAACATGGATTCCTTGACGTGTTCAGAACTGTACTGTAGAAAGATGAATCTGTCAACAACTTAATAAAATAGCTCAGAGAAGAGAAGCTCTTCAGAAATGTGTACAATTGAGAGTTAAGGACAGCATGAACTGGGGAAAATCAGACTCACACTTCCAAATGAGGCTACAGAAGCGAGATGAGAGATTCAAATAGTACTCAACGCTCTTAAGTTAGGACTTTCTCATTAACTCCCTCGTTTAATCCTCTATACAACCCCACAATGCTGGTTACGAAAATCAGTTTCTGAGGTTTTAACCCAGACCTATTGAAATAGAGACCCAAGGGCATTTGGTTGTCAGTACATAAATGCTTCAGGTGATTTTAAATTGAGGGGAGGTTGATTTGCTGCGTCTCCACCTCCTTCTGTCAAAAGAATGAAGGTGGTTACCATTTCGTAAGTACCAATCGCTCTCTCTAACCCTTCCTGCTTTTCTTTAAACTCTGCTGATTAATTTACAACCTAAGTGGTGAGATTTCAGGATTCCAGGATGAATCCACAATGAAAATACCAACGAGTAAGCTTCTGGAGCTTGCTAAAGAAGTCTCTGCTCCTTGCTGGGGTTGGTGTGAATCTTTGCTGGGGTTTTAAGGTAAAGGGAAACCTTGATGTAATGCTCTCAGATGCAGTCCTCATTTGTATTTTAATGTAAATGAGTTTCAGATCCTTCTTGAGAGAAAATTTTGGCTGGGAAACTATGGACAGTTCTGTGCCCAGAGTTGGGGGCGAAAGGCTTGGGGAAGTAGAATGGGGAAGGGGAGGAAAGGGGAAGGAGGTGGCACAGGGCACTCAACTTCACTTCCTTCCCGCGTTTGCGTGGAGCCAGGAAACAACCACCCATCTCCTTCCTGAGCCTGAGGGCTCTTAAAATGTTTGCTGAAGAAGAAAAAATAATCTGGTTTATAACTTTGCATTTAGCTGTGCTTGTTTAGATTCTCATGTGAACCGTGCATCTGGATGGTTTACCTAAAATATGCATTTCTTTAAAAAGAAAGAAACCTCTGATCTGCATTTTGACCCTTTCCCTTGGTTGTTGCTGCTGGGCTGTGTCAGCCATCTCCAACCAGAAAAGGTCTCACGGGCACAGGGAAGCTACAAGGTAGGGCAGGGCGAACTGCACACTTGACATTCAACTTCATAGAAACAGGGAGATGACAAAAGTGGAAGGAAGGAAAGTCATCACTTACTGAGTGCCAACTGTGTGCCCGGTCTGCTGGACACATCTCGCGAAGGTTCTCTCAGGGCCTCCTCATTTCCTCTGGTTCTCCTCGGAATCTCCAGTATTAGAGATGAGCCCAAATGGTGAACACACCTCCTGCCAAGTCATTTATGTGAGTATTAGTAGTAACTAATATTTATCAAGCATATAATGGCACGACCAGGTGCTTACAGGGATTCCTTCATTTAGTACTCTCAACATCTTAGGATATGGTTCTCATTCATATATTCATTTCCAGATAAACTAACTGAACCCTAGAGATGCTAAGTGACTTGTCCAAAATCAACGGTGCTGTGATTCAAACCAGGCCACCAGATTCTTGAGATCACAGTTTAGTTGTTATGGATATCACCTTTCACTGAGACAGTAAAGTCATAAAAATTATACCTGCTCTGGGTATAACTTGCCCGTAAGGTTTATCTTTGAGGTCTTTAGGTCCTTTAATTTTTGTCTCCTTTTTCTCCCTAAAGGCATCCTCTCTTCACTTAAAGGGTACCTACAGCCCTCCTATATTGTATACCTCACTACAGTACCACCTCTTTTCTGAAAAAATTACCTAGTATAATTCACTCATTCACACTGATGCTATCTATGCCTTCTAGGCATAAGTGCATTTAAAAATTTTTTATCTCTAACTATAAAGAGGGTTTTTTTTTTTCTGAGAATTTTCAGCTATCAACTCAGGGATAAAGGATCCGTTTGTCTCTACTATGGTCTGGGGATGTCTTCGGCTGGTGACTGGTTGGAGTATCTAGGTGTAAGAACTTCCTCTCAAGGGTTTCCTGCTTATCTGGAGAGGGTGAGCTCCAGAACCAGTCACAGGAAGTGTGTTCTCTGAGTGATGTGAGTTATAGGAACAGGTGTCCTGGCCTCATTAGCTCCGGGACCTGTGATTCTGAGACACTGAGCTTACTCTGCCTGAGCATTCATTTATTCATTCATTCATCACGTAAGCATGGTCACTTCGAATGGCACCGGGGATGCTCTGATAACCCAGACAGACATTGTTCCTGTTGCCACAGAGTTCACAATGCAGAGTAGGAGACAGACATTAAGTAAGAAACTTCAATGAAAAATGGGCATATTTGTCTCCCATTGGTCCTTTTCCTTCCTCTTCCTTTCTTACTCCATCGACATTATAATTTTTCTCCCATCCTTTTGCCCCAAGGCTCCCAGATGCCATGTATCTAGAACCTTCTTCCACTCTTGTGGCAATATCCAATCTTGGACATTTTCTATCCTCACTTTTGCCTAGTGGGGTGATTATTACATTTGGCTCCGCCTCACTGCCAGCCAGAAAAACCCATGGCTTGTGACCCATTTTTATCTGCCATGAGTCTTTTGGTCATTTTAAACACACAGAATTAGGAACAGTGTCAAGAACAGGGAGTAGTGTGATGATCACTTCAGAGTCCATTAATTAATTCAGTATTCTTCAGCAAGCCTTACATAGCTGGTATCTGCCAGGAATTGAGGTATATGGATGGAAGAGGAAAAACACAGTTTCCGCATAGTAAAAAATATATAAATTTCCAAAGGAAACGACCCCCATCTATCTTCTTCATGACCCTGTCCCCAATATTTAACTCCTTAGCACAAGGTGGGAACTCAATAAATATTTGCAAAATAAAAGAATGAATTCATATTTTGGCTGAAAAGACAGATATATAAAGAACCGTAATAAGGTAGGATGACCATTCATTCAATAAATATTGATTGAATATCTCTAAGTGTTACATAATATGTCAAATAAGACAGATGCTGTCCTTGCCCTTATGAACCTTACAGTTAAAAATTTGCACAAATAAGTATTGGAGTTATGATAAGTAATGTGAAGAAGTGTAGGGTCTAGAGAGCATAAAACATGATATGTTTACCCGACACATGAGAAAGCCCTATAACTCGATAAAGCTCAGATTACTTTTGAAAAACTGAAATATTAATATGGTTGAAACAGTTGATGGGGGGAAAGGGAGAGAGTGGAAAGAGCGAGGTTTAGGAAGAAAAGCAGAGATTGGAATTCCCCACGGTGTTAAGGCGAGATCCCCAGATGTGAGGGCAAGTAAGGGTTCAGTGCTTATCTCGAGAGCAGTGAGAAGCTTTTCTAAGATTTTAAGAGCAAGATATGATGGGTTTTAATTTTTAGAAAATCACTCTGCTTTGAAGATAAAGAATGGGAAGAGATCAAGAATGGACAGTAGGAGACCAATTAGGAGGCTATTGCAGTAATCTAGGTATGAGGTGACATTGACTTGAACTAGGAAGGTGATATCGGAGACAGAAAAAAGTGGATGGATCCAAAATATATCTTGGCTGTAAAATCAATACGACATGATCATTGGATTGCGGGTGGGTGGTGGTGACAGTAAAGGAGAGAGGTTGTCAAGCATAACTCTCGTCAATCCCATAAATGTTGGTGTCATTTTCTGAGATTGAAAATACTGGAGAAGAATCACGTGTTTTGGAGGAATGTTAGGTTCCTAACCTAGTTAGGTTTTGGATACTATCACCTTGAGATACCTGTGAGAGATCCAAATGGAAATTTCAAACAGTTTAATGGATACATACTGTGTGACTGCCTGGCCCAGCATTCTTCCTCTAATATAATTATGAGGTGTGCATGTGACCCAATCTAAGGCAATCGTAATAATCTTGACTCCCAGCCCACAGGGACTGATTTCATAGAGGAGTCATGTGAACAATCAATGGACCAATCAAATTCCTTCTCTTAGTCTGAGAGGACAGAAGAGAGATTTTTTACACTCTGGTGCAGAGCTGTGAGGATGTAGTTCAGAGCTCTTAATGATTATGGGGATTACATTGGCTTAGAAAAATGAAAATAATGTGCAGAGAGACAGGAGTCGGAGAGAAAGGATCCTGAGAATAACAGAGTCCTCTTGCTTCTGCCCCTGGTTCGGTTACATGAATTAAGAGTCAGCATGTGTCTATTAATCTCACACTCTCTCTCTGACTCTTTCTGTTTCTCTGTCTCTCTTTCCTTTTTTTGTTTGTTTGTTTGTTTGTTTGTCTGTTTTTTATCTTAAGCTAGTTTTGGGTGCGATTTTATCACTTATAATCATGACAATGCTAGCAATATATACAGTTGGATTTATTAGCTAGAACTCATACAGTGAGATCTTGGCTGTAGATATATTGTTGAGACTTGTTGATATATCATTTGAGACAGGGAGTGGACAAGGTCACCAAGAAAGAAAGGAAAGAGACAGAGTACTGAGGTCTAAGCTCTGAGGAACTCTAACACTAAAGATCCAGGAGAGGAGGATGAATTCCCAAGGAGGTTGAGAGAAATGTCCTAAGTATTGGAGGAAACCAGCAGAATGTGGTGTCCCAGATACTAAGGGTTGTTTTAAAGAGGTGGCGATCGACTACACAGAATGTTCCAGAGAGGGCAAATATGATAAGAACTGAAAAGCAGCCATGGGATTGGGCAGCACAGATGTCATTGGTGCCTTTACCAAGAAAAATTTAGTGAAGTGAGAGGTCAGAAGCCAGGTGGAGTGGATTGAGGAGGAGATGGGGGTGAAGAAGTAAATAAAGCCTGAGTTTGGAAATAATTCTTTTGAGAATCCTAGCTGTAAAGGGGAGGAATGGGTTAGGATGGCACTGGAGAGGGAGATCAAAGAGGGATATTATTTATTTTATTTATTTTTTTAAAGATGAGAGGTACTAAAACCAAATTATATTTAAAGATCTATTAGAGCACAGAGAAAAAGCAGGTAACTCTGCTTGGGTGAGTAGAAGAAGGTCTCCCTGAGGAGATAACGGTGAGCTGGGTTTTGAAGAAAGAGTAAAACTTTTCCAGAGGAAGATGGCATTGCATGCAAAAGGGGATTGTAAGCCAACACACAATGCTGCATTTAAAGAATGGTCAACAGCTTAGAGCATGGAAAATTTTAGTCCTGGACCCTGTTAGAAGAAAGGAAAACCCATCCAAGACTTTTTCTACCTTTTATCTTTGTTCTCAATTTCATCTTTAAAATAATTGGTTAGACCAGATTATCTTTAAAGTCTGTACCAATATTAAAATCCATAGCTAATGGTGATCTGTCTTGAATGTTTTGTTAGACTGATAGCAATACTCCCCCAAATGAATATGCCACCACAGCTGTTTTCTGAAATTATGCTTTATATTGTGAGGCGCTCAGGAGGTTGGAGGATCAGCTTAAAGTGGTCCCCTTAGAAAAAAAATAATCATGAAATATCTTTGAAGTTTACTGTGTTTTACCTTAAAGGTTCCTGTGCATCCTATTCCTTAATATATTGACATGAGTACTATTAAATTGTTTTATTATTCACTGATGCCCCAGGAAGATAGGCCAGCTATACCCTTTAGATTTAAATATTTCCACATAGTTATATGCATAAGCTCTGAACAAGGCTGAGCGTCCCTGGCTGGCTTCTATTTCCTAGTCTTTCCTCACTTGCCCACTCACTACCAGCTTCACAGAGGCAGAGAGTCTGAGTGTCAGCTCTCTGCACAAGTGAAATATGGTAGAACCTGGGATAGAGAGGAAGGGAGCTTTAAGAGTAGCTTAAACTGAGTTAGTTGATCTTTATAAATGTCCTGTGCCAGCGGGAATCAAGTAATTGCATTATGAGCCTTAGAATCTTAGTTACTCACATATCATAGGATTCACATCAACTTGGGTGTATAAAAGCCACATAGGGCTTCCCTGGTGGCGCAGTGGTTGAGAATCTGCCTGCCAATGCAGGGGACACGGGTTCGAGCCCTGGTCTGGGAAGATCCCACATGCCGCGGAGCAACTGGGCCCGTGGGCCATAATTACTGAGCCTGCGCGTCTGGAGCCTGTGCTCTGCAACAAGAGAGGCCGCTATGGTGAGAGGCCCGCGCACCGCGATGAAGAGTGGCCCCCACTTGCCACAACTGGAGAAAGCCCTCGCACAGAAAACGAAGACCCAACACAGCCATAAGTAAATAAATAAATAAATTTAAAAAAAAAAAAAAATAAAAGCCACATAAAATTGCCTGAAAGAAAAAAACAACACACATTAATTGGATTCTTTGCAAAAGACTGAAAAAAATGTCCCAGACTGATGAAGCAAGTTATTTTTAGACAATTTTGCCCTAAAGTATGTTGGTGCCTCTGTGAATGAGTTCACAACACATGCTAAAAACTCCTTTGGCTTGATCCTTTAAAAAAATCTCCATTTTTTCCTTTTTATTACATAATAAAATAAAATGAGCTGTCTCCCAGTGCCGTCTCTTAGAAGCATTCCTCAGCTGAAATGTCTTTTTTCTGCTTCCATCTTCATGTTTACCTTCCTACGAGCCCCCTTCCTTTTTTTTTCATATGCCCTACTTTTGTAACCTAAAGACATTGATAGAAATTTAAGTTCTTTCCACCATTCATTTCGTATTTTAGTCGTCCCCATCTTTAACCCATGAGCTCATCCTTACGATTCATCAGATTTCCTACATTTCAGCCCTCTGTCCTTTTTCTAATGAAAAAGTGGAGGACTACCACTTTACATGGCATTGCAAGGCAAGGATTAAGCCACTGGTAGCTACAGAGATCTGGCTTTGTGATAAGAGATCTGCCAATGATTAGAAGACTTCACCTACTTGGTCTTAAGATGGAATTAGTCCAGATGGTGCCAATGGGAATTAAGGGACTGTATGGTCCCGGAGCAAACACAATGCCTGTCTTTTGGATGCTCTTAATCTCAGAGGTAAATGAGGGAAATAGGGCTTTCTGAGGCCTTGGCCACACATTCCCCGGTGATTATAGTACCAAATACTCATGATTCAAAGTGACTGGTTATCAGATACTAGACACATCTTCTAAATCATTAAAGGGTTTAAAGGTCTGCTTGATGGTCCCATGTTACTAAAATTAATGAGTTTTAAAGTCATTTATTATATTTCTGAAGCTGCATCTACAGAGGTATTCAATAATCTTGGTCATATATATCATTGGAAGGAAAGACAAATTTAATTCTTCAAGAAAGCATGACATGGATATAGATATGTTTCCTTAGTGTGTCTTGTTTACTTTGCTTACAGAACCTCTACTGTGTATATCCTGGACAAACTTCATGAACTCTATGCCAACAGGCATACTTATAGTGCTTCCTTCTTTATGTTTCTAGCAACCTAGAATTTGACATCACAGTTAAAGTAGATTCTTAGTATATGTATTGCTTTCAGGGGCTAGGAACATCCAGAGGCCCTCTGTACTCACATGATCTTGCCCTTTAAATTATTCCCTAAAAAATTGTCTGATGACAGAAACATTCAATTTCCAGTCTTCATGTGTAAGCTCAAATCTCTGATAAAATGCACATTGTCTGATTGAAACATTCTTTATATTGTTATCATTCATTTCGACTTTAATGTAAATGAAGATCCTGAGAAGTTGTGACTTAGAGTGGAGGGGAGAGCTGGGGTTACTGGGTGCTATTGGGTGATAATGAGGAAAGATTCGCTGAGGGTGGAAATGAATCAATCCTGACTTTGCTTAATTCAACAGTTGTGCATGAGATGAACTTGCTCTCAGTCAGGAAACTAGCACAATTCCTCCAAACGGAGGAGCTTCCAAACTTTTCTGTAACTAGGAATGGAATCTAAGGCCAGCTCCCATCTCTGGAGGCCCCATCCGTGGGCATCACCATCTATGTCAATGTGGGCAAATCAAAACGACTTCTTTGCAGAAATCTTAGGCATTTATATCCATCGCACATTCTTTATGGTTAACTTTCTTGCTTCTGATTACAGATTTGACTCTTGAAAAGGAGTGATGCAAAAACTTCCTGTCAAGTCATAGAGTTTGCACGTAGAGTTTTCTTTTCTTGTGATGTCTTTGTCTGGTTTTGCTAACAGGATACTACGAGCTTTAGTATAATGAGTTGGAAAGTGTCCCCTTACCTTTTCTTTTTTGGGAAAGTTTATGAAGGATCAGTATTTTTCTTTAAACATTTGATAGAATGCACCAGTGATACCATTGGACCTGGGCTTTTCCTTCTGGAAAGTTCTTTAATTACTACATTGTAGAGAAAAAGAAAGTAGATTAGTGGTTTTCTGATGACCACCTGGTAGTGGTTGATTGCCTAGTAACTGCTGAGGGGCTAAGGGTTTCTTTTTTGAGGGTGACGAAAATATTCTAAAATTAGTTTGTGGTGATGGTTGCACAACTATGTGAATATACTAAAAACACTGAATTGTTCACTTTGAGTGAATGAACTCTATGGTATGTGAATTATATTTTGGTAAAACTGTTTAAAAAACAGGTATTGATTCTGTTCATCATCTCTACTATTTCTGTTTTCAGTATATTATTAATTTCTGCTTTTTTTCTTCTTTTAAATTTCTTTAGGTTTGCCCTTTTTTTCTAGCTTAAGTTGCAAATTTAATTCATTCATTTTCAATTTTTAATTAGTTTACTTAAAGTTATATATTAACCTTTAAAAACATTTTAGCTACATCTAACAATTTTTAAAGTAATACTTTTATTCTGTTGTAAATATTTTGTAATTGTCATACACTTCTATGCCCCTAAAATTATAGCTTCCAAATACATAAAATGTATGAATATTTTGCAATGTCTACTGTGATTTCTGTTTTTCCCCATGAGTTATTCAGGAGCACATGTAAAAGTTTTAAAAATGTGTCTGTGTTTACTATCTCTTAATGGACTTTTATTTTCATTATTATGTAGTACCTAAATTTCTTTTTTAATAAAAAATATGTGTGATGTGCCTGAAATTCTATTTTGTCTAATATTGATATTGTTACACAAAATTTCTTGGTTATTAATTGAATGACACCACTTTTCCCATAACTTTCGATCTTCTGTGTGATCACACAATTTTGCTTAGTGTTTCTTATAAACAGCAAATAACTGTATTAAAAAATTCAATCTGTTTATCTCTGTCATTTATCAGACAAATTCATTCCATTTTCATTGTTACAATCACTGATATATTTGCACTCATTTCTACCACCTTATTTTTTTTTACTATTTTTATTGGATTTAAATATATATATATATGTGTGTATATATATATATATATATTTCCATGCTCTTTTTGGATAAAGTTGCTGTGTTTTATTTTTTATTTTTTTAGACAGGTCTTTTTAAAAAATATTTATTTATTTTATTTATTTATTTTTGACTGCATTGGGTCTTTGTTGCTGTGCGTGGGCTTTCTCTAGTTGCAGCGAGTGGGGGTTACTCTTTGTTGCGGTGCGTGGGCTTCTCATTGCAGTGGCTTCTCTTGTGGCGGAGCACGGGCTCTAGGCACGCAGGCTTCAGTAGTTGTGGCACGCAGGCTCAGTAGCTGTGGCTCACGGGCTCTAGAGCACAGGCTCAGTAGTTATGGTGCATGGGCTTAGTTGTTCCGAGGCATGTGGGATCTTCCTGGAAGAGGGATCGAACCCATGTCCCCTGCATTGGCAGGTGGATTCTTAACCACTGCGCCACCAGGGAAGTCCAGTTGCTGTGTTTTGTTTTTGTTATTGTTGCTGTTGTTTTAAATACTCTCCACACATCTTTTCTCTCTACTCTTTTGATTTGGAAGTATTCTATATTTTATTATTTCTATTATTTTAATTACCATCTCCAATCTTTGACCATGATATTTTTTCCAAAGTCCTAAATTTATTCAAGAAATTTTGGAATGTTACAAACTCTCTGGGCATATTTAACTCCTCATTAAACAACTACTTCCTGGAGTTTTCAAACTTTCCCCCCAAATTGCTAAAATAGCTTTTAAAATTGTTGATATTTTATTAAATTAATCAACATGTTTTGTTAATATTATGTTTATCACCATTTCTTGTATCCCATGTCCTCCCTCTGGGTCCATTTTTTTTTTTAAACTTAAATAAATCCTTTAATATTTGTGCTCATAAGCATCAATTGGTGGTAAACTCTCTTGCTCTTTCTTTATGAATCTAAAAACACCTTTATTTCTCTTCTTTTTGTTTTTTTTTATTGATAGTTTGTCTGGGTATGAAACTCTAGACTGAGATAATTTCACTTAGTATTTTGAGGATATTATTCTTTTATCGCCTCGTATCTACTCTTGCTGTCAATTTGTCAGTCCTTTGTAAGTAATCTGTCTTTTTACTCTAGTCATCTTAAAGATTTTTTTTCCCTCCCTTTGTTCTCAGTGATTTGTAGTCTCACTACATTTGTTACCTTGTAGTAATTAATATTTATTTATCCCTCTGGGTCCTTAGATTTAATTTTGAATCTGAGGACTCATGTCTTTTTTCAGTTCTGTAAAAACATTAGCAAATCTCTCTTCAAATATTGCTTTTCTACCTTTCTGGGAAATTCTATTAAATAAATTGGACATTTCCATTTATCCTCTAAGACCTTTAACTGTTTTGTCATATTTTTCTTTCTTTATCTTTTTGTGATGTAGTCTAGTAAAACCCTCAGGGCTATCTTCCAATTCCCTGGTTCTGTACTGTCTAGCTGTTTATCAAAATTTTTTTCAATAAATACTTTTTTCATGTCTAAATTTTTTACATTGTTTCTTTTAGATTTACCTATTTTAATTTCTTCCTGATTTTGCTTGCCAATTATGTGTTCTATTTTTAGTGGATGTTATTCTTTCACTTATCTCCTTTATCATCCTGAAAGTCTCTGTCAGGCTATTCTTGTACTTTAATTTTGTTTGGCTAAACGTATACCCTTTTTTATATTGATTTATATTGGCTATGTCTTAGCATTCTTTTCTTTGTTTTTGGTATCATGGTTTCTAGGCTCATTTTGAGAAGGAATTAAGTTTTCTTTTTGTTGTTTTCCTTCTCTGCTTATCCTTCTCTCTCTAGTTTTTATGATTGCCTCCATCTGGCTTCTTGGGGCTTGCCGACCAAACAAGTCTTATGTTAACAGGTTTGGAGCTCACATACCTTAAGGATTATGGCCTCAAGGATTAAGGTTTATGGGCAATCTGGTCATAGAGCCAGAAGTTGGCTCCTTTTGGTTCCTGGAAATGAGGCTGTTTTTATGTCCTACCAATTCAAAGAGGCAATATTCCCAGGCAACAATTAGCAGAGCTTTTCTCAACCTTTATTATTACTACTACTAATACTACTGTTGTTTTTTTTTTTTTTAATAAGGGGAAGTTCCACCCCAGTCTCCAGCTTGAGTCCTGTTGCCACTTCATACTGAATAATTTTAATTACTATAATCTCAGATGAACAAAACTCCCAGATATCTTTGCTTGCTTCCTGCCCCAGAAGCAGGCCCAGATCTTTGTGCCATATGCTACTGATTGCTTTGCTTTTCTGGTACGCATACCTAGTCCATGTAGGTGCTTATTGTGTTTTGAACCTACTTATATCATTTTACTTTTTTATTTATACTTCACCTATCATTGTACTTATTTGAAGGGGGGATTGAGTATAAAAAGCATATACTTACTAATATAATCTTAATACCTGCTTAGGGTGATTCTTGCTTAAATACAATTTCCAAATTGCTTTAAAAATAATTTGAGCCCAACTGAAATAAACACTTTCTTAATGCTTTCTTAAACTTTAGAGCAGTGTTGTCCAATAGCAATGAAATGCAAGCCACATACATACTTTTACATTTTCTAGCAGCTACAGTAAAAATATTTTTAAAAAACAGGTGAAATGAACTCTCATATTTTAGTTAACCCAATATATCCAACATATTATCATTTAAAATAAAATCAATATGAAATTATTAATGAGATAGCGTTATTCTTCTTTTCACACTAATTCTATGAAATCTAGCATGTATTTTGTACTTACGGCACATCTCAATTCAGAAGAGCCATGTTTCAAATGCTCAATAGCCACATGTGGCTCATGGCTTCCATATTGGATGGTGCAAATTTATAGTATTTATCAAATAATAGTAAATCTAATCACCACCATCACCAGTTTGGACTTTTTAAACTTCTTTTGTTCCAAGAATTTCATTAAGTAATTAAGACACACAGAGCAAAATTTAGATGGCCGCAAAAGCTGTATGGTCCTCGATATTATACTTGTCATCACAATGCTAGTATATTTGGAGAACTTTCCTTAGCTGCTTTTTCTGAACTCAGGAAAGATAGTGAAAGTCTTGTGTGTACAAATTTACGACAGAAATAAGACCATTTAGGCTTTCAATCTTGAAAAACTGGTTTCTGAAAAATCAAAGTTTCCGTTTTTTTCTGAGTGACAGGAAATGAGAATATATAGGGTTTGAAATGGTCATTACGTTAATTACTTAATGAATTAATTAAGAAGTTAAACTCCATTTACTATCGAAAAGCATTTGAAGGTGCTAGTAAGAATTAGAAAGGAGTCAGAAGTGTAAAGTATGATGGAGTTTTATGAGTTTATATGGATTTTCTTTCAGTTAGGATTAATTTTCAATTCCCCCTAGACATAGGATATTTGGTTTTTCTGAGTGTTCTAACAATGATTTTGAAAGGCTGTTTACAGTCTAACCTCAGGTATCTCAGACACCTAGGTAGATCTGTTGGGTGCAAGAACTCCTTGCCCCTGTGTGGTATTAACAAACCTTGTTACTTCTGGGGAAAGTAATCCTTTCAAAATACTTGGTTATATTGTTAAATCACTTGTTTTCTAAACCATGGGACTACTTTCTCTCAAGATCTCGAAATCACACTCCTTTATAAAATTGTTTATTTCTACAGCTTAGAAACATTGATAGTTCATCAACCTCTTGATTTTATGGCCAATCTTTAGACATGCTAATTTGTCACATCTTTTGAAACCCCTTCCTTCATGGGGAGTGGTTTTCCCCAGTAATTCCCAATCATGTTATATTTAATGAGAACAACACCAGTAATCACATTGGTACATAGCCCTTTTCTCTTTGGAATCTCTAAATGGTTTCCAGATTGGTGAGGGGTTGGTTTTCAAAAGCTCCTTGTGAAGAAAGAAGGGGAGGGGATGAGTTCCTAAGCAAGGTAGTGGGGATGAGGCTCCGGACAAAACTGAATCGTTACCCATGTTGTTCAGTCCATCTGTGCTGTAACATTTCCATCCTGACTGAATGTTCCAATGAGCTGAGATGCACCTATTTGGCAGGGACTCCTCTTATGCTGGCTGGGGAACCATCATGCTGTCATCACAGCTGGATATGACAGGTTCCAGGAACTCAGAAATTGTTCTTGACATGATGGGAAACATATTTCTGTCTGAGCATCAGGAATGCGTCATTTCCTATGTAAGGAGTAATAGTACTGCTGCACCCCCAGCTCTTTCTATCTCAGTTGCCATGGCTTATTGTTCCCTATGGCACTTATCACCACATAACATGTTACATACTTGTTAATTTTCTGCCTCTACCCACTAGCAAGTAACCTCCATGAAATCCCTAGCTTTGTCTGTTTTGTTCACAGGTGTGTTTCCTGCCTCAGACGCTTAGTAGGAGCCCAGTAAAGCTTTATTGAATGAAAGAATGAATTTACACGCACGAATCCTGCCTTCTTTCAAATAGTTAAGTGGAGTTAGGGAAGCCTAGATTGAGATCACAGCGCTCTGGTTTGTGAGCTGTGAGATCTTGAGCAAGTTCTCTGGCTTTCAGGTGTCTCAGGTATGAAATGGAGCAATAATATGTACCTTGTAGGTCAACTGAGGATTAGATGATGTCAAATTCTCAGGCAAGCTCAGGACCTGGCCTGCAGTAAGCACTCAACAAAGGGCGACTATTTGGAAAAAATGCATCACTATTCCAGTGGTTCCTCACCCAGAAAGTTGTTAGCACTCAGAACCAGCTGTTAGAATTCAGAACCTTCACTTCAATCACAGAGGTTTAAGCCTCAGGGCTAAGTCACATTCCTTCAAGGATCTGGGCAAAGACCTGGGCCTGTCACGGGTCCCAGAGTCTTTAAGGCAGCAGAATGTGCTTAGGGGTTTTCCAGCAAATTTCAACACAGTCTTCAGGAATACCTTGTTCCGCACACTGGGGCCATCGGTTGGCTTTGTACCCCAGCCCAGTGGGGACAGCTGCTGAGAAGGGGAGGGGCTCGTGATGCCCCACAGCATGTAGCTTTCAACAAACAGAAGGGTAAAAATTTGGTTCAGCCCCCTCTGGCTGGGGGTTATCAAGCTGGCTTTGCTAAAGGGTGCTTTGTCCTTATTTGGATGGGGTGAGAAGTGGTGATGGGAGGCAAGAAAGTCTGGGGTGGGGTCCCTCCTAGACCCCGGATTACCAGCCCTAGCTGTTAGCTAGTGCTGAAACAGCAGCGTTAGTGTGGCGACAGCTGACTCACAGCCCAAACCCTCATCTTTGGAAAGAGAGATACCTGGGTGGTCCTGCTTCTCCTCCTGGGCCCTCCTGGAGGAGGCATACCTCTGAAAGCAAGTGAGTGTTAAGTGCATAATCTTATCTGCTTCTCAGAGCACAGAAGGAATACTTTACCAATCATTTGAAATAAGTGGCATTGCAAAAATGCAATATTAAGCTGATAAGCATTCCTGAAAGCTCCAGGAGTGGGTAGATGTAGGATCACTTCAAGCAAGCTAATAATACAGTGTAATAAGTGAGACAGAAATGTGAAAAGCCACTTTGGAGTTGTTTGCACTTTTACGCATGTGAGCTATTGTTATCATTACTAATACGCAGACTATATGTTTCAGATGAAGAAAAGGGAGGTAAAAGGATTTAAGAAACAGGGTGTGCAAATAAAGATTTCTATTAAAACACATATGTGCATGCATGGGTGTGCTTGTACACATGCACACGCACACATGTGCACGTACACTGTCTTTGCAAGGTACTCGTTCTCTCTGACTTCTGGACAGAAAGTGGTCATGCGGAGCCCTGACCCTACACACTGTGCCCACTCCCAGCTCCCACCTCAGCTGACTCCCCGCAGGAATGCTAGGAATGCCCTCCCTCCCCCTCCCTGCCCCCCATGCCATCCCACCTACCAAAATCATGGGCTCCAATCCCAGAGCCTGGAGAATCCTTCCCTAGGCCTTTCACGGTGATCCACATTCTACTTTCTCTAAATGTCTGTCACATGTTTGTGTTGTCCCGTTTCTGTAACTGGAAATTTGTTTTTGTAACTGGAAGAGGGGAATAAACCAATCCCTTCACTCCATTCCCCATACTGTCGACCACCCTGAACAAGGTAGGGGCTACGGGGCTTCTTGCTCAGAGGGTCATAAATCTTCACACTCCCTCTTCCTCTGATGGAAGGTCTCTGAGAGGCCTCCCTAGGACAGGGAGGTGACCCAGCGGACAGAAAAGTAGCATTTCAGAGCTTTTGCAGGGCTTCCTGCAGCCGTCTATGATTAGCGGGTCCTGACTTATCTGGGGTTTCTTAAGCAGGGGTCAGGGGTCCAGGGGCAGCCTGGAGTCCCTCTGAGGGTGAGCAGAGCCGGGGGGGGGGGGGGGGGGGCGACGACACTTGACACTTTCCAGTACATTGATATAAAGTATGAATTCCACAGGCTAGAATTACACTGTATTAGTGTGGAATGGGTTATGCTGTATTCAAAAAACATGCTTGTTCCTAGATATTGAAGTACATCCCATGATGTTAAAAAGTAGTGGTTATTTCTGGAGGTGGTGAGTGTGCATGGTGTGTGTGTAATCAGCAAGCCCTCCTTCAGGGCCCGCCCTGGAGACCCCCAAGGAGACTGTACTTCAAAGCCCCTCCCAGATCCCATGCAGTCAAAAACTTCATTGAGCACCTACTCTGTGCCAAGTAATGTTCTATGTAAATTAACCAGTTCCCACCCCCAGGAGGTCACAGCCTGCCAGGAGGCCAGAGGAGACAAAGGCAGAGGGTACACAGAGCGGTGGCAGGGGGAGGCTGATAGCCCAATTTAGATGAGTAAGATGATTAAACACTGATGTGAAGCAAATTCTAGAAAGAATTCCTCTCTCCTGGAGTAGAAACAATTTCCTGTAATTCTTTTATGGAGAAATCTAATCTCATGAGGGTTTTTTTTTTTTTTGTCCTTTCCTGACTAATTTTTTTCTGGGGTGTGTGTGTGTGTTTAACTGTCACTGAGATTGCCATACACAGGGCCTTGGCATAGCCTGAACCCCATGTCACTTTTACTCTTCCTTAAACCCTTTCAGTGCCCCCCCACACCACTATACACACCATACACACACCCCACACGACACCACACACACCCCTTCATGTTGGGATGTCCTAAAATGCAGTGACCTGGGCTTACCAGGTGCCTTGCAGTCTTCCATCGCATAACATGGCCGTGGGGAGAGGGGACACTGGGCAGGTCTTTCTCCCCCTAAGACAGTTTATGGCTAAGAGCAGCCTCCGGGGAGTTTCTGGGATCTGTTCTTATTCCTATTCATACCTTTACATCAAAACTGACTAGGAACATAATAATCCTTATGACTGCTTGAAAGGACATAGGAAGTCAGGTTTTTTTTTTTTTAATTTACTTTTTCTAAAGGTTAAAATTAAGGCAGGAAGGAGAGAGCATCACTCCACTGGGCTCGGCTGGGACGGGTCGTCTGCGTATCTTTCCCATTTTATGCACGGTTCACCTTCCTCAACTACATGGGGAGTCACCTCGGAGGTGATTTCAGATGCCCTCCTCACCCGCACGCTTAACCCATCCTTCTCAGGCTGTTCTTCCACTGCCCGGCCTCTGCGCTTCAGTCATTTCCCCTCCTGAAAATGCTCTGGGCCTCCCAGTCTCCTGGCTTGACTCATCTTTGCCCCCTGACCTGAAAGAGTAACCTCTTCCTGTCACCCCTCCATCCACTGCATTGAGTCCTACCCCTTCCGGAAAGCATTGCTGAAATTCCACCTTCTTCATTGAAGCCTGCCCGAATCCACTGAGCCAGGACAGTCACTTCTCAACTTGGAGAGGATTCTCTGTGCTCACGTGGTGCTGATCTCATTCATTTATTTGACAAATATTTGTTAAACAGCTAGTATGCACTAAATAAACATCACGCTCCTTGTGGGAGATACAGCGATGGATGAAACACAAAGCTTTCTGTCCTATTGTTGGTCCCCAGACTGCTTGTAGCTTCTTTGTACAGGAAGACTGGGTGTAACACTTCCTTGTACCCCCCAGAAGGTAGTAAGAATTCAGTCGAATTTACTGAACTGATTAACCAATGAAGTCATTCTTTCTTTCGTGCAATGCCATACAGAGTTTGAGTCAACACTGTAAATAACCCTTCTGAATAACCAAAGCTGAGTGTGGAAAGAAGAGGAATACATTTCACTCTTATTAAAAACAGCATGTGATTGTTTTCTGTATCAAATGTAGAATCCCGGTTTTATCAAACGTATCTCAGAGAAACACCCCAGCCCCCAAGACGGACAGCGGGTGTAAACATCTCCCCTTCCTGCTCAGAGACTGGAATTCCAGAGCCTGACATGTGAAATACCAGTTCTCTTCTCCCTCCCCAGGATGGAAGCTAAGCCCCGAGGGTATTTGCGTGTTTAGACCCTCTGGGTGATGCCTACTACAGGACTGGGAGTTAGCTCAGCCCACAGACCACTAGCAGAGGGGCTGAGAAAAGACAGACGGGGCTCAGAGGAAAGGAACACAATTGCTCAGTGACCCACAATCTGGATCCTAGAAGCCTCATTATGGTTAGACACATTGCTTCACTATTGACCTTGTTCTTTGATACATACATTCTCATGTGTACACTGTGTCTTTTTCTAACCAGTTCCTCCTTCCCACCAACACCAACATACTAAAAGATGGCAAATGGCACGTATACTGGCATTCTTCTACAGCTTAAGACCCAGTCAAGACTCTTGATGCCTTAAAAGAAAAACAAATGACATCAACTATTTCCTTCCTGATAACTACACTACTTTAAAGGAACACTGAAGTTTTGTTTATAAAAATACACTGATGATTACATAACCACTGAGATCTACATTCTCACCATATTTTGTTTATTACAGACTCAATTAAAAATTTCAGCCCTCGTGTAATCTTCCTTAAGCTTTGTGGTTTATTTGACAATCTGGTGAACCTTCACACTTACCTGAGGGTTGGTTGTGCGTTTTAAGGTGTCAGAGCATGAGGAGTTCTATGCTGAGGTGAAGGAGGCTAAATGGAATAGGCTTCCTGTCTTAAATTAGCCATTAGGTCATAGGCTTCTGGGGGCCCCATGACATCAGGTGACCAGAGTGGTGGAGCAACAGGAGTCCATGAGTCACATGATGGCTGGGGAGGAAACTGAACAATTCTCCTGTCTAGCTGAGATTGTTAACGCCCAGGCTGGGTAAGAGCTGTGTCACCCTTCTGTGGCCCTGAGCTGGGCAAACCTGTGGGTTTCTGGAGAAGCCTCTGTTTGTATGGCTAAATAATAAAAGACTGTCTTAGATGGGCCTATGCTTATACTGAGTGATGAACCATTATTAGAGTCCTGCTAACTGATCATACTTTTGACTGACTAATGAGGAGTCTTATGGTTTTCAGCAGTCAAGTCCATGGGCCTTGGGAGTGGGCCAGAGGAACTCGTCCGTCAGTCCTTCTGCACCATGCATTCTTTCCTCCTCTTAATATCAGCAAACGCTATGCTCTGAACTCAACGTGTGCCTCCAAATTTATACGTTGAATCTCTGATCCCCAAAGAGACGGTATTTGGAGGTGGGGTCTTAAGAGGTAGTGTGGTTTGGATGAGGTCCTGAGGGTGGAGCTCCCATGATGGGATGAGTGCCCTTACAAGAAGAGACAGCTTCTCCATCACATGAGGACACAGCGAGATGGCAGCCATCTGCAAGCCAGAAAGAGAGCCCCGCTAGACACCAAATATGCCAGCAACTTGATCTTGAACTTCCTAGCCTCCAGAACTGTAAGAAATAAATGTCTATTGCCTAAGCTGCCCAGTCTATGGTATTTTGTTATAGCAACCCAAGCTGACCAAGACAAGCTGTTTGTACTTGTTGAAAAGAAAATTGCTCACACCCAACTCTTTTAAGCACACTACCCTCTTTTCTCTTTATTCACCTAATAATTGTAGTATTTAATTAGCATCTTTTTATGTACTCTCCTTTATCTTTTTATCTGTCCCAATATCCTTTTCCACCTCACTGCTTATCTTTTCTGCTTTTACATAATTACCTGGATAAATCCTAGTGCATGTATGTCAAGACTCAGCTCAGGTGTCCCCTCCGACACGAAGCCTTCCCTGCTCTCTTCTCCTTCACCCCAGCCTGGATTCAGCACTCCCATAGCACCCCGTTGTGGCTCCTACCAAAACCTCTATTCCTCTGTGTTCTACTCTTTAATGTCCTTCACTAGACTGAGTTTCTCATTGAAGGCAAGAGTGTGTGCTGAGTTCCAGGAGCAGAGCCTAGAGCAATAGGCATAGAAAATGCTTATTGAGTGAAAGATGTTTTTCAGTGAAATCCTTGGAACAGAGAGTTAAGTCGTTGATACAAATTAGGGTCAGTGTGCAGGGAAGGACATGGGGGAGATGTGCTGGGCAAAGACTAGGGAGCCGCCTGGGGTTAGGTAGGAACTTTCAAGTTAAAATGGGGCCTCAAATGTTGCTGAAATTGTTGAGACAAAAGCAGTGAAGTAACAGAGGAGTCTGTAATGGAACCGGGTTGTAGAAGCCCATAATGCGGTATCTCAGGAAGTGATGAAGTTCAATATGGAGTGTCAGAGACCCTAGAATTTTTACCCATTTGAACAACTGTCATGGGTTAAATTGTTCAAAAGATGTTGAAGTCCTAACCCCTAGTACCTGTGAATGTGACCTTATTTGGAAATAGGGTCTTTGCAGATGATCAAGTTAAGATGAGGTCACTAGGTTGGGCCCTACTCCAGTATGAATGGTGTCCTCATAAAAAGGGAAAATTTGGACACAGAGACAGAAACACATGAAGGGAGATGATGTGAAGACATAGGAGAATGCTATCAGTAAGCCAAGGAATGCATGGGGCTGCCAGAGGCAGGAGAAAATAATGGAACAGGTTCTCTCTCCCAGCCCTCAGGAGGAACCAACCCTGCAGACACCTTGATCTCAGTGTTCCAGCCTCCAGAACTGTGAGGAAATAAATTTCTGTCATTGAAGCCACCCTGTTTGTGGTACTTTGTTAACGACAGCCCTAGAAAACTAGTATAAACTTCTCCACCAGACTCTGAATGGGGGTAATTTATCCTGGAATCTCTAGCACCTGGCATATTCACGAGATGTTTGCAGGAATCTGAGGAGTAATTCGCCATGACAGAGGCTTGAAGTGCCTCTAAGGCAAGCTTTCCTCAGACTTTAAGTTGCAGGACAAGAGGCTAAAAAGGGTAGACAAATGAGAGGCTGGAATTGGTACACACCAGAATTTTGCCCAAGCTTTTACTGTCACCACCCACCCTCCACCCCCAAATCATGACACCTTCTCGATACAGAGACCCCAGCAAGACTCCAAGATCCAAGAAGGCCGTTTGTGTTTAAAGCCATCACTGACTAACGAGGATGAGTGAGAACACGATGTCCTCACCCTGGGTCCTGCCCCCATTCCTACCCTGGGGTTTAGCTACCCCACAATTGCATAGGAAACTCTTGTTTCTTATTATTTAAAGGTTAACTTGAAATTCATTTCTGATGAGAAAACTAAGAAAACTCTGGAAAGCTGTGCTTGAGTAAATGTTTTACCTTAGGTTAGCTTCCAATTCCAGAAACTTTGAAAACTATAAAGCTGGAGTGATGGATTTATGTGGTTCCCTGACCAATACAGATATTTGTAATAATAATAATAATAGAGCAAAAGATAGCACAACCTCAGAGTTTTTTCCCTTTACTCAGCTGAAAATTAAACCAGACAGGCAATTACCAAGGTTTTGCCATAATATATAATATGTATACACTGCATTTATGGCATATTTCATATTACATGGTTATTATTCTGCATTTTCATCCAATCATCTTATTTTTATGTGGTGAATGCCTACAAGCTAAAAGTCAAATGAGAAAGGCACTGGTGGAGAAATAAAACACAGACTCAGTAAAATAGGGCCCGTTAAAGAATGTGACCACCATTACAATGGACCACAATTGGGGGTGTTGACAATGAACTCTTGAAGACTGAGAAAATACTAAGGTACTAAGGTGAGAAGCACCATCTCTAATACCATTTTTACTGCTCCAGTTCTGTAATTCATCCTACTATCATACACAATCATTCCTCATTTGTCTTTCTCAAGCATCATGGTTAGATAGCTTTGTGAGTGCTTTTGTAATGTTCTACTCATTTAACTAAAAAAAAAAAAAATTAAACAAGGAGAGTACCATGTTAAAATAGAATTGACGATGTCTTTAAATATGTTTTTTAGACCCTAGAGAATGCCATTGTATATTCTGACATGTTATTAGAGGAAAACGAAACTGCTCTATTAAATTCTAAAAATAAACTTGGATCCATTTTTATAGCTCATTCAACCGATTTTCTAAGTTATGAGTCATTTGTTTGGTGCTTTTGGTGTTTGATGTCATTTACTTGAAGCTAAGTTGAATCCTATTTTGGGTATGTAAGCAAAGAAATGAAGGATTATAGTAAATTGGCCTGCTATTCAGAGTTAAAAAAATGTTTTTCCTAACAGTGTTTGGTCTATCTTTTCTTTTGCCTTCTTTCCTCTTTCTAAATTCCTGAACTTCCTCTGTCTTTTCTTCTGGAGCTAAAGTTTTGTTTTCTTTTGTTTATTTCTTTCTCACTTGCTCTAACTTTTCCCTTTTTTCTTCTGGAGTTAATGTAAACCATCACCACTGGGAAGTCCGGAGTTTTCCATCCTGAGGATAAATGCCGCTCAGCCAAGTAGGTCTGAGGGTAAAATTCAACTTCTTAATCATATTCTAAAAAGTAGGATTGGTAGAGAGAAGCTCTTTCTTTTTCCTCCAATGTAGGAGAAAGTGGTCACGTGAAGTATATTAAAACTGAAGGATGTAGATACCACTTACTGGCACCGTAACTTATATGTAAGTTATCATCTGTTATAATTACATATTGGACCATATATTCTGACTTTGAGAACCAAAAATCAGCATGCATATGTTATGAGCAATTCTATTCTGACCCACCAAAGAGCAGTAAATGACAAAGCAATCTGTCAAAATATGTAACTTCTTTTCTGTAATCACTAGGTATAGTGAGCTAGTTAAATGCAGGATGTGGGACCATTTATTTCTGCTCTGTAGCTTAATGTCTAGCTCACAGTAAGGCTTCAAAGGTCAAAGTGAATCAAACTAAAGGAGTAAACCCTTGATGAGAATCAAATCTGTAGCTGCCTGTTGGAATAGGCTTGTCTCTCCTTCCCTTAAATTCTGGGGAATTCCTTGTAATCTTTGAGTAACTTGATTCAGAGCCTAAGCACTTGATTCTAGTCTTTCATTTTCTTATCACTGACTGTAAACTTTGAAGAAATTACGGATTCTGTGTTGCCTTAGCAGACAGAGCTTGTAAATGCACTGTATAGTGGGGAATTAACAAAACCAACTCAATTCACAGTGGCTGCTGTGATCAGAACAGCTAATGTGGTCAACCAGAATAAATCTTAGAGGGTTGCTTTCCTTTCGCCAGAAACAGAAATGCATTCTTGGGCATAAATCAATGTATGGCTTAAGGCCATCAAGTGGATTTCTCAACCGTCTTCTCTATGGTGCAGTGCACTGTGTTGGAACCCCATAGCTTGAATTCTTGATCCTCAAGGCATGGCCAGGACACTGAACTCCAGGTCAGTTAGGAATTCCTGGCAGTGCTTAGGCGTCCAGGTAGTCACGTGAGAGGCAGCGGAATTCAAACAGATGTTATGCTGGGGTGTCCAATTCTGTGCAGAGTCAAAGTGATCCCCACGTAATGATCCTGTTTGAACACTCATCCCTGTAGGCAATTTGGAGACATTTAGGTGATAACAGAACCACCTATAGCCTAGTTGGATGGAAAGAACATGGCATTTAGAGGCAGCCCAATGTGGCTAAAAATTCTGGCTCCAACATTTACTGTGTGATCTTGGGTAAATTACTTAAACTCTTTGAGCAGCATAGTTTCCTCATCTACAAATTAGAAACTATTCCTATATTGTAAGTTGTTATTTCAGATTAAATGAGATTATACCAAAAAAAGTTCTTACTACAATTCATGGCATACAGCAAATACCAAATAAAAGATAGCCCTTCTTCCTCTCCGCCTGCTCTTCTTATCCTTCCTATTTTTCTTCTTATTATTTTTATTCTGTCTGTGTAACTGGAGCAAATACTCAGCACAGAAGGCTGCAACCATCGTGCATAGAACCAGGTGTGATTCAGGATGCTGGGCCTCCTCCTGGCCTTGTGTGAGTGTGTGTGTGTGTGTGTGTGTGTGTGTGTGTGTGTGTATGCACGCATGTGCAAGAGCAGGGAAAGGGTTTTGGGTGGAGGGAGAAGGTGACAGACTT
The DNA here is from genome assembly GCF_009873245.2 of Balaenoptera musculus. Classification (NCBI taxonomy): domain Eukaryota; kingdom Metazoa; phylum Chordata; class Mammalia; order Artiodactyla; family Balaenopteridae; genus Balaenoptera; species Balaenoptera musculus. Next base: position 8,270,014 of record NC_045795.1, read on the forward strand.
TCTAAGGCAAGGGTGTTATCTCATACAGCCCAGTGCCTGAATTCCCCACCCACCTCCTTCACAGCTTAGGCTCCTTGAGCCAGAGCGGATGACGTGCTGTTTTGATATGATTGCTAACTCTGCAGCCTCTCCAATCCCCATGTCCCAGAGGGTGTGTGGAAAGAGAGAGGCGGTCTCTTTCTAATGGATGGCTCTGCACCTCACGAAGACTGCTCTCAAGTTGACGGGATTCAGAGGGTTGCTGGCCTCCAGTCACCCTTCCCTTCACTCCAGTCGCCTTTTGGTGAAAGCAGGGCTACTCAGAAGCTTTTTCATCAAAACATTATCAAATGCCAGCGTGCACGTGGCCTGAGCGGAATATGGGCTGTTAAAGGCTTGAGTGCTGCCTCTCTTTCATGTTTGCACAGCAGCTGCTGCTCTTCACCGGGCCAGCCCTATAGGCTGCAAAGGACGGGGGCGAATGGTCCAGAGCAAGAGTCCACTGAACTGGAATGGAGCCAGGGATGAGCGCGCGGAGCCAACCCACCCAGCCAGGGACCTGAGAGCCCTTTCTTCCTGTGTCCAGCCTCGTTTGCTCTGAAGACAGACGGGGAACATAAAGGCTCTCTTCTGGCTGTGATGAGGCATTCAGGTGATAGAAAAGAAAGCCAGAGAGAGGCTGGGGAAGTGAGACAGGAATTGCTGTTTATTGACTTGTTAGTGACCCACAAGGTACAAGGCCTTTCACTTGGTTGCCTCGTTATCCCAAACATTGGGACAAGGAACAGTCAAATGGAACACAGTAGGGATCCATGACATAGAATTTGACAGACAAGAAAAACAGTGTCTTGGGCAAACCAGCTGTCTGTAACTAGATGACCAAACTTAAGGTGTGAGAAAGAGGGGGATAAACACAAAGCCAGAGAAAGGAGGCACCAATCCAGTCATCTATTTATTTAGTTAAGATTATTTACCAAATACCTATTATGTGCCAGGCATTGAGCTAAAAGCTAAGGTTATAATAGCAAACAAATCAGATATAGATCCCCCGCCCCATGTTTGTAGAATCTGGTGTGGGATCTTACAGCCTAGATAAGTGAACATTCATTTATACAATAATGTTTCAGTTACTAGTGCTCTGTAACAAATCATCCCCAAATCTAGCAGCTTAAACCAACCACTTTATTATGCTCATGGCTCTGCAGCTTAGGAATTTGAATAGGGTACAGGATTCCATGATGTCTGGGCCTCAGCTGAGAAGACTCATGGTTGAGGGTGACTCAAGGGCTGGGGGCTAGAATTATCTGAAGATGTCTTCACTCACTTGGCTGGCAGTCCTTGCTGAGCTGTCATCTGGGAGCTATTGTCTCGAACACCTACATGAGTCATCTCCACCATGACTATCTTAAGGGAGACCGTCTTAAGGGAGACTTCTCACATGGCAACTAGCCTCCCCCAGAGCAAGTGTCTCAACAAAATCAGACTAAAGCTTCAGGGCCTTTTCTGAACCAGCCTTAGAAATCATGGGCCATCACTTCCACTGTCTTCTACTGGTTACTAAGGCCAGCCTAGATCCCAGGGAAGGAGAATCGGACTCCTCCAACCTCTGTCCCCAACCTCTTGATGAAGGAGAACAAGGTAAGACTGTGTGGGACAGGAGATACAGTTGTGGCCATCTTTAGAAAATAAAATATGCCAAAAATACAGTGAAATAAGCGCTATGGTAGGGAGGACAGGAGAACATATAAGGGGACCTAATCTTGGCTGGTAGCGTTAACCAATAATTTTTCAAAGGAAGTGCCTACTAAGCTGAAATGGAGGCTCAGTGGAAGTTAGCTAAAGACTGTCTTAGTTCAGGCTGCTAAAACAAATTATCATAGGCTGGGTGGCTTAAACAATAAACATTTATTTCTCACAGTACTGGGGGCTGGAAGTCTAAGGTCAGGGCACCAGTGTGATCAGGTTCTGATGAGGGTCTTCTTCCCGGTTTACAGACCTTCTCTTTGGATCCTCACACAGCAGAGAGAGAGAGAGACCTACTCTCTTCCACATCTTATGAGGACACTAATTCCAGATGGAAGTTCTACCCTCATAACCTAATCACCTTCCAGAGGCCTTGTCTCCTAATATCATCCATTTGGGGGTTAGGGTTTAAACATATGAATCTGGGAGCGTTCAAACATGCAAAGTCCGAAACAAAGACTATGTGTAAAGTAGTATTTTAAGCAAATAAAACAGCATGGGCAAAGGCCCAGAGGCTGGTGGGAATGTAGCCATATATGGAACTGAGATAATTTTCACATGGCTGCTTTGCAGTGTGTGAGTGTGGTGTCCCGTCACGGAGGATGGGATAGAGGTTTTGGAGGGAAGTTAGCATGTGTATATGTGTGTGTTTCTGGAGGATAAAAAATGAAGCTGGAGAGGTAAGCAAGGGCCAGATCATGAAGATTCTGGGGAAACATACAAGGGAGTTTGAACAATAGTTAATGGGAAGCAAAAAGAAACGTTGTCTGTATATAGAAAGGCCACTACAGGCAGCATAAAAATGAGAACAGAATTCAAATGGAGGCAGCCCGTAATTTTCCAAAACCCAGACTCTGGAAAAAATAGGATGTTTATCTTGCCTGTTTGGATGAAAGTGCATGGTGCTTGTCTCCTTTACTATTATTTTAAAAATGTAAATGAGTAGAGTTCCCTGTGTTATACAGTAGGTCCTCTGCTCAGTACTCTGCAATGGCCTATATGGGAAAAGACTCTAAAAAAAGAGTGGATATATGTGTATGTATAACTGATTCACTTTGCTGTACACCTGAAACTAACACAACATTGTAAATCAACTATATTCCAATAAAAATTTTTTTAAAATGTAAATGGAAAGTCCTCTTCACTATCCCAAAGAAGCATACTGAAGACTCACGGACTCAGAAACTCCCCCTCCTCAACATATAGCATCTTCATCACCATATAAGACTTTCCTGATTCCTATCAAAAGCAGTAAGTGCATTGGAAGTATCCACATAAAGCCTAACGTTCAGCATCATTTATCGTTAGTATAATTTTTCACGAACGTGGAGAAAAACTTCTCTCCAAGAGAAAATGTAAATCCGCAGTCAGCAATTTATTCTCTAGAAAGAATCAAACTTTCCTCAGGAAGGGAAGATCGAGTAGGAGATGTCATCATTATAAGACATTTTATGACACTGCAGACTACGTGGCAAACGACCATTGATGTGAAACCATTCATTTCCTGCAGTGTGGTTCCCAAGTGTTTGCTTTCTTGGAACAATGATGGGAAATTTCCTAACACAAGAAGGACTATGACGTCAGCTCCACTTATATGTTGCTCTTCCTAGTCTTGGAAATGTCCCATTATCGTTCATGCATTAGATGGATCTAAAATAAGCAAGTCTAGACAGTGGAAACCATATATAAGATCTATGGTTTCTTTCCCCATTATGTAGTACTGTAGAGTGTAAGTCACTCAATAATCTCCCTCTAATTGAAGGAAAACTGGGGAAGTACACAAGGGTATAAAATATATATGTCAGGTAATAAATCTTTGGCTATTTTCCTAGGTAATTAGTAGCTACTTCAAGTCTTTTAAAGAAGTAGCTGGGTCTTGGGCTTCCCTGGTGGTGCAGTGGTTAAGAATCCACCTGCTAATGCAAGGGACACGGGTTTGAGCCCTGGTCCGGGAAGATCCCACATGCTGCGGAGCAACTAAGCCTGTGCACCGCAACTACTGAAGCCCGCGCGCCTAGAGCCCGTGCTCCGCAACAAGAGAAGCCACGGCAGTGAGAAGCCCGCACACTGCAACGAAAAGTAGCCCCCGCTCGCCGCAACTAGAGAAAGCCCGCGCTCAGCAACGAAGACCCAAAGCAGCCAAAAATAAATATAAGTAAATTTATTAAAAAAATAAAAAAGAAGTAGCTGGGTCTTCAATAAATGGTACTGGGAAAACTGGACAGCCACATGCAAAAGAATGAAAGTGGACCCCTATCTTATACCATACACAAAGTGAACTCACAATGGATTAAAGACATGAATGTAACACCTGAAACCAGAATTCCTAGAAGAAAACACAAGCGATAAGCTAAGCTCCTTGACATCAGTCTTGGTGATGATATTTTAGGTTTGACATGAAAAGCAAAGGAAATAAAAGTAGAAATAAACAAATGGGCCTACCTCAAACTAAAAAGCTTCTGCAGAGAAAAGGAAACCATCAACAAAATGAAAAGGCAACCTGCTAAATGAGAGAAAATATTTGCAATTCATATATCTAATAAGGGGCTAATATCCAAAATACATAAAGAACTCATACAACTCAATAGCAAAGAAGCCCCAAACAAACAAAAAACAATCCAATTAAAAAACGGGCAGAAGATCCGAATAGACATTTTTCCAAAGAAGATATACAGATGGCCAGAAGGTACATGAAAAGGTGATCAACATCACTAATCATTATGTAAATGCAAATCAGAACCACCGTGAGATATTACCTCACACCTGTCAGAATGGCTATTACCAAAAAGACAACAGATAACAGGGTTGGCAAGGATGTAGAGAAAAGGGAACTCTTGTGCACTGTTGGAGGGAACGTTAACTGGTGCAGCCACTAAGAAAAACAGTATGGGGTTTCCTCAAAAAATTAAAAATAGAACTACCATAAGATCCAGCAATTCCACTTCTGGGTATTTATCCACAGAAAATGAAAACACTGATTTGAGAAGACATATGCACCCCCATGTTCACTGTAGCATTGTTTACAATAGACAAGACATGAAAACAACCTAAGTGTCCACCAACAAATGAATGGGCGCTATTCCTGTGTGAGCTCAGGTACTGTTTCCTCTAATCATTTTGGGTGGTTCTTTCCCTAGCTTCAGATAGTTTCCTCATACACATACACTGATGATTACTCAACTGATTCCTGATGGTGACCCTGCTGCAGATCTCCGGGTTTTTCTCTCCGCGCAGCTCTCCTCTTTTCAGGATTCTGTCCTGTGAACTCTATCTGTCTTGCTCTTCTGAGACTCTCAGCTCCATCTCCTCAACTCAAGGAGATCAGCAGGCTCCACTTGTGTTCCCTCTCCTAGTGACACAGCCTGCAAATGAAGGGCAGCAAGCTTGAGCAGTTATAGGCCTTATTTGTTTCTCATTAGGATCACTATCCTCTGTTACTTGATGTCCAGTGTCTTAAAAACTGTTACTTCTTATATTTGTTCTTTTTTTTTCCTCAAATAGGAGGAGAAATCCAGGCCCTGTTACTCCATCTTGACTGAAAACTGAATTTCTCCTTTTTTTTTTAAAGCCATGGCTATATTGGGTTTTTCTATTCCTTTACCGGAACTTAATCCTAACAATCACAGAAAATTATTAGCAACTTGATAAATAAAGAAATAGTAAACTAGAAAAATTTGAATAAGTTATTCAGAATGCAACACAGAGGAAAAAAAGAAATAGAAAATATGAAAAGTTATAAGAGACATAGGGATAGAATGAGAAACTGCAAAATACTTCTTGTGTGCCAGGCCTTCCTACTGGGTTTAGTTTTCTTCCTGCTGATGTACATCCTCTTGTAGTTTTTTTCAATGATGGAAAGACCGTGAGTTATAAACTCTCTCAGGCTCAATTTGTTTGAAATTGTCTTTTTTTAAAAAAATAAATTTATTTATTTTATTTACATATTTTTGGCTGTGTTGGGTCTTCGTTGCTGTGCGCAGGCTTTCTCTAGTTGCGGCGAGCGGGGGCTACTCTTCGTTGCAGTGTGCGGGCTTTTCATTGCGGTGGCTTCTCTCGTTGTGGAGCATGGGCTTTAGGCACATGGGCTTCAGTAGTTGCGGCACGCGGGCTCTGAAGCACAGGCTCAGTAGTTGTGGCGCACGGGCTTAGTTGCTCTGCAGCATGTGGGATTTGAACAAGGGATTGAACCCTTGTCCCCTGCATTGGCAGGCGGATTCTCAACCACTGTGCCACCAGGGAAGCCCCTGTTTGAAATTGTCTTTATTTCACTTTTACTCTTGAATAATAATTTAGCTAGACAGAACCTTCCAGATTGACAACTATGTTCTCCCAATACTCTATTGTTTTCTGGCCTCTAGTAACGCTAATGAGAATTTTGCTGTTTGTTAGTCTAATTATTGCTCCTTTGTAAGTAGTTTACTTTTTATTCTGATTGTTTTAAAAATTCTTTTGTCTTTAGTATCCTGCTGCTTGCTAGTGACCATGTCTCAGAATTTCCTTCATTTTTAAGACTAATATTCCATTGTAAGTGTACACCACATTCTGTTGAACTTCTTAATAATTTTTGAACAAGGGTTCCTGCATTTTCATTTTGCACTTGCCCTGCAATTATGTGGCTAGTTCTGCTTTTATTCTATCACAGAAAACTTTTATCAAAAAGCTGTAAAAGAATATAGGAGGAGAAATTAATAGTGTGTCCTTCACAAAACTATTCCAATAGTCCAACAGAAGAATCACGCAGAAAGTTAAACCCTTCACAGATACACAGAGTACCCAGCCCTGGCTCCTGATCCTCGGGTTTTACCTCTCTGCAAGGAGGGCTTCCTTCTTCAAACCAATAGAATGTGAATCTTCATCTCCCCTTGGAGAAACCTGTCCCCTACTCGCTGGTAGCAGTTACGTCCTAGAATTCCCTTCCTACTCATTTCTATACCTCAACCAGTGCAATTCCTAGGACAACCACTTGCAGCAAAACATTTCTCAAGTTAAGCCAGACTCTCACTGGGAGGTAGGGGGCTTCCTGAAGACAGTCCAGGATAAAAGTTGGCTCTCCAAGTTCAGTGCTCTTTGAGATTTCCCTGGTAGTATAATGTGCAAATATGCCTTATTATTTCTGAGTCATCTCAGAAGTAACTCTTGTCTCAGAAGAGACATTAAGTTTCAGAAACATCACAATCAAGATCCATATTGAGGATAAGAAACATTTTTCTCATTACAGAAACTGTGCTCAGACTGCTCCCCAAGGGGATGGCAATACACATCATGATGTGCTGAAGTGACAGGTTGGCCTCTGTCTCCTTCCTAATTCCACAACTTGACCAGAGGCCCACAGCACATTAAAAATGAGCCCTAGCATATATAACTTTTTCAAATAACAGAACTATTTGCTTCTTGATGTCCTTCCTCTGGCCACATAAAAACCTAGATGAAGCTTTGACATAAGGGTTTTTCTGTACCTTAGGCAGAACACATATTTAAACAAAACATACTGACGCTGCTTTTTTGTACTAAAAAGCAAATCAGAATTAAAGTACTTTCCTAATTTAAAGCAATTCCCAAGGGTTGGAGGATAGGATACTGCAGGGTTATATGTGTGGCGGAGGGGTGCTGCTCAAAACATGTGTTTCGGGTGAATGAGAGTATGTGAAATTGATGACAAAATAATGACAAAATATTTTGGATGACAAAATAATCCTTAGCGAAAAGTCTCTTAGGTAGCTGGAGTTCTAAGTATAAATGAAAGAGGTCAGACCTCACGCTAATAAGAATAAAGTTTGGCTTCATGATTTCAGCTAGTGCTTTTCATCTGGTTCTTAAAGATCCTGCAAGTATTTTAGAAGTAATCTGGTTCATAGTGTCTGGACTTGGGCTGACCAGCACAGTGGCAACTAGTCACAGGTGGCTTTGGGACCCTTGAAATGTGCTGTGAGGGTAACATTCACACTTGATTTTGAAGACTTAGTATGAAAAAAGCACTTACATATCTCACCAGCCTTAAGAATGATAGCATTTTGTACATATTGGGTTAAAAATATACTACTTAAATGAACTTTGTTTCTTTCTACTTTTTTAATGGGGCTACAGACCACTTAGAATCGCTTTCGTGGCTCTGTCTCTATTAGACAGCACTGGTCCAGAACCCAGTTAGTTTTTGATACCAACCCATTTGGCTTTGGACCTTTGGTGTTCACAGATATGTTCTCATCCCAAAGACCCATCACAGTTTGCACTCTTCTTAACTCTAATCTCAGAAGTGAGTCCTTTGCTGGTGAGTGGGCCCAGCCTACCCCCAGCAGACGTACCTTGATCCCTCTACAAGTTACTTCCTACACAGACTTCGGGGAAAGGGGAAATCATTTTATTTCTTTGAAGAAAATACCCCCCTCCTCAATCCAAACTGACATTCCACACTGTGGGGTTTTTCAAGCTGAAATTTGGATCAGAATGAGGAGTTGAACTGCCAAATTTGGCAGGACGTTTCTTTCTAACACCAATGAGCCTGTCAACCGTACTATAAATAAATACATGATTTAAAGCCAGGGATGTCTTCCTCAGTGTCTTGGCCGGAGCAGCAGCTACTCATAAAGAGAAAGAGAAGACGTCAGCAAAAGCAGGATTTCACTAGACTTTATTCTAAAGAAGGCAGCTAATTCGTAGTGTGAGGAAGTGCACAGAAAACACCGTGCTCAGTGGATTCAGGTGAGACTTATTTAATAGATACAAAATTGATTTTGCTGCTGGAAGCTAAAGGGCAGAGAGAAGGGAGGCAGAGGGGAGAGAAGGAGGCATAAGAATATATGCCGTAGGATTTCATTACTTAAGAATGTTAAGAATATACTCCATGCGTTAATTTTTAATTTTCTAAATGAAAGGTTTATCTATTTTGTACTTGGTTAATAAATAATAAGTGTAATTTTACAGTATTTTAAAATTCATTTGGTGTTGTATTGAGCAAAACATGTAGAACAGGATATATAGCTCATTCATTTTTACTGTAAATTTTATTTAATGAAGTTCATGTTGAACTTGTAATTGGAGTTCATAATTAATACATCCTGTGAGGAACAAAAATTTTGGATTCCCACCTTTCTATAACCCTATTAATTAAACATTAAAATCTTATTTAGGGTTTTTGTTTAAGTTTGATGTTTCTAAGAGGTTACTGTTCTAATTTTTTTCCAAGCTGATTTAGAAACTTTTGATGCATCTTGAATTTTTTTTGAATTTTTCCTTGTGTGATATGAAATACCCTAATACCCCCTTAAAATGCAAGTGATGGGTAACAGAACTAACATTTTCCTTGAAATCGCTTTATTGTAGTTACTTTATTGTGTCTGGGAGCAGTGATGGATTTCTCTGGATGCCATCCAAATGTCTTTACCGTGTTTAACATTATAATAGGAGTCTCTTTTTTTTTTTTCCCACTATAATTTCAGCTCTTGAACGAACTCCAGAATATGTATGGTGCACTGTTTGACACTGCAGTGAAGAACACTGGTTGCCTGCCTCCCAACCCCTCCTGAGGGTTAATACTAGGAATTATAATGAGTAAATGAGATATGGAACCCGCTTCCTGACCTCCCTCATGGCCTACTTGAGAGAGCCTGAAATAACTACTGAGAAAAAACTATATATATATTTATTTTAGTGCTTCTAAAGTTAATTGTGATAATGGTATTTCTCTGCTAGTTAAATTAACTAACTACTTTATTTAGAATAAAAGCCCAGATGAAATCCTATTATTTCAATCTACCTAATGTACCGTTAACATTGAATCAGTATTACAGTCGTGTAGTTATTATTATTGCAATTCAATCTCAATTTTAATATCATATTTATATGTAGCTGAATCATAGCTGAACTTATTATAGCTGTATGTGCCAAGAGCTGCTTACTGCTAATACCTTTAATTTTATGTCTGAGGACTTTCTTTCTGGCCACTGGAGCCTGATTGTTCCAACAATACAAAGGTTAAGCCAGAAGTGCCAGAGAATTAATACCCTCAGAAATGGCCCAAAACCAGTATCAAATGGGGAAGCTGAGGGATAAATGTCACAACTTTCTTACCCCTTCGTTAGTTTAACTTTGAGACATTTTCTGCTCCAGTACTCTATAAACTTTATCACTAGGGGATACTGTTAAAAATTCACATTCTGATTCAGTAGATTTGGGGTGGAGCTTGAGATAATAGTGATAATCCACTTTGAGTAGAAGTTTTACAGTCTCCCAGAATCCCCCAGAGGAATTAAGTTCCATTTGCCTTCAATGGGAAGTTGTTTGATTATTCTCCTTTAGTTTTCTTCTCTTCCCTGTTTCTCACATCTTTATTCTCCTACTAGTGTTTCCTACCTGCATGTGGATCCTTATCTCAGGGTCTGCTTCTGGGGGAACCCAAATCAATAATATACATACACATACAATACTTATCCATACCCTGTTCTATCTATTTAGATCCTAACTATCTATCGATCTATCATCTATCATCTTGAACACAGCAACACAGTGCAGCTTCTTAAAGAATGCAGACAATTGAAGAGCTAGAAGAGAAAGGATAAAGAAATCCAGGAGACAGCAGAAAGAGTAAGCTGATGATCACCAGCTAAAAAACTGACTTTGCCTCCTTTGTATGTAGCTGTCAAGAGGATGTGATATTTGGGAACTCTGGTTAAAGAGGAGACTGGGTGGTTAGCTCTGCCTGCACAGACGGTGCCTCTTGAGAAGTCCACAGAGGGACAGCAATTCTGCTAGGAAAGATGGGTGAGGACTTTTCACCTGAGTCTATTATTCAGGACATGCTGTTGGGAGGGTTGGCCATCGGGGTCATGGAAAGAAGGTAGGTCCAATGTTAATATTGGAAAGGAATGAAATCAGCATAAGCAGAGGGACACTGGCCAAGGTGGCAGGGGAGGCAATGCCACACTTCGTGCTTGTGGGTCAGCTCTGCAAAGGAGAGGAAGATTAGTGAATGGGCTTTGCAGATGTTCACCTGGGGTTCTTTAGTGACTTTGTGCAGCTGATACAACGTGTGCTACTTATCTTGTGGGAGCAGGATTGAGAGCAAAGCTCTGGACTTCCTCAGCTCAGATCCCACCTCTGCCACTTCCTGGCTATGCCACCTCAGCATGTTCTTCAACCTCTTTAAGCATCAGTTTTCCCATCTAGATAGTGGACACATAATGCCTATCTCATAGCATGGTAATGAAAATCAAAGGAGATGTTGTGAATAAAGTACCTGTGTTAATAGTTAATAACCAGAGGATAAGAGAGCTGCCCTAATATTGCAAATATACCCAAGAATGCTGGGGAAATGGCGGGTGGTGGTGTTACCTGATTCAGGCATTGTGTACACACACACACACACACACACACACACGTACATGTTTAATATCATATGCGTAGAAAGCCACTGGAGTGATAATGCCCTGATGACGTCAGTCAGTCCCAGCTATGACAGCCGAAATATCCTCCTACTGCTCTGTGCTATGCATGAAATCACTCTGTGAAATCTCTCTTTGAGCAAAGCAAACACCTGTCCTTGGCGGAACGCAAAGGGAAACTTGGTTTAAAGCTCTTGCTTCCCCTTCTTTTAAAAGTCTGTGGTCCCTGCTAAGATAGCTCCTGCCAAGGCCACTTTTGGTTTCTGAGTCAGGCCATCCATGTGCTCTCAGGGCACAGGCTCAGTCCTGACAGTGTCCCACTGTACCTGAGAGTCTGTGGGCTGAAAGAGAGGAAGAGTCACTTTGTTTTTACCACCAAGACCCACTGATCACACCCAGTGGTCTCACCATTTGCTGTGGCTTCTCTCCACGGTCCTGACAGGTTGATATTCTGGAAGGTCAAGGACGGGTCAGTTCTTAGGACTGTGCAGAAGAGAATCAGTCATTGTTATAATCATTTGATCCCAGCAGTTCTTTCATCTCATCTTTTGAAAGCAACTTCCGCTCCTTAACCAAGTTCTGCCCCAGTCTCTTCATGGGCCAAAGACGGTGGATGCTGATGGAAATCACAGATGTGGCCAAAGCTCCCTGGCAGCAGTCTGGTCGGAGGTCATATGGCCTCCTTCCAGTAACAGGTGGCACTTGGCCTCTACTTTTCAAGAGAGTTTGAATCAAGAGACATTCAGGGTAAAACACTGTCACGTTGCTTTTAATTTTCTGTAAAGCTTATTTTCTGTAAGCTATTTGACAGCTGGCTTTTTGACATAAGCTTGTAGGAGTGTCGTAGGTCTCAGAAACAAAGTCTCTGCTCTTTCAATAGTATGAGTTGACCTTGTTTCAAATTTCAGGATGCCACATAATAGATATACCACACACACACACTTTGTCTCACACAGCCTTACACACACATGTGGAAGTGTGGAAGCAGTCAGAGAAGGAAGCATAAAGAATTTATTATAATTATGAGTAAAATAAGTAGAATCTTATTTACACTATACTACTATTATGAAGGATAATCATCTGTTAGTTAATTAATATGCTGGACTTGAAAGTGGCTCTAACTTGTGCTGAAACATGAAATGTTTGTCCTCCCCCCTCCTCCTTTCCAACTGGGAATAATAAAAGATCCAAGATTCACACATACTTGTGAAATTCAAACACATTTTAAAAGAATCGATAGGCAGCAAATCTAATCTAAAATACTCACATTGAAACCACTGATCAGAGAAATCTAAGTGGTCCTAATTAATGAAGGGACTCAAGCATTCCCTGCTTGGGGGGAATAGCCCAAGTTCCAAGTGCAGACTTGATGTTCATATAATGTGCAAAGACACAGAGTTCAAACACAGAGACCATGGGATGTTGCCTAGAGCTCCACCGATGGCATCAGAAACACAAACATTACATCCGACAGCCGTGTGATATAACACAGCTGACCTATATGGAAGATTTTAACTCTGCCCCTTATTCTCCCTTATGTAAAGGGGTTCAACAGGGTGACCACCCAGGGATACACGCGTGCATTTTCCTTTTAACTTAAGAGTCATATTTGTAGCTCCCCTAGGAAAGAATCAAAGGCCAAGAGTGGGTGACCTGGACTCTTGTTTGGACTGGAGAGCACAGACAGCAGCTGCGGCCTATCACTGAGATTGGCTGCTGACAGGAAAAAGAATTAACAATTTCATCAGATCTTATAGATCAGTAACAACGGAACACCCTTCCCCTAACTGGTGGCCACTGTGGTAGCTACAGTTGGTCTGATTGAAATCAGTATTTTAAAAAAATTTTTAAATGTGGTAAAATACATGGAACATAAAATTTACCGTCTTAATCATTTTTAAGTATACATTTCAGTAGTTTTAAGTACACTCATATTGTTGTGCAAGCAATCTCCAGAACTCTCTTCATTTGCAAACCTGAAACTCTGTACCCATTAAATAATAACTCCCCATTTCCTCTCTCCCCCAGCCCCTGGAAACCACCATTCTATTTTCTGTCTCTGAAGGTGACTACTCTAGGTATCTTACATAAGTGGAATCATACAGTATTTGTCCTTTTGTGATTGGCTTATTTAACTTAGCATAATGTCCTCAAGGTTCATCTATGTTATAGTATGTGTTAGAATTTCCTTCCTTGTAAAGGCTGAATAGTATTCCATTTATGCATATACCACATCTTGATTATCCATTGATCTGCCAATGAACACCTGGATTGCTTCTATCTTTCAGCTGTTGTGCATAATGCTGCTATAAACATTGGCCTATGAAATCAGCATTTTTCATTACAATGGTAAAAGGCTCAAATTCCATTTCATGACTAACTTATTGTCTGATCCTCAAGAAATGGTGTTTTGTAGAGAGTGTAAAATCACTCTATTCAGGTAAGCCCTTTTGGCCCATGATCCTCACTGATATGGCTGAGGGGGTGTTAGGAAATCTATGGGCATGGAGCAGGAATGAAACTAATTGGTCTATAAATCTATCTCAGTTTTAATCTTCAGCTCCTTAGCACTAAATTTCATTGTTCCAGCCAAGATGCACTGAATGAGAAATATTACTCAAGAGTTCACCTTGTTGATACAACAGTATTGGCTAATACTTGCAAAGTGCTTAAAATGTTCCAAACACCATTCTTACTAGTACACTATCAGTATCCCTGTTGTACAATAGGAAATGAGTCAGAGAGTGGCAAGGCACCTGGCCCAGAGGTACACAGCTAGTCAGGTATTTAAACCCAGTAGTTTTGCTCCAGAATTCATGCACTTTACCACCACATTACACTGTACCTCATTTTTTCACATATATGAATAGGTGTGTGTGGGTGTATGTCTGTAATTGTTACTTTTTTGACAACCAGCAATGAAAGAAGGCTGCTTAGAACTCCAAAATGATAATTCTAGAAAATGGTGCAACAATGGTGATAGAAAAATGGTGATAGAAAATACTCTGGTTTTTGTTAACTGAACACAACTTTGAATCCTAGCTCTCCCATCAACTTGTCTGGTAACATTGACCAAGTGTTTATCCTCTTGACTTTAGTTTCCTCACCCGGAAATGGAGCAATATAATATCTACTTGGCTTTGTTGTCAACATTTAAGGAAATAAGTCTATAAAATACTTAGCTCCTGGTAGGTACTCAATAAATGCTAGTTCTCTTAACTTTTATGAGGCAAGAGAAGAATGTGATCTCAAAAAAAGCGAGGTATGTGTTTTCATAACAACCTACACTGCATAAACACATTAATTACCACTTTATTTTTCTATGTACAAGGTACTTAATTAGATGGCCTCTTCTCTCTTTTGCATTCTGCCAGAGTCTGTTCAGAAATACAAGAGACACGCTATGTTGGATACCTAACGGTAGGTCCTGATAAAAATCAACCCCGTATTTTCTTCAAGTGGGGAAGGAACTCCAAATGCCAGGATCAGGGGCACAGCTAATGGGCTGTACCTGTATCCTCCTTCCCTTTGTTCCAGAATACCACGACTGTGAGCACTCATCATAAATCAGCCTTCACTGCCAGCACAGAAAGAACTGCCTCCCAGCCTTGACCCAAGGCCATCATTGTGTAATCATGTCTTGACAGACTTATAATCAAATTCTTGCCTCTTCCCTTGATTTGATTTTTTTTAATGGTGTAACAATTTGGTTAGTAGAAAATGCTATAAAATCCACTATTTTATTGATAAAACAATACTCACATGGAAGCTAAGATATTATTTGTCCACTTAGCTCAGTTGATTCAAGAATGATCATACTTGATAGGATAGTGCTGCACAAGGAAAGATTTCTTCAAATTGCCCCAAGACGCTTTGCTTTGAAGACATGCAGTGAGGCACTAAGGGGACCAATGAGATGCACACACATCCAGGTCTGCCCCTCTCAAAAGAAGACTTTCCAGACAGCAGAGAAGGAGTTTCTTCATAGAGACTGAAAGATAGTGTATGTCCCCATGTGGACATACTTGCATCTTTACACATGTATATGAAACAAATATATGTCTCATGTAGTTTCTCACTATCTCTATTATTTTAGAGCAGTTTAAGGTTCCCAGCAAAACTGAGAGGAAGATATGGAGGTATCCCCTATAACCCACACGTGCTCAGACTCCCCCACTATCAGCCTCCTCCACCAGAGAGCTACATTTGTTACTGCTGATGAACCTACACTGACACATCATTATCACCCAAAGACCAAGGTTTGCATTAGGGTTCACCTTTGGTGTTGTATATTCTATGGGTTTGAACAGCTGTATAATGATGTGAATGTATAATGTCTAATGACAATGGAAGTGTGGGTTGTCTTTCCTCATTGCTCTCTCTTGTTTATTACCTGAGATGAAAAGTTGAAAGGCCAGTATCCAGTTAAGCTGTATGGAGGGGCTGGTGCTTTCCTGAATGGAAGAAACTAACTGGAAAAAACTACCATTTTTCCAGAGTTGGATCATCATTTCTGACTTTTAAGATGTGGCCACCAGCTCTGTTTTTGTTGTGCTGTGGTAGTTCATGATTTCTGATGTCTTTCTCGAACAAGTAGGGTCCCTCCTTGGGAGTGAGTAGAATGTCTCCTGCCAAACTTAAGTCAGATCATGTTTTTCCTTAGGCCAACTCTGCTTACAACTGTTCTTGAACTATTCAGTTATTGCTATAAAGCACTATTCACACATTTTAAAGGGTAATCACTGAGCATTTGCATTTTTTAAGTTCTCAGGACCACTTTTCTTAGTTATCTGCACTGTCTGCTATTAGGGCATATTCTCATTGCAGAGATGAAACCAAGCATGAGATAGGGTAGTGACTGGCTCAGAGGTTAAGGTGAATATTGGTTCAAGGTGAGAATTCACAGGCTTTGGTCCATTGAGCCATGTTTCCCATGCTTACATATCTGTGAAACAGCAGCTATGAGGTGAAACTCTGAGAAACATTCTCAGTAAAGTTGAAGATTTTAAAAGATCCAACCTCCCCCTTCCCCCTCTTCTTTTGATATAGCATCTGTTACACTCCTAGTAGCATCTGTCACCTGTCTTCCTTGGCTTGAATACCTTGTGACGGGGTGCTCGCTGTCTCAAAGCAACTCATCTCAGATCCAAGTATCTCTTCTTGACAAAAGGTGTTCCTTCTTTAGGTAGAACCCTGTGTCCCTGAGAGTCTGCTTCTTGGTCCTTGAAACTTGGCCAGCATTTTGGGACAAAGAGTTTCAGAAATAATTTTTAAAAGGGAAATGGTTGCACGCCTGAGTAGCTAGATCACTGCATTTGAAGTTCATGAGCTTTATTCGTATAATTGATAAATCAGGTTAGTTCTCTGTTTCTCAGGTTATCATCTCTTTTCTTTTTACCTCTGTCATTTTCTTCTATTTTCTGCCTGGTGTCTTCCTTCTCTTGTAGATGTTTCTATCGTTTTCTCTGTCTCTCAGGTTTATATTTCTCCCTGTGGTGTTTTTCTATTTTTCTCTTTTTGCTTCTTTTCCTTTTCCCCTATTTGCCTTTTCCGTCAATTTTAATGAATATTTATTAGATACCTATTTCAGACTAAGGAGTGTGCTAAGTGCATAAGGAAATATAGGGAAAGCCTTTGCCTTTCAAGAAAATAAGCTCTTCTGTAGAATCTGGTATCTCTCCTTTAATTAACCACAATAAAAAACAGTTATTTTTCCTGGCTTTGTCTTTTGTTCCTCATAGTTAACTGGAAAAAAAGGCAAATTGAACATGTTCTATTTCTTATTGGAAGGAACAAAAAGATAATCTAAGTGGGTTTATTTTTTGTACCTTTATGTGACACTAAATTAATTTTTTCACTTTTTACATCAATGGGACTTGGTTGAAAAACATGTTTTTTCTTCATCCCTGCATTACTCCCTTTTCTTTGACATGAGAAAAATGTTAGGAATAAGGCTCAAGTGCTCTAGAGACCCTATTGGTTTCTCTATGTTATCAGTAAGCAATGGCATATGGTTGGCTTATATTCAACACCAGTTGGTTTTTCACAGAGTGAATTGTATGAATCCAGTAGTCCTCAACTTGAGCCTGCATCAGAATCACCTAGAAGGCCAGTTAAAGCACCCATTTCTGGGTCCTACACAACAGAGTTTCTGATTCAGCAAGTCTGGGGTGGGGTCTGAGAATCTGTTTCTCTAACAAGTTCTGGAGTGATGCTACAGGTCTGGGGACTGCATTTTGAGACCCACTGTATTCAACTGAACTTCGAATAGTAAAGAGACGGTTTTGGCAGTAGGGGATTGGTGGCAGGTCTATTCACCTATGCTCATTTTTAGGGTTCAGAACAGTGAAACTTAAAATAAAAATATTATTTCAGGGGCTTCCTTGGTGGCGCAGTGGTTGAGAATCTGTCTGCCAATGCAGGGGACACGGGTTCGAGCCCTGGTCTGGGAAGATCCCACATGCCATGGCGCGACTAGGCCCGTGAGCCACAACTACTGAGCCTGCGCGTCTGGAGCCTGTGCTCCGCAACAAGAGAGGCCGCGATAGTGAGAGGCCCGCGCACCGCGATGAAGAGTGGCCCCGCTTGCCGCAACTAGAGAAAGCCCTCACACAGAAACGAAGACCCAACACAGCCATAAATAAATAAATAAATAAATCAATAAATCAATAAATAAATAAACAAATACTGCTGGTTAGAAAACGAAAAAAAAAAACCCTGCAGGAAAGAAGTGTGGACTTCTTAGTAAAAAAAAAAAATATTATTTCATACACTGTTCTTATATAAATGTTTTTCTCTGAGTGAAGAAAAGGATTCTTCTCCAGAGTCTCAGAGCCTCAGCCTGGCACAGATCAAAGGGCAGGAGGAGCCTTCCTCGGATGCTACTTAGTGTTTGCACACTTCTCTCCAACTGTGCCACGCCCTGCTAGCCAGTTTTAGGTCAACTCTGCGATACTGTTTTTCTAAGCAAAGGAGCAAAAACATGAGCATGATTCAGGTTATAAAATGTTGATTTTAAGGACCTCCTGCTCTCACTGTTTTGGTAATTTAAAGAAATCTAATCTCCGTAAACTACCCTGCTGTGACTTTCCCTGATATCATGTTTGTTTGAGTTTTGGATTCAACAGTAAGATCATGATTTAAAAGAAAAAAAACAGCAACCTTAAAAGTCAGGTTTCTTCTAGACCCAGGCTGTAGACAGGCCAGCTGTTGTGGGCGTGGACATCCGTCCCTGTACACGCGTGTGTGGTGTGTGCACATCCTTGCAAAGGGCAGGTGTGCAGGGGAGGAGTGGAGAGCTCTGGCACTACCCAACTCACGACACATACAAATACTTTATCGTTTAACATCCCTGAGGATCAGGACAATGGCTGGGCTCGGTGACACAGGAAAGAATTTTAGAATTTAAAATTTCCTGCAAATCATAGTTAAATGTTATTTAATAAATTTAAACTTCCAAGAAAACATTTCTATTAACTTGCTGATGTCCTGTCCATCCCAGTAATAGCAAACTTACTGCAGTGGTTCTCAAATGAGAACCTTTTTGATTTTCCGAGACAAACTGTAAGTTATTACACTACTTCCCATCTGAACCATAAAAAAATTCATTGTGAGTATTGAGAATATTTCACTTACAAATGTTACACTATCTTTTTTTTTAATGTATTCAGCAGACTTACCTTCAGACCCCAGTTTAGTGGTGCAGAGAACACTTCATTTCAATTCATTTAGTCTTGTCTGTAGGTACGTTGGTAGAACTGGAGAGATTCTGACACATACCCTTGCCTGGGAGAGAGGAGATTTAAAATGTTACAACCAAAGAACAGCAGGATGGGATGTCCGAACTCTATTCCAAAGTACCTTTGTAATTTTCTCAAGATGCGAATACCACAGCAGATCACTTCGCCCATTGTCTTCTTTGGTCTTTCAAAGAACCTCAGTTTCTGAGACAAGGACAGAGACCCTGGAGACAATCTAACTAATCAGGAAGGTAATTTCTTGTTCCAGAACCAGGCTATCCCAGAATAAAGTGAGACTTGTTCTCTTTGATGACTATTCGTAATCTGTGCATTGAATCATGAATAAATATCTGAACTTACCAAATTCTGAGCACCTCAGATCTGATTTCAAAAATTACGAATGCACAGAGCTTACCCTGAAATATTCTGGGGTAACATATGAGGTAAGGCTCAGGCATCAGGATCTTTTAAAAGTTGATTCTAGTGGTTTGGGAACCACTCTGGTATGAGAACACAGAGGGGAAAGCCACTGATTTTCCAGGGGGCAGGAGAAAACAAGGTCTGGGAAGACTTCACAGAGAAGATGGCATTTAAGCTGGGCTTAGAAGCATGAATATGATTTCGACAAATGCATGAGGCTTTTCTAGGTAGAGGGGAAACCACAGTAGGTCCTGGGAGGTGTAAGAATTCACGGCATGTTTGGGGAAGCAGGGCAGCATGCAGTAATCACATGGGGCTACATCAGAGGATGTATGGGGACTGAGTAGGAAAGAAGGGAGGGTGGGAAAAGTACACTGGGGGCCAAGGACACACTCTCTTGAGTGTTATGTAAGAAATTTGAATTTTGGTGCAGGCAGTGGACAATCATCAACAATTTTTATTTTAAGGAATGCTTTTTAAAGTTACTGAATTAATTCTTTTTTAAGGAATGATTTTTAAAAAAAGAATCTGTATTCTAGAAATGTAATTTGTGAAATAGCATGGAAGAAAAAGTGTAGTAAAAAGAAATGGAAAACAGAGTCTTCATTAGTGAGGCTATCCAATAGACCAGATAAGAAATAGTCAGGGTCTGATTTTAAAAAGTGGCAGCGAGAATGAGCAATGGATTTGAGACACACTTGCAGGAAGAGTTTACGTGCCTAAGTAAGAAGGAAGAAATGAAGATGGTGTCCATTTTCCTAACACAGTGGATGAAGTAGGAGGTAATACTTTTGACCAAGCTAAGAAATAAGAAGAGGAATCCAGTTGGTAACTGTTGAGTTGGAGATGCCAGGGTAAGGATGCCCAGTAGTAAGGTACCAGTGGGGCTGAGTTTCAGGCAAGAAGTCTAGGGTGGGGACACAGGTCTGGAAGTACTCAGTGACTATGTGACGTCATAGCAGGGGGTCCCAGGAGAGTCTGGAGTGAGGGATGAGAAACTGACAGTGGTGAGACCCTGGAACCGCCAGTCTTTAAAGGGTAGGCAGAGGGAGAGGAACTAATATGGAGATGGAGAAGGAAAGAGTTATCAGAGAAGAAGGGGAAAAAAACCAAAATAACTTCAAAAATGGACAACTAAGGTAGTCAAGGGAGAAAAGTTGCAGAAAGAAGGAAGGGATCAACAAGAAAAGTGACTCGATCTCCTTAACGGGTCATTGAAGAATCTGCAAGAACAGTCTAGCTCTAGCTCAGCTAAGGAAGTGATTTGGCTTCCAGTGTTGCAGGATGGGTGAGATTTAAGTGAGTAGGGAAGTGAATGGGACTTTCCAATGGGAAAGACAGTCAAGGTGTAGAATTGGAAGGAGTCGGGTCCCAGAGGAGGGGGTAGAGGAATGGAGATGGCTACAGGGGGATGATTATACCTATTTAAATGTGCAGGGACTTCCCTGGTGGTGCAGTGGTTAAGAATCCGCCTGCCAATGCAGGGGACATGGGTTTGTGCCCTGGTCCGGAAGGATCCCACATGCCGTGGAGCAACTAAGCCAGTGCACCACAGCTACTGTGCCTGTGCTCTAGAGCCCACAAGCCACAATTATGGAGCCCGAGTGCCATAACTACTGAAGCCTGAGAGCCTTGGGCCTGTGCTCCACAACAAAGCGAAGCCACCGCAATGAGAAGCCTGCGCATAGCAACGAAGAGTAGCCCCCTCCCACCATAACTAGAGAAAGCCCGCACATAGCAACGAAGACCCAATGCAGCCAAAAATAAAAATAAAATAAAATTTATTAAAAAAATGTGCATAGGACGAGAAAGGAGATTAAAATACACATATGAACGATGGCAGCAATGTTAAGGAACTGGCTGGGTTATGGGAGATATTTTCTCTTTCTTAATTTTTCTATGTTGCTGTTTTACATATTTTTGCAGTTCTTTTACCTCACTTTTATATTGGAAGATGAACTATATTTTTAAGAGCCATTTGAAGGAACAGCCTTAGAAAAGAGTAGACACCTCTTCTAAGATAGGAAGAAAGATGGTAAGAATATCTGTAGCTATAGATGACTTGGGAAGCAGAGGGAAGGGAATTTAGGAGTTCATCCCAGATGGTCTTTGTGATGCTTGTCCTGCTTTCTAAGTGGAATTAATGACTCTTCCCCTACTCTCCCTTTGCCCTATACATCTATGCATTAATTCACCTACATGGTTTGACTGCCCTTGTTTTCCTGTCTGTTTATCTCCCTCTACCCAGCTATAAGCCCCTCCAGGGTAGAGATCACACCTTATTTGTCTTTATGTTCCAAAAACTTAGCATAATTCCTGCCTCATAGCAGGTACCAAATGAATTCTTATTGAAAATACTCCCTTTTCTTAAGAAAAGAACTTAGCTCACCCTCTGAGAGTAAAGGGGGTAAGAATAGGGTGAGAACTTAAGAAAAGAAGTTACGTTCAGAAACAACCGTGCTGGAGAAGGGCAAAGTGACTGGCGAAGGATCCGTATAAGGATTCTTGGGTAAAAGTCTGCTCTAGAGGAGACAGGGGTGTTTCATCACATTCGTTTCAGAGCAGCATTAGCAGCAGTAAGGGAATGACGCAGGCACTACCTTGTAAGAGCAAAAATCCAAGTTGAGGCTTTCAGAGACACCTGATAGTTACCAAGAAGTCTCCTAAGACTTCCTCTCACACTCTGGTGAGTGCAGAGCCCTGAAGTCAGGACATCCACAGCCCCCCTCATCCTAAGAGGCACTCTTCAGAGTGTCAAGGCACGTGATGCGTGTGCTGTGACCGCCCCCTTGCAGCCACTGGGCACAGGAACAATCAGAACGCCCCCTCTGCTGGGAGAAGGTCACAGTCCAAGAAGACAGGTAAACCAAAAGTTGGAAGCACACACAGCTCTCAAGGATGCCAACTGGCTTTGCCGTGTCGGGTGATTTCTCACATTCCCTCGGCCAAGTCTCCTGTTTTGTAACAAATTCAGTCAAGGGTTTTACTGGAGTAGACAAGCATGAAATGAATTTTCCAGAGAAGTTTCCAAAGTGGGGGAAAGTTCATGGCTCGAAAGCACCGGTGGGTAATGAAACGAGACTGTGAACTTCTGTTTTTCTTTATAAAAAAGAAAAAAGAGAGTTTTCCAGGTTTTAAAATCTGAATCTAAAACTTGTGCTGTGTCCTCAGCTCTCAGCCCATCTTATTCTCTAAACCTGGTGTTGCAAGCTTATTTTATGCTGCTTCAAAGCTGCCCAAGTGGGTGACCTGGTCCCACTGAGCACCAGGATATGGGGTGGAAGACACGCAGGCTAGCCTCCCTTTGCCAGGGACCTCTGCTTTGTGACTCCTCGGTCACAGCTACCCAAAGGAACTCACTGAGGGCAAACCTATTGAAGGCTGCTTGCCTTAACCAGCTGGTAATCCCTCATTATAAGTCTTTATTAGACCATTGTTTATTATTAGGAACTCATCTTTCACTCACCTAAAACCAAATGCTAGTTTTAAGGATGAAGAAGCAAAACTAAAACCAATCTGGCCATCACTCTCTGCTTTGGGCATTACCAACTCAGCCCTTGTCTTTGATATACAATCAAATACAAATGAATGTTAGGCTCCCAGACTTAGGAGAAAAAAATAAAATAAAGTAGAAATACAGCTTTATAAAACAAACAAATGAAAATGCTTTGATTCATCCTAGGTCCACCACCCATCCAATCTGCTGGTTCTCAAACCTGGTTTCACTGTCTGACCTTGAGTAAGTTATTTAATAAGTTACTGGAACTCAACCTATTATAATAATACTTATTTGGAAGGGTTGTTGTGAGAATTAAGTTAAGTATAGAGCACGTAACCCTTGATAAATGTCTGTTTCCGTTACCTTCAAACTG
This sequence comes from Balaenoptera musculus, assembly GCF_009873245.2. Classification (NCBI taxonomy): domain Eukaryota; kingdom Metazoa; phylum Chordata; class Mammalia; order Artiodactyla; family Balaenopteridae; genus Balaenoptera; species Balaenoptera musculus. Next base: position 8,293,144 of record NC_045795.1, read on the forward strand.
CCTCTTGGAATTACTCCTATATCTCTATTAAAATTGCCATATGATCCAAAAATCCCACTCCTGGGCATATATCCAGACAAAACTATAATTCCAAAAGCTATATACACCCCTATGTTCATAGCAGCAGTATTTACAATAGCCAAGACATGGAAACAACCTAAATGTCCACTGACAGATGAATGGATAAAGATAATGTGCTGTATATATGTGTATATACACACACACATATACATACAGTGGAATATTACTCAGCCATAAAAAAGAATGAAATAATACAATTTGCAGCAACATGGATGGGCCTAGAGATGATCATACTAAGTGAAGTAAGTCAGAAAGAAAAAGACAAATACCATACTTACCTGTGGAATTTAAAATACGACACAAATGAACATATCTACAAAATAGAAACAGACTCACAGATTATAGAGAACAGACTTGCGGTTGCCAAGTGGGAGGGAGTGTGGGGAGGTAAGGATTGGGAGTTTGAGATTAGCAGATGCAGACTAGTTGTATAGGATGGATAAACAACAAGGTCCTACTGTTTAGCACAGGGAACTATATTCAATATCCTGTGATAAACCATAACGGAAAAGAATAGGAAAAAGAATATATATATGTATAACTGAATCACTTTGCTGTACAGGAGAAATTAACACAACATTGTAAATCAACTATACTTCAATAAAATAAAAATAAAATAAAATTACCATCATCAGAATGCAGATCTTTAATTTATTACATTTTACATCCTTATTGCAGAAATGGCATCATGATAAGAACTCGAGCTTACCTCCTTGCAACCCACCTTGCCTTATGCCATCAATCCTTTCCCTTCCTAAAACATCACTTCCTTCATGTCGCCCTTGCTTGAGGTTTTCTCCAGCTTCTTACTGCCTTCTCACCCTGCAGCCTGGAGTTTAAAACCCACAGCCGCTTCATGCCATTCATTTCCTATGACTATTCTAAATGTTTCCGTTTCAATCAGGGTACCCTTTAAAACTTTTTCCTAGGGATAGGGAAGTCTAACTTATTTTTTCTACCTATTTGTTTTGTTTTTGTGCATGTGTCTCTCTTCACACTTTCTCCTCAGTGCTCACATCTGTCTCTATCAAAATCCACTGCATCCAACAAGATTTAGCTGAAGTCCAGCTCAGTCCATAGAGTAATTCCTGCTTCTCCGGCCCACACCGACCCTCAGCCTCTTGCTGAACTCTGACCGCCCTGAGAGTCCTCATCACGGTCTCACGCTTTCCACAGCAGAGGCACACTGCAGAACATGGAAATCCCGAGTACACGCAGGTAAATACTGACCATCATTTTCTTGATCGCACAGCCCAAGAGACCGAGCTCAAGTGGTTAAACTAACTCAGGAATGGCCCCTCTTCAGCAAACTCTGCCTTCCTTTCCTTGCCCTTCCTTCTTCCCTCTTTTGCTTCTTTTCTTCCAGTAAAAAAGTATTTTAGGGCTTCCCTGGTGGCGCAGTGGTTGAGAGTCTGCCTGCCAATGCAGGGGACACGGGTTCGAGCCCTGGTCTGGGAAGATCCCACATGCCGCAGAGCAGCTGTGCCTGTGAGCCACAACTGCTGAGCCTGTGCATGTGGAGCCTGTGCTCCGCAACAAGAGAGGCCGCGATAGTGAGAGGCCCGCGCACCGCAATGAAGAGTGGCCCCCGCTTGCCACAACTAGAGAAAGCCCTCACACAGAAACTAAGACCCAACACAGCCATAAATAAACATAAAAAAATTTTTTAAAAAGTATTTTATATTGACTCTTTTATCCTGATCCGCAACATCTTATATTTAATTTACCATTTTTTCCCTACGTTTTAGAGGTACTTCTTTGACATTTTCAAGAGTGTTAAATGTAATATCTTCACCTGACCTTCAGCTTTTCAGGCATTGTTTCAAGTCGGGATTTAGAATTGCTGAGTTGTATGTTTGAAGCAACACACCTGTTAGTTGAAAATTTGTTTTATTTTTTACTTTAGAATTATACACAAAATTTTTTTGATGATACAGTATGTCACAAAACACAGATGGTTTAGCATCCATTTATATTATGAGCTCATAGCATTACATCAGTGTTTCATAGATACAAGATCATATCCCGAGGTATTGTTGCAATGAGTTCCATATCAGCATCTTTATTTTGTAATTCTTGAGAAGAAGAAGAGTTAGTATCACATAGTCTTGGGATCAATGTATTTGAAATAAAAATGTTAATTTTGTAGCATTTTCAGAATTCCAATGATTGAAAATCACGTACAAGCAACCCTAAACCTTCCACAGCATTGTTCACATTCTAAATTCAGATAAAATAAAATTCACAAAACAGACAGAAAATAGAAAAAACTAAATTTTGCTAGTGAAACTCTGATAGGTCTCATAACTTAATCTTTGATTTTTTGCCATCGTTAAGGGATATACTGTTGAAAAGCTAAGACTTAAAAGCTTAGGATCTCCCTCTAATCTATTAAAGTTCCATATTCTCTTTGAACAGAAGTTGCAAATGAAACATGCTCCTTACTCTAATGCTCAGATACTTTACCAAGGAGTAGACTGGCAAACAATCAAGGAAAACCAAATGGCTTGAATAATCTAAAAACTGATTTATTCACTCAACAAATACTTATTGAACATCTATTGTGGACAGTCATTGTTCTAGACAGCAGTGATGCAGGTATGAATAAGACAGAGCAAGTCCTTACTCTTATGGAGCTCACATTCTTGTGGGAGGTGAATGACAGCAAATGAGAAAACAAGCCTATAATTACAACCTGTAGTAAGGGCTTTAATGGGAAGGAACTGGGTGTGCTGATGAGAGAGAGCACTTCCTTTGAACAGAGTCGTCAGGGAGGTTTGATCTAAGGAGCTAACAGTAACGTATAAACCGAGACAAATAAGAAGGTGCCAGATAAGCAACGGGATAGAGGGAGAGCATCTTGGCATATTGAAGGAGCAAGAAGACAGCCAACATGGCTGGGAGAGAGGAAGAAGTGAGGGAGAAAAATGGTTTAAGGTGACAAGGAGTTAGGTAGGGGCCAAGTTAACTGGAGTCTTGCAAACTGGAGAACAGAGGTGCATTTTATTCTAAGTGCTTTTGGAAGGGAAATACCTGGTTGGTTTAAACCATGGAAATGACATGCTCTGATTTATATTTTTAAAAAATCTCTCTGGTTGCTGTGTGGAAGTGGATTGTTCGTGGGGAGAAGCGGAAGTAGGGAGACATACAGAGGCAATTGCAGTCGTCAAAGTGACGATCATGGTTTGGATTAGCATGATAGCAATGAACATAAGGTGAGGTGGATGGATTTGAGATCTATTTTGAAGATGAAGCTACCAGACTTGCTGATGGATTAGAAAAAAAAAAGAAAAATCAGGGCTTGAACTCCCGAGTGGGTAGTGAGGCCATTATCGAAGACTGGGAGGACTGGGAAGGAAGAGGACAGAGGGTAGGAGAAAGTTAACTATATTTGCCATTCCTCTTAGTGAGCCAAATGGAGGTAATGAATACAAAATTGGATATCCAAGTCTGGAGCTCAGAGGAGAGTTCAGGAATGAATGAGAACCTGGGAGTCATGGCGTATCAATGACATCTCAAGCCTTAGGATAGGAAGGATTATTTCCCTAGAAAGACAATGTAGGTAGAGAAGAGGGCCTGGAACTCTGCCCTGGGGGCCCTCCAACATATTAGAGCCTAAGCTGAAAAGGAGGCTTCACCAGAGAAGATGCAAAGAACTGCCAGAGAGGTATGAGGAAAACCAGGTAAATACAGACTAAGAGACATGAGAGGTTCCAGTAGAGGAAGTGGTCAGCTGTGGTAAAAGATACTGAGGGATTGGGTCAGAGAAGGACCTTGAAAAGAGTCTTGGATTTGGCAACATGGAAGTTTTCCGGGATGTGACCAAGAATATCTTAGGAAAATCCGCAGGGGTGAGGAAGTGGATACAGAAACCATTGATGACTCTGTTGAGAATTCTGCTACAAAAGGGAGAAGAGAAAAAAGGCAGAAGCTGGAAGGGGATGTGGGGTTAAAGGACGTTTTTGTTTGTTTGTATGTTTTGCTTTGTTTTGTTTTAAGATGAGAGATAGACAAGTGATTAGTATTCCAGAGGGAATGATCTAGAAGGGCTGCAAGCCTGCTGATGCAGGAAGGAGGGTACTTACAGGAGTGAAGCCAGCCCTCAATGGCGGAGCTAATTATACTACCCAAGTGAAAGCAGACACTACCACACCTAGGAAATGTTCAGGTCTCAAACATGTATTCTAAGACAAATCTTTTGCCTTCTGTAATAAAAATATAAAGTCTGAGTAAAAGGGTTGCAATTTGTTTTCTATAATTACTAAAATCACAGAGCAGGGATATAAAGAAGCATCTTTAACACTCCTAATCATACCTATCTACCTTCTGTTTTTGTTTCTTCCACTTATTATTTGTAGCAGCTTTTAATCAGACAAGAATCCAAAACTTGCTAAAGTGTTTTCAAAGCTTCCTCCAGCTTAAAGGTGGAAACACATTCCCCAGACCCCAGACCCCCTGCCACCTTGGGAAATGTCAGAAAATAAAAGGACTTTATTTTCTCAAATGAAATGGCTCTAAGTTTAGAGAGCGATTAAATATGAACTTAGCTGAGGAAACAAACAAAAAAGAAAAAGTGAATAAAATGGAAGGCAGAAGGAGCACAGTTTTAGAAAAATTATTGAAAAACTTCTGACAAATTAATAGTGTACTCTTAAATCATGATTCCACCATATAAATAAGAGTGAGACCTGAATCTGGAAAAATCCCATTAAGCCATCAGGACAATATACAAAAGGAAATGTGTTGTTTGGGGACTAAAGGGTACACAGAAAATTGTACGTTTATGGTGCAGCTTGGATACAGTGAATATGAAACTTGGCACTTTCTTTAAGTATAATTAGGAGATTGGAATGGATTCAAAGATTAGACACTGCTACCAAAAAATAAATGGATAAACAGTCACACTAAGTTTCCATTTCCCTCTCTGATCTCTCTCCAACCTTCCACCAACACCAGAATATCCCTGTTCTCAATCTTATGATCTGAACCCCATTTTCTAACCTACGATATATGTTCCCACCAGTTCCTAAAGACCAGTGCTTGGGGTGAGGGTGGTGGGCTAGAGAGATACAAATTTTAAAGACAGCTTCAAATTTCTAATTTCATATTTTCATTTGAGGAAGCAATACCATTGCTTTTTCCTTCATGAAATCTTTCGCAATCTTTCCAGCAGGAAGTAATCTCTCTCTTCCCTAAACTTCCATAGCACCATATCTGTGCCACTTTTTACGTGTTCTCATGTATATATGGTTATTTTTAGTTTACCCTATTGGGTAAACCCTGGATGGAAGGGTTCAGGCTTTTAGATCTTAATATTTCCTATTGCACTTAACACAATGCCTCGTATTCAGTAAGTATTGAATAAATATTTAAATATTGGCTGAAAAGTTTTATGAGATTTTTATGAGATGAAGGTGTCTGATTCAGGGTAAAATTACAGTGTGTTTGGATTGGAAGATTGCTGTTCAGCTCTTTACTAGCAGAGCCATCGCTCTGCACGACCTCGGGGCACTGCTGGCACTGAGCTCTGTGTGAGTGGAGGCCCCAGATCTTTGTAACAAAGTGTCCCCTTTTCCTACTGAGGCCTTTCATTGCTACAGGGTTACATCCTTCACCGCACACCCTCAAGGTATGAGGAGGGCAGCATAACAGAATGAGTAAAAGCATGGACTCTGGTGCCAGACAGCTTGGGTTCCATAGTCTCCCACTCAGACCTCCCTTCAAGAGAGAGGGGCAGAGCCCCCAGTGGCTGCTTTGGATCCCCTGCAGCATTGGTGGCAGACCACACTTCTCTTAGACTCCGCCCAGCTGTGACTGAGCAACATGAGGCTACGAAACTCGACCATTCATGCTATATGAGGGAATCTCCCACTTTGACCCAGGGACTCCCCATCCATCAGTCCGTCTGAGGCTTTCCCAGATCTGCACAGGAGTCTGAGGCTCTCGCTACCCAGTCCTTCCTTCCTTCTTGCCTTTCACAAATATCACACCCGCATCTCGGTCTGAAGCGGGTCCCTGCCCACTCCTCCTGCCTCTTTATCTGTCATAGACGTTTGTCCCAGTAAACCTCATCTGTGTCTACTCTCACCCTGGTATTTGTTCTCAGAGAACCTAGAAGGATACAAGTTCAAATCTTGGCTCTTTTATTTTATAACCTCAAGATGTGACTTCGGGCAAATAATTAATTTTTATTTTTGCCTCTGTTTCCTCACTTGCAAAAATAGGAAAAGAATAGCACCAACTTCATACGGCTGTTGTGAAAATTAAATTAATTCCTGTGTGCAAAGCACTTTAAACAGTGCCCATAGACCAAGCCTTCTGCAAGTGTTAGCTATGATGAATTTTTCAGTGCCGGAGGCCGAATAGGCCTTTAATTAATGTGTGATGAATGTTAAATTCCTGTTGGAAGTAAACATCACTATTATTTCAATTATCAGTGGAAAGTATTTCTGACTCTGTTATGTGAATAACATTAATTCTCCACTCCTCTTGGTGGGTATTGCTATGTTCTTAATCTCCAGATTGATCTGTGGAATAGTATTCTGAAATGATTCTAGGATAATTTCCTGAGTCCCTAAGCACTCCATTATTATTTTTTAAAAAATTAAAATAAATTATGTTAGTTAAATCCTTTGCTCCTGCCTATATTCACTTGTTCTTGCTAACTCTTTGGTGAAAAAGAACGACCCTCGTCCTGTTTATGACAGTTAGGAAAAGTACGACTCTACTCCTTCTTCTTTTCTCTAGACTAAACATTCCCAGTTCTCCCAATGCTTTCTTTTTGATCTTCATTTCCAAACTATTTATCACTTGTGCTCTCTTTCCTTGAAAGTTCTCCAGAGTTCCAAATAGTTGAGCCATGCACTGAAGAAACTTCTCCAAGGAGGTTTAAGTGATTGCAAATAGAAGCAATAAGAACTTTGCTTGTCTTCCCCCAAAAACCTGTGATTAATAAAATCCAAGGAAGACAGTTTCTTTCTTTAATTTATAACTTCACTTTATTGGGGGGAAAGCAGTAGATTAATAAGGAATTAAGTGGAAGCAATTGGTTTTGCATCTGGACCTAGTTACTATAAAAGAAATTCAGTATGAAGAGTTTCTATTTTTAATTAGAATAAAATGCATTTGTTTATCATTGTTAAAAAGCTAATTTGAAAGGCTTAATATTAATTAGTTCACATATGATTTGCTGGTGACCACATAACTAAGAAAAATTTTCAGGGACCAGAACTTAAAAGGTGCGCTAAAGTTTTGTTTAAAATAAACAAACAAAACAAAACAAAACACCAATTAAAACTAGAATTTTGTTTCCTAATACATCTTTTTTGGCAGTTCAACTACTTATGGTGCCAAAGTCAAATCCTTGATTAGAATGTTTGTTTTGAATCCTATTTTTAAGTAAGCACTACCTTTTGTATCCCTTACTAGTCCTTATGAATCAGGCCTGTTTTTACTTCCTCTCCATTTGCTGAATATGAACGTGAAGCACAGTTTCCATGGCCCCCTGGCTTCTGATCTGGAGTATCCATGAGCAGAATAATCGCAGACAGTCTGTGCAGACTTGATCAGTAGTCTCAGCTTCATATGTTGGTGTTTGTGACAGGCAATCCGGGCCACCAGCCACCAGGCTCACAGTACAATGCCTGGCATTGCGTCAATCACACCAATCAGTGGAAACAGGTGGGGAAGCTTGTATTTCACCTATAGAAGTGTGGAGAAAATGATGGGTTTTCTGAGAAATAGCCTGTAGGCATTTCCCCCTTTTTTAACATCAGGATTATCCACAGATACCAACAAACTAAGCTCAGTTAGCCATGCTTTATTCAGATTCAAAAGCCTTGCCTCATCTGTAAATAAAATAAATGGGAGACAAGCACTCAAAGAGGGAAATCAGAGATTTAGAACACCTTGGGATGTGGTCACAACAAGAGTGTAGCAGGGGACAGGAAGGCGACACGACAATGAGTCTTAAGCTTCCCTAAAACTAACAAGAGCTGTGCTTTTAAAAGCTTGTCATCTGAAACCAACACGGGGTTGAGAGAGAAAATTAGTCGGCATTCTGAGGCCCTTGCCTTAAAAAAAACTGAAAAGTCCACGTGCTTAAGAAAAACAACAACAGATACTAACACTAAAATAAAATTGAATTACAAATTACTTCAACTCTCCCACCACAAATCCCCCAGCTGTCCCAGATTTTTCTCATCAAAGGAGGTTCTGTAATACAATCAACAAATCAGAGATGTAAACATCGAAGAAAATAAGATCTCCTTGGTTACGTGTAGGCCCATTAGTCCAACATGGTTTCATGTATCTAAAAATCATGCTGAAGTCACTTTGGAATGTCTACAACCAATCATTTTTCCCAGTTAGGAACAAAGCTAAGAATGGGAGTAAGAATACAAAACAACAAAAAGTCATCAGTAAGGTAGCCCAAGAGTCATAGGATTTTATAAGACGCTATTAAACCAGCGAATCATTTTCCCACCCATTCCTTTCACATAATGGACTAGACGTCAGCTCTGGCCATTGCTCTTTCCATCATCCTTCTCCCTCCTTTCTGGAAACGTGCACAAGTCAGATTCAGGCGTGTGGCTGGTGCAAGTCCTCTGGGCTGAGAATGAGGACCCCCAGAGCCTGGACCTACCACTGATACGAGCTGTGTGATGCTGGACCTCAGATTCTTCAGAAGTCAAGAGAAAGAGTTAGACCAGACGGTTTGATAGGGCTGCCATAACAAAGTACCACAGATGGAGTGGCTTAAACCAGTGGTCCCCAACCTTTTTGGCACCAGGGACCAGTTTCGTGGAAGACAGTTTTTCCACAGACCAGGGGGGCTGGTTCAGGCAGTAATGTGAGCGATGGGGAGCGGCAGATGAAGCTCCGCTCGCTCGCCTGCCCCTCACCTCCTGCTGTGCGGCCTGGGTCCTAACAGGCCGCGCACAAGTACCGGTCCGTGGCCCGGGGGTTGGGGACCCCTGGCTTAAACAACAGAGTGTATGCTCTCACAGTTCTAGAGCCTGGAAGTCCAAGAGCTAGGCGTTGGCAGGTTTGGTTTCTTCTGAAATCTCTCTCCTTGGCTTGCAGGTGGCTGTCTTCTCCCCGTGTCCTCACGTCATGTCTGTGTCCTAATCTTCTCTTCTTACAAGGACACCAGTCAGAGTGGATCAGGGCCAACCCATATGAGTTCATAATCACCTCTTTAAAGGTCCTGTCTCCAAATACGGTTACGTTCTGAGGTCCTGGCAGTTGGAACATATGAATTTTGGGGGAACACAATTCAGCTCATAACAGTCTCCAGGGTACCTTTCAATTCCAGAGTTCTCTGATTTCTTTTCTGTCTCAAATACTGACTTTTCATTAGCTTATCTTCCCTTTTCTAACATGGAGAGATCAGCCTGCTATCTTTATAGACTGCAAGGGACTGAGGTTGCACTTTTAGGCTGTCTGCAGTCTTGGTCCGTTTAAGTTAAAGCTACTCAGTAGGGTAGGGGGCACCATTCCAGACGGTAGGAGGGTCAACATGAATTTTCTGCACTTTTTCTAAAGACAGGACCATTGAGCCTATGGCCATTGGAGACTCTTCGTTAAGGACCTGGCACTGTCAGAATTTTCTAGAATTATTTTTTGCAAGGACGCCAACACTTCCACCTTACTCTGCCTTCCAGACTGATGTGTTGTTTATCTTCTTTCAGATTGCAAGAAACAGAATTGTGCTTGGGTTTTTAAAAATAATTTGTTGAGTTGTTTTATTTTTCCATAAGGATACAAGGGCAAGTAAGGAAGACAGAATCTCAGCAAGGCTGTGTGGAGAATGAAACACTTAAAAATACTATGAAATTCCAAGGCTCTAGACAGCTCATTTCTTCAGGGAAGATATCCGTTGTTCTTTACTCAGAGTGACTTCGGGTGACAAAGTGATCATTCTATCTCTACCTCTACTGCTCCCTGAGTCTCCCTGATGTCTCTGAGTTCTACCTCCTTGACACAGAGGATGAGTGGCTGGCCCGTCAGCAGTCAGTACGCATGCACTGCCTCTGCTGGATAGAGCTCTTCTACCAAACCACCCCATTGGATATTGGTTAGCTTAGCAATGGCTGGCTCCTGTCAGCTGTCTATGTCTGGTCCTATCAACCTCATGATGAGATCCCATGGCTCTAAGTAAGGTGACTAATGGCCAAGGACTTCCTCTGAGAAGACATTAGGTGTTCTAGGTACTCTAAGATTTCAAAAAAGTAGAAAGTACAGCCAGCAGTCAACTCGCTAACTATTCGCAGTATATCTCACCATTTTCCTTCCATTTACCAAGAAGCTAAAGAATAGTTTGTATTCATTGCCTTTACTCTCTCACCTTCATCCACTACTATCCTAATCCTTGAAATTCTTGCATGCTGACTTCTGAGCCCACCTTCCTTAACTCTAACTGAAATTACCTTCCAATTTTAACATCAATTTGTCATTTTCTCCTCAAACTTGCTGCCGCACTTAAAACTGTTGATTGACCACCCCTACTTGCAAAGTCTCTTGCCTTGGCTTCTGTGACTGCATTATTCAGGGGACGGAAAGTGGACCGCAAGCTGTAGGGAAAGCCTTGGAGTCAATGGCCCTGGATATGCATGCTGATTCTCCCCACTCAACATCTATGCAGCATTGTGTGTGTTAATTCTATTCCATTCAATACATTTCTATTTGTATACCTATTATATTTGCGATGATTGAGTAATGGGGAGGAATTCCAGATAACACCAATGTTTGGACTTAGATGAATGAAAAAATAGATGTGCAGATACTTAAGCCTTACTTCTTATACCCAAGTAGACACTAAGATCTATTGATTCCACCTCCGTAATATTGCTCACATTTATTCCTCTTCTTTATCCTTATTACCCTGGTAGAATTCCCCACTACCTCTGACCTGGCTTAGTGGTTAATAAACTGAGTTCTGAGCAGCTCCTAGAAATCCCAGGGAGATTCCTCAAGGACTTCTGTAGGTGTCCGACAGAAGGCAAGAAAGTGGTGTGGCCCCTCACAGGGACCATTCCTGCCTCCTCATTTAAACAGGATCAGTTATGTGTTTCGTTTTGTTTGTTCTTGGAAAAAACCTTTTTTATTTTACTTTTTAAAAAAACCCCACTGGCCCACGTATTGATTCTGTCACATCATAAGACTCTATCTTCAGAGTACCTCCCTTACAATCCACTTTATAGTTGGCTTTCAGGTCATTTAAAGCGAAGCACCTTTCTGATCATGTCCTTTCTCCACTGTCTGGAAATGCACTACTAGATACGGTAGCCATTAGCCATATATGACTATTAAGAATCTATAAAAGAATGGATATATGTATATGTAAAACTGATTCACTTTGCTGTACAGCGGAAACTAACACAACATTGAAAATCAACTATACTCCATTAACATTTTAAAAAAGAATGAACCCTAATGTAAAAAAATAAAAATTAAAAAAATAAATTAATTTAAACTAAATTAAAAATTCAGTTCATTAGTTGACTAGCCTATTTCAAGTGTTTGATAGCCACATGCATCTAGGGGCCACCATATTGCACAGCTCATATTGGGAACATTTTCATCATTGCACAAGTTTCTATTGGATAGAGCTGGCCTAGCTCACTAGATAAAAATTTCTGACTTTGATTTAGGACTTAAATCTATCCTTTCTAGGCCCTTCTGCTGCTGCTTTCCTTCATATAATGCTCCAGTTAGACTGAACTGTTCCCAAATATACCTACTCACTTCTGCCTTCATGCCTCAGCTTACCCAGCCCTGCCCAGAGTACCCTTCACTCCATCACTGTATGCCCAACCCTACTCCTCATTGGGGGGCTGTCCTCCATGAAGTCCTTTAAAGTTTCCCAACTCAAAGTTATTCCCTTGTCCTGCGAATTCTCGTAGGATTTTAAATGATCCACCCTAATGTCATCTACCACCATTTCTTCACGGTCAGAATCAGTGACCTTGGGACCCAGCCACACAGCCTCTAAAGAGTACACTGGGTGTGTCACATCTGCTACTTCGGGTCTACAAGGTGGTTTTGGGGAGCTTTAGGGCTTCTTAGGAGTGCATGTATGAAACGCTCTAGAAATTTCCATTACTAGCTGAGAGACTGGAGATACTCTGAGGTTCTCATAGTCCACAATTTGTGGTTAAGCCAAAGAGGGCAGCGTTTGCTATTATTAGTGTGTTATAGATAAGTATGTTACATATACATCCTCTGAACACCAAGTGATGAGACATTGCCATAAGTTATACCTGAAAAGCGATCCCATCATTTACAGACACATGTTAGGTAGAAACATCATTCTACTACCTTTACCATACATTTGTGTTTGTTTTGGCTTTGTTTTAATCCCTATGGTGGGGATCAAAACAACAGGATCTGAGTTGATCAGATCTCTTGTGGTTGATCATCAAGATGGTAGGTCAGCTAGAGCTGGGGTTGAGTCAGTTACAGGACACCCAGCTCTTCAGAGTTCAGTTCTCTCCCACTCTAGTCCCCTTTGATTTATACTCTACCAGCCTGCAGAGTCCTGACCTCACAGCTTAAGGCTCTAATCAGATAAGCTCACCATAAACCTTTCTTTATTCTCAAAACCCCCGCTCCATTCAAGCCCCAGCTATACTTGAGCCACCTCAGGGGAGGGCCAGCCTTCAAGAGGTACTTCGAGACAGGCAGACCGTCATCATCGGTGCAGGCTGCCAACCTTCTCAGGTTACTGTGAATGATTATGGGTAAAGTCTGCTTTGAATTTGTTGGAAAAGGGGGAGACTTACAATGTATTTGGTTCAGGAAATTCATTTTAAGGGTTTGGGTTCCCCAATTTCCTGCAATCATAATCATGGCCCATTTTCACAGTTACTAGACTATCAAATCCTGTGTATATAAAATAAAGACCTAGAAAAAAAATGGGAACTTTAAAATCTGTAAGTTGAAGTAGTGGTACAAATATTATTTGGGACACTGTGAAACAGTATTCAGAATTACCCTCTCGCCATCAGAAGCTAACTGCGGCAGAGAGACTGCTTTTGCCACGTTTCTAGATGTGGTAAAGATTAGGTACAACATTGTTTAGAAATCGTAGGTTTGCAGATCCCTTCTCCTCTTCAGGGATTAAGGAAAAGGCAACCTGCTCTACCACATTTAAAATGGAAAAAAAAGAAGTGTGGGTGGGGATTTTCTTCTCCCTTGTCTGCACATACAGTCCGGGGGCAGCGTTATTCATCAGAAATAAGCTTTCTTGTTTTTTAGACTGTGTTTACGACGGTTTTCCAAAACGTCTTCCTTACGTATGCTAATTCGTTGGTTCTGAAGCCTTTTTCCATTCCGTCAAGCTCACCTTCCGAAAGGGATAGTGAAAAATTAGGGGCTGGCTCCCCCTGGTGCCTTGGTTGGAGAACCTCAGCTGCATGTCTGAGACCATCTGCCCACGGATAAGAGTGCCCTCTAGTGCATAGAGGCAGAGTAAAGCTACAAATTAAATGCTAATTACTAATTAAATACTCATGAAAAAATTAAAACTACAAAATACTAACACTACAGGAAAAAGGTGACCAATTATGCCCGAACTACAAGCCAAGCACTGTGGTAAGGGCCGGATGAGCATTGGTGCTTTGGCTGTCCACTGCAGCGGGACACATCGTCCCCTCACACGGTGGCTTAAAATAATGATCGTTTATTATCTCCCACGGTTTCTGTAAGCCAGGAATTCCACAGCAGCTCCGTTGGATGGCTCTGGCTGGAGGTTCCTCAGGAGATTGCAGTCAGATGGTGACTGGGGCATCTTCAAGACTCGTTGGTTCACATGTCTGGTGGCTGAGCTGGGGAGACTGCAAGAGCTGGGGCTGCATCCAGCACCTCTCCCTGGCTCTCCATGACGGCCGTACCTGCCCTTTGGAAAGAACTCTCTCTCTGCTTTCTACCAAGATGCTGGTGTGTGTGTCTGTGTGTGTGTGTCTGTGCAACTCGCACAGATTTACTTAGTGCGTTAAAGAGGGAACTGGCACGGTGACAATGATAGTTCAAAGAAGGAGAGGAAGAATTATTATATCTAGTCAGTGGATGAAAAGAATGCTGAAATAAGATTACAGATTAGATGGAAACCGATCAATGTCCTGTAAAACAATATAAGCACAATCTGTAGGATTTATTTTTTTCTACTGGACAGGAATAAATTGCAATATATAGATCTTCTATAAGTGAACATTAACTTTACAGAGCCCTGTCTCTCTGTAGACCCTCCTCTGATTCCCCAGAATAGCCAGACTTCTTTCAGGTTGGATCCCAATGAAGAGGGCCAGGAGGAAGCTGCACTGCTTTCTATGACCCAGCCTCGGAAGTCATGCAGTATCACCTCTGCTGTGCCCCACTGAAAGAGGCAGTTACAGAGGGCCACCCAGGCTCAAGGAGAGGGAACGTAAACCCCACCCGGGATGGGATATATATTTGGTGGCCATTTGTGTAAAAATACAATCAACAATTGTTTTACTTAATTCTCCCCCAAACTACATGAGGTTGCTACTATCATTATCCCAATTTTACAGTTAAGGGAATGAGGTCAAGAGACATGAAAACTGTGCTTCATATGTCCTTTCTATGTCATACTGGAGCATTGTCTAATAAGCCATGTGAAGTGTTATCTGTACATGGTTTTCAGTCTGGGCACTACTGACATTTTGGGCCAGGTAATCGTTTGTTGTAAGAGCTGTCCTGGGTATTGTAGGCTGTTTAGCAGCGTCCCTGGCCTCTACCCACTTGATGCCAATAGCATCCCCTCCCTCCCTCCCCTCGGTTGTAACAACTAAAATTGTCTCCAGACATTGTCAAATATCTCGGTGGGGGAGTGCAACTTTGGCCCCATTAAGAACCACTGTTTTAGGGGAAGGTAAGTTTGTTTGATTATTTACTATTGATTAGGCCAGGCTCTGTAAAGTTAACGTTCACTTATAGAAGATCTATATATTGCAGTTTATTCCTGTCCAGTAGAAAAAGTAAATCCTACAGATTGTGGTTTTATTGTTTTATAGGACATTGATCAGTTTCCATCTAATTTGTAATTTTATTTCAGCATTCTTTTCATTCACTGACTAGATATAATAGTTCTTCCTCTCCTTCTTTAAACTATCATTGTCATCATGCTAGTTCCTTCTTTAACGTGTTAAATAAATCTTTGCCAGTTGCACGACCGCGCAGACACACACACACACACACACACACACACACAGACAGACACACACACCAGCATCTTGGTAGAAAGCAGAGAGAGAATTCTTTCCAAAGGGCAGGTATGGCCATCACGCAGAGGTGTTACTCGGGTCTCCCTTCAACAAAGAACTAGCAGATGAGCTGTGAGAGGTACAATTAGCTCATAGCCTTGACTGAAGTGCCTCTGGGATCCACCACAGCAGTTGAGCTGAGGCTGTGCTTTTACGAGGCAGTCTTGAGCCAGTTTATGAGCCCAGTAGAGGTACCAGGGCCTGTCCATTTCTGATCAATGTGGAAACCCTCCACCAGGCAATCTTTGCTCTCGAGCTCCCGTTGGGCTGGCTGAGACTTTTGCACGGCAACACTGCAATTTGAGACCCTTCCTAACATATTCTTCTGCCTCCTGACTAACCTCTCGCAGATAACAGGCCTGCATCCTGGTCTGCATCTACTGCAGAGTCCTTTCCTGCTTCAGGCACCACTCAAAGCTGGTAGCCATCATGCCACCCAATGTGTTCTTAGCTGTGGAAAGAATTGCCTCCAGAACTCAAAGAGGTCTACGAGGTACCGTGCTTCCTTCTCTGAGGTGGGGCTTCAAGATGCAGCAATTCGTCTTCGGCTTTGGAGGGGATATCCAGTGTGCACCTGACAACTGCACTTCTGAAAGCTTCCCTGAAGTGGCAGTTCTCTGAATCTATGTGGAATTCTGAGTTGGTAGGTTTTTCTTTTTTCTTTCAGTATTTTAAAGATGTCACTCCATTATCTTCTGGGTTGTATATATTCTAATGAGAAATCTTGCTGTAATTTTATTTGGACTGCCTTCAAGATTTTCTCTGTATCTTTGGTTTCCAGCAGTTTAACTGTTATTTGTCTAGGTGGATGTCTTTTTCTCACATTTATGCTGCTTGGGGTTTCCTGTACTTCCTGGATATGCATTTTGAAGTCTTTCTCCTTATGTTATTTTTGTTAGCGCTTCAAATATTGTCTGTCCTATCCTTCCTCTTTTATTTTCCTTATATGGCATCAACTTCTCTTCCTCTCATGCTTTGACCCAGGTGTGACAGTGCTTATATCCTTAGAAGGGCCTGTCTTCTTTAAATTTCAGACTTCTTGGCTATCCTGCAAACTTAGTTCTCTGATGGGTTCAAAAAGAGTTATAATTTTATAGTTTATCTTGCATTTTCTTGTTATTATTGTGGAAGTGATGTTTTCTTTCTAAAATATAGCTTTCTATATATATATATATTTTTTAATCTTTTGGCCGTGCTGCACGGCATGTGGGATCTTAGCTCTCAGACCAAGGATGGAACCTGTGCCCCCTGCATTGGCAGCGCAGAGTCTTAACCACTGGACCGCCAGGGAAGTCCCTAGTTTTCTATATCTTAAGGATAAGTGAAACTTACCATAATTTTTAATTTTGTTATAATTTAAAATTTAGATAAATGATGCAAAAATAGTAAGAGAAACTCCTAAATAAACTTTATCCAGATTCATCAGTTATCTACATGTGCCTCATTTGCTTTATCATTCTCTGTCTCTCTGCCTTTCTCTCTCTTTATATATATTTATCTACCTATATCTGTATTTATATATCTTATGAATTATTTGAGAACTGGCTGGAGTCATTGTATCTTTTACCCTAAATACTTTAATGATTATTTTTGTGAGGACTTTTCCTTATAAACAATAGTATATTTATCAAAATCAACATGCTTAACATTAAGAACATATTTCTATATCTATATCATTCATATATATAAAAAGCCTACAATACACAGAAGGACTTCTCAGAATTGCCAACCCATACCCCTGTAAAAAGCAATCCTATTAACTAGAGCTCAGTATCTCTCTACAGTCTTTTCAGGTCAAATTTAAATAGATTGAAATGCATAAATTATAAGTGTTCAATTTAATGAGGTTTAAAAATTGACATACTCCTAGTATCACACTGAAATTTAACCTCTTTATGAAGACTGCCTAGGCTAGCCTCCACATGCAACTTGAACATCCCTCTACTATAAAATTTACTGCAAATATTTCTCTATATGTTCACTAGACTATGAACTCATTAAAGAAAGAGACTATGCTTCTTCATTTTGGGGCCCCCAGTTTCAAACAATATCTGGCATATAATGAGATATCAATAAAAGTTTGCTAAATAAGTAAAATGGCAATTGGAACAAATAGCCTGCAGCTTTAAGTAAGGAAGTTGTGTAATTTTCAAGTTAAGATCTGCTTACTACTTCTACTAAATCACCAGTAAGGAATGTATGAAAAAAATTGTCAAGACATGAAAGGAAAAAAAAGACAGCAGTTGGAACACTAATAAATCATTATGTTCTTACAACTCTTTACAAAGACATGAAACTCTTTTAATCATTCATGCAGCATTTGCAATTGGTGGGTGGTACAAATTACTACCACTTTTTTTATACAGTAAAACCTTCAGTTTTAACAAGATATTTAAAAGCAAATATATGTTACCTGTCCAAAACCTAATGGAGAAGAACTTTTATGTAGTTCCTGGTTGATATTCTAACACCTGAGATTTACTATTTTTAGTTGCCTAAAAGCAGTGGTAATCAAATCTGTTGACAGACAGCTACTTCCTCAATATCACTAACTATCTTGGCAAAGGGATAGGCTACATGAATTGAAATTTGATTATGCAGTTGCTTCAGAGTCATGTTTGTAGTTGCTCTTCCTTTTCTTATTAAAAAAAACAAAATATATACTCTTTTGAATATAATTAACTAAGTAAATGTTTTTAATCCCTGTGAGAAAGTACTACAGAATAGTTTTACGTAGTAAAACTAACCCTAAAATAGATACATAGAGTCAGGAGTTTCCTTGTAGTTCCCTTATCTGTTTCAAGTCTTCAGAGCTTATTGATACACTATTTATATTCCCTAGGATGACTGATCAAATCTTTCTAATCAATAAAAATTCAGCTTAAGAATCATTTCCCCTTTGGATTTTTGTAATAACAAGTAAGTAGTATCACCTCTGCTCAACTGTCATACCTTATATACAACTCTATTCTTATACTTTCTCATGCTATATTTTAGTGATGCATTTTCATATCATTCTCTTCCACTACACCAAGACTGTCCATTAGAACTTTTTGGATGATGGAAATGTTCTATATGTGTTCTAGTCACTACTGTAATAAACAGTATAGCACTAGACTCTGAGCTCTGTGAGGGCAGAGACTGTACCTTATTCACTTTTATGTATCCAGTACCTAGGACATAGTGGATCCTTGATAAATATGTGGGGATAAACAAAACAAATCAATCAAAGAATAAATCAAGGGACTTCCCTGGTGGCGCAGTGGTTAAGAATCCGCCTGCCAATGCAGGGGACACGGGTTCAATCCCTGGTCCAGGAAGATACCACATGCCACGGAGCAACTAAGCCCATGAGCCACAACTACTGAGCCTGAGCTCTAGAGCCCACAAGCCACAACTACTGAGTCCACGCACCACAACTACTGAAGCCCATGTGCTCTAGGACCCGTGTGCCACAACTACTGAGCCCACGTGCTGCAGCTACTGAAGTCTGCATGCCTAGAGCCTGTGCTCCACAAGAGAAGCCACCGCAATGAGAAGCCCGCGCACCGCAACAAAGAGTAACCCCCGCTCACCACAACTAGAGAAAGCCCATGTGCAGCGACGAAGACCCAATGCAGGCAAAAATAAAATAAATAAAATAAATAAATTTTAAAAAGAGAGAGAATCTCTTAAAAAAAAAAGAATAAATTAAACATTTTACAGTGGTAGAGTAGAAGAAAATCTACTTACAACCAACACCAGGCAACTGCTACATGAGGTAATGGGAAAACTAATTAGTAATCTCTGATTTCTCAGTGAATTAAAAAGTAATGCAAATAGGTTTCCAGTAGTGGAAAAGTACCTTCTATCAGTCAAATCTCTCAGAGAACAACTATAAACTCTAACTAAAATATAAAATATAATAATTTGAAGGCAGTCAGAGGAACTAAAAGAAATGAAGTAAATCTATGTTTGAAAGAAGTAAATGGCACAGGGTAATTTTCCTGTTTTGATACAGATTTTTGTTTGAGGCTAAGCCCTAGTTTCAGCTTGCTGAGTGGCTAAAGTTCTAATAGAAATCCATAGTCTTACTGGCTTGGAAAGCCATAGGTCAGAGTTTGGAGACACCACACAGCTGGAACCTGAGGGGGGTTGGAATCCTGGAAAGGTGAAAGCTATAGACATGGTGGGGAGAGGGGAATTCTGTATATAAACTTGGCCAAAATCTCTGGTTGATCCCTGAACTACATACACATGGGGTAAACTTCAAATAGTCCACTTAAATCTAAAAGAAAGGCAATAAGTGGAAACTGACCTTGAGATGACCCAGATGTTAGAATTAGCAGATAAGGATTTTAAAGCAACTATTGTAACCATCTCAAGGATTTAGAGGAAAACACACTTATGATTAACAAATAGAAAATCTTAGCAGAGAAACTGAAACCACAAAAAAGAACCAATTGAAAATTCTAGAAATGGAAAATATAATATTTACAATTAAAAATTCACAAAGTGGCTTGACACAGACTGAAATGAGAAGAGAGTAAGTAAATTTGAAAATAGATCAATAGAAAGTGTCTAAGTTGAAAAATTGAAAGAAAAGGTTGGAGAAAATAAAGAGTGTCAGTGAGCTATGCAGGCACTGTATAAAGGGCTAACATTTGTGTACTTGTTGTCTTAGAATAAGAGAGAAAAAAATATATAAGGAAATGATAGTGATAATTTCCCCAAATTTGGTCAAAGGCCTACATTTACACATCTAACAAGTCCGGTAAACCCCAATCAGGAAAAATACAAGGAAAAGCATATCTAGGCACATCAGAGTCAAACTTCTAAAAGCTATAGTTTAAAAGAAACTCTTGAAAGCAACTGCAGACTAGCTACAGGTTAATTTATTACATGCAGTGGAATGATATGATTTAACAATGATTTCTTGTCAGAAACACTGGACACAAGAAGATAATGGAATGACATCTCTAAAACGCTGAAAGAAGAAAAAAGTCAATTCAGTGCAGTGAGAATAACCTTCAAGAATGAAAGCAAAATAAAGATAGATGAAAACTAAGAGAACTTTTTATCAGCAGACTTGCAGTACAAAAAACCACAGAAGTTCATCAGGTGAGAAAAACTGATGCCAAAGGGACATCAAATGTTCAGAGGAAAGTGAAGCACCAAAAATGATAGATGTGTGGCTAAATATAAAAGATTTTTTCTGTAGTTTTTTAGAAATATGTATGACTGTTTAAAGCAAAAATTATAACATTTTATTGTTTGATTTATAATATTTGTAGATGAAATATAGACAACTAAAAAATAAAGGAAGGAGCTTAAAAATCTATATTTTTTGAAAGATCATTCACTTTGTATGAAATGGTCCAATATTAAATGTAAGAAAAATGTGAAAAATTAAGGATGCTGTATATATTGTGGTTCCTAGAGCAACCAGTTGAAATAATGCAAAATGATATAACTGAAAAGCCACAATCCCTTGAAAGGGGATTCTCAGAAAGATTCAATTAAATCAAAAGAAATTAAGAAAGTAGGAACAGAGAATCAAAAAACAAATACAAAAATGATGGGACCAAAGGAAAACAACTAGTAAAATGGTTGGTCCAAACTCAACCATATCAATAATCGGATTAAATGTAAATGGACTAGGCATTCCAAATAGTAGTCAGAAATTCTCAGAATAGATAAAAAAAATAAGACCCAACATAATCTCTCCATAAGAGATGAACTTTAAATATAAAAATACAAACAGGTTGAAAGTAAATGATATTAAAAGATAAATCATGCAAACAGAAAACCTAAGAAGGTTGGAATAGGTAGATTAGCATGAGATATAACAGATGCCAAGGCAAAGAGTATTACCAGAGATAAAGAGAGACACACTAGAACAATAAAAAGGATAAATTTATTAAGACATAAGAATCATACATGTATATGCCTAATAAAAGAGGTTCAAATACATTAGATGAAAAAGTAACATAATTAAAGGAAGAGACAAATCCACAATTACAGTGGAGTCTTCTCTCAGCAACTGACAGAACAAATAGACAAAAGATCTCAGTAACACTATAACTTCCTTCACCTAATTGACATTTATAGAACACTACACCTAACAATTGCAGGATAAACATTCTTTTCAAGTGCACATGGCATATTAACCAAGATAAACCATTTGCTGGACCATAAAACATGTTCTAATGTATTTTAAAGGATTGAAATAATATAGACTATGTTTTCCGATCACAAGGCAATTAGTCAGATATCAACAACAATAAGATGTAGGAGGGATAAAACCCAAATATTTGGAAATTAAATATTTGTCAATAATTTATGGGTAAAGGAAAAATGACAAGGTACATTAGAAAACATTTCAAACTGAATTATAATGAAAATATAGCATATCAAAATTTGTGAGCTACAGCTAAAGGAAAATTTATAGCTTTTAAATGCCTAGATAAGGAAAGGATAAAGGTATAAAATCAATGCCCTAAGAGTCTACAGTAAGACCTAGAGAAAGTAGAGCAAAGTACAGACGGTCCCCAACTAACAATGGGTCAACTTATGAATTTTGAACTTTACAATGGTGCAAAAGCAATGTGCATTCAGTAGGATTTGAATTTTCAATTTTGGTCTTTTCCCAGGCTAGCGATATGTAGTATGATACTCTCTTGGGATGCTGGACCGCGGTAGCAAGCTGCAGCTTCCAGTCAGTGCCACAATCACAGGGTACACAGCTGATACACTTACAACCATTCTGTTTTTCACTTTCAGTACAGTATTCAATAAATTACATGAGATATTCAACACTTTATTATAAAATAGGCTTTGTGTTACATGATTTTGCTCAACTGTAGGTTACTGTTAAGTGTTTTGAGCATGTTTAAGGTAGGCCAGGCTAGCCTATGATGTTCGGTAGATTAGATATATTAAATGCATTTTTGACTTAGGATATTTTCAACTCACAATGGGTTTATTGGGACATAACCCCATTGTAAGTTGAGGAAGATCTGTAAATCCAGAGTAAGTAGAATGAAGGAAACAGTAAAGAGGAGAAATCAATGAAATAGAAAATAGATAAATGAAAGAGAAAATTAACACATAAAATTTTTTTCTTTTTGAGAGAATAACAAAGTTGATAAGCCCTACATAGGTTGGTAAAGAAAAAAATAAGAAAAATCACCAATATCAGGAATAAATGTGTGAATACACTACAGATGCTACAGATATTGTAAACAACTTTATGTTAATAAATTCAACAACTAGATGAAATTTCTGAATAAAACAACTTACCAAAACAGACACAGAAGAAATAGGAAATTTTACTGGCCCTATATCTATTAAGTAAATTGAATATGTTATCGAAATCTTTTCTCAAATACAACATCGGGGTCAGACAGTTTCACTGGTGAACTCTGCTAAACATTTAGGTAAGAGATCAATCTTACACAAATGCTTTCCAAAACAGAAGAGGAGGAAACACTTTGCAATGTGTTTTATGAGGCTAGCATGACCCTGATACTAAATCTGACACAGGCATTTTAAAAAAAGAAAATTAAAACACCAGTCATGTCAAACTGCCCACCTAATTTAGTTTCCTTCCTCCACTACCAACAGGCAGACAAGCTTCCCTGAATTGGGGGGAGGGGAGGGAAGAGCAGGCTGGCTGGCTGGTGGGCGACAATATCAAACTTTTGCACAGCCCCCAACTGAACATGGAAGATAATGCAGTCCAATCTGACTATCTTTAGGTTCCTGAAAGATCTGGACAGAAGCCAGACGTGGGTGAAGAAATGTAAGATATGTGACTTAGAAGATAAAACACCTGATCTGCTAAGCAAACATTACTGCCAAATGCTTTAGGAGACCTATGGTTTGTAGAATGAGTACTTAAAAAGGAGCTCTTTGAGATTATGCTATGCCAGCAGTGGTTGATTTCACCAGTCATCTGAACAATCCACATGGAGACACTGAAAATCAATAAAATAACTGAGAGATCATGAAATAAGAACACAAACAGAAAAAGAAATGGTAAAACTTCTGAACAGGAACAAACTCAGAAATAAAGAAACCATAGCAATCCTCACCACTCCAATGCAGAGAAAGAAGGTAAATAACAAGATGAAGGCATTTTTATCCTTAAACTTTGCAGAGAATGAAAACAAGGAGCAGCTAAAATCTTCATCTGAAGTTTGATTTTTATAAAGCACAAGTCTGGATTAACATGAAGCTGACAAAATCTCTAAAGATATCTTTTCTCCTGCTGGAGTGCAGAGGATATTCTGGTGAGGCAGTTCTGAGAAAATGCTTCAAGACAATAGCAGTTAACACATCCATCCTTTTGAAAACACAGCAGAAATAGGTGCTGGACACTGCAAGAGTGCCATTGGAGAGAAAGAGGAAAGTGAGAGACTCACCTCTTCCATTATCACTGATAATAAGATGGACATAGTAGGGGAGGAGCAATCACCAGTACTGGTGAGGTTCATCAATGAATCTCAATCCAGACAGAGGAATATAGGCTTTCTATCTTCTGAAGTTGATGCAGAAATTCTGGCTATGAACTTTCACACTATGATAATGGAAGAGTGGGGGACAAACATGGAGCACTGATGTGGTCTGGCTTAGATTATGTCTAGTGGACTTTCTCCCAAACGCAACTCATGGTAACTAGACTTTTAGAGAAACAACCCCAAAATATCTCCACAGTCTATTCTTCCTCTGCCTTAAATACGCAGTTGTCAAAAGCAGTGTCTATTGTGGGAGTATCTGTTGCTTTGGGAGAAATTAAAGATGTTTGCTCTTTTTTCTGTTGATCACAACTACTTTAGAACTTAACAATGTAATATCTGTCCTCTTTCAGAACAGTGAAGGATAAAAGGCACATGAACTGAAGGAAATTTGCCAGTCTCAATGAACAGGCGGGTATGATGCTTTTGAAAGTTTTGTAGAACTCTTGTAAATTCTTGTTTTGTGTTTAGATGGTATAAATAATGATACGAATGTTAGATAGAATAACTTTATAGCTGGTTGAGCTTTTGTTCTCTGTAGTGCATTAACAGATTTTGTTTTAATTATTATTGTTGTTCATAAAAGTATCCTATTTTTTAAAATAGCCTTTGGAAAAAATTTCCAGGGCCGCATTTCCAATATTTCTTTGCAGCAGAGTTGCACTCTATGAAGAGATGGAAAATATTTATGTTTATCGTAAATTTTGATTTGAGAAAGCCATGATTCAGCACCAAACTTGATATTTAAATGGAATTTCCTGGAACTTCCTCTGGGCTCAGCAAGATAATCTCAACTAACCATTGAGAATTAGTATAAACAAATACTTAGTATCCCAACAATGAAACACATTATTCAGGACGTTAAAGGTATTTTCTTACAATAGCACCTCACAAGTTCTTTTTTTTTTAAATTTTCTTAGTTTTTTTTTTTTAATTAATTTTTATTGGAGTGTGGTTGCTTTACCATGTTGTGTTAGCCTCCACTGCACAACAGAATGAATCAGCCATACGCATACAGATATCCCCTCTCCTCCCTCTGGACTTCCCTTCCATTTAGGTTACCACAGTGCACTAGGTGAGTTCCCCTGTGTTATACAGCATGTTCCCATCAGTTGTCCATTTTATACATAGTATCAATAATATATATTTGTCAATCCCAGTCTCCGAATTCTGCCCCCCCACCTTTTTCCCCCTTGGTATCCATACATACAGCAATCCCACTACTGGGCATATACCCAGAGAAAACCATAAATCAAAAAAACACATGCACCCCAATGTTCATAGCAGCACTATTTACAACAGCCAGGACATGGAAGCAACCTAAATGCCCATGACAGAGGAATGTATAAAGAAGATGTGGTACGTATATACAATGGAATATTACTCAGCCATATAAAGGAATGAAATTGCGTCATTTGTAGAGACGTGGATGGACCTCGAGAGTGTCATACAGAGTGAAGTAAGTCAGAAGGAGAAAAGCAAATATCGTATAATAATGCATATATGTGGAATCTAGAAAAATGGTACAGATGATCTTAGTTGCAAAGCAGAAATAGAGACAGACGTAGAGAACAAATGTATGGGCACCTCACAGTTCTTAAATGCTTATCTCTTATAGCACCAGTCATGGAACAGCTCACATTCAACACCATGCCAACATGTACCAAAGTGACTTATCCATTCCCAACACACTCTCTGCCAACCTTCATTGTTGGAGGATCAAACAAAACACAGAGAAAAGGACACAGAGCTTCCATTAACCATGTACAAAGCCCCCTACCTGTCTCACTTCAATTTTTTTCTTAATGTCTATGCATGGCTGAAGGTCCTGTGTATTCTTCCTTGATGAAGTTTGAGAATGAGAGCAATGAAATTAGATGAAAGCATCTTAAGCATAATTAAGAAATATTTCAACAGACCAGAGGTCAAATAACTTTACTTTGTTTAACATAAATCTTGATATAAAATAAGATCTTAATTTAATGGTAGACACATATATCAAACTATGAATTTAAGCCAGAGTTTCCTACAAGTACTTTAAAAAGAACACTGAAAATACCTAAGAGAAGTTTTAAAAATTGGTTTTATCCTTACAGTTGATATTTGGAGGAAAAGCTCTAAGGTGTATGTAGGCCATTTAATCACTGACTATTTGCTTCTGAGCCTTCCATTGAATGCATTAAACATTGATAAACTGCCGGTTAAATGGCGGCTGTTTGAAATTTTATTCTCTGAAGACCTCTCATTTCAGAAGACAGCATTGAAAGAACATTTCATTTCTCTGTGATTTCTCTTGGTGGTACTCCAGGGAAATTTTAGTTGAGTCACTTGAAATAGAACATTATTATTGCCATGAATCAAATTATTAGGTATTAGTTTCCAGGTCTTTGAGGAAATAAATGTCAGAGAGGTGTGGGGAGAAGGAATATATTTCATAAAATACTGCAATAAAGCTCAGGACTGACCATTGACTAGTAGGTGTTTTAGTATGTGGTTAAAAATCTGTAATGGGCAGTTAAGGAAATTACCAACAAGTAGAATAAACTTTGAGATCACCAAACAGAGACTGCAGTGTAGATTTTGTCTCCATTAAGTAGAAAATTGAAGTTCGAATAGAAAGCAATCCACTGTGGTTCTTCTTCTGGATGTTATTTACAATCATTTGTCAAATTTATACCTTAGCTGAGTATAGTCTTTCTAGCAGGTGTACATTGAACACTTTCATTTCATGGTCAAGAGAGAATCAGAAGCCAAGGCTACTGACCATCTATTTGACTGTTTTTTCTCTCCATGACCATATCTACTGCCTTGTTTTGATTTATAAAAATTACCTGGGAAAAAGAGGAATTTTTTTTGCCTATATAAAAGTAATACAGAAATTATTGCTGTTATTTTGGTGAGAAAAATTTTGTACAATGTGTTTTAATCTAAATAAAACGTAAATTTTATTTTTTTAAAGAAAATTACAAAAAAATCCTTTATAACCATAGATGCAAAACTCCTTAACGAAATATTCACAAATGGAATCCAGCAATATATTAAAAGAATGATATACCATGACAAAGTAGAGTTTATCCCAGGAATGCAAGGTTGGTTTCACATTTAAAAGTCAATCAATATTACTCATTGTATTGACAGACAAAAGGAACAAAATCATAGGATCTTCTCAATAGATGTGTAAAAAGTACTTGACAAATTAAAAAAACTCTCATGATATTAACAAAAAAATTCTAAGTAAACCAGAAATAGAAGGGAACTTCCTTCACCTGATAAAGGATATTTATGGGGGACTTCCCTGGCGGTCCCGTGGTTAAGACTCCACGCTTCCACTGCAGGGGGCATGGGTTCGATCCCTGGTGGGGAACTAAGATCCCGCATGCTGTGTGGTATAACCAGAAAAAAAAAAAAAAAGGATATATATGAAAACCTTACAGTTAATATAATGCTCAGTGGTGAGAGAATAAGAGTTTTTCCTCTCAGACTGGACACAGGGCAAAGATGTCTCCACTTAATGTTGTAATGGAGGCCCCAGCCAGTGGACTAGGGCAAGAAAATGAAGTAAAGAGCGTAATGTGTTTGTATGAAAATTCTAGGGAACCTATAAGCAACTACTAGAACTAATAAGCAAATTTTAAAATGTTGCAGGATACATTGTCAATATTCTAAAATCAATTGTTCTTTTATAACTTAATGGTAATAAAATTAAAATTTTTCATTTACAATAGCAACTAAAACATAAAAATTTAGAGGTAAATTAAACAAAACATGCAAGACCTCTTCACTAAAAATTACAAAACATTGCTAAGAGAAATTAAGGAAAACCCAAATAAATGGACATATGTACCATGTTAATGGATTAGAAGACGCAAGTAAATCTGAAAAAGAAGAACAAAGTTGGAGGATTTACACTATCTGAATTCAAAATTTACTAAGGCTACATTAATCAGGACAGTGTGATACTGGCATAAGGACTGAGAAACATCAATGGAACAGGATAGAGAGCCCAGAAATAGACTCACACTCGTAAAATCAATTAATTTCCAACAAAGGTACCAAAGCAATACATTGCGGGGCAAGGAAAATCTTTCCAATGAAAGGTACTGGAATAATTAGATATTCAACTGGGAAATGTTCATTCAAAAGGAACCTGGATGTTCTTCAGCATTACTCTTGTTCAATACACTAATCTGATGTGTTGTTCTTTTCTATTTACACATTAGCCTATCAAAGCACTTTTTCCACTATTATAATAATATTCCTACTGCAAAAATGTTATTTTTCTTTTTATAAAAATAACCTTTTTAAGTTTTAAAAGCAATAGTTTTTCACTTATGACAACTCATATGTTAAAGTATAAAGTAAACAAAATTACCTATGATTATACAAGAAAACCAGAAATCACCCAAGTTGACCTTTTGGGTTGGTCTTTCTAATCTTCTGTATATAGTGTCATAAAATTGTATATTGCATTTTTAACCTAATATTATTTTGCATGTAATTTTCTTTTTCCAAGACTCTGAGATTTTTTGTTTGCATGTAATATGATGATATTAGCTTTCATTTTAACATCTTTTTATGACACTTGTAATTGCATTTCCTGAAGACATAAATTTTAACTGTAAGCTACACCCAAATTGCACTTCCAACAGACATCTATTTCTGGAGTATCTGCCAAACTCATAAATAACTCTTCTTCCATGGCAATTGTCCATTTCACAATCCCCTATCCAAAATGTAACTGTACTATTGAACAAGCATGACTCAGGGAAGCAATCATGGAACAAATTTTATTTTAAATTTAAACTGTTACTTTAAATTTATTTCAAAGGTTTAGTTGTTCTCTTGCCCCTGATGAAATTTAGGGCAGGTCACAAAACTGAGCATTTCAAAATTATTTTTAAGTATCCTGTTACAAGAAAAACCACAGAAGCAATCTCTAGGCAGCCAAATTTACAGTAGATAATCTGTTCTAAGGCCACAAGTGATTGTTAAAGTTCTGGCAACCTGAACTAAATGGGCCAATTACGCTCTCACACAGGAATTCCGAAATTAAGTCCAGAGTAAAGTTTGCCTGCAATTGTAGCGCACACTGTGGACTGAAGGCCAGAGAAGCAGAGTCTTCAAAGAGAAAGAAGACAGGAGGAAATGCAAAAAGGAGAAGCAGATATGGACCAAGAGCATTTCCTGGATTCTGCCAGCTGTTAATTGCCGGTATCACTTCCTTCCAGAACTCCAGTTGCATTCCTGCCTTTGGGTTCTGTGAAACCCCTCAATCATTGTAATACCCAACTTCTAACTTTTTTTTTTGTTGAATCAAGTTTTTGTTAAAGAGGCCCAAATAATACAGAAATGAGTATGGACTATGGGAAGTTTTATCCCTTAAACAACTAACATATTCATCATCAGTATATCCTTTGGCTTTGCCCATGGATGATGGCCTTTCTCTGATCTACTCCCTCCATCTGAGGGTCAATGTTAGCTGTAAACTTGTAGTGTTCCCTGCTCACTCACTAAGATGCTGACTGTAGAGTTACCTAGATCATCTTTGCTCTTTTGAAACATCAATGTCAAACTTTTATGTATAGTTTCCTGATTTGAGAGAGCACATTGTCAGAAAATGCATAGGATTTGATATTCAGTGACTCCTGCAGATGTTTTTAATTCTAATCCCTTTGTGTTGTTCTTAGAAAGGAAATCAAGTTTTATTTATCTTACTATTATTTCCAAGGTAGTCAATAATTTTAATACTGTGAGAATAAAGCACTTGAGTTTTTTTGGCTTCTGAATGTCAATGAGTTCTGTTTTCAGAAATTTGCCTTAGGTGAAGCATAAATTTACATGACATATTTTTAGTGACTGAGGGAAAATTCACTCACATTGCTAATAAAAAAGTTCCAGTATTACCAATATAATTTGTATTGGTTAGTGTAGCTCTAAGGATATGTCTAGAAAACCAAAGATAGCAGAGAATTAACACAACCCTAAAATGTCCTGATATTAGTTTTTCACCACATGATTTAGAAAATTATCTTTACTATTCATATTCATATTGCAGACTCTACCTTGGGTGAAATACTTTTAGCTTAGAAAACCAGTCTTTAGGACACATTAAGTTTTAGAAACTTGGTTTCTTCACATTCTCAAACTATTGTGAAACTTTATTAAATTAAGTGAATCAAACAAAAATTATTCAATAAATATTTAACATTTGCTAGGTGATATGGGTATTATAGAAAAAAAAAAAAAAAAAAAAGGCATGTGGCCTTTGCCCTCCTTTACCTGGTAAAGTAGTTGGGAAGAGATACAGAGCAAGAGTAATAAAACAAGACAGTGTAGAGTGATGCGTATGCTGATTTTTAGAAGTTCTGAGATGGGGGAGAGAGAAATGGAAAAAAAAAGTAAACAAAGAAGCTAAGAACAGAGGATACAGAGAGAGAGTATATCTTGCATTTATGACAACTTTTCTGTCATTCCCTCCTTGGGGCTCCACTGAAATGAACTGAAGTTGAAATGGTCAGAGAGAACTTCCTAGAGAGTTGATTTGATTTGGGACCTGAAGGAAGAGACAGGATTTGAAAGGATAAATGGCTAAGTAGACAACATAAGCCAAAGTATGGAGATGAGAATACATTCAGGTTTGCAGAGGAGCAATTAACCTTACTAGCGTTGGAAGCCATAGGAAATAATACTGGGTGAGCATGGTGAAAAAGAGAAGTCAAAGGATTTTAAACATGAAGAACATAGGGAATTACTGAGCAGAGGGGCAACAGGATGAAAATTGGTTTGGGAGGATTAGTTGGGCAAGGTTATGAAAGGTGCTTGGGAAGGGTGCACACTGGCATCTGGCAAGGTAACCAGGGCGTGGCTGTACTGATCCTTCCATGAGGCAATGAGGGCAGTGTCATCGTAAATAGGAAGGACCAATAAGAGCTTTCCAAAAAAGAAAACTATCTGATCTTGAGCAATCTGAGTCAGAGATGATGGTAGAACTTCTTGTCTAAAGGACTTGGGAGGTATGAGGCTGGAACTTAGGGAAGAGGACAGCATGGAGAAGTAGATTGACATAGATTTAGTAGTCAGTGATATAAAAGCGACAGCTGAACCCAAGAGAATGAGGGAGGATTCATCAAAGAAGGAATGTGGAGGAGAGAACAGAGAAATGAAAGTTGGGAACCACCCACATTTAGGGCATAGGACAAATAAAATGAGCCAATGCAAGAGGGAACATGTGGCCTGGGATGTAAGTGAGACTCAGATAGTGTTGCCAGAGAATTAAGGCAGCAGAGTGGTTAAGGAGGAGGACGCTGTCACCAGTGCTGGAAGAAGGTGAAGGAGCGAGAAGATGAGGACTTCAGGAGAAGAGTTAATAGTGATCTGGGACTGGAAACCAGATCACATAGACAAGGAAGGGAAGGAGCTATGAGGTGATGAGCGAGTGGACATGGGCAGAATAATGAAGCAGTTAGGAGGACAGGCTCTGATGGCAACTCTACCTGAATCCTGGCTCCATCCAGACTGGGCAACTTAACACACAGAAGTTGACCTAAGTCTCCATGCACTGGATTGACTAGCATCCCCCCAAATTCATGTCCTTCCCAGAACCTCAGAATGTGACCTTATTTAAAAATAGGGTTGTTGCAGATGTAACTAGTAAAGATGAGGTTATACTACAGTAGGGTGGGCCCTTAGTACAATATGACTGATGTCCTTATAAGAAGAGGAAAGGACACAGAAAGAGACACACACAGGGAAGATGACCACGTGAGGATGGAGGCAGACACTGGAGTTAATATGCAACTGCAAGCCAAGGAAAACTCAGGATGCCTGGCAACACCAGAAGTTAGGAGAAAGGCACAGAACAGATTCTCTCCTAGAAACCTGAGAGAGTACAGCCCTGCTAACAGGGCTGATTTTGGACTTCGAGACCCCAGAACTGTGAGAAAATACATTTCTGTTGCTTTAAGCCACCCATTTTGTGGTACTTTGTTATGGCAGCTCCAGTAAACTAATATTCTTGGTAATCTCATCCTTAATGTGAGGATACTAACACTCTCCTTATAGGAAGGGTTAGCAGTATAATATGAAAAATGCTTAGCACAGTGTCTGCCCCATTGGAAGAGCTCAGTTATATGTTGTCATATATTATTTTTTTCTTTGAACAATTTGGTGTGGAAGAAAGGAAAAAGTGGTCCTAGAAAAACCATACATATAGTGAGGTAAATGTTGTTATTGTTTCTTTTTACATTTTTATTTTAAACATTTTATCAAGAAGGTACCTCTTTTTTTTATACAGCAGGTTCTTATTAGTCATCCATTTTATACACATCATGTCAATCCCAATCGCCCAATTCATCACACCACCATCCCCATGCCCCCACAGCTTTCCCCCTTTGGTGTCCATACGTTTGTTCTCTACATCTGTGCCTCAATTTCTGCCCTGCAAACCGGTCCATCTGTACTATTTTTCTAGGTTCCACATATATGCGTTAATATACGATATTTGTTTTTCTCTTTCTGACTTACTTCCCTCTGTATGACAGTCTCTAGATTCATCCACGTCTCAACAAATGACCCAATTTCGTTGCTTTTTATGGCTGAGTAATATTCCATTGTGTATATGTACCACATCTTCTTTATCAATTCATCTGTCGATGGGCATTTAGGTTGCTTCCATGACCCGGCTATTGTAAATAGTGCTGCAATGAACATTGGGGTGCATGTGTCTTTTTGAATTATGGTTTTCTCTGGGTACATGCCCAGTAGTGGGATTGCTGGGTCATATGGTAATTCTATTTTTAGTCTTTTAAGGAACCTCCATACTGTTCTCCATAGTGGCTCTATCAATTTACATTCTCACCAACAGTGCAAGAGGGTTCCCTTTTCTCCACACCCTCTCCAGCATTTGCTGTTTGTAGATTTTCTGATGATGCCCATTCTAACTGGTGTGAGGTGATACCTCATTGTAGTTTTGATTTGCATTTCACTAATAATTAGTGAGGTTGAGCAGCTTTTCACGTGTTTCTTGGCCATCTGTATGTCTTCTTTGGAGAAATGTCTATTTAGGTCTTCTGCCCATTTTTGGATTGGGGTGTTTGTTTCTTTAATATTGAGCTGCATGAGCTGTTCATATATTTTGGAGATTAATCCTTTGTCCATTGATTTGTTTGCAAATATTTTCTCCCATTCTGAGGGTTGTCTTTTCGTCTTGTTTATGGTTTCCTTTGCTGTGCAAAAGCTTTTAAGTTTCATTAGGTCCCATTTGTTTATTTTTGTTTTTATTTCCATTACTCTAGGAGGTGGATCAAAAAAGATCTTGTGATTTATGTCAAACAGTGTTCTTCCTATGTTTTCCTCTAAGAGTTTTATAGTGTCCAGTCTTACGTTCAGGTCTCTCATCCATTTTGAGTTTATTTTTGCGTTGGTGTTAGGGAGTGTTCTAATTTTATTCTTTTACATGTAGCTGTCCAGTTTTCCCAGCACCACTTATTGAAGAGACTGTCTTTTCTCCATTGTATATCCTTGTCTCTTTTGCCATAGATTAGTTGACCATAGGTGTGTGGGTTTATCTCTGGGCTTTCTATCTTGTTCCATTGATCTATGTTTCTGTTTTTGTGCCAGTACCATATTGTCTTGATTACTGTAGCTTTGTAGTATATTCTGAAGTCAAGGAGTCTGATTCTTCCAGCTCCGTTTTTGTCCCTCAAGACTGCTTTGGCTATTCTGGGTCTTTTGTGCCTCCATACAAATTTTAAGATTTTTTGTTCTAGTTCCGTAAAAAATGCTGTTGGTAATTTGATAGGGATTGCATTGAATCTGTAGATTGCTTTGGGTAGTATAGTCATTTTCACAATATTGATTCTTCCAATCCAAGAACATGGTATATCTCTCCATCTGTTGGTATCTTCTTTAATTTCTTTCATCAGTGTCTTATAGTTTTCTGCATACAGGTCTTTTGTCTCCCTAGGTAGGTTTATTCCTAGGTATTTTATTCTTTTTGTTGCAATGGTAAATGGGAGTGTTTCCTTAATTTCTCTTTCAGATTTTTTTTCATCATTAGTGTATAGGAATGCAAGAGATTTCTGTGTGTTAATTTTGTATCCTGCAACTTTACCAAATTCATTGATTAGCTCTAGTAGTTTTCTGGTGGCATCTTTAGGATTCTCTATGTATAGTATCATGTCATCTGCAAACAGTGACAGTTTTACTTCTTCTTTTCCAATCTGTATTCCTTTTATTTCTTTTTCTTCTCTGATTGCCATGGCTAGGACTTCCAAAACTATGTTGAATAATAGTGGTGAGACTGGACATCCTTGTCTTGTTCCTGATCTTAGAGGAAATGCTTTCAGTTTTTCTCCATTGAGAATGATGTTTGCTGTGGGTTTGTCATATATGGCCTTTATTATGTTGAGGTAGGTTCCCTCTGTGCCCACTTTCTGGAGAGTTTTTATCATAAATGGGTGTTGAATTTTGTCAAAAGCTTTTTCTGCATCTATTGAGATGATCATATGGTTTTTATTCTTCAGTTTGTTAATATAGTGTATCACATTGTTTGATCTGCGTATATTGAAGAATCCTTGCATCCCTGGGATAAATCCCACTTGATCATGGTGTATGATCCTTTTAATGTACTGTTGAATTCTGTTTGCTAGTATTTTGTTGAGGATTTTTGCATCTATATTCATGAGTGATATTGGTCTGTAATTTTCTTTTTCTGTAGTATCTTTGTCTGGTTTTGGTATCAGGGTGATGGTGGCCTCATAGAATGAGTTTGGGAGTGTTCCTTCCTCTGCAATTTTTTGCAAGAGTTTGAGAAGGATGGGTGTTAGCTCTTCTCTAAGTGTTTGATAGAATTCACCTGTGAAGCCATCTGGTCCTGCACTTTTGTTTGTTGGAAGATTTTTAATCCCAGTTTCAATTTCATTACTTGTGATTGGTCTGTTAATATTTTCTATTTCTTCCTGGTTCAGTCTTGGAAGGTTATACCTTTCTAAGAATTTGTCCATTTCTTCCAGGTTGTCCATTTTATTGGCATAGAGTTGCTTGTAGTAGTGTCTTGGGATGCTTTGTATTTCTGTGGTGTCTGCTGTAACTTCTCCTTTTTCATTTCTAATTTTATTGATTTGAGTCCTCTCCCTCTTTTTCTTGAGGAGTCTGGCTAATGGTTTATCAATTTTGTTTATCTTCTCAAAGAACCAGCTTTTAGTTTTATTGATCTTTGCTATTGTTTTCTTTGTTTCTATTTCATTTACTTCTGCTCTGATCTTTATGATTTCTTTCCTTCTGCTAACTTTGGGTTTGATTTGTTCTTCTTTCTCTAGTTCCTTTAGGTGTAAGGTTAGATTATTTATTTGAGATTTTTCTTGTTTCTTGAGGTAGGCTTGTATAGCTATAAACTTCCCTCTTAAAACTGCTTTTGCTGCATCCCATAGGTTTTGGATCGTTGTGTTTTCATTGTCATTTGTCGCTAGGTATTTTTTGATTTCCTCTTTGATTTCTTCAGTGATCTTTTGGTTATTTAGTAACGTATTGTTTAGCCTCCAAGTGTTTGTGTTTTTTACTTTTTTCCCCCTGTAATTCATTTCTTATCTCATAGCATTGTGGTCAGAGAAGATGCCTGATATAATTTCAATTTTCTTAAATTTACTGAGGCTTGATTTCTGACCCAAGATGTGATCTATCCTGGAGAATGTTCTGTGTGCACTAGAGAAGAAAGTGTAATCTGCTGTTTTTGGATGGAATGTCCTATAAATATCAATTAAATCTATCTGGTCTACTGTGTCATTTAAAGTTTCTGTTTCCTTATTAATTTTCTGTCTGAATGATCTGTCCATTGGTGTAAGTGAGGTGTTAATGTCCCCCACTATTATTGTGTTACTGTCAATTTCCTCTTTTATAGCTGTTAGCAGTTGCCTTATGTATTGAGGTGTTCCTATGGTGGGTGCATATATATTTATAATTGTTATATCTTCTTCTTGGATTGACCCCTTGATCATTATGTAGTGTCCTTCCTTGTCTCTTGTAACATTCTTTATTTTAAAGTCTATTTTATCTGATATGAGTGTTGCTACTCCAGCTTTCTTTTGATTTCCATTTGCATGGAATATCTTTTTCCATCCCCACATATTCAGTCTGTATGTGTCCCTAGGTCTGAAGTGGGTCTCTTGTAGACAGCATATATATGGGTCTTGTTTTTGCATCCATTCAGCAAGCCTGTGTCTTTTGGTTGGAGCATTTAATCCATTCACATTTAAGGTAATTATTGATATGTATGTTCCTATTACCATTTTCTTAATTGTTTTGGGTTTGTTTTTGTAGGTCCTTTTCTTCTCTCGTGTTTCCCACTTAGAGAAGTTCCTTTAGCATTTGTTGTAGAGCTGGTTTGGTGGTGCTGAATTCTCTTAGCTTTTGCTTGTCTGTAAAGCTTTTGATTTCTCCATCAAATCTGAATGAGATCCTTGCTGGGTAGAGTAATCTTGGTTGTAGGTTCCTCCCTTTCATCACTTTAAGTATATCATGCCACTCTCTTCTGGCTTGTAGAGTTTCTGCTGAGAAATCAGCTTTTAACCTTATGGGAGTTCCCTTGTATATTATTTGTCATTTTTCCGTTACTGCTTTCAATAATTTTTCTTTGTCTTTAATTTTTACCAATTTGATTACTATGTGTCTCGGTGTGTTTCTCCTCGGGTTTATCCTGTATGGGACTCTCTGTGCTTCCTGGATTTGGGTGGCTATATCCTTTCCCATGTTAGGGAAGTTTTTGACTATAATCTCTTTAAATATTTTCTCTGGTCCTTTCTCTCTCTCTTCTCCTTCTGGGACCCCTATAATGCGAATGTTGTCCCAGAGGTCTCTTAGGCTGTCTTCATTTCTTTTCATTCTTTTTTCTTTATTCTGTTCCATGGCAGTGAATTCCACCATTCTGTCTTCCAGGTCACTTATCTGTTCTTCTGCCTCAGTTATTCTGCTATTGATTCCTTCTAGTGTAGTTTTCATTTCAGTTATTGTATTGTTCATCTCTGTTTGTTTGTTCTTTAATTCTTCTAGGTCTTTGTTAAACATTTCTTGCATCTTCTCAATCTTTACCTCCATTCTTTTTCCGAGGTCCTGGATCATCTTCACTATCATTATTCTGAATTCTTTTTCTGGAAGGTTGCCTATCTCCACTTCATTTAGTTGTTTTTCTGGGGTTTTATCTTGTTCCTTCATCTGGTACATAGCCCTCTGCCTTTTTATCTTGTCTATCTTTCTGTGAATGTGGTTTTTGTTCCACAGGCTGCAGGACTGTAGTTCTTCTTGCTTCTGTTGTCTGCCCTCTGGTGGATGAAGCTAAGAGGCTTGTGCAACTTTCCCGATGGGAGGGACTGGTGCTAGGTAGAGCTCTCGTGGGCAGAGCTCAGTAAAACTTTAATCTGCTTGACTGCTGATGGGTGGGGCTGGGTTCCCTCCCTGTTGGTTGTTTGGCCTGAGGCAACCCAACACTGGAGCCTACCTGGGCTCTTTGGTAGGGCTAATGGCCGACTCTGGCAGGGCTCATGCCAAGAAGTACTTCCCAGAACTTCTGCTGCCAGTGTCCTTGTCCCCTTGGTGAGACACAGCCACCCCCCACCTCTGCAGGAGACCCTCCAACACTAGCAGGTAGGTCTGGTTCAGTCTCCCCTGGGGTTAGTGCTCCTTCCCCTGGGTCCCGATGTGCACACTACTTTGTGTGTGCCCTCCAAGAGTGGAGTCTCTGTTTCCCCCAGTCCTGTCAAAGTCCTGCAATCAAATCCCACTAGCCTTCAAAGTCTGTTTCTCTAGGAATTCCTCCTCCCATTGCCGGACCCCCAGGTTGGGAAGCCTGAGGTGGGGCTCGGAGCCTTCACTCCAGTGGGTGGACTTCTGTGGTATAAGTGTTCTCCAGTCTGTGAGTCATCCACCCAGCAGTTATTGGATTTGATTTTACTGTGATTGCGCCACTCCTATCGTCTCATTGTGGCTTCTCCTTTGTCTTTGGATGTGGGGTATCTTTTTTGGTGAGTTCCAGTGTCTTCCTGTCGATGACTGTCCAGCAGCTAGTTGTGATTCTGGTGTTCTCACAAGAGGGAGTGACAGCATGTCCTTTTACTCCGCCATCTTGGTTCAGGGCCAATTGTTTCTTTTTAAATAATAGTTATGTGTGCATATTTAAACGCAGAAAATAAATAAAATCTCCAGAGAGAGGAATAGATTAAAGAATTTGGAGATAATATATATCTTCATCAAAGACCAAATCCAGGGCAAATGAAAGATTTCATGAGATGTGACTATAAAGTAATAGACTGCATGTTTTAATGACTTACTACCATTTATAGTTCCAAAATGATATTATTCTTCAGAGAAGACACTCTGGAAGGTAGATTGTTATTCTAATGGCGTTGCCATTACTTCAAATACATTTTAATTTTCTTCCAAACCAGGTAGTTCCAAACCACACAGACAAAGGTTTCACCACTCATGACACACCTCACTTTTACTCAAAAGACGTTTCTTGCCAGGCTGGCCACTCAACTGACATTACACCAAGCAACTTCTGACTATTTCCAAATGCCAAGTCCACCCGTAAATTATAAACATTAGCACCATTGAGGGCAATTTTTAGAAGTGTGCCAAATATTTATCAAAGTAGTCTTAAATACCCAAATGTGAAAGAAAACATTCTGATTTCAAATAGAGTATCAATCTTGTTGGCATATATGCTTGATGACTTCAAACCAGGCAAGGCTTTTGACAAAAGTTTTCTTAAGTACATATTATAGATCAATTTTTTCCCAGATACTTCAACAGTTAAGCCCTAACTGGCTACTCACTGAAGCAATGATGGTATCTTTACTGGTGAATTTCCAACTGAGGTCCACTCAGCAATTTCTAAGTACATTTAAATACATGGCTTAATTTTTTCCTCCTTATTTCTTATACCTCAATATGCATGAGAAGGAAATGGCCTTGTTTTTCAAAGGCTTACAAAGAACAGAAAGGAATAAACTATGATTTCAAAATGCCTAATAATCTATTCACATCATGTTCAGAGTTTCAGAAATGAAGAAGGACAAGCAAAGGGAAAAAGGGTCATCTTTAACTTGCCCCCACTTTAACTTTCCCAGAAATTACAGACAGAAAGAAAAAAAGATCATTAACAAAACGTCACTTTGCTTAAAACAGAAACAGACTCATAGACCTAGAGAACGAATTTACGTTTACTGTGGGGAAAGGTTGGGGGAGGGATAGATTGGGAGTTTGGGATTGACATGTACGCACTGCTATATTAAAGATAAAATGCCTTTCCATGAAAAAAAAAGTCACTTTGCTTAAAATGAGATCTTTTTAAATGGGACTCTTAGTTCACATGAAACACAAATTTTTCACTGTCTCATCTTCACCCTGGAGTAAATTAAATTCTTTATTCATCCTTCTATTGCATTCTGTGTCATATTTCACAGTGAAATACTAACCTGCACTTTATTTGAGCTTGGAAATCCACCACAAATATAGGGAGGTTGAAATAAAAGAGGAGGCTCCCTTGGAGGCCAGACTCTGAGAAGCAAGAAATGCACCCTGGTTGCAGAGAGGAAGTTGCATTTTGTTGTACAACTTGTTGGTTACGCAGAACTCTTGGCCTAATCATGAGAGATGACATCTGTTCAACAATTGCACAACTTACTCCTCAGTCAATCAACATCTGTTAATTTGATTTGATTTATTTATTTTTTAATTTATTTTTGGCTGCGTTGGGTCTTCGTTGCTGCGTGCGGGCTTTCTCTAGTTGCAGTGAGTGGGGGCCGCTCTTTGTTGCGGTGCGCGGGCTTCTCATTGCGGTGGCTTCTCTTGTTGTGGAGCACGGGCTCTAGGCTTGCGGGCTCAGTAGTTGTGGCACACGGGCTTAGTTGCTCCACAGCATACAGGATCTTCCTGGACCAGGGCTCGAACCCGTGTCCCCTGCATTGGCAGGCGGACTCTTAACCACTGCGCCACCAGGGAAGCCCGTGTTAATTTGATTTTAAGACACAGTCTTCCATTCCTTTGGTCATCAAGAGTGATGGAGAAACTAAGAGAAGAAGCCGAGTGCCCTACTTGATACAACCTTTTCCCCAACTTAGAACTGGGTCACATGACCTTGGCTATGAAGAAGGCTCTAATTCAGCCTATCTTATTCTTATAATACCCTCAGCACTTATGGAATATATATATATATATATATATATATATATATATATATATATATATGGTGAATATATATGTCTGTAACTGAGTACACACATTGTATTACATATATAAATATATACATATATGTAATATATTTACTGACTACATACATATATTATGTAACATATATAAAATATATAATATATATTATTCCTGCACTATACAATACATATATGTATATTATTATACATATTACTATACGTTACATATAATACATATTAAAATAATATTATTGTATACTATATACAAGTATAATAACACATATTATGCATTACATTCTACATGTATACATAATAAACATACATTTACATATATATAATTATACAATGTTAGTGTATACTCAGTCACAGGTTGTTGTTAACTGTGTTCTATTGTTTCTAATGCATGTTTTATTCTCTTAAACCAATGCTAAGGTCTTTAAGGGAAGGAACAGTGTTTTTCTTATCTTTTAACACATATGATTAGTATAATGAAAGAAAAGTGATGAAAATTATTAACTTCAGTTCAAACGTACTTTTACAGTGGGCCAGATGTTCTCATTTTATTCCCAGTTACCCCAGATATTTACTATCCAGGTAGATCCCAGGGGAACTGCAACAGGGCTGCAGCTCTCATGCAACACCAGCAAGAAATAAGATTTGTTGTTTAAACCAATGAGATTTTAAGTTTCTTTGTTATGTAGCATGGTCTAGTGAAACCTAAGGTATAGCCTAAAGCAGATCTAGTGGACAAAAATAAGTAAGATTATAGAAGACCTTTAGTAACGTAATAAATATGGTAGATCTTATTCATATAGACCACACTATTCCCTAAAAACAGAGAATACACCTTCTTTAATTGTGTACTCACTTCCCCAAATTAACCATATACTGGGCTACAAAGAAAACATCAGTAAATCCCTCAAAGTGGAAATGGTATAAATAACATTCTTTGGCTACACAGTAATTAAACTATGAACTGCTAACAAATATAGAACTGCCTCCCTTTGAAAGTTGAAAGTTAAAAAAGAATCTCTCTTTTAAATAACTTCAAAGTAGAAATCAAAAGTAAGATGGCAGAATTTCTAGAAGATAACAACAGAAAATGTTAATAGAACATCATGTATCAAAAGCTACAGGATACAACCTAAGCAATGCTCAGGGCAAATTCAAAGTTAAATACTTATATTAAGAAACAAGAAAAAATATAAAGAAATGAATCAAGCAGCTAACATAAAATTTACAGAAAATAACAAAACAATCCAAAGAAAAGCAGAAGAAACTAACTGATAATGATAAAAGAAAAAAAGTGAAATAATATACAGAAACACAGAGAACTGATAAATACATCTAAGAGCTGATTAATTGGAAAAAATATAAAATGACTAGCAAATATAATTAAGATAAAATTAGAGAATGTGTAAGTTCGCAAAATAAGCAACGTGTTGGAGAAGTTAAAAGATTTACAAGAGGTATTGATTAACACTGCAAATTACTTTTAAAAATTGTATCAGATAGATAAAAATAGGTCAAATGAAAAAATTACAGAAAGAAATCAGGAAGAGAAAAAATATTGAAATGGATAAATTGCCATAGGAAAACAACACTACCTAGAAAAAAATTGACAAAGAGCTGCTTCCCTAAAGCATCGACAGCAGTTTTACACTTGAATTTCACCAAACAACGAAGGAAAAGAAAAATCCAAACAACAACAGCTTCTAAATATTTTGTATAAAGCCAACACAACGTTAATTAGCAAAAATAAAAAATAAAAATAAAAACCACAAACTAAATTAAACACAATTCTAAAGAGAAACGTACAGATCAATCTCACTCACAATACTGATGACATAATTCTAATAAAAGATTAAGACATGGAATTAAGTAGCATATTGAAAGAATGAGAGATCATGACTAAGTGGCATTAACTCCAGAAACTCAAAGAAAATGTATTAGGAAAATTTTAATATAATCCTCATATATTTAGGACCAAAGGAAGAATCACATTGTCATATCCATAGATGCTAAAAAGAGACATGTTCAACAACTTTTCAAAATCAAATTTCTTAATAAAATAAAACATTAAAATATCTCAACATCCCCTAAATTTATTTATAAATGTAACACGATTTCAGTGAAAATATAACCAGTAATATTTTTAGAATTAGGAAGCTGATTTTAAAGTTCTTCCAGAATAATACACATTCAAGATTAATCAGGAAAAAAATTGAAAAATGAATAGAAAAGGAGGACCTATCTTAGAAGAACCTGAAGCATATTGTACAGTTAAAGAAAATAAAAATAGTGTGGTGCTGACACATGAATAGATAGATAGGACAAAAATTAAAGTCCAGAAATAAATCCAAGTATACATAGAAATTTTGAACATGATATAGCTGGTGTTTTAGGTCAGTGGGAAAATGATGGATTTTTCAATAAATGTTTTGGGACAACTCAGTTGCCATCTGGAAAAACAAAATTAGATCTCTACTAAACGTTTTACATTAAAAAAGTTCCAAGTGGACTAAAGGTGTAAACAAAGACACCCATAAAATTTTT
Organism: Balaenoptera musculus; assembly: GCF_009873245.2. Classification (NCBI taxonomy): domain Eukaryota; kingdom Metazoa; phylum Chordata; class Mammalia; order Artiodactyla; family Balaenopteridae; genus Balaenoptera; species Balaenoptera musculus. The sequence goes on from NC_045795.1 coordinate 8,335,762, forward strand.
AGAGAAGATATGAGACTTAAAAAAACCAAATCTGAGAAGGGAAGACATTTTAAAGCATGGCGGAAGACTTAGATACCATAAAAGAAAAGGCTGACAACATAAGTATCAGAAATTTCTACATGACCAAAGAGTTTTGTTAAAGCTAAAAGGCTACTGACAAACTGAAAAAGATGTATACAGTACATATCACAAATGGTTAATTTGTTAAATATTTAAAAGCTCCTACATGTAAGTTTTTAAAAGATAAATTACCCAAAAGAAAAATGGGCAGAAGTGTCTAGAAAAGGCAATCCATATGTTCCTTCACACACACATAAAATGTGTCACCTCACTTAAAATCAGAAAATCGCTAATAAAATACAGTGAAATACCATTTTCACCATTTTGTTCTTGGCATACAATGTTTTATGATGTTTAGCTCAACAATTAAGTACTTTAAGAATTGGGTTTAGTGTGGATTATGCATCATGAATCTACAAGTGGCATTTACTCAACACATTATTTTATGTGTTTTATATTTGGCCTTCCATCCATAATATGACCAGACTGGATGCAGGGTAATTTCAGACACCGGTTTTTAGGGGGGAAACTGAGTCTCCTGTGTTGCCAAATGCAGGATTTTGTATGCGTGTGATTTTAGCAGAGTCTTTCTTTACACTCACATTCAGGCCTCAAAGAATGAATTCTTAGAGTTCAAATGTCGTGTATTATCTCTTTTAAAGACTTAGTATAATAAACAAGGAGCTACACGGCGGTGGGGAGTGGGCTGGGCAGCATCTGGCAGAAATTGGAAGGTAGGTGGTTTGTATGCACAGGTGGAGGGAAAACAACCAGGATGAGGTGGAAAATGGACTAGAGGCACCGGCAGGTACCTGCCTGTCCTTCCATCTCAGACATGCTCCTAACCCTCCATGACTGTGGGTGGACGTCATTTCCCACTGCCAATATGGGGCATCTCTCTGCTCTTTTCTGAACAGGGCTGGACCCCTCAGCAGCCCCACAATGGTGACCTGGCACCCTAGGTATGCCATATCTTACTGCAGAGACAAAATAGGACATACCTGGTTTTTCTGATTTACTGTGATGCAAATGTCTCTTGACTCTTAACAGGTGTTCTGAGAAACATTTCAACAAGTAAATTTCAGTGCAGTACCTATTTTAAAATAATATGCACGACCATTTCTTCCTCTTATTTCTGACATTTCTTCCAACAGAATTTTATATTCTTCCAAAAACCAACAGTGTTTTCATTTTGTGTGTGCGTGTGTGTCCGTATAAGAACAAGATACAAGATTTGGGCAGAAGTGAGGTTTTGTGTATAGATTTTGAAAAAAAAAGTAGTCTAATAGTGTTATAAAATTTAACACTATTAAATTAGTGTTATGAAATTTCAACCCATCCTTGTGAAAATTAAATGAGCTAATATGTTGTACTTGGCACAAGGCCTGGCAGGAGGAAGGAGCTATGTGTTGATTATTACTATTAGTTAAATGACGCCAAAAATCTGAAGAGGTACCATTACTATTTCCATTTTAAGGCTAGTAAGTGATGCAGCCAGTGTTCAAACCATATTTTCCAGATAATGAATCTTTTAAACCTGCACCATCACTCAGAGTTTGGAGCTGCTGAAATGTGTCGCGAGATGAAATTAGGTTGCCTATGTAATGTGACTCTGTGATGTAGTACTGTACAGCGAGAAAGGAAGATAATAAAGGAGAAAGATGTCCTCATAGTTAATGTTTTTCCCAAAGAATCAATATCATTTTATATTCTAATTGACTTTAAAAGCTTTCTTCTGGGCCCTCTCTGGACAATTAATAGGATTCCTAAGACTTATGGGTGTTCCCTTACTTGTGTGTAAGAAATAAACCAGGAACTCTTTGTGAATTGTTATTTATTTCACATGCAAGGGCACGGGGCTAAAAGAGACCTCTAGGATTTATTTGGGGTGTT